>NC_053450.1:103974256-104574330 GCF_015227805.2 Hirundo rustica
GTCTTCTCAGTATTGTATATGACACTGCACACAATATCCTTGGAAAAAGGAAGGGCTGGGGCTAACCAGCTTGGAATTACTTCTGACCTGCTCCTTGCTGTCTCGGATCCATGCATCTCCTCTCAGTTCAGTAAGCAGAATCAGAAGAGAAGTTGCCAAAATAACTGATTGTTTGCTTTATCCTCTCACTGCAGTGTCACTGCATACATTACTATTCACACCGGCTATTTTCCCAATGTACTATTCCTTCCGAGCATCAGAAACATTTGAATGACAACTTCTAAGCAAACACACCAACTAAAACACCCTTTGGGGTTTATCATCCACTGCCTAATCTAAATTTATCACAACATTTCCAGCATGCTTCAAAGCAGTGGAAAGGAAGGAAAAGATAAGGGATTTTGCAATGATTAATAAAGGAATGCTCTTATCTGATTCTCCTGTTCATGAAATATACAAAAGTACAATAAGCATTTAATATCTATAACTTCTGGGCAGCCCTAACAATGAATGCTTCTTTTTCAATCACTGTTGTACCAACTGATCAGTGCTGCTGGATTAAAGCAGGCATGTAATGCTTCGGGGGGTCTCATGAACGTGAGTCCCCAAATCACTGACGAGAAAAACAGGATGCTTTATTGCCATAGATTTTTTTTTTTCCTCCCCTCTTGTTATTGTTGACTAGGAGAAAAAAAAGTTTCCAGATGAAAATATGCATGAGTGTAATGGAAATGACATGCAGGCAACAGCTTCCCTCCCCCATTTGGCTGTCAAACTGAGCTCAGTCTAGAGCAGCCCAGTAAACTGCATGGGGGGGAGGAGGCGTGAGGAAGAGTTGGGGGGGGGGGTGAGGGGGAGGGCTCAAGTGGGCAGGGGAAGAAGTGAAAGCCTAAATAAACTTTGACTATTAGATAACTGGGCTATTATTGCTCTGTAGCACTTCCTGAATGGCCTAGAAAAAACACAGAGACAGTTCTTGTTCCTGCCTGAAGGAAACAAAACACAAGGATGAGTGCTCAGTATGTCAACTAAAAACTCTGGTTGTTTCCTTCCTTCCTTCCTTCTTTCTCTCTCTTTTCATTAGTTTTAATTTGGACTTGTTTTCTTTTTTTTTTTTTTCCCCTTGTTCTTCTTAAAAACCACGCCATATACTTAGCCAAAGACACAAAGACCCTCTTTCCATGCAACCCCCCCCACCCCGTTTAAGTTTCCATTGCAGGACGTAAGCCCCGCATGCTTAATGCAAGGCACAGGCTGCAGGCACTGGGGCTGCAAGGCGAGGCATCCCACAGCCCTGCCAGCAGCACTCCGGCAGCTGCAGCTCCCGGACAGCACCTCTGCAGAGACACCTCACTTCTTCACAGCTTGGAAAAGTTTTTGTTCTCACTTAAGTAACTTCAATCAAGGATATTCCCTGTTGGTAACCTTCTTGCTTGCATGTATGATACTGTTGTTGTGCTAAAGCTGTTAGACTCATCAGGGAAGCACCTACACCAGTCATGTATAATTACAATTCCTCAGACTCAAACCAGATGCTCCAGACAGTCACAAAAAACAGTAACTCGTGCTGTTTATATTCACTGATCTTTTTGAAGGTGAAAGCAGCGAGAAATATATTGCTCAACACCACATTTGGAAAATGACCCAGAGTTACAGCTAATCTTCCTCTCCAAAACAGTTAAAAATTTCTCCCTTCCTCTCCACCTCCTCTTGGTCCATCAAGCACTCTCCCCATCTGCTGTGAGCTCCTGCTCTGGCTGCTCATCTTGCTGCACCCACAGAAATGTTGCCATAAAATGTGGCAGCTAAGATGATTTCAGTGCACTGCCTCCCGAGTGATGACACACACCTCCTCTAACACGCTCACCGACCTCTGTACCAAACAGCAGCTTTCTATCTGCATGCTTTGCTAAGGCCCTCAGACAACACCTGAAGTTTCCACTTATTTACACATTCTTTGTTGTGTTCCTAATCTTGTCTAAACCACTCCACCTATATAGCAATTTTCACTTCTTCCTCAGCTCCCTACTGCTCTGTATTTTCTTCACAGGCATTTCCCATTCCTTCCTCACTTAACCACTTTAAAGCCTTTCTTTTTGCAACATTCAGTATAAAGTCCCCATGGACAACTGTTTCTGTGGTGGAGAAAGGGTGGATCTGTGCAGGACTCCCCACACCCACTCCTATTTTGAGCAGCACCAGGTTGGCCACCAGGATGACTGGGAACAGCCACTGAATGGGAGTGTAAAACTGAAAAGTACTGGTCTGCAACCAGAGATAATGGGACAGTCTGACTGGACAGAGACCTCCAACCTCTGTGCACTCAGAACTAAGCAGGAAGAATGTCACTGGCACAGACACACACAATGCAACAAACAAACAAACAAACAACAAAAAAAAACCCCCATCACCCCATCCAAAAAAAAAAGGCCAAACCCTTAAATGCCCCATTTTTGGTCTAGTGGCCTTAATACATTGCTTCTCACGCAAGCACAGAATGTATTTAAAAACCAGAAAGAAGCTCCAGACCCAGGAGACCACACAAAGGCACTGGGAAGCACAAAGAGAGGTGAGACGCGGAACGACAATTTTCTGGAGTGTAAAATTGAGGTGGTGGCAAATAAGAGGTAAAAAATGCTCAAATGGATTTCTGGTGCAAATAATTGCGATATACTTTTTCCTAACTCCTTTTTGATATTCTCCCAAATTGTTCCTTGTAATAACTGCCCCTGGAAAATGGAAATACTGAGAGGGGAAAAAAAGAAGAAGCAAATTAGAGTGAAAGCAAATTCTGCATTTGTATTTTAGTTAGCTGCCAACATAAAGCATTTACCAGCTGTGAGCTCATCCAAAAAGTAATTTTGCAGGACTGGAAAAAGTGATGTTTTAAGTGACTTAAAGAAAAATCTAAGCTTTTTTCCTCTAGTTTCAGCACCCTGAAGAGTCAATACAGGAGCCCTTGTAATCATAAGCAATTTTTTTTCTGGTTAGTGGCTGTTTAATTTTTTTTGTTCCCAGAAAGGCTGTCATTAAACAAACAAGGATCACATATGAAAAGAGAGACATCTTTGAAGCCTGAACAAAGAGAAAGCCATTCCAAAAACTCCTAAAATGAGCAACCGAACAAGAGAGCAGGATGGCATAGGATATGACTCAAGTTCTGACACACTCTCCCAAGCCCTAATGACTGACCTTGATGGGGTGTTCCACCGGGGAAAATAAACCTCTCCAGAGAAAACAAAGCTGTTACACACAAAATAGGTGAGGAAAGAAATAAAGCCCTAACTTGCTCAGGTAGAAAGGGGCCTGGAGGTACTGGTGACAGCATGAACATGAGCCAGCTGTGTGCCCTGGAGGCCAAGAAGGCCAATGGCATCCTGGACTGGATCAGGAACGGTGTGGCCAGCAGGAGCAGGGAGGTCATTCTTCCCCTGTACTCTGCACTGGTGAGGCTGCACCTTGAGTGCTGTGCCCAGTTCTGGGCCCCTCAGTTTAGGAAGGGCATTGAGATGCTTGAGTGCATTCAGAGGAGGCAACGAGGCTGGTAAGCGGCTTGGAACACAAACCCTGTGAGGAACGAGTGAGGGAGCTGGGGTTGTTTAGCCTGGAGAAAAGGAGACTCAGAGGTGACTTTATCACTCTCTCCAACTCTCTGAAAGGTGGTTGTAGCCAGGTGGGGGTTGGTCACTTTCTCCAGGCAGCAACTGACAGAATGAGAGGACAGTCTTAAGCTGCACCAAGGGAAATATAAATTGGATATTAGGAAAATGTTTTTTATGGACAGGGTGATATAGTCTGCCTGGGGACGTGGTGGAGTCACCATCCCTGGATGCGTTGAAAAAAAGACTAGATGTGGCACTCAGTGCCATAGTCTAGTTGAGGTGTTAGGGCTGGGTTGGACTTGATGATCTTGAAGGTCTCTTCCAGCCTAGGGATTCTGTGTGTGACCTTCTGTGTGTGATGTTGAACAGCCCTGTCACTGCATTCTGTAGGTTTGAATCAATTCTCAGTGTGGGCTGCAGTTTGGAAAGACCTTACAGATATCGACGATGAAGCAGCTGGCTTTTACGTCTCAGACGTGTGGTGGGGGTAAAAGAGCCAGGAGTATTTGTGTGAGCTGCAGGACACCAATTAGCATCTAGCACTCGGCTAGCAGGTGTTGTGGTGTTAAACTGTTACAAGAGTTGTTACATGGCTCCTCCTGCTCCATCTCAGTGGTACAGGTGGTACCAGACCCTGCAAACACATTCATGGGGTCCCCAGGAGGCTATGAGACCCATCCCTGTGTGGGTGGTTAGCCGCAAGCCAATACCGTGAGTTGGCTTTAGTCTTTGTCCTGTGATGAGGTTTCTCCCCTAAGAGCTGGAGGTAAAGTCCTCTCAGAAACAAGATTGTTCTACCAACTCCTGTGTGCACCTGACACTGGCAAAGCCTCACCAAGGGATTCCAGCAGCATACTGAAAAAATATCAAATCTGTGTAAGTGCTAACTTTTACTTTTTCCTGCGCCATTATCAAGTTATTGTCTTCTCTGAAGAAGTACCTGTTGAAAATTGTCCGTAAAGGTGAAGTCACTTGCCATGGCACCAGTGCAAGGGCTGGTGTCTGTTATCACATAGTAAGTGATTATCAGAAAGGGTTACCTTGGTTGTGCAGTCCATTTTTATTCAAGCCTGGAAGGAACATTCCCACCATGACTGAAGTAGGGGTTTTGAATTGAAAGTATCACCACAAAGAAAAGGCATAAGCAAATTTGGGAGAAGTGGCCTCAAAGAGAGACATTCTTTGCAGTAAAACTCTTAGGTCCTTGATGCAAGCATTTCAATGCAAGACAAATAAAAGAAAACAGACACCTCCCATGTTCTATTTTTATTAGACATCCCCAAGCAAGGGACGCTCAATCCAGTCTTAAGGGAGCAGCTCACCAGTAAGGTGGGAAGGGTTTATGCAGCTGTGCATTCATACGAATGAAATTTCTTTTACGTGCACAAAGACAGGGTACTCTTGAAAATACACAGTTACAGTAAAGTAACTTGTAAGGGAGAAAAGTACAAAACCAGGTTGTTTAACTGGCTAACAATAAAATTTTTCTGGTTGAATGCATTTAACTCTATTCTCATTTAAATGAAAAGAATGTACTCCATTGAGTCCTGTTAGTCTGGGTAACTAAGGAACTTGACTAAAAATGAATGAATGAAGGAAAGAACTGAAGTTTCACTCTAATTTCTTGTATAAAGCTATTTGACCAGCACATTTCCTTTCCTTGTCCTCAGCCCCCAGAAGTAGTGGGAAGGTATCCAATTTCACAGGGATCGTCATTGCTTTATCTGGATAGTGCTACTAAATGAAGCTGAATCCCAATCCCAGTTTTTTACCAAGTGATACTATTACCAGAATGATGAAAATGGAAATCCAAGAAACAGGACAGAAATGTAAAATGTGAAATGAGTTTCTGGATACAAAACTAGAAGTGGAAGAGCTGCAGAAGGTCACTGTATTTCTTTCATTCACTCTGTACTAAGGATTCCTGTGAGTGCAGAATAACGTCTGAAAATTTGGAGCTCAAGTCTGAAATGTTTTTGCTCCTGAGCATCAAGTTAAGAAAAGCTTTAACAATTGTTCCTTGCACATCTACCTCTAGGAAACAGCATTTAAAAAATCCAAACAAACAAAACTCCAACAAAGCAACAAGAAAAGCAAGTGCAGTCAGCTATCAACAAATAAAGTACACTAATGTATCTGAAAGTTTCAATGAGAGGCATAAGTGCCCAGAATCCCCTGGGAAACTTCATACCTTGTAAAGCTGAATAAACCACATTTTCCAGATTATGGAGGGCAAAAGATAAGGATGCCTGATAAAACAGCACGGTAGGAACAATTTGTAGGTCTGCCTTTCTTTTGATGTCTGCCCATGTCAAAAACCCCTCATAGTTTTCATTACTGTCAGTACCATGGGAATCAACCTGTCTCTTCTCCACAAAAAGAAGGCAGCTCTGGGGCACAGTAGGTTCCCAACAACCTCAAACATTTTGGGGAGCTTTCATAGTACGGAACTCCTCCGTCTATTCTTTCCAAAACAGAAGACTTCTTCCACAAGAGTTTTTCAGCTACAACAACATGAGACCAACAGCCTCGGCAAAGACATGGTTTATACATCTACCAACTGCTCGTTCAGTCCAAAGGCAATGTGACACTTTGAATGCCTGCTGTCATGAAGGCCTGATCTGTTGTTCATCAGACATCAGTTCTTAAGCTCTTCCACGGTTTCATCACCACCAGCCCATGAGGACTCTGGTCTTTGGTAGTTAAAGATTATGGGGTTTATTTACTTCCCCACTGTAATTGCTTTCCCACTGAAGCCACTTGGTGTCAACCAGCATGCTAAACAACACACTTGAAGTCTAAAACATGGAAAAGCCATAGTCTCATCCAGCATTTCCAATTCTGCAATGGAAGTATGTTGCACAATACAAAAGCAGGATTCTATTTTTCATTTTGCTTGCCAAAGAATGATTAACTCCAGCCATTTGAGGACCCTTGTCCTTTCTTCTTCTCTCTCCAAGCCTGTGTCTATCTCTAGCCCAACTCAAAGCATTGCTTTTTTTTATGCCCAACACTTTAATCTCATCAAACACCACTTTCATCTTGTGCCAATGTTCTTACAGCTCTCACTGTTCTTACAGCTAAAGAAACACCTCTTTCTAAGGAACCCTAGGAGAAAAGTAGCTAAAGTGCTGCAGTTAATGATGTAGATGAGGAAACATTACCTTTGTGCACCAGACTGGGCCCCATCACACACCTCCTGCACAGTGCTAGGTAAGTAATTCACCTTCCCTTTATCTTTGCAGAGGCAGGCACAGAAGAGTTGAATCAAAATTGGATTTGCTAACACGTGCAAAGCACTCATTGATCATAGCTGGGAAGTGTTATTACTACTTTATTACAGAGATGACCAGCTTTGTTGCAGAGACATAGCTCTCCTCCACAGCTGAGCATTTGTGAAATAACCAGCTGACCTAAAAACCTCATCAACCTCCTGTAAGACCTGCTGTAACACAGGGAGGGGACTGTGGGGCAGAAATCTCATTTCATCTTGTTAAACAGGCTCAGCTACAGAAAGTTAACAAATTGCTAGAGAACCGTGCAAACCCTTGTTAGTGCAGTGGCAGTGCATGACTGCAACAGAGCACACAGACTGCAAGCCAAGTGAAAGACTGGTGAGATCATGAAGCAAAAAAAAAAAAAACAAAAAAACCCCCAAAAAACTACAGACTAGTAAATTAAGAAGAGATTGTGTGGGCAAGTCTCTTTAATTCCCTCCAGTTTTTGTAGTAGGAAAGGTGCCATTATGAAGTGGCTGGAGCGAGTTAAACACCTTTCAAGTGTGTTCTAACAATTAGTGGTATTATGAAAAAAAATCCCTTGGCATTTGTTTAAAAAGAAAAGCTGTCTTATTTAACTACAACTCCAGTGTTTAAAGTATTAATAGCTGCCTATGCCACTCGTTCCTACATGCTTACATGCTTTTCAAATTGCATTTGGTAAAGCTCAGTCCATCTGTTTTCCCACACTCCATCAACACACGCAACAAAGTGAGCAGAGGCTACCTACAGTAGGGTTGTGTTTTGTTCAGAACTTTCTGCTTGCATACCAGAAATTCAGTGCTAATTCAACGCGCTTTGGGTGCATTCAAGCTACAAAAGGAGGGGGCTGGGGAAGGGGAGGGGAGAAAGGTTTTCACTCATCACTATACACGCACTTCCAGAGGAAAAAGTGCCTGGGAAGGATTTGTGCATCGTGGAAGCCCAGTTGCATACCAGTACCTCTTGGATCCAGGACAAACCTGTTGCAACATGACAATATTATGCAGCAGAAACTGGACAAGCAGCTGCTAATTCACCGCATTAACTTCAAAACCCATAAATTTTCTTTTCAAACCTATCCAACAAGACAAAGAGAAGTCTGTTTAAGATTCATTACAAGTTCCAGGCTGGTGGCTAATTTGTATGAAAATAGGTATGGTGGTTCCTGTAAATAGCTCTCCTAAGATATCTGTAGGTAAGTGGCCTGGGGAGTGATTGAAAAGGGATCACTCCCTACCTAACATCAGCCTTCATCAAACCTAGAAAGAGACAAACGCTTGGATGTACAGCCCAGAAGGGATGGTGATGTAAGGGGTCTTCATAAAGAGATCCAAGGAGAAAGAACAGAGGCAGAAAATGAGGATATGCTAAGGCTGTTTGTGGCTTTTCAGGTGGATTCTTCACCAGCCATACATTCTGGTCCTCTGCCACTGTTTCTCCATCCCTTCCTGTCCCTGCCACGCCGTCTGTCTGCCACCCCCTCCATTCCGCCAGCACAACTGTTTCAGCAGCCACATTATGTGAACCGGATTAACAGGTCTGGCTCCAAAAGAAGGGAAAAAAAACCAACCCAACCTAAACCATTTTAATTGCCAGGCTATTTTTAAATTCTCCGATGTTGCACAGCATGGCAGGTACAAGTGAGGGGGTGGCATTTATCAGCACAAGGTAAGGGCACGCGGAGAATGAGGATGCTCTTAGTGTGTAACACCAGGAAAGATTTTGTCAAATGAAATGTACATCGTAACTTTCTCCTCCATTATAGTTCCCAATGGCTGCTTTGCCTGCCATTTCTTCCAAGCTGGTCAGATTCTGGAGTCATATAAGCCTGTGTGCTAGCACAGACATTTAAAATCGCTTCAAGCTTCTACATTTTGACTTATAAAAATATTTAAATAAATCTACTTGCTCTTAGAGGAAAGCCAACCACACACAAATTTTTCAGGAGTTATTTGATTCTTTGGCAGGGTGCACAGCCTACATCAAATGCTAGCTCAGCACTGCATGGCCATCACACATATTATGAAACTGTGTAAAAATACCTGGGGAAAGACACTGTGTTGGACAAACCACAGTCAGAATAAAGGCTTATACAAATGAACTGGAACTACCATTCCTGGAAGCAGTTTTAGATGGAGAAATGAAGTAGCTATCACTTAAATCTTTCATGTAAGAAGCTTTGGAGGATTTTTGGAAGCAGAAACAATTTTCAAAATCCACAAAAAGAAAATTTGGAGTTAACTCACTATGAGTTTTTTACCAATGTGACTTTTCGTGTTTGTGACACATCATGATGGATGAGCAGTTGAGGATTTACTGCTAGAGATCAGAAGGGATATTTACCCCCTCTATTATAGATGGGTTTCTGGTGATGCAGGTGGGACGCTACATACATTTATGAATAAACACACTGGCAGCAATCACCTCCATGAGCTCTGGATGCCATCTGAATATCAGCCAGCAAGCTTGAAATGGTGCTCATAACAAAAAATTCCTCCCATCAATATAAAGGTCGAAAGCTGTTCTCATGTGAAAGCTAGATTATAAGTATTTTATCCCATTTAAAGCTTTTGTGCTCCAACACACTGAATTCTATTTTGTGCTTCAGACTAAAGATTATGATTTTAAAATATGCATCCCTACTTGATTCATATCTCCCCAACCGTATATTCAATGTGACCATAAAGTCTTCCTGTAGCTTATGCCAATGTAAAACCTGGAATCAGAAAAAGCAGTTCCCATTGAGCTTTTACTCTTCATGGGAAAGTCCTCATGGTAGCATTTATTCTTTGGCTAAAGATTTTGATATTTGGTTCAAAAAATTATATTCTAGTCCTACTCAACTGTAAAATGTGGTGAGGCTAAAATTTAAGCCCAGATTTAAGCTTTTTAGCTTGCCTGCTATGTTTGAAGTACTACTGGTCTCCAAAACCTATGTCATATTGACATAAGTATGGAGCCATACTGTTTGGCCAATGAGTTTTGTTTTCCTCAGCCTTCCTCACCTGGAGCTCTTCCTCTTCCTGTGGCATCAGGGATGCTTACAGCTCCATAAACTTTGACTCCTCCCCCCTCCCCTCCCAAAACAATCCCTGCACCTTGTGTGATTTCCCAACCATGCAGTGTGGCTGAACTTAAGGGCCAGCAAATCTCCACTTCCACTGTGTTTATGCTAAGCAGCATGAAAACTCCATGTCAATTAAGAGAGTTTATTTGGTGTCACCATGATTCGTGTCCCCCCCCGCCAACCATTGCTAATTTATATATATACAGAGGGGAAGGAGGGGGCTCTGCAAATGCAGGAGACAGTTATGAGTTCTTCCTTCAGCTGTTCTGCTGCTGCTTGAAGTCAGCTTGTAGGGATGGGGTAAAGTGAAAACATGTTACACTATGACTCTCAGTTACACAGAGGTTTTCTCCAAACAGTCTGGAAGTGAATAACGCTAGGAGGTCCATAAATGTAAATGGCAACAGAAGATTGGGAGCAGAATTATTTTGTGGTGCAAAATTAGCCAGTTCAAAGAAAATCCAGAAGGATGTTCCAACTCTCAAAGCTGGCGTAACTAAAATATCTCTCTCCCCTATGCTTGGTTGACTTTTGCTTGCGAATAGTGCAGAATTTACTATCAATCTGGACCTTCCAGCCTGCTTTTGACATCTATGTAGCAGGCACCGGATGCTTGCAGAGGCTCACAGCACCTTCAGCTCCAAACAACCCATGGTTCTGTTAAGATGATAGCAGAGAACAGCCAGATTTTCATTCACTGCTTTTACAATGTCAGCCAGGTTGTAATTTGCTGGGAACAGGATGAGACTATCAAAGCAGCACTGGGGAATTTTGTTCACTGCTATTTTTCTTCCTAAGCCCAGTGTTTGCTTGAAAATGTATCACTTTATCTAGGAGAGATTTTCATTCACAAGCAATTTGTCAAGCGACTTCAAACTTCTGAGACTGTATTGATTCCAGAACTGCAATTGCAGTTGTCAGCAACACGGGCTCCTGCAATCTGTTAAACACATTCCTCGAAGGTGGTTAGTATCCTCCCTTCTCTTTTCCTGTGGGAAAGACAGCCACAATGGGCTCTCACTCACCATCCTCTGAAAGGCTTCTCTGGGATAGTTTATTATACTAAACCCCTCTGGTCTTTGCCCTTCCTCCCTGTGAGCCTGCCTTGCAGCGGAGCCAGCTGGGCTGGCTGATGCCTGGCCGTAGCCTGCTGACTGATGGCTACCAAGTAATGGATCAAGCCAGCCGTAATGGCTGGAAACCCAGTGCTCACCACCTCTGCCACCCCACGACAGGGACAGCAAAGCCACAGTGGCAGCCAGGCAGAAGGTAACCTCAACTTAATTTGGACAAGAGTAAAAATCTTCCCTTCAGTGTATCTAAACTTGGGGTGAGAAGAGGGGGGGGGGTTTGTTAGCTTTTTCTTTTATTCCTTTTTAATGCATCTAACAGCCCTAGAACAAATCAGCACCAAAAATGCTTGATCCCCCACATATGGTCAAAGGGCCAAAAGCCTGGTAGTTCAGTTGCTGCTCCTTGCTGCTGCCTTGCTTAATTCTGGCTGTGGCAATGCCTCGCTGTAAAAAAAGGCCCTGACTCACACACAGCACTGAACAGACTGATTCTTAGGTCCCTTCTTCTTCCATGCATCTTTCCTTTGCAAATTAAACCCCTTTTCAGACACAAGAGCAAGGTGAAATGAGGTATAAGAAATCTCTTGGGCTGCTGGGCCAGCCCTCCAGCTCACAGAGCCTGGCAGAGGGCCACCGAGAAGCAACGGTGCTGGGCTGATTTGCACCAGCTAAGGCTCTGCCAATAACCCTTTTAAGGATTTGGAAAGAGTCCCTGTGAACTAACAGGCTGAGAGATTTTAATCTGAGTGAAGGGGAAGGGCGATTCTGCCTGACCTTCGCCTCTTCCGAAGGAGGGGAAAGGAAGGCGGGAACACTGGAGCAGAAATTATCTTAAATAAAAGCAGGTGTCAGCATACACAAGGTACTGCCTGGAAAACAGAAAACTGCTGTAGCCTAAAGCAACATTCCTTCATACCAGAGAGATGAATAATATCAAATAATATATGCAAGAAAAACACACACCATTCTCATCGATTCTGTTTCCTTCCCCCTTGCGCTTCTCAACTATGAGCAAGATCAAAGACAAGGCTATTCCGACGTTTAGCAGAGGCATTTGCTTGATTTATTTTAAATAAAAATGCAACAAACTTGCCAAAAATAACACTCCAAGTATTTGCACCAGAACAATCCCACCAAGGGTGAAATGTGGAGAAGCGGCACCAGGGCTAAACCCAGGAGAGTCAAAGCCCAAGAGGGATTACTTGGCTTTGTTGTAAGAAACTCCTCTCTAAGCACTTTCTCTTTCAACACTGCTGAAATTGTTGCTAGCAACGAAGCAAAGCAAAAACAGAGGAAAATTTGGATCTAACACTCTTTCAGCAAGAGCAGGCATTAGCTGGCAAAGGCTGCATGGCCAAGAAAACCTGCAGGGTTTCTGCCAAGCTCTGCCAGAAACACAATATATGTAGTCAGCTCTTCTGAAAACTCTGCAGTCTGCCTGTAATTACTTTTACTGTCCTATCATCTAGCCATATTCAATGCTCTTTACAGGAACTGCAATAGATATCACAGTTATCACGAAATTATCAAGGGCAAATGGCATATTTTAAGAGCAGCCACCTGAACTGCAGCTCTTTTTACTAAACCTATTCAATTAGAGACAAGCTTTCTCCATAAGCATCATACACTTAACATCAAAGGCCTCTGGCTCTGTTTCTAAAAAGGTGTATTAATGTATAAAAGGTCCTTAGAAAGCAGAAGACATCGGATAAATGCTAAGTGCTGTTGAGAGAGTAGGACATACTAAAGACATTCATGGAAACACCAGTGTACAGACAAGACTGATGTATATATGACTGCTATTATATAAATTATATTGTATTAGTCATCATGTTCCTCTAGGTATTAAAAGCCCTTTCTCTAATGAACTGCAACCATAAGCTATTCCAATTCTCTAAGTAAGTAGGTCACAGGATACTGGGACATGATAATCCTTCCATCCATAGGCAGCAGCTACAAGAAGTGCAAAATAAAAAAACATTTGTATTTCATCTGATCGACCTTGTTTTGCTGGTATGCTTGGCTTGATACGCTTTGCATGTGGAGAGGAAGAGGCAGCACAGCCTGTAAGTCTATGTTTGTGTATACCAGGAACATAGGGGAGCAAGAAGCAGAGAGAAAATAGCCATGCTGAGCTCCCAGGGGAGCAAAAACACTTGGCTACTTCCCCAGTTTCCATCCCATACCTGACCACCTCATTGGATTCTGCAAGGGGTCTGGGGCTTTCAGTTCATGCATATTTTGGGGGTAGTTAATGGGATTTAATACCCCAAGAGTCACCCATGACATGACAGGATTTCCCATGTTTAGTTCTATACTGGTTTTCCCTAGCAGGTACCAAAAATGCATTGGGCTACCCTCTAGCCTCTCCTAAAAGTCCCCAGCTTGCCCTGCCCTAATCTTATTCCTGTTTTAAACACAAATTAACTACTCTGACCAAAGGACCAGAGACCCGATTTCCAGTAGACTCCCAGGTGCACACAGTTGTACAGGCACATGGTGGAGGTGGGAAACTATAGTAGGTGACTATGAAAGAGGGGGCAAAGCAAATATTCCCTAAGCCAGCTTTGTGGATGAGGAAAACAGTCTTGGAAATAGTTTCCTAAATACATGTATACAATAAATTATATTGGTACTTCATTCCCTGCCTGTACCTTCTACTCCACTGCGTATATCAACTTCTCATACACTGTACATACAAACGTTTTAAATAAACTAATGGAGGTTATTTAACTGAGGCTCTGTTCCACATAAATCCTTCTCCCCCGGGTGCTTCTGATTCATTTTGGTTAAAGCTTAATAGAGTAATACACATTGACAGGCCTTTCTACATTTCTCACTGGACAGTCCCCTCTTCTCTTGCCAGCTTAGGCTACAGAAACCTCTCAACTGAAAAAAAAAAAAAAAAAAAAAAAAAAAATCTGTTGAGATTCATTTAAAGAACTCTTCCTCCTCTTTAACTTTTGCAATTCATTAGATATCCATAATTAAACCAATGGGACACCTTCCAGCTCCCCAGTGGGTTTTTGTCAGTCAGAAAAAAAAAAAAAAAAAGTTTTCCTGCATGTGCCTTTCAGCTTGCACTGAGAATCCCAGGCTTTTCATGTGAGCAGCTGCAGCAGGGTTACCCAGGGTCGGCTTGGGTAGGAAGCAAAGGTTTCCTCCAGTCAGATAGGGGGAACACAGCCATGGTTGGCAAAAGGGAAAAGAGAAAACAACTCCCCTTCAATTCAAAGTGCTTTTAAAAAGAAAAGCAACAAGAAACATTTCGGGAAGGGACTTTTCTAATGGAGAATGATGGAGAAAGGAAAAACCAGAAAAACCTCTATGAAGTGCTAAATATTCAGCAAAAAATGTAAGCAGAATCCAAATAAACCACTGACACAAGCTTTTTATTTTATATCTATGCACACAGCCAGGGTACTTTAATGTTGCAAACCTGCTTAATATCTTTCTTTCAATCCTCAGTTTCAACTGAAGCAGCTTGGAGTCACATGGTCCCTCCATCCTTCACTAATCAACCCATATCCCTAAGAGCTTAGCATCCCAGGCTTCCCAGGTGTGTGGTTACACATGGCAGCATGAGCCCGCACACGTGGCCCCTTTGTTTTAATTGTACTGTATTTACTTTGGAGCAGGGCAGGAGGAATATCTCCCCCATCCCTCAAAATGAAGGGGACAAGGGGCAAAACCTGTCTTGAGAGCATTACCTACCAGCAGCCACCACACATGGGCTCATTAAATTCCAAGGCAGTATGGGAAGACGCCCAGGTTAGAATGCAGGTATGCTCTGCAGGCTTTGCTGCATCCAAGGCTCCACCACTCCAGGGACTTGAAAGTTAATAATAAACAAAACCATCCTCCTACTCCAAAATCCTCCCAAAACCCTAAAAATGCATTATGACTTGCAAGGTTCTTGGACTGTCAATTTCCATCCTGTTTATGAGAAAAGGCTATTCTTAGTCATAAAAGAAAATCAAAGCTGATCCATTTTAACATTACTAACCCCAAGAACAGCTCTTTCTATTCTTCAAAGCCTGCCTCCCACTTGTACACATTCTTATTCTCTTTGTCCAACATGTGCCACTCATTAAAATCTCTGGGAGACAATTCTGCATGGACACCTGATGGAAACACCTGCAGAATTATTTTCAGTACTGGCAGTATTCATATCTCCTCCTAATTGAATAGGGGAGGGGGGCGGGGAAGGGGAAGGATAAACCAGGCTTGAGAATATTTGCTTAAAACTTTAAAATTACATATGAGCAAACTGTTGTTTTATTGTGGGGGTTTTTTTGTTTGTTTGTTTTGCTTGGTTTTGGTTTTTTTTTTTCAGAAGAAAAAGAAGGCAAAAAAACCTATGCAGCACCTGACAGATTACAACAGATGCAGAAACTGAAATTCAGTTCATCTCCAGAAAAACTGCAAGGAAGGGACGTAGCAGAAGCTGCTCCAGCTAACTACCCTGGCAATGCCGGCTTTCAGCAACAAGGAACACTGCTCTGCCTCAGCACAGAGGCTGCACTGAGCAGTGCCAGCTGCATGCTGCAGATGCCCAACAGCCAACAGGGATGTGACACAGGGATGAACTGGTGGTCTAGATATTTAACGAGACAGACAAAAATAAGCATGTTTCTTCCTCCCTCCTCCCCATATTAGTGTTACTGAACCAAGTAACTTGATGTTGTTTTACATATTTTCACTATTTTCCTTCCAAAGCATCAGTGTATATGACATGCATACATAGATGTTCAAATAATCTCCAAACCCAGTATGGATGGGTCATAGATCTTGTTTACCATGTTTTTATCCCACAAGCTAAACATCTCACTCGGAAACCACACACCTATTGGGAAAAAAAAAACCCAAAAACCAAAAAACAAAACCAACCCAAACAACTCTTATTATTTGATTCATGACAAGATTAAGGGCTTGAAATGCAGACATTTCAGACTATACCGATCCTGTAACAGCAGATCCCTGTTGAGAAATGAAAAAGAGTACAACTCAATATGCTATTCATGAATAATCCAATGTGGATACAGAGTTATTCAGCTACAATGCAATTAAGAATGAAAAAGAGAGGGTAACAGCGGTAAACACCCAGGGATATTTTGAATTTAATTGGGATTAGCATGTAATACTCTTACAGCCTTTTGAAGAGAGGCTACACTGTGGCATACTGAGAACATATGCATTTGAAAGCCCTGAGCACCTCATTTAATGATCTTTTCAGCTGGTCTAAGTTGCTTTCAACAGCGGGTTCATTTGCAGGGACTTTAACCCAGTGCTGCTGCTTGAAGCTGAACTCTGCTGGGGGGGAGCAGACTCCAATGTTGAAGTACACATTTTGCAGTTTCAGGGCCGGGGAGCTGAAGCATGTGAGGGTGTTTCTGAAAGCTCATGATCACTTCTTTCACACTCAGCTTCTCTCACACAGAAATACTACATGCAACACCAGGGAGTGTTTGCCTTGAGGAGAATAGCAGAAAAAGACACATCTGGAGCATTGCCAACATGATGGGGGAGATGTGTGCAGTGCACCTAAAGAGATTCTGCTTGGAGAGCAGGTGTCATGTATATGCTTTCTGTGCACAGTTCTTCTAGGGGATATATAAACAGGGGGAAGTAGTCAATTACTATTTTCAACCTATGTTTTGGAAAGATGTATAGGAAGAAACCAGGCAGCCCTTGATGGTTTATCCTCTGCTCACAGAAGTATTTTCCAATAACTACCAATGTTCTGGTACTGCCCAAGCTGTTTAAAAGGCAACGGTGCAAATATCTGCAGCCTGTTTGCAAAAGCAGAGCACCCATCGGCATCTCAGACAGTTGTGCTGCTCTTGCCTTGAAGAATGCCTCAGGGAAGGGAAAGGGCTCAGGGAAGGGTGCAGAGTCCATATCACTGTTAGGGGCCCCAAAACATAACCAGTAGCTGTCAAGCTCACAGAGGGCATCTTCGAGGCTCGCACGAGCCTAAGCAGAGGGACAAAACTGAAGTACTGTGAATTTTACCTTGTGAATTTACACAGCCTGCTCATTTTTTGGTGAATGAGTCTACAGGAGGATAGTAGGGAAACTTCAGCACACAGGGGAATGAAAAGTAAGGGATGTCTTTGATGTTTTTTTCCCTTTCAGCCTGCTTCAGATTTCTGTTTCAGATTGCAAGTGTCAGAATGGTTTTATAAAAGCCAAAGTTTGTGGTAGGGCTCTCACTGCAAAGGCACTACTGTCCTTATGTAGTCTTTGAAGATTTTCTTCCAAGCTGTTCCCACCGTGAGTCTCCTCAGTTACCAAACCCAGTGGGAATCAGTTGCACATGTTGCCTCAAGTATTTCTACAACTGCACAGCTTTGTTTGTATGTGGTGGCAGTGGGGGAAATGGCTTTTTTCTAAAAATATCTCCCTCTTACATCTGGGTGAAGAACTAGGGATGAGGTTATCCTTTTAAGTGCTGGTAACCGGGTCTAGTATATTTGTTGTTGCTGCACCTCTGAGAAAACCGAATTAGGGACTGTTGTACTAAGTGTTGTTTTTCTCATGTAAAGACAATCTCTGCTCTGGTGAGCTTATACAAATCCACCTTCTGCCAACAACTTAGCAAAACACGGAGTACATATTCCGCTGACTTATGTCTGCAGCAGTCCCACTGAAATCAATGAGGTTGACCTACTTGTAAATGGAGCAGAATTTGATTCCTGTGTTTATTTATAAATGGCTGTGGAAGAGGCTGACCAAGTCTGAATGGAAAAAAGATAACCCAGAACATCAGAGGTAGCTTCTGCTTGGACTAAACTTCAGAGGGTTTAAGGACAGAACATGGGAACGGATGGATGAATCCTTACAAAAACAGCAACCGGACTTAGCAGCTTTGCTTTGTTAACCTGAAAAATGCTCAGGGAACTCCCATACTGGGAAAATTCATGTGCTCTCACTTTTGCTTACTTCCCACTTTACCATTTTTTTATTTGTGTATAAAATAGAAGGAAACCACTTGCAGATAAATGACATACCCCAATACCACAGCAGTGGCAAATTGAAAGCAAAAGGCAAAGGAAAAAGCCAGTGAAAGGTTTTTAGCTACATCATGCAACCAGCAAGGCATCACAGCCTGAGACATGCTTCATCAGCCAGATGGCAGAATGCAGCTGGCCTGAGCATTGAAGGTGACACAGACCCAAGCATGTGCCTTGTATTGTAACAGGAGAGCATTGGTATTGGCCAAGCAACTTCTGGCTGCCACGCGTTTAACAGGGGTCGGAGAAGTGAAGGGACATAGCTCAGAGTCAAAGTAATTAAAGGTTTGGGCTGATGGCTGGGATTAAGATACCAACACCCGCTGTTTATCTGTAAGCACCCAGGAATCCTGGGAGCAGCTGCAACTATTGCTAAGTTGCTATGCCAGGTTCAGCAAGGACCTTCCTTGACAGCCTGCAAATACCACTCCGCAAGGACAGGAAGGAAAAACACCTAGATGAAGCCCCAGCAGCCTGGAGAATACTTCTGAAGCTTGCATCTCAGATGCAAAAAGGAGGTTTTGGAGACAATAAGTTTTTATAACCCTGGAAAGTATAAGCATGAAGAATTGGAAAGACCAAGGACTTGCATTTGGAAACAGCTGGTAATAAAGCATCTCTTCAGCATCCTGCAGAAAGCAAGCCAGCCTGCTGTCAGGCCTGACGGAAGCTGTGGTTCTCACTCGTTGACTAGCCAGTGTGGTGGGCTGAGAGACAGATAACATCATGTCTGCACCCTCATTGCAGAGGCAAAAATCTGGGCAGGAAAAAAGTATACTACATTAAGTGAGCAAATATAGAAATTATTTTAAAGCTCACTGGGAAGAGAGGAGGAAAGGTCTGAGCAGGGGCAAAGCAAAACATCTTAAAAATGAGCCTTCACACAGGGCTCTCCATCATTTCCAGGATGCTCTAAACCAAGCTGGCATGCTGCGGTATGAAGCCAGTTTTCACTGGCACAGAGTAGCTCCTAGCTTTCAGTGATTTTCAAACTCGGCAAAAGCTAGGAGCCAGGAACCACTACCTCTCACAGACACTGTACCAGCATGCTTAATTTGGGAAAGGAAAATACAGTCTGGCACATTAGCCCTGAACAGCTGCCAAGCCCTGCTCTCATCTATGCAGCGCTGGAGCTGGCCAAAAAACAGGAGGAAAGAAGTCCGACACCAGGTTGGATTCCCTCACTAACAATCCCCCTTCCCAGCCATCTCAGTTTCAGCGTGCTTACCTCCTTCTGAGCATTACAGGGAATCAGGGCTTATATTCAGAGCGAACGGGAACACCAAACCACAAGCAATAGGGGAGAAACTGGGGGCCTGGTAACTCAGAAGTGAGTCAACAGAGGTGCTTGCACACCCTAAAATGTCGAAATAGCCAGTTCTGGAGATTGTCCCAGGGCTTCGTTCACCATCCTGCTCGATACCACCACCAAGCACGACAACAACCTTTCCTTCAAGGCTGCTCCACAGTGCACAATCTTGTGCCTGATCCAACTATAATTAAATAAACCTAATTTCAAATGGGAACATTTCAAACCTATTAAGAAGAAACCTGCAGCTATTACATGGATTAAGAAACATTTTGGAATTATTAATACGTGTGTTCTTAACACATTAGGCCTAATCAGGAGAAAACCCCTACGTGTTTGAATGGTTTACTACAATCACCTGGATTTTTTTCAGAAGTCTCAAAGTAAACAGGTCCCCATAATGGAGTTTTATAAAAATAAATGTATGATAACAAATGTGGAGAGAGTGTATTTATTTACATTTTAAACCCTAAGAAGCACTGATGGGCTTGTTTGGGTTTGTGAGGTTTTTATTTTAAAAAATCATTTTGTAATTTAATCACTCGTTTCCTGGATACTGGGCTTTGAAGAAAATGCCAGTTGTCATCAATTGACACTGTTGAAAATGGAATAAAATACGTTCTCGTCTGCAAATACATACGGGATCTTTGATTTGGCTTTGACCAGCAGTGTCTACCCTCCAAAAACATGCTACAGAAAACAGACTTAAGTACACAGGCAAATGTCTTTGCTTGCCATCTTTTGTTGCAAGTATTGGTAATAAAACTTTGAAAGTTTTCTGCATTCACTGAAGGAAGAGCAAGAAGAACTCTGGTAACTCTGTCCTGTAATGCAGGACAACAATATGGTGTGGAGACCACAGAGCTATAAAGCTACACTACACATCCACAGTCTCATGAATTGCTTTTAGCAACAGCTATAACTCCTATTGCCCAGCCCTGGAAGAGTTCAAGGCGATGCTGGATGGGACTTTATGCAAGCGGAAGGTGGAATTAGATTATCTCTAAGATCCCTTCTAACCCCAAACATACTACGACTCTCTGAAGGACGCAAGTAACGATGGAGCACATTTGCTTCCATCACCCTCCAATATTCCCACTAAGCCATACCAGGCCACCAAGCCTGGTGGGGGTCTCTGCCCACTACACCAGCACTGGCTGCCCCAGGGAGTCAATCAGTTCCATGTCTCTCACTTTCCTCTCAAACCTGAGTCACCCTGGAGTTTTCAATCCCAGGAATAAGCTCATCCTAGCTTCAGTTTCAATGGGCAGTGGTGGAACCAGCAGCTGGGACCAGCTTAGAGGGTTTTCTCATAGAGATGAGCTTGTGTGCACTGTCTCCTCAACCCATTCATTCTCCAAACCAGGAAGAAGCAGACAAAGTAAGGCGTCCTCCCTGGTAAAAGTATTAAATAAAGGTGATCAAATAATCCACTCTTTTGAAATGTTCCTACAATTTATACTACTCAAGACACCATAAATCTCAGAAAAAATGAACCAAAGCTCACAAGATGCCATCTTAGATTAAAAAAATAAAAGCCTGTCTTGGATAGATAAACTACTGAGAAAGGTTTTAGGGAAAAAAAAAAGCAAAGTTTTTCAACGAACTATAAAGGTAAGGGAAGCGCCTCATTTTTGAAACTTTATTGATTTTTGATACTTACTTGCCTCCTCTTAGGTTCAATCAGCTAAAAAGTAACTGCTCAGAAGTGAAAAATAAATATAAAGAGATGAAGCCACTCATTCAGGGAAGCAAACCTGCTTTGAAAGCAGCAGCAAACACTGCTTGATCCACTGCCCAAAAGAACTAAAAAGTATGTGAAAGAGTACAAAAACCTACGTAAATAAGCAAGTTTTTGTAAGCCCTGTTCTTACAAAACCTTAATATTCTGGACTTAGGTTGCTGACTTTTGAGGGAGTTGAGCAGCTGGTCTGTCACACAAGAATGACCCAGCCTCTTGGACACAACATAGACTAAACAATGATAGCCCACTTTCAGAACCTGGCAGAAGTGTCCCAGCCTCACCCCATCCTTTTTTAACCACAGGCTCCCTTCCTTGATCTCTTTATTTAACATTCACCACCTGCTTACTGCTCACTGCCTAAAAACTGCCTTCTTCTCTGGAGTTGCAAGAATGCTGCTTCTCTCACAACCCAAACCCTTTGGTTCTATCAAAGAAGAATGGAACCATCTTTTGCTCTTTTTCACAATTAGTTTGGACAAAGCTTTCAAGAAGAAACAAAAAGCACTCACATAACCAAACAAATGAATAAAGACAAATTCCACTTAAACTGACCATCCATAAGTGGACAAGTATTTTCTCTTATAGCACTAGCACTGCCCAGATGAAGGGGCTGAAAAGGTTTGTGAAATAATTGTGATGTCCTCATGGTGCCCACCTCACTCCTCCTCTGTCTTCTCAAGGAGAAATAGTAAGTTTCTAATTGATAACTTAACATTTTAAAGCAGTAATACTGCTTCACATATCTTTCCCCTTGGAACTTATCTAGGGTGAGGTATTGATAGTATCTAGTGAAAAGCTTTGAGAGGAGTTCATGATCAGCTATTATTTTCAAGCACGTTTTGGTAAAGAACAGAGACACACACACACAAACACAGCAAGGAAAATAAGCAGAATATGTTAAAAGCCCCTGTTTTTCAGAAGCACCATCAGAAGTTAAAGTAACAGGAGGAGGACATCTACTTCTGTCCTGTAGCTTTCCCATGTTGATCCCCTCTCTCCTCCTTGCTGGATGGTATAGAGAGAATCCATGCTCCTGTTTATGATGTACTTCCACTCCAGCCCACTGGAGCTCAGATATTTTATAGGCAGCCACCAAACAGTCACGAAAACATAGCAGATCCAGCTACAGGGGTCAAACCACGTTAATCTGAACAATGAGTGATGGGCCAGAAGAAAAATAATGGAGAGAAGAATACAGTTCTAACATTCACTCTGAGAAGTTGACTCTGAAACTAAACACAGCTCTTTCCCTTGTTCTAGGAACTATGCTGGAATAAAGGATGCCTCATCCCTACTTTCCTTATAAGCATTTCCATGGATTGTCCTAGAACAGGATCTTCAGGGCAGTACTTCACTACCAGCCTAAGAATCACCTTTTCTAAGGGGACCTTGGTCATGCCTGGCACAACTGGTAACGCACCCCAGGAATGAGCATAGCAGGAGCTCACCTCTTGACTGTCTCCCTTGTGATAGTGCAGACCCAGTTATACACAGGCAGAATTTCAGGCAAAAATCCTTGTATCAGCTGCACTAATTCACTATGCCCAACAATGTCACAGAGAAGCATGCTTTTCCATTTCAGTGCATGCACATTCTGTAGCTGTAGGGGACATTAAGCTTCTATAAAGACCATTTTAAGAAGTCAGCTCATCTCTCTCTCTCTCTTTTTTTTTTTTTTTTTTTTTTTTTTCAAATTCCTACACTCTACTATGAAGTTGAACAAAACAAGACAATTTGTCATTAATCTGTCAATTCAGATAGACCCACTGAGCTAAGATAATGGCATATATTGAGTGGTACAAGACTTAAGAATTATGCTGAGCCGGGAATGTCTTAAGCTGCCATGAGAAATCTACTGTGTCTTGGCATGGTATCACATTTTATTTTCTATTCAAGGGAGACCCTCTCAATCAGGCTGTATTAGAAATGACCTAAGGTTTCTGGTGTTGCATGAAAAGCTCTCAAAGCACCAAATTTACACCAATGCTACAGTTTTAGCTTTCTATACAGGAGACTATGTCAGTGTTTGGGATGTTCAATGCTATCACAGCATAAACAAGTCAAGACACATAAGCAAAAGTAAATTAAAAGACACCCCAAAACTGAAACACAAATATTAGAGCACGTTGGAAAACAAGCAGCAAGTCAATATGGAGTGAAGTGTTCTGGTCATACATGGCAGACCATAGGAAAGTGATGAACAGGCTTCATCCCTAAAGCAAAAAACAAAACAAAACAAAAAAAAAGTGTATTTTTCATCAAACAAGTGTTAGACGACTTGTAAAAAAAATGGTTTTGTCTAAAAGAATAAGTATCTATCTGCTCTTCTAAAAGAGAGGTAAAATCTCCAGCTGTAGCTAATGTCAGCCCATGATGGGCACCAAACCCTCTTCCCTCCTCAGCCAGGCTTGCTGCTCGTGTGCAGTACACAGACGTCTCCCAAGTCTTCCAGCATCACCCGCCCCCTCACACTGCTCCCTCTCAATTTTTTTGGCTCAAGGCTCACCTGCCCCATGTTACTCTTGTGACGTGTTTGATCTGTGTACCCAAGTTGCCATGGAGTAGGACAAAACTTTGTAAATCTCCACTGTTCAAACAGATTCTCTCAAGATGTGTCATTTTAAAGCATTTTCTCAGCCTCCCTTTACATGCCATCTTTCTGCCCTCCTTCCCCTCCAGCCCCATCTCTCTTCCAGTACCTTCAGTAGTATATGCAGTAAGATGTGAAAATGCATCAGCTGCTCACTTGTTAAAATATTTATATTTTCCATTTCTGCTTTACAGATGGACCCAGTCGTGCTCTCTGACCCAATATTTTAAAAGATATAGAGCTGTATGTTTTATTTAATCTAAATAAATATGCGAAGAGTCCGTGGCATTTGGGAGAGACAAACACAAGTGACAGGTTGGAAGATGGGACAAAAGGAATGTGCTGGCTATTTCTTTTTATGATATAATCCTGCTTTCCAATCCTTTCTTGGGAATGTTTATTTTTGTGTTCACGCCACAAATTATTCTAGCTGCACTGTAAATATTTCTAATAATTTCCTAGTTTAGTTTAAATTTCATTAGTATCCTAAATACGGAGGGGAAAAAAAAAAAAAAAAAAAAAAAAAAAAAAAAAAAAAAAAAAAAGGCAGAAGAAGAAACTTTAAACAATCAACAATATGCAGAGAATTTCTTCTGGGATGCTGGAAAGGCTCCTGTTCGGTACTGGGCCCACTCCCTCCAACAGCCCAGTAGTGGTTTCAGTAGCTTGTTCTTAAGCAGTTAAAGAATTTCCCCCCCAAAACACTATAAAGTTGGAGTAAAATGTAACTAATGTGCATGCAAAGAGGCTTGTTTTCTGCAGTGGTAAGTACAAGAATTAAGACCTGCTTGGGTTTCAGCTGCCTTAACATTACTTGAGCACAAAGTCAGTCCATATGGAAATAATCAGTTAAAAGAATACTGAAGGCTTGGTCCGAACTTTCCTTCAGTGTAGCAGAAAAATATATTACTTTTCAACTGTACAAATGACCTTAGCTCTTTTTTTGTCTTTTCCAGTAGAAAACTCCCACTGTTCATTAAAGCACCTCACATACAAAAGAGGCCTTAAAAGGAGAAGTGGCTCTTGCCTAGGAGCAAGTCGGGTATGTACCCTGCCCCTACCCCTACAGCCTTGTCGGCTCACGAACTGGGGAAAAGAAATTATTACTACAGGTCTACTCTTTCTCCTCTTCACCTCTTTAATTTTCCTCTTCGTTTATCTTTGCTTTTCACAGCATTAGACTGAACTGAGGTTAGATAATGTGTCATCAAGTGAGAGCTGAGGTTAATTCCTGTCCATGGGGTTTAACTTACTTTCTTTTCTATGTAGCAGTTCTCTAAAAAATAGAGGGAAACAGGTCTTCAGGTGGGCGGTTACTGTTTCAGACTTCCAGTGCTCTGTGGGAGAGACCCACAGACGTGGCCTTATTTAGCAAAGGGAGCATCCACCCATTTCCTCCCCCTGCATATCCTGGTCCTACCCCTGCTAGCAGAAGCTGATGGACCCAAACACTGAAACTCTTGGCTTACATTTCCTTCCTATCCTGAGCACACCACCTAGGTTTTAATTCCCCACAGGTTCAGTGTCCATAGCTTATATATTGAGCCAGAATTATAGGTACCATATGAAAGATGCAAACTATCACATGGGCATATGGAGCTCTGCTTTACTTTGTTTGTATGGCTCATTTCTGATGATCCATCTTCAGGCAACCCTTGCTTTTTCATCTTCTCCAGTTCACAGATGAAGATCCCAAGTCCGTATTCATCACTCCTATTGCAGAGACAGTTTTCTACCCTTGTTTTGAAGTCTGGATTAGTGCAGATAAAAATGCTGGATGGAGCAATGAAGAGGGCTGACCTGAGATGACAGCTATATGACCATGAACACTGGTGCTGGAGAAAAACCACAGCCCCCACAAATGCAGCACAGGCATATTTACAGCAGGGAGTGACAGGTGGAGAAAATCTCACAGGGCAGGAGGCAAGGTCACCAGCAGGAATCAGAGGGGCAAACAGCTCCTCTTTTCCCCCCTTCTGGCTGGCACTGGTGACTTTTATTTTACCAGATCCAGATACTTCACAAAAGGATGTAACAACTTCAGAAACAAGCTCTAACTCAGTTTATTTTCTTCATTTATTCAAAGAGTGCCAGTGCTGAATTTATTTTCAACAGAAAGACTCAAGACTGTCAAGAACTGGCTGGTTCTTACATCAAAGAACCAAAAATTGCTTTGGTCCTTCACAGACAACTCAGATTACTCCTAAAGGCAGAGGCAAACCCCACCCAGGTCTTGCTTTAGCATTCACTCAAGAACTGACTTGCCACAAAATTTCACTGGCTTGCAGCTCAGGAACCAGGCAAACTCTTCCAGCACCTTCTTTTTCATTCCAGAGCCACAGCACACCTATCTTCGGTACATTAAAAGAGAAGAGATTCCAAAGCCTGATGCTTGACAAGGGAAAATGAGCTCTTGGTAATGCTGTCCCTTGAGACACTGCTGCTGGAGCCATGGTGGGTCGTGCTGAATCTTCCCACCTCCCTCTTTGGTTTCAACAGCAGGACTGGAAAGCTGTGGTTCCTCGATGACCCATGATAAGAGTCCCACAGGAGGACACGAGGGGTTCAGGTCCACCACAGGCACATGACAGTATTTCTGTTGGGTTACCTGGAGCAGTTGATGTTGCATTTATTTTGACTCAATGCCTTCACACCACCTTCACGACAGCTGCAGAACAGCTAGAATCTGCTCAGGCACCAAGCCAAACGGTATTGAATTACATAATTCAGGTGTGGGTTGGGTTTTTTTTTGTTTGTGGTTTTTTTTAGTTTAGTTTAGTTTCATTTAGTTTAGTTTAAAATAAAAATCTTGAGACTGGATGTGAAGCCATTACAAGCCAAAAATAGTAAGCTGGTGAGAGGCATACACACAATATAGATCAAACTGCCCATCAGACTTGTCCACTGTTTAATACTGCACCTCACCCTTGTCCTTCCAGTCATGCCTCACAAAGCCCTCCCACAAGAAACAACTTCCCCAGTCTGTCAAAAGGCTTAAGAAAAGTATGAAGCTCCTCCCAGAAGAGAGCCTGAGGCTGAGGGCTTGTATGCAGCTAAAGGAAGACGCCCTGACAAAAGTCCTCCCTGTCATTGCCAGGACATGCCACCCACCGTACCTCTTCTGGAGCTGGGTATGTATTATTCACAGGACATTTTGCAGGTGCCATGACCCCTTCACCTTCCCTGTCCCTAACGCATTTTCAGTGTTTTCAGACCTCTGACTCCACTATACCGGTGTGGTTCCTTGTCTAAAGAGCTCTAAAAGAATTTATCAACATGAAAAATATCTTTCCAAGGAAGAGAAACTTTCCTGTAGGTACTTGAGAACCTTGTATTTCAGCTGGTACAGGAAGATAATCCACATCTTCCTCTTCATTTTAACTCAAAGTCTTAAACAATTCTATTTAAGTAATAAAGCCATTCTTAATAATCCTCCTACTTCTGGGTTCCAAAGTTAAGGCATAACACAATCAAGCAGATTTTCTTCACTTTTTCTCGAACATTCTCAGGCATTTCTTTGAGGGATCTTTAAAAGTGCGTATTTAGAATCAAGGAAGTGGAAGTACACATTTTTAAAAAGTAGGTTGCTGCAGATGCACAGAAGAATAGAGAAGAGTTTGCAGACTTGGTTTGAAAGAAACCCCTCCAAGCCCCAGTCCCAGTGGTCTTCAAACCGGTTGCAGACTCATTGCTGGAGAATACATGGAGCAGCAAGTGGACAAGAACTAGAGCTAAGCTTTTCACCTCCTACAACCATCATTTTAGGTAGCTGAATCTGTGAGGAGCCTAAACTGCAGTGCTAGATCCAGATTTGGTCTAGGTCTGGTTTTATTGTAAAGTGAAAATGCACTTACATGCTTGTGCATGTAAATGTTTGGGGACACCTTCTATTTTATGAAAGGATCTGCTGTTACTACACCAGATGTCTCTCAATTTACAAGAAACTATAATAAAAAATCCACTTTTTTTCCCCTTGTATTTCTGAAATGTAGGCCTAAAGAGTTTCATCATTTTACCTCAGACCACCAGACAAAGTTCCTTTGGAGGCACTATATTTAAGAAACCTGGTGCCCTTCCTTACCTGCAAACCATCACTGCAAAGACATTTGAGATAACAAAAACTACTTTTCTCATTTGGAATTTTAGGCTTTAAAATTCAGAGATTACCTGAAAATATTTAACCCTCAATTAAATTTAGTAGTAAAATCTTCAAGCTATTAAGTGAGCTTTAGTATGAATTTCAGATGTTTTCAGGCACTATGAGGTTCTCCTTGATCAGAAAATGCTAAAAGAATATGGAGTTTATCCTACACAGGTTGGTTAATCCCTGTTTTCCAACACAAATATGTCCGCTGGCAGATATCGGCAGGAAGCAAACTCTAGACCAAAGATTAAAACCATTACAGGGAGAGAGCATTGCTACAGAAAAACCCATTAAGATAGCAACTAGAGGAAAGAGTTTTCCAGCTCATGATTTCTCCCTGCTCTTTTATATAGTTAATGTATCAGTTCTTCTTTTTTGACCCGTTCAATTTCTTTCCTGGCAATACAGCTAGTGCTGATTATGAGGTTAAGGTCCCCAGGGGTACCAGTGTAGCAGTGACAGCTGATGACCCTGCTTCAGCAACTGCTTAAGAATGGAAATCAAACTCAGGAGTTTTTGTATAATAGCTCTCCTTCCTCCTGCAGACTCCCTCCCTCATCTTTTACAAGGACTGTCCAAAATGCCTTGTATACCCATCTGCAAGGGGAAGTGGCATGGGCTATGTAGGCAGCTTCACCTAATAGTGACTCAAAAGTTAGGAACTTCAACAGAGAGGGCATGGCTGGGAAGAATAAAGCCCCAAACCCAAATAACTAAAAGCACACTTGACATCACAGGGGAGTAATTATGAAGGGAAAAGAATTAGAAATGAACAAAGGGCAATATAAGGGCAGTGGTTATTTCCTGTTCACTTACTTCTTAAGCTTTTTTCCTTAATGTGTAAATTGACCCCATCTGTTTTTTTTTTCATTCAACCTCTGAAGGGAGAATATGGGTCACAATTTAATAACAATGTTCCCACAAGACTTGGCAATCCAGCGTTATCTCATTACATTGTTCCAAAACTGAGAAGGAGGAACCACTCAAAAGACCATAAGAGTACCACATGACAAGCCATCACCATTTGCAGAGACTTGCAGGATAAGAGTAAACTGACAGCAGAACAGAGAAAAAAAACCCAAATGTAATCCAAGATTAAACACTGACGAAAGAGTGTACATTGTGAAAACCAGTTCTAGCACGGCTGCAGTAGCAAGAGGACTATCCCACTGCAACTCATGACATGAACTTGGATGGTAACCATGGAGCACTAGTAACATTGTGAGAGAAAGTCACAGACTCAGGATACTGTATTTCAGCAAAAAGTCTCTCTAGATAACTCTTTTGAAATCTCTTCAGATTAAACATTATGGAAATTGAAAAATGTAACAATCTTTTAGCAACTCTGCAACATAATATTCTAAGTGCAGCATGTCTTCCCTCAAGAGCGCTATTGAACCCAGGTAAATCCCTGCCTGACTGCAGTAGCCGTACTCCTTCCAATGAAGACAAGCATTTCTTCACAGGAACCCATCTTAAACTCTACTCTTACATCACTCAGCTTTGGGTACAAGCTTTCAGAGTTGAAGACTGACAATATCACATCTCAACAGCTATGTGCATACTGACTGAAACCTTCTTTGTGGACAAAATAATATTCTGTGTTATTTGCATTTTTGCACTTTTAATTCACATTTTGAAGGTTGTGGCCTTGCTTCAGATAGAAGTCTTATTTGCAACTTATTTATCATAGCCTCTTCCTTAAAATAAAAAAGTTGTCATTCCTATTTCTCCCATACACCTTGGGACTAAGGTAACCAGCCTTGCACATTGCCTTGGTCCTCTAATTTGGGGTTACAATCATAAAGCACAAAGTGATTTATTGCCCTAGTATACTCTGTGAAAGATATCCAGCTCTGAAAATGGGCTCAAAAAAGAGGGACCTTTCATCATCAGGTTCTTAAAAAAACATTAGAAAGAAAAGGAGAAATAAAATAGAAAGCACATGCACAACACAGATGTAGGAAAAAATCTGCTTGTTTCCAACGCACTGGTGAAATTGGTCAAGACCATGACATCTGTTCTGAAGCACAGGTCTCACAAACACAGCCACAAGCAAAGGCAAGGATCAAGCAGAAAGAAGGAAAGGTATAAGGCCTTCACACCTTTATCCGTGCCTGACCACCATGGAAGACACCCCCATACTTTATGAGAAGCTGAGGTGCAAACACATATCCCCCTGGAGATCTGTGACCCTTCTTGTCTGAGCGTGAGACATGGGGATGTGCTCAAAACAGCTCGGCACCAGCTCCTTGGGAAAGCTGTTCCTATCTTACTGCATCCATCTGCTTCGGGACACAAGCATAAATCCCATTGCAGATTTTTTTTCTGAGAATACAAGAGACTTCATTTAAAAAAAAAAAAAAAAAAATAGAATAGGAAAAAACCACACAAATCAGATGGCTTTTCAGGAGATTCCAAAACCCCCCAGATATTAGAAAAACTTTAGTGAACATAGATGGAAACTATATTTTTGGAAACACAAAATTCAAGCATGTGTAAATTGAGAACAGCCAAGCACTGTCCACCCTGCAGAAAAATGCCTCCAGAGCATTCCCTCTCAGCCCTGCGGTCAGAAACAAATCATTTTGCTATACAGGCAATCAAGTTCTAAGAAGAAATTTTTGCTTTTTGATTTTCATATCTAAGTCAATGGCGAGTTCTACAAAACAAAAAAACCCATAGTAGCTTGGTCCAGTGAGACTTGTACATGACAACAAAATTTATAGAGATGAAATTATAATACTCTCAGGGTACTTTCTGGGAGCAACTGTTGGATGCATCTAGTTATAAAATAAAGATAGAAAAATCAAGTCTGAGAAAGCTTTTGATATGCTGTATTTGCCATGGAAATGCCTGTAATAACGTGGTACACTGAAATGAAGAGTGGGAAAAATCCGCAGTTGCCAAGGAGGAAGCAGCATGAACAAATAAATCATTTTCCTCTAAACTTCACTAAGGAAAGAAGGTGCCCTAGAGATCCTCAGAGGTAAAAGCCACTACATAACAACTCAATAAAAGAACAGCTATGTTATATAGAGCAAATCTTTATTAAGATGAATCACAAAACACTGTGGAACAATAAACTTTCCTTTGCCATGCTCAGTTGCCATTTTCTTTTAAAACCTCATGACCTTCTCACTGTGCCCTTGAATTGTACCATTAGTTGTACACAATATTGTGAACTAAAATGAACAATGATCATCCATGACCAAACTTGATACATAGATTTAAAAAAACATTGGCAAATGGGCTATTAGAAGTGGATGCACCGTATTGATTCCCCCTTAAAGCAATTTACAGTTAGACAGCGCTATTCACTCAGTAGCTTTAGAACAAAAACTGCTTGTATTTGTCTTGCTGGCAAGGAGAAAACACATCACTGCATTAGAGTGGAGATTTGTATCTTGTTAAAACAGAGCTAAAAGGCTGTTCATTGTATTTAACACAGACCTGCCCATGTGCTAATATGACAATATTTTAAAATATTAAGATTATCAAAAGAAAGAAGTATTTTGCCATATGATTGCATTTCCAAGTGTTTCCCTCTATGCTTCATTCCTCAGGGAGCCTTCAAGACAAGTAATTACAGAAAACACTTTCACTGCAAGATGTCTGGAGGTTAAACAGTGTATTTAATCAAGATAAAACTATCTTTATATGATACTTTAGCTGATGGTCCCAATACACATATTATAGGGAAAAATAACTACAGAGATCAGGAGAGGAAGGAACAGGTATCTTGATGGACAAAACAGTGCATAAATCAAAAAAGGAAGTCAATGTGACTAGCTCCTCACAGTACTATGGTTCAGGATAAGTTCCCTAACAAGCCTCCTTCCCTCGCAGGCTTCCTCTTAGACATCTTTTTTCCAGGTCCATTATTGAAATTATTAGAAAAATGCAAGAGTATTGCATTTTGCTAAAGTCAGTGAGAAAACCACACCGTCCACACTGCACTGGTCAGTGTTCTATTACAGATACACAGAGGTTCTCATCAGCACATCTGATTGAGTCACACTTAATGGCTTCAAAATCTGCCCACCCTCACCTGAACATGACTTTGGGTAGACACCTTCTCACTTTTACAAACAGCCTTTCTTAAAAACCCAAGATTAGTTTAGCCAGTGAGAGCATGGGGCGACTAACAACAAGGTTGTGGATTTGATCCCTGTATGGGCCATTCACTGAAGAGTTGAACTTGATGATCCTTAAGGCTGTTTTTGACTCAGAATAGTCTGTGATTTTGTGAAAAACACGCTTCCCAGAAAGTCAAATCAAAATAAGTCATCATGAGTGAAAGGCTTACTTTTGCTTCTTTGGAGTAAGATTAAACATGATAATCACTATCCTTACTGACTGCAAACATCATTTAACTCAGCTAAGGACTGAACCAGAAGTTAAAAACAAGCAGGGATGCCACTGATGACATCTTAACATTATGTAAGATGACTTGAGACTGTTCCTTCTGTATCACCAACCACTGCTCCACTGCTCCATGCCCAAGCACCTACTGTTAAGCATTGAACTACATTCGTTCCACCACAACATGATGTCACAATACGATGACACCCTGATCTTGACCTGCATTCCTCTGCTGCTCTGGTTTGGAAACCTCCTATTTTGGAGTGAATGCCATCTTTCTTTCATACTTCTTACCATCACAAGAGTATTTCCAACTCAGATAAACAATTTTCTCATTCTGATAAATTCTGAGGTGGATCCGGGAAATTGGTTTACTGATGCAGGGATACAAGTGTGAAAAGACAACCTCATGTCTGCCTGTAAGGAAGGGGAGCTTTGCGACTAGAGTATACCAATGCCTCACGCATATTCCTGCAGTAATAAATTAATCCTTATTTACTTAACACTAGTTATTTTGTTCCTGCTGAACTTAGCAGATATCATCAGCGTTGAAATGTCTAGAGCAAGTTCAAGAGTTGGTGTCCTTGTAATTAACTGATCAGCCCCAGCATGAACTGGAAGAGCTTGATAATCACAGACCACTGTCCTTTTTAGACAGTTTATGGGAATGCATTCTAGAGAAACAAGGACTTATCTCCAAAGAGCCTAGGGAGACATGGGAAACAATGGAAATCCTACAGCCCCAAAACTCTGGCAAAAACAGTGAGGCCTTCTCCAAGGGATGTTTATCTGACATTTGCCATTCTGGAGGACACTAGAAGGCAGGTCAGGCAGGCCTCCTGTGCCAAAGCAAAGGAATCATCTGTGACCTCTGAGAAGAGTAATTTCTGTCACATGGAGTTCACGTACATACAGGAACACTTTCAGTGACCAAACATAACTGGCACGTACTGGAGATTGGAATCAGGACACAGAACAATAACAAAAACCCTGCAGCTGTCTCCAAGTCATGTGTTTGGATTGCACAAGTCATCAATAACATTCTTCTACTGCCATTCTACAAAAAAGCCTTTTCAGTCATTGATGGCTGAATGTGATTGCCTCCCACCTCTTACCAAGGGGCACCATGCCTCCAGACACACCCTGAGGCTGAATGCTCCATGCACTCCTCGTTCTGGCTTTTGGGTGCCCGTAAGTACATATGTTAACACACAAAACACACCACTGAACTACACACCTTGTCCAGCAGATCAGATTTTACTACCATATTCACCACGCAAACATCTCACCAGTTACATATAAATGCCATGACTGTAGAATAGGCAAGGCGTTTGTGTGCTTTGACTGCTTAAAGGAAAAAAAAGGAAGCTTTTGGAACAGGCACGAAGCAAAGGTGCACAAAAACCACGCAACATTCATCTGAAAAACAAAACAGAGCTTCAAGTTTCACTTTAGGCTTTTCACTGGCTTCTGGAGTCATATTAGTTACATCTTTATCAAATGCTCTAAGAAAAAAAAAAGCTGCTACAGAGGTAAAGAGTTTGTCACAGATGCCTTTTTTCCTTAAAGTAGACAGCCTTTAATATGCTGGAGATAGCCGATTTAGAAAAGCCTGATCCCAAAAGTCACACCCATGCACTGACTTGCTTTCTTCAAATCAGTGTGAGATGAAGTTATTCAAAGCCTCTCCAGAAAAGCTTCAAGAAACAGCTGTATTTTGCACTTTTAACTGCTCTTTAAGAATTTACAGGCAGGACAGTGTTAGTAAATAACCAGATAATATTTCCATTACACGCTCCATTTCTATCTTATTGAAAGGGAAACTAATTTTATGACTAAAGTTCAGTTTTCAGTGAATACAGCTTTGCACAGATGCTTTAGTGCTGCTAAAATCCACAGTAAATGCATCCTTAGCTATTACCTCCATTAACTGAATGAATCTGTGGTTTGCCAAATCTGTACAGGCAAAATGCAGGATCACCTTCCAATTCAGATAAGTTCCTAGATGTCAAACAGGATATTCTTTCTGAATCAGCACTTCTGGTTCCTTAAGGTAGTTACCGAATTCTGGAAACTAGACAGCGGCAGTTCGCTCAATTCCTCTGAGCGACTAATGCTCATTCAAAAATGAGCAGAGACATGTGAAGTGAACAAGCAGTACAAGAGCCCTCCTGGAGATAATGTCTTTTTAGTGGGTGGAAGGTGGGGATTTTCATCCAAGAGGCTTTAGCTTAAAGAGACATCACGATCATCTTAAAAATGGTATCCTGGAGTTCCAACCAGTGAATACTAAAAGGTAAAGAGCACAAAAACAACAGCAGCATTGTTGTACTGCCCATCTGAATATGACTACCAAGAGGAAAACTGAAACTGGTTCCTGGGAATATCAGTAACTTGAAGGAGCTGCTTTACAAAACCATTTCTAGCAGCTATGAGAAGCATCTAGGGGTCAGAAAACTGCACTAGCCAGCACCAGCAAATCAGCAGGAATCACATTCAACCAGCTGAAGAACTGCGGATTAATAGCCTCTAGTCCACTCAGCACTGTCCTGGTTTACTATAAAACATCTTAGAATGGACAAATTGTTTCAAAGGCTCCACAGGTCAGCAGAATAAGAAAAGCACAATCCTATAAACCACACAGATACCAGACTGGTGGCGAAACACCTTCACAAGAGAATTCACATGTTTGGACTCAGCTTCTTTTTTTAAAATCCAAAATCTTGTTTAAAATGCTAAGGTTTGTTGTACTGGACAGTGGTCTGGGATGGACAACTAGCTCAAGTTATTTTCTTGGAAATTGCTAGAGAGTGAAAGGCAATTCTCTGAAATTTGACATCAAGTTCTACCATTCCCCAAAATCTCTGCTTTGATCATCCATTTCCTGCTGTCAAGTCACCCTGTTGTATACTAGTCTGATGTCCCCTATACCACTTAAGAGAAGGAAACTCCCTGTGTTCGAATAAACTACTATGCTAAAACTGGGTTGGCAACTAGTCAATGAGAAGAACAGGCCAGGCCAATTTTCTTCAGTACTAGCATCATGTCCAAGGATACATCTGTTTCTTTTCTCCTTCAAAGCCTATACTTTTTCATCCCGATTTTAACCTGCGCAGAATTCAAGTAAGTCAAGCTCAGCGTGTCTCAGGACTGAAAAAGCCTTCTGGTCATTTGAACAGTAACTGTCTCCAACTTGTCCCTGCTCCAGTAGCATCATCAGCAAACGAAAGCAGCCAGGACAGCAGGGAAGTACTAAAAATACCTTTCCTGATATTTTTTATCACTCCATCAACCTGCCACTAAAATAAATTCTGAAACAAGGGGATGCAGTTTTATTTAAGGGTACTTGATAGATATTCCATCTACAGATCTCCCCTGCTTGCTCACTGAACCCATGTAAACACTGTGGTAAGAAGTTCAAGGGTTTTAAAAAATTCTACGTAAAACTTGACACAGCTGTCAAACGGGACATAGGATACAAAGTACTGCTGCAGTACGCGGTATTTATGTGGTTATTTATGAAAAAGCAAACATAGGAAAGCCGAAGGCATTGGTGGATGCTTTCAAAAGGGAATGGGCTCATGTCTCAGCCCCTTTGGCAGGAAGAAACTCATTAGTGACACAGGGCCATGCTTCGAGTGGTTAAATGTCCTGCAAACATTCAGCCTCCAGCTCAGTTGCAGAGAGATTCCTTGCATGCTTAAAGCAAAGGCACTGTGTAAATGTTTGAAGAATGCCCCTCTGCTAACTGTAAGAGCACCGGGTATTTGTTATTGCCTTGGACAACCTGGGAACTCTCAAAGAGATGCTACATTCCTGTTCACAGAGGTATTCCGCAGAATTTGGATCCCACAGCAAGGCAGACAGTTTCAAAGGAAGAAGATCAAGGGAACAGACCTGTTAATGAAATGCTAGAATTCACATCATTTGCTTTTCCATTTCAGAGCCTGTCACTGGAGCCTCTTTCAGCCTCAAAAGCCTCTGACAATACCTAGCTCTGTTTCAGAAACTCAGAAGCCTGGAAATGTATACAGTTTCCAAATACTGTCTTAAAAAAATATTCTGCAGCTTTTCTTCCTCTAGTCATAATGACGGAGCAAAGAAAAAAAAAGAAATTTAAAAGGGATTGGGGTTTTTCTAAGTACATTCCCTTGTTTAGGATTGGAAGGTAACAACTTTTGCTTTGCTGCAGAGCAATTATACAAATACTTCTATTTACCCAGAATCTTTTATCCTGAGAGATCCAAGAGGTATTTATGAAACATAGGCCAGAATTTTTAGCTCAGGAATGTGTGTAACTGCAAACAAACGCTTTCTGGGCTTGCTCAATTCAAACATTTGCACGTAAGAGCATCCAGCTACGTGTTCCATTTCATCTCCTTCTAAACAAACAAACAAGAAAACATCCTATTGGCAAAACTGATTTGTAGAAATAAAATTAATGTGTATTTGGGAAAATAATGGAAAATAATTACACTATGAAAAAACTCACTCTGGTAAAATTACAAATTCAAGTGCTGTCCTGTTTCAGATTCCGTAAGAACTATATTTAATTATACCTGTGCATACCAATTTACCTTCACTTTCTCTGAAATAGTTTTATTGCTGCAGTACAAGAGTATCTCCCAGGCAACTCACCTGGGGGAGTGGTGACAACTGCTGTTTAATCAGTACAGCAATTAACTTAAATTCTGCTTCATGGCTGAACATTCAACCGATGGCATGGACTGGAGTGATGTTTAACTCCAGGGACGCAGCAAAGGCAAAAGTTTAAATCACAGTCTTGTTCCAGAAGAAGAAAGTCTGATGAACGTTAAATAAAATAGAAGCATTAACAAAATTTCAGTAAGGCTCATTTTCAGTATTTTTTTCTTTTTTTTTTTTAATAAGTGTGGTCCTCTTGGCCAAACACAGTAACACAATTTCCAAAGTGAACTTCCTAAGGGAGGGCTGAGGGTGGGAGGGAGAAGGAATCTTCCTCCCACTGCAAAACTGTTTTACATCCGATGGCTGAAAGAGCTTTCTGCAGCCACACTGCTCCAGAGATCTTGGGGCACTACCAGGAAAAACCTTCCAAATGCTTCCAGATGCACCGTGAATAACTGAAGCGAAAAACCCACCAAGCTTTCTACTCTATTCGTGAGCAACTGAGTCTCCCGGAGAGGTCAAAAACTGGCTGTGGGCTGGGGAATGCAGCTCTCCAACCCTTCTGGGAAGCTTTAGGACTTCTTATCCAGGCTGTGAATCACAATATAACTGCTGCTGATGAGATGGGGAAGGGCAATAATGCTCTAAAAGCCTTATGGCCCTTGTTAAGACTCTGCAAAAGAAAGGCAGAAAGCCAACCAGGCATTTAACATCCGGCAGTGGACATGGGTTTGATTGTAATTCTGATTTGGGGCTTGATAGCTTTGCCAGGGACCCAAATCAGGCCCTTTGAGTGTGATGAGAATCCAAGCTGTACTGCCTCATTCTTACTTTTTCTTTAATAACACTTGAGTAATTGCTGTCCTACCATTAGAAGTGAAATCAGACCCTCTTTCTAGAAGTAGACTACATTGTTAGTAATATTATCATTTGCATGAAAAATACCTAGATAAAGGATGCTATTCATTCTACCAAAAGCTAGGGAGCTGTTAGTCACAATATAGTATTGGAATTGAACTCTCAAGTGAATTGTTTTTATCTATTCTGTGATATCTGGTGTTATCTGATCTTTTGAATATGAATCACTGCAACAAAGTAATGCTAAACCTCTGCTATGCAGAGGACAAGGCAGAAGATACAATTCAAATTACTTTAAGTGGTCATAATTCACTAATTTTTAGAAGCATCTGAATAGCTCTCCATGTTATGTCTGTGCCATATATAAAGTTCATTAACTTTACTACCTTTCTTCTGTGTAACTCATTTTTCAAGCCTTTCTTCTGAATGAAAAGTGAAGCTCAAACCAATTTATATCTTCAGAAAACAAATGCACTCAAGTCCAAAACAGATGTTAAAGTGCCTGCTACGTGTAAAAGGCATGCAAGGCACAAGTATATTGGGGGGCGGTAGGGGGTGGTAGGCGGGGAAAGTTGGTGCATTAGTAATGGGCCTGTGGTATTCTCTTCTTTCAAGTTGAAAACACCTTGTGAAAACACTGTACTGCTAAAAAAAATTTATATAATATCAGCTGTCTTAAGGCCACATTCAAAATAACAGAAGAAGCCTTCCCAAGTGCCACAGAAAAAATCCAAGAATATATGTTTTAATCAGTGGGGCTGCTTTAATGCAAAGCTTCACACACAGACACACACACAGCTCTTCTACTACATCACCACCCACACACTGTGCTCTTCAGAAGTATGTGCTCACCATTAAACAGACAGCTTTCCGCTTTCCTAATCTGCTTTGACTTTTCAAAGTGGATATGGCCACACATGAAGTCCCTCTGACCCATTAGTTTACATTCAGCCCTTCGCTTACACCTCTTCCATCGAGGACAGCGCTTGCAGGATGCGACCACATGTAATATAAATACAGGGGTAGGAGAGCCCAGGGGCTCCTTCTGGAGAGAGACTCTTCTCCATGGAGGCTGTGGACATTGCCCTTTACCCTGACCGCTTTGTCCTTCTGCACCAGATCATCGAAAGCGAAAAGCTGGGCTCCATCTCTGCCATTCCTACAGGCGATCCCAGGGCTGAAACCTTGCTGGTGAGAGCTGCTGCTGAAAACCATCTCAACTTGAAGCTCTTCAGAGAGGGCAGGGTGTACTTACACCAATCAAGAAGTTCAAGGCAGAGGAGGGGAAACATGTTCCAGCTTTCACTATAAACACAAGGAGCTCTACTCAGCCAAGCTGAAGTTTCTTGTCTCCTTGGTATTGCTTGCAGAGGTGTTCCACATGGCGGAACAGAACAACAGGGTTGTTTAGCACCCCGGGCAAAGAGCAAATGTTTATTAACTGAGAGAAAATATTCCTGCTCAGACTTGGCCTGGCATGCACAGCTCTGATGAAAAGTCTCTCCAGCCATCTACATTAATCGGACTAAGCTCTTCCTTAAGACTAAAAGAAGCATCTGCTCCACATTTTCATCACAGCTTTTACACTTTTTTTTTTTTTTTTTTTTAAACAATATACAAGTTTTTCCATTTTAGCTTTAATTAATCCATCATTTCTACCTTTAGTAATTTTCTGGGCACATCATGGATTCAAAACAAAAAGGATTTGTTCAAAAGCATCTTCAAAATTTCATACGTAAACTTCCCTCCCTTCTTCCATCTCTTAAGAGACTTGAAAATACACTAATTTATTCTAAATGCTTCAAGAAAACAGGCACATTAAGCAAATCTGAGATGAGTTTAACATCCCAAAGTTTTAGCAATATGCCGGTTATGTAGAATGGATGTAGGTGTCTATGTGCAAAAGGAGCAGAGATTTCAGGAGCAGTATCTGTTGCAGAAATGTTTCATTTTAAAACTGAGTACAGAAACTGTTAAAAAAATTCTCCTGAAGTGAACAGCCAAATCTGCATTTTCCATTGCTATCAGAGCCACAGCATACACACACAGTTTCACAGTGAAAATAATCTAATTTTTTTTTTTCCCAAGCAGTATCCCTTATTTGTACTTCCTGTCTACAGTCTGCAATGTCCCTCCCACATGGGCTAAGTGCCACCACTGAAATTGGATGAGTAATGACCAGCTGGGCTGAAATGACTCCAGTGAAATGTTCCTCCACCACAAAGTACGAAACCTTTTTTGTCTTCTGGCAGTTAGTTCAGACTACAAAGGCTACGGATTCAAGAAAGCACCCTATGTCTAAGCCAAAGGTTTGATCTACGGAAAGTTCATGTTTGCTTGGTAATGGAGAGCACACCATCACCTGGAAGAGGCTAAATCACATAAAACAGGGTGACATCAAGAACAACACACCTTTAAAAAACCCTCAGCTGAAATACAAAACACAATAAATTACCTGTACAAAAGAGGAATCAGCACTCCTCTCAGTAATACTCCATGCCCATATTACATATAATGATCTTGCCAGGTAGCAAGTTACCCATCAGATCTGCCACCTCAGCACAAGAGGACAGATGCTTCCACCACAACATGCATGTTTTCCTGAGAATTGTAGGAAAAGCCAGTAACTAACCCAGGCAATATAAAGTCCCTGTCCCAGCTTCATTCCTCCCTTTCAAAAAAGATAGGTCACAGCAGTTTTCTTCACAAGCAGTCTTAGAGGGAGTCTGTGACCCCAGGGCAGACATTCTGAAAACCCTAAAGATAAGTCCTGGATAGAGAAGCAGTGCTACTATGAGATATGCCTAACAGAACTCCTATTCCACACCAACTGCCCATGGGACAGCATTTTAAAACCCAAACACCAAAAAGACTCTTCTCTCCAAAACACCTTGCTCTCCCAAATAATGAGGGGTGAAACCACACAAGCTGAACATGCATGTTGCCTCCCCCAGCCAGGGTCTAAGCAATGAACCTCTGAGCATCCTCCAAGGAATGGATTCCATGGACAATTTAACTGTATGCAGACAAGCACCAATCTGAAATGTGGGAAGGGACCCAGAAATCACTCCCGAAAGCCAAATGCATGGAATTCAACCATGTTATCTAAAAGAAGTTGGAGACTTCCCAATAACAGGTTAGGGCAGCCTTGACATACCTGATGCTTCAGCAAGAGACCTGTGCGAACGACTCACACCAGCCTGTACAGCTGGCAAGCATCCAGCTTCCACACAGAACATCAGGAGAATCCCAAGAACCCAGTGGGGCAGTGAGGAATGATTAACAACTTCAAAATCAGAGCTATTTTCCCTTTTACAAGGCTGGGAGAGAAGACCTATAAAGGTCAAGCAGCCAAAACACATTTGCAACCGTCCTGCAGTTCTGCAGTTGTAACCTTCTGCCTCTCTCCTGAAAGAAGTGAAGCCCTTTAAATCCTATACTCATGGGATGCATGGAATCCTACAGGCTTTCCGAACCGCTAGCAAGCTCCTTGCATCAGTGACATTAGCAAATGACTTTTCTACCAAACAAAGGCTGCAAACGTGAGTCATAAGATGACAGGATCAAGAAGTTCCTCCATGCTCCAACCCCCAGATTTTTTTGTAAAAGCAGGCTCTCTACAACATCCCCTGCCCAATCTCAGTTCACCTCAAAATGTTCTACTACCTATAGAATAATTTCTGGTATTAAACTGCTATGGTGGGGTGTGTGTGTTTTGTATCACTGCAAGTTTGAAAGCTGATTAATCAACCTTCTCAAATTTGCCTTAAAGAAACAGTTGTTCTCTCTCACTAGTTATTGATTTTTATGTTTTTTAACATTTCATTACAGCCAAGACCTAGATTTTGAAGCCAGTCTCTAACCAAATCAACATACCTTCTCTTTTGGAAGCTGAAAAGATACCTTTCAGCTGAAAAGCAGTAAGATCTACCTTCACGTTAGTGGCTCCTCCCTCAGTTCGCCACACTCTGTTTGCACAGCAGGATCAAATCAGGGTAACAGGTTGCACTAGGGTTGCTACCAACCTTATCTTCAGCTGGTAATCCCACATATCTTTAAGAGGCAGGAACAAAGTTGGAGAGTGTAATTGTGAGCAGCCCATGAGCTTAAGTGACTGAGCTCTGGCATGGGCCTTTCAATTCATTGCACTTCCACCTGGGAGGTACAGAAAACCTCTCAACTCCATGGAGTTCTAAGTGAATTTCAACAGAGATATAACTGCATAGGATGCATCTGCTTTCCACTCAATAAGTGGTAGGGCTGCAAATCAACATTTTCTATGCCACTCCTTAATTAATCTTATTTAATCTAGCAGCTCTCATGTTTTCAAGAAAAAATAATACAACAGGATTAAAAAAAAAAAAAAAAAAAAGTAAAGGCTGTGAATCTTTTTTTTCCCCTCACACAAATATCTACAAAGTCTTTGAATGTTCCCATAATTTTCTGGCCTTGTCTTTAAAGACATTAATATGCTTAAATACCTGGGAATTAGGTTTCAATTACCAGGATCCCCCAGAGGTGTTTTTGCTTTTTCTTCTTCATTATGCAAAGAACATGAAGAAAGATCAAATTTTTTATGAGCCCACCCACAAAGGCTTCAAATATGCTGACTCTTAAACACAAATTTGGAAAGGAGAACCTAGTCTTGGTGAATGTATTTTAATGTTTAAAAAAAAAAAAGTTAAAAAGAAAATCATGAAATACGTCCTTTCACTCTGACAGAGCAATCACAGGACAGGAATGAAAATAATGTGACTTCCCAGTTTTCCCAAAACATCATTCAATTTAATTTCACCACCTATAAGGGTGCAGGGCAGATTTAACTATTGCTGCTGCCCTCTTTCTTAAAAAAAAAAAAAGTGGGGAAAAAGAGATTTGGCTCCTTCACTTTCATCCTGTTCTCCAGGCAGAAACAACACTAGCCATCACTAAATACACCTCCCTGGTGTTGCAAAGACTGAGCTGGTTACCAGAATAATAATGCAAAAATCAACAGGTGTAGACCCATAAGAGTCAGTTAATGCAATTATTAATAAATACAGCCATTTAGTGAAACCATCCACTTACTTTGTTTATGCTCTAGAAATTTTTGGCCTCCTTGGAAATTATCTTTCATCCTCTGGGAATGGAGTCTCATGGCTGGCTTCAAAGATGCTGGCACAAAGTGCAGACCTTTTGTTTAATTGCCCTCTTTTGAAGCAGAATATTAAGTCAGATTAGACTGAATATGAAAGGGAGAAGCCATACTGGAGTTGATGGGAATGAAAGACAATAGTACAAACTATATCTACCCCCTTCTCCTCAGCTCTAATGGTATTAAGGGAAGCATACTTTCCCATCCAGACTCTGCAAAATGCTCCAGCAAAAAAAGGGGGGAAAAAATAATGTTTTGGATGCAAAAAGCACTATACTGCATTTTATTTTATGACTAAATTTGGTTTCATTTTATTTTTTAACATACAACAATCTAAAGCTGTCAGTCTCAGAAGTACTGGCGCTGGAATAGCTCCACTTGTAAGGAAATATCTGATACTAGGCCAGACTAAGGCCGCCTGAAGAAAACCCCATTGGTAGTGTTTTTAAAGAATCAGGGTTTCTACACAGCACATGTGTGAAAATAAGAATAGACATACATTTCCATAGATACATGTAAGTAAATACATACATACATACAGAAATGCACCACCAACCACACCTCTGTGGACACTAAGGGTTGGTTTGCCCCCAGGACACAGGACTTTTCCAGCATGTTACAATTTAGTATTTGCATTTGTCAAAAAGAAACTGTCAAAGTGAATAGCTTGAACTGTTCTCGTTTGCTGATACAAGTTGTTACACAAACAAAAGAGGACAGCTACTCAGAACCTATGGACACGCAGTGAACTGCTTTACTCTTGACAAAGGAAACTTTACAGGGTGAAGAAGAAGACTCTTCTCCTTTTCCTGTGACAGCAAAATTTTCTGCTTTTTTTACTGACATTCAGGGCATTGTTTACTTAAAGCTTCCAGAATTTAAATGAAACCACTGCACTGGCATTATTCAGTTAAGCAAGCAATCATCGCTGCTACAAGCAATACACCTCTTGAGCACAAGGAGGTGGGTTGCTTAGTCAGCTCTGCTGAGTGCCCTGAAAACCCTCTTTAAAAACATTGGTGCTGGATTTTTATTTAGTATTTGAAGTATTATTTTCCTTTCCCTTGTAAAGTCTTTGCGTCAAGATAGTTATAGCACACTGGGATCTGACGAGGCGAGGGGCAAAACTCTGTCCTTTGCTTTGGCCCTGGGAAGTGCATGTCACTCCCATGCAGGAGATAAACTGTGGTCCTAAAATGGATGGGCAGCCTGGATTTAGACAGTTGATAATGAGTTATCACACGTAACATACAGCGAAACATGGAGGCCATGTGGATCCAAACCACTGTGTGCATGTAAGACAAATGCTTTCTTGGCCAAATACAGAAACACACGCTCTTCCCTGCCACGGCAGACAGGGAATTCTCTAGGCAGGCGTAGATCCATACCGTACTGTAAATTATGGCCTGCTCTAAATGAAAAATGCTGATTTGGGGATTGTTCACTTTGTTATAATTTTCCAAGAGTAATATCCTGCAGGGAACAGCCAAGTTAATACAATGTTTCCACTCAAAAATTGGCAGTGTGAGCACAGCCGATGGGGTGTATTTAACGAGACTATGCCTGCTGATAAAATGTTATTGCAGAATGCGCAGGCTAAGTAGAGCCTCATATTTTCCATCCCAGATGAAACGTTAACCTAGCAAAACCCAGTAACTAGCAACAGTTCTCTGGACATGTAATAAGACGTACAGTCTTACTCTGTTTTAGACATGTTCTGTAATTCATAAGGTCTTTCAGTCATCAGAAGAGTACAGATGTCCTTTTGTCTGGTTTATTCTCAAAGGGAGAGGCTTGGGATCTGCCACAGATACAACTCATACCCGTTATTTTCACACTTGGCTCTGATGTGCTGCACAAAGGTTCATCTGCTCCATCTGAACCTGAGTGTAACTTACGGAGCGATTCACCTCCAACACAAGTATTTGCTCATCTTTTCTGAACCTACTCAATATTTTCTCCAAATCTCCTATTTTTGGCACAGAAAGTGAATAATTTGCAGTGAAATGTGAAACTACAGTAACGTACAAAACAAAATCTGGGATTGAGCAACTGACCTGAAAAAAATCCAAAGTGTCAAAAAGCCCCCGCTGCTCTGTTGCGAGCGTGGCTCAAAGGTAACAGATGTGTGGAGCCCTGCAACCCTCCTCTCTGCTCCTCTCCCTGCCCTATGCCTACAGTGCTCAGCACTCCTTTTGCATCCATCAGCTTACATAAAGCTCACAAGCTGCTGAAGTCTGAAACTCACAGAAACGTGACACGGGGAAAACTCCATTTCACGCTACATCTCCGTGATCAGCATCATGCACAGATTGAAGTTTCAACTTCTGCATCCATTGCCAGATGACAGACAGGGCCTGAACACCGAGGGCTCAAAAGAAGCCAAGTACCACAAGAGCCCCTTGGGTTGGGCACAGGAGGTTGCTGAAATACACACAAACAAATGTTACAGGTCTCCACCAGGGAAGTCGGGGAAGCGCTGAACAAGATGTGAATCACATGGAGTAACAGTTTTGCCCTAATTTGTACAATATTGTTTTGCAGCATAACTGGTTTACATCCAGTATTATGCAGAGGAGGAAAGAAATCCCCCAGCACTGCCTTGAGATCACAGGCCAAGCGTTTGCTAGAGCTACTAACAAACATGTGTGTGTGTGTCAGTATGTGCGTGTAACTCCACAGCTCTTTTCTCCGCCCCCATACACAGCACAGGGAATCTGCTAATGCTTAAATGGTGGGGAAGGTCAAAGATTTATTGTGGGAAAGCCAACAGCAATTTTGCTGCCTCTCTAGAATACTGCGAACAGCCAAACTGCACAGTTTAAGTAGAAAAATGAAAGTTATGCTTTAATTTCAGACTTTAAAGATGGTCATAGAATCCACCACCTGAGGGTACAGCCCCACTCAGTGTATTTCCATAAACTGAGGGCAGCAAGTTATTCCCTCATAAGAAGAGCTCCTTCTACATAGCATGACAACAAACTTTCCAAAGGCAGAACTGGAATGTCAGAAACCTTCTTGCTTACAAGCCTGCCAAAAGCCCCAAATCCCTGCCTCTCACAAGGATTTCTGCAACTTTCCTTGTGCCACTTCACAAGAAGAGGAATGCAAACACTTTGGCAAGAGGCAGAAAGATCTCGTGGGAACACCGCAGAAAGCACCATGCTCAATCTGGAAGCAGAATTTTCTTTAACACCATAAGGGATGAACTAAGAGAGGTTTGCCCATTTACTTACCAAGTGCGCATTTACTTCTGGTCACACACACGACTTCAAGGAACACTGCGTGTTACAACCGTGAAGTTTCCCAAAGAGCAGACATAACCAAAGGCTTATTCAATCTCTGCAAGGTGGCATTTTGGAAGATGTTATCTGAACCCCCAGGCTGGTCCCAAGCTCAATCTTCACTTATGGGAATACATTCTTTCATGGAATAAAGCCGCTAGTGGGAAAGACCCTCTGTGCTGAGGAGTGGCTGCATATTGCAACACCCTCGTTTGGCAGAGGAGGCTGCGGCGTTCCTGCAGCTGTCCTGGGTAGCAGCCAGGGGCCCTTGCCGAAGGTGCTTCATCCCGTGTCCAAGTCTTTTATGAGTCCCAGACTTGCACAAGAGGACTGATGCCAAGTTCAGTATGTTCTTGGTTTTACCAGCTGCCTTCTTAAATTAAATTATTCTAATTCATAATAGGATGAGAAACTATGAATAACAAGGTGCTAAAAGCTTCACTTGATTTTGTTCAGGTTCCTCGACATTTAGCTGGGGATGGTCACTCCACAGCCCAAGGCTTCAGTCAGTGCCAGCGGTTGATGCAGACTTTTCTCTGGTAGGAGAAGGCAGCTAAAAGCATTAAAGTGCCAATCCCATGTAAAAAGCACGGAGTATCTAGCCTGTCCTACGTTAAAGTAATGCTAAGTGACGTAAAATGTGAGCATCTCTATGTACTTCATCCCAAAGCTTCCAGCAATTTGTTCCATTACCAAACCTCAAACCATTTCTTTTTTTCAATCAGTTGCATTTTAGACCTCTGTGCACTATTTTCATTCATTGCAGATACTCAGAAACTGAGTACTTCGAGATTTTTGCTCTCTCCACCCTTAAGCACACCATGGAAAAAAATGGGGCAACACTCAGTGTCAAGGCCTCCCCAGCTTTACTTTTCAGACCCCACCACAAGCAGACCCCCGGGTGACTGGGCTCACCAGTGACAATTTTCATTGCTGTGTAGGGCCCCAGGCCTGAGGGATGTTCTCCTGCATCATATAAATTTCTCATCCAACTGGCAACTTCTTGCCATGATGATCACAAAAGCAGATTAACAAGCATTCACCAAATTTGAGAAGAAATCCTGAGGATGTTACATGAACCGGCTGGCTTTGGATAGCACGTGCCCTGTACAAACAGCTCGATCTTCACCAGCGAGAGTAACGGAGCGAACAAACCAGGCCAGCAGTTGAAACGTTTTCTAAAAATCACTGAAAACAAAATAAAATAATTCAATTGCTGGCCTCACACAGTACTATCAATACATGACAGAAAGCAAGCACTTGGTTTCAAAGGGGTCATTAAGCCTTAAACCATCCACTTAACAGGAATGCCAGTAGCAATACTGGTCAAGTCAATGTTTGTGCATGATTACACTTCAAATTTAAATGTGGAGCTGTTGTACATAACATCTGTGGAGACTTGTTTCTCTTTCTAATGGATTTAAATTGCCAATAAAATGGAGCACTGGACAAAGGTACAAAACGAGCTTGAAGAACAAACATGCATTTTCAAAATGCCATGAAGTTATCAAGGGCATTTTGTGTTGCCTGTCCAATGCACATAATTTAAAAGAAAATATTGAATTTAAAAAAAAAAAAAATTGTGGGGAAGGAGCACCTTTTGAATCAGACCATAGAATGGAGATCATACGATGCTCTTTTCCACTCTTCCCTGCTATAAGATGCTTTTCCTTCCTATGAAGCTTTGTCCAGAGGCACAAATCAGCCCTGAGAATGCTCAGCCAACTGAAAACTTACGGTGAGGGCAAGAGGAAAGTGGCTGGGCAAAGGAATACACTTATCCCACAACAGGAGAAAATAAAGCAAACACAACAGGATCCAGATTGGCATCAGGTTCTTTGGCCAAGGACAAGTGTCCAATCCTCTTCTTCACAGCTCAGTCTGGACAGTTTGCAAGTATCCTTGTGATGCAGTAGTTAAGTGCAGAAGTTGTGCAGCACCTTTTGCAGGCTTCCCAGGTATTACAGGGCTAGTTTCACCTTATAAAGGCCTTTTGTCTTCAGAGGTCATGTTAGATCTGAAAGCAGCTCTTGTCCTGAGATTTTGCCAATGGACCAAGCTCTCTTTCAATGGAAATAACACTGCACTCCTTAGGCCTCTACACTATCAAATGCTATAAAATAAGAAAGTAAGAATGGAGATGTAAATATCGCACCTGTTATCCTGGCATGCTGCAGAAAGTAGTGTCACTAAAAAAACACCCAAAACCCAGCCAAAAAACAGTAACAAAAAGCAAACACCCAAACCAGAATTCACTATGCCATGTAGGTCCTTGTAAATATCCTCTTTAAGTCTTTACCCGCAGTTGAATTTGGATTGCAACAAAATACCTCATTTGTATTCAGCCAAAGGATTGCTACTAATGTTGCAGAAAAACACAGTGCAGATTAATTCTCAATATTAATGAGAGGAGAATATCCTAAAGCTGCAGATTAATAAATATGCAGTCATGGCCAATGACAGTTTGTAGACAATATATAGTTCAAAGCTTTAAAAGTTTGGGGGTTATTTGTTTTTTGGTTTTTTTTTTTTTTTTTTTTTTTTTCTTTCTTCTTCCCTGTTCTCTATTGGTCCACAACTTAGAAACCCTGATAGACTTCGCAAGAAAATGCCACGGACAGATAAATTAATGGGACCTAAAGGAAGCTGTTATACAGCCCTCACCTAGAGAAGTTTTAAGAGGGTGAATCATGCCTAACCCAAATACAACCTCCCAGATTATCGAGGAGGCTCCAATCCCTGCAGATGCCAAGCTGGGGCCAAAGAGCAAAGGTGCAGAGCTGGGCGAGCACGCCAGGGCTGTGAATGGTGCCAGGGCAGAGACTTCCCCCCAGCACGCCCAGAGAGCAGCTCCCACAGGGGCATCACCACCCAGCAGCAGTCCCAGCGCAGCGTTTGGCACTCCAGGATGCCCGCACACTCCTTGGAACGTCAGAGGCAATTAGTAATGGGTACACTTCCCCAAACCAGTGGATTTTGTGGCAGTTTCCAAACATGCACACACAAACAACTTTAAGACCCCACCATTTAAACACCGCTGTGGCTTCACTCACCCTTTGTTTTATATCTAAGAAAATGAAGTCTCTTTAGTACACACACCTTGTATTGCAGCACATAATTCTTGATAACACACAATTGCTTGGGGTTGGGGGTGGGGTGGAGCTTAGACCATATCAAATCTATACAACAGTGCAGGCAATTACAATACACAGATCCTGATTTTATAATCCTCCTTTGACTATCTCATGGGAAATCCATTATTCTGATCCCTATACAGTCAAGACAAACCCATCCAAACAAAATCAACACCAAAGCTCTCCCCAAAATCCAGAGCTTACTAAGTATTTGATACTTGACTTCAGGTCATTTTAGCTCCTCCTTGGTGTATCTTTTTCTTGGGCATACTTCTTCCAGCACTTACTGTGAGACACTAAGCCAAAATCCTCTGCTTTATTTGCAACAGATGATGATTTCCATGCAAAATGCCTTATTGCAGTTACAGTGACCTGAAATAAATACCTAACACAACAAAAAGTAATTGGCAGACTATGGCGCAGGACTTATCTACAATGAATCATCAAGGACAAACCTATTTTAATTTTTTTTTTTTTCTTTTAACAAGTCCTTTATACCTGACAGCCCAGACTGGGAGCAAACCTGAAAGACTTGCATCTCCTGCTTTTGAATATTGCTTTTACTGACTGTAAACCCAGGCCTGACTTCAGACCTGAGTGCAGTACCTCAGCATTTCAGCTGGGCTGCAGAAGATTTACCTAAGGGTAGAATGTGACCTTATGTTTCCATATCACAGTGCTGCAGATACTTACACTGTCCCCTTTTCATACCTGTGCATGTAAAAGTACTGCTAGCTTTAGATAACAGCTGCCCATGCAGCTGCCTGCAGCACAGGTAAATGTTTGCTATTCCTTCCTATAAATGAAAATATGCTAACAAATTTGCCTGGCTTTCAGAAGCCTCTGGTGTTTAACTTAGTCCATAGCTAAAGCAAGCTCTGTGTCTATAGCATATCATGCATACAATCGGGAAACACAGCAAGGGAACACGTGCATTTTAAACTGGGAGTGCTAAGCATTGTAACAAATTCGGTGCAATGAAATATGGAGTCTGTGAAATAACTTTCTAAACCTTGGGTACCTTCCTCTCCCTAACATCAGTCACTCACTTTCATTTTGTGCACAGACCATGAATTATGGACAAAACGTTATTTTCAGGTATCAGCCCTACCTACCACCACATCCTTTAGGCAAGGACCTGAACTTCATGTACTGAAAATACGCCGCTGCCTTTAATTTTAAAATTTGAAACACTGTCCCTCAATGTTTCTGTGAGCAGACGAACAAATAAATTTCCTGCCTGGTTAAACTACTGCGAATGGTGAACCCAGTTCCTCTGCCCCTGGGAGCTCCTTTCAGATAAACAGTCATCAGACTTCTAAGCTTTTCTGCCTCTGTGTCTCCAAAAGCATTCTTAATATGCATTTCAAGCAGCTTGTTAAAAACCTGCTAGTGCTGGAAAGCATTCCACACGTAACATTGAGTTTATCATCAGAAGTGAGTGATTAATTAGATATCAGGCAGACAGGCTGGATTTTTGAAGGTGGATGTATATTTCTGAGATAAATCACTGCCTGCATTCAATTTTTGCTGTGGCACATTTAGAGTACTACATACAAATAACAAAATACATCATTAAAAATTCTGCTTTTGACCACAAACTGACTTCTTTTTGTTGTCTCAGGCAAATTATCATACATGTTACGTGTCTGAACACCTTCACTACACAACTATTCTTTTAATACAGTACTGGGAACATGAAATACCTTTTATGCACAGGACTCCCCTGGCATATTTGTAACAGAACTGAATTTGGTTTCTGAAGAAACTTCTCAGAGATCCTCTCGATCAGTTTTTCTTATTGTCTGGGCAGCACCACAAAGGTGCCGTTTCCAGTCCCAGGATAAAGTCACTATTGCTGCCTTTAACTCAGTGAACTCCAAAGTGCATTTGGCATTTGTTCAAACAAAACATACTGAGGCTGTAGGATGGTTATCAAATATAAACCTGCTCCACACTATCCTAAAGTAAGAGTGACAGTAAAGATAGTTACCAAGAGAGAGAATCCATGAGAATGATCAGAACGGGGATTACAGAGAAAGAGTATCAACTTAAGTGCTGTGGGTTATACTACAGAGAGGGTGTAAAAGGTAGATGTTCAGAAATCATCCAAAACTGATCTTTCAATGTTTGTGCCTACCTGACCCAGGCTAGCAGGGGAAATCTGCCTTACAACCCAGCATGGCTTTCATGTAAAACTTGTGAATTTTCAGAGGCATTTTAATGGCAACCTGTAGCTTCACCAGGGCTTGGGTTCAGCCCTGAACATCCAGCTATAGCAGGGTCTTCTTATACCTCAGTGCCTTAAAGTTATATAAAACTCACATAGGTTTATACTACTAGGTTCAGACTAGCTTAAAACCTTTCCAAGTCTTTCCTAGATGTTTTGCCTCCCCTAAAACAATTACCAAACTTTTACAATGTACCACTCTAACGTTTACTAGACAACAAAACAAATTTATATTCACACCCCTCAACAGAGATTCCTTGCTGTATCAAATACAGGTGATGCACAAATGTAATATGAAACCTTGTCCAAAATTCAAAATTACCCACAAATCAAAACTTCTAATACTTCCAGTTACTCATTACTTCCCTTTCAATCGCTTTCAGTGGCTCATTATAGAGAAATGCCAGGTATCTGGCCTCACCAGTCACACCCTACAAAAGTGTCACTACTGGAACCTCTCAAAACCATCACTCTCTTTCACAATGCAATTTTTGTCACCTGTAAAACAAGACTCTTGAACCTGTACAAACTCTGTCCCTACATAGAACTCAGCTGATTTCAAAGAGATTGCACATAGACTTGAAATAACGCATCTGTCAAAGAGCTTGTTGAATTAGATCTATTGCTATTTATTTCCATTAAGAACTTTTCTCAACTTCTGAACAAATTCATGATCTCCTTCCACTGTAGCATTCACCAAGTGTTAAGTTCCTACTCTCACTTTAGCTACATGCACTTTAAAAATCTGTCTACTGTACTTTTATAGGCCCTACATAGATGGGAGCTGCTTCAGTACCGGGTGGCATAGCAGTTGCTGTGGTAACACCATTTTTTCTTAAATGATAAAGCAAGAGTGCCAGAGGCCTCTATATACTAAGAATTACATATTAACATATCATCTGAGGCCTATAGTAAATAGTTCTCAGGAAGAGAGAGAGAGGTGTATGCTATACACACACTCACAGGTTTCTTTGCAAGAGCTCCATGTAAAAATTTTGGCTTCAACACATCCAATGTGTGTGAGTGAAATGCCACTCAACTCCATCAAGTTCATTCCAGCAAGTTTAGAGATATCTCATTTTTGCTAATCCATGAGACCACCACTTTGGCTGGCAGAAATCAGTGCCTGAAGCCAGAGCGCTTTACACAGGCTAAAGAATTCACCCAAATTAATCACATCCAAAAATGTACCCAGAAACAATCTTTTCAGGAAAGAAAGTGGAAGGACAACTGCCAGAATACCTGCTTACTAGACTTACTTGCCTCACCCAGGCAAGACTCATTGCAAGTTATAACACTGATACCATAAAATCTTGGGATGCGATTATCATCTTACCTTCTGTTTTGGTAGAATTATTTTTTGGCATAGTGTTCATATAACACAGTGTGGTATTCCATATCAGTTTTTTCCTTTAAACTAGATGAGAAGAATTTTCTTAGGCAAATAAAGTAATAAAGAAAACCCTGAACCTGCAGTGGCAGGCAAAAATATCCACAGACTTCAAAGGGATATGATGCCTACGGTTTGCTGGATTGAGCCTGAAGAGAAAATGCTGCAGTGTTAATGTAGCTGAAAAGCAAGAGTTCCAGATTTTCTTCTCTCTCCTCCAGCTTCCCATAATTTTACCTTTTCCATAAGCTTCCATGCATGTAGCTGCAATGTTTTTTTTCAAAGTTGAACATTCTGAAGCTGGGGAGCCAAATTATTTTGAGGCCCTCCTTGAATTCCACTTTACCACCCACTGTCAAGTACATCAGGAAGGTAGAGATGGAGCAAGCAAGTTTATCAATGGGCCATTCAAGATCATTAACTTAAGAATTATACTTTTCTGGGGTGAAGCACTCCTGAAGCTTTACAGGTGGAGACTGGAGAATATATTCCCCTAAGATACTATCCTACCTCTACCATCACCACCTAAAGAAAATAAAGCAAATAAATATGGGCAAGCAGTAACTCTAGGAAGACACTTTGTGTCTATTTAGCACGTTTCTGTTCCCCTCCTTCCCAGAGTATAAAAATGAAACTCCACATACAGGCAGGTAAACCAACTCCTCCTTTCTATCCCATGCTGCAGAGGTGGAAAGTCCATGTTCAACTCTTCATTAAGCTTTGTATTAGCAATGCTTATGCATTGGATATGTTGAATATCACCAACAAAATATCAGAGCTGGAGCAATTCACTGCTTGACTAAACTAATGACATATTTTCCTGCTGTCTTCACTGCATTATCAGTGCAGCATTAACAGTGATGTTGCTTAATGCACTGTTAAATACCCTGTGCTATTTATTTTCTTGCAAAAGAACTTCCTTCTCTTCCCAGTTTGGATTAAAGCCCATTTTGCATCACACTACGGCCAATAATTTATCTAGCCAATCATGTGGAAGGGATGAGGGGAATAAAAAGGAGATAGGAAGGTAGTAGCTGTGAAAACAATTTGAAGAGACCATACATTGACACAGCTCGTAAGTTACAGACAAAAATTAAGCACTTCTGTGCTTCTGTTTTTAAATGCAGTATTAATGCTTATGAAAGTAATTGAGTCATTTTAATGTTCACATTCTAGTAATTGTAATGCCAAAAAACCCCACGGTTAAAGCTAACAACAGAGTAGAAATATAGTAAACCTTAACTAATTTTTAATTTTCATACAAACCCTGTGCTGACATTGCCTATTTCTGCTGACCTAGTGAGCAACTGGCAGAGGTAATGAAAAGGTGCCTGTCCTATACATACCTCAGATGTAAACCCACCCCAGCCCAAGCCAGTTAAGGGACTTTTGGGCAGCAACAGCAGTTGTGGACCTGAGTCATTAATTCTTAGCAGACAGTATTTTTTATTATTTATTATTACATCTTCAGAATGAAAGCCTTATTTTATGAAATTACATAAAAACAATTGATGGTAGCAATTTATCCCAGGACCTGAAGACATTCACTGGCAATCTAACAATGGATGGAATTATTGTTGACAATTTTACAAAAGCTTTTATTGGAGTTTATGGGCCATTAAGCCCAACAGTGTGATTACCAGTCCGATATCATCTCTCTCAGTAGTACAGCGCTGGCCCACAACAGTCCATTTTCTAATCCTCTCTATTATAATCAATCTGTTTACTTAGAAGTCATATGTTTGCTATTTCTGAAATTATCTCAGTCTTTGAAACTGTGTTTTAATCCACAGATAGGATCCAAGAGGTACTATAATAAACAGGATAAAATAGCCCTTCTTTAAAAATCCAACAATCAATTCATATTTTCTCTTCATAAGTTGAAATACAAAACACAGACGTTAGCATACCTGTATTAAATTACATTATACAGGCAATACAACAAAAAAGGTAATATTTCTCTCCAGAACATCAAAGGATTCAGTTCTTGACCCAAGTTTGTCACTGAAACACTTCCATACCCTATGCTATAAGGAATTAATTTGGCTCATAGTAACTAATGACCAGACAAAAGAAATAGAGAAAGTGTTAATAAGCCATTTTTACTCTTAATTCACTGAATAACATGCGCTCATTGATGCAAACCAGACTGCTGCTGTTCAAATCAAGATGACCCCCATTTAGAAAAAGGGTCTGTTCTTTTTTTGCACGTGCTAAGTCTTTCATGTGTCAGCGAGAATTATCCACACATACTGATGGGAGCAGCTTACACACTGCTGAACACAAACTTCCTTGGTGCTGAATTAGTTCATCTACCATAGACAACTGTTATAAACTGATGCTGCCTAGGGGATCTGCCTCATTAAGGAGGGAAAGAAAGAACAAGAGCAGATCTGAAATAATAAAACCATTAACAAGAGCACCTTGAAGAGCTTATTAGGTAGGAAACAGACTGACAATACCATTGTTCATTACTTAATTACTTTTTGAAGACCAGATGGAAGTGAGAGAGCATTTCAGTACTCATCCTTTCAAATTAAAAGCAAAAAGACAAATATCAAACTGATCCATTAACTGGGCATGTATCCTAAAACAGATGTTTTAAGAAATAATGAGATCCTGCCAGATAACTGAAGATGCTCAAGTTTTGAGTTCACCTCACTGCAGACTCCGTCACTGCAAGAGATCAAATTGGGAACTATAAATTACTTTCACTCCAAATTAAAATGCTGCAACTCAATCACTTATCCTTACAGGCAGGTGGAAGCTGAACACACAACGTACATTTGTCTTACATGCTTTCCCTTCTGGATCTGCTGTGAAAGACTTGTCGCTGCTCCTACTCTCGAAGACTGAACTGCTGCTGTTAATTTTGGGGTAGTGACAATGGCATCAGTATCAATCCAGATGTTACAAAAGTGGCAGTAAAGGCAAAGTGTGGAGCTGATACCACCTTGCAAGTTCCTCACTCAGCCTGCTGCACAGACACCAGCTCATGTTGACCTTGCTCTGCTACATGAGTGAAAATTTGAATAGAAGCCAGACTATGTGAGAGAAGCCAAAGTCACACTTCCACTATTTCCCAACTCTCCCCAAATGCCAAGGGCCCCACATCGTACACACTGCTCTGTGGTGCAAAACCCATGTTCGTGTGGAAACCTACCAGCTTCAATTATGGTCCAGCTGTGACAAATCAGCTTCCAGAGTCAGGATTTTGCCAACTAACACTTCTGCTTCCAAAAACTTGTTTTGATTTGTTCTGGTTTAATCGGTTTTTCACTTGGGGTTTTCTGTTTGTTTTTAATGGAGGAAAAAAAAACAACAAAAAAAAAAAAAAAACAAAACCAAAAAAACATGTACTTGGTGCTGAACTGGTCTGAAGAGCAGTAAAACAAACTGAATCCTGTTCAAGAGGACGTTTGAGAACGTCAAGTTCCATTCATGAGAAATAGGTTGCAATTTAAATGGAGGAGAAAAACCACTCCACTCCTGTAACTTAGATTTCCACTAAAGGCCCTTACTGTTCAGCATTTTCCAAAACATTGTGCCAACCAGTCACTCAGACTTGAGGATAACTCCTCCACATTTTTGTGGGGGAAGGTTTCCTTGTCTTCATGTGCCCAGCAGATGATCTGTGAACCTTCGGATTTAACACATGAGAAGCAAATTTGTCAAACAGTCATATCTGCTCATATCATAGCTGTCCCTTCCCAATGATTAAAGGAAATAAAGACATTTTCATTTTTTCCCAACTTCTAAAGTTTATGCAAAATTCACCACCAATGCCTTCAGGTAGGAGAACTATAACTTCCCTTCTCAGAAGAAATATTGATCACATATGCAAAATGGCATTTTCATCTGGCAGTGAAGATCTGATATCTTCATGTCTCTAATGTACCTTTCGTGCTATATTAATTGAAAAAGTTGCAAAGAAACATGGTAACAAAATTTCCTCCTGGATAGAGCAGATAATAACTTGGCTAGTAAGCCTTAAATCTTACCTATTCTCCATATCCCTTTCAACCAGAACTATTTGTTGCCTTTGACAATCCAGGGTGTATTTTATTAAATTAGCATTGCTTTGTCCATGATACAACCAGGTATGACAGAGTAGTAAAGTGGCCATATGTTTTTTTTAAATGCTATTTTCACATCAAAACCACATGGGATTTTTCAGTTTGATAATACAGCTACCTAAAATTAACCCAAACTACAAAACAGCACCAGGAAACAAAGAACAAGAAGACTTTTTCTTTCTGTTTTCTACATTGAATTGCAATGCTCTCATTCCAAGTCCAAACCCTAGAGCAGAACTTCCACGTGACCCTTGAAGCACATCCCCTTCAAAACACCAGGGACAGCACATAATCCATGAACACATCTGAGAAAAGCAGTTTTCTGCACCTCTGGTTATACACATCCATGGGAACTGATAGCCAAGTAAGACACGAAGGAAAGCTAAGATTGTAGCAACTGTAACTATTTGGGAAGCACCTGCTTGAGAATTTCCCACTACAATCACAGAAAATGGAGGTACCCTTAGCCAGGTGACTTATTTTTCCTGTTAAGTATCTGTTTGTAGAAAATTCACATGAAAATATGTGTAGAAGATACAGCACAATACCACCTGTGCAAAACAAATGTGCAGCTCATTTTAATGTGAGCTCTGGTTAAGTGGCTTGAGTTGAAATGCTACCTAGCATTCCAAGTGTAAACCAGCTTAATCATATCTATTGAAAACCACATAATAAATAACATGAAATATGCAGCATGCCATCCTAATTGCAGAGGTTGTCTCACTTACTAGAAGTCATTTATTTATTCAAATGACTAGAGCTACGTGATTCAATCTGAATCATGGGAACTAGTTACTGATTTGTGCAAACAGCCTCTTACTTCTTTGCTAAAGGCATTGTTGAAATAACTGACCCAACCGCTAAAACAAGCTCCTTCCTTGAACCCTGCCTCCTGCTTTAGTCTTACCTCCTGAGTGAACTTCAGAAAACATCACTGTTCTACAAAAAAAATTGTGAAGTTAATTTTAAAAAAATAATTCCAATGCAATGACTTAATAATGCAAAGGAAAAACTGGTATTTTCAAGATCAAATAATTGCTTAATAATAGGGAACTGCACATGCAGCCATAACTTCGCTTTGCAGAATTAAGTACACAGCTCTCAAGAAGAAACATCCACTGCCTCAGATGTGAATCAAACTCAACTTTCAGAATTGCACTCAGATCTTAACGGGGGAGGGGGAGTGAATATATATCCATAGACAGAAGAAGCTATTATATATATATATTTTTTTTTTTTTGGTTAGTTAGTTGTTTTTAGGTTATTTTTTTTTTTTTTTTTAAGTTAGACCTTGCAAATGTGAAAATTGCCATCATAACTATGCTGCAGCTACATAGAAAGCATAATTTAGGAAACAGTTCAGACTTTACATCTGCTTACACCCAACCTTGATTTGCAGCTACTGTCTCATACTGCTGTCATTTCAGGAGGTGCTGGGGCTTCCCCGGGGCGGTGGAGCAAGGGGCCAGGCATGCTGAGCCCTACCACAGGCAGGGAGTGAGCACGCCTCAGCCGCCAGGAGCCAAGCCAGATGCATGCCACCACGGGTCACCTCATCCCAGGCTCTGGCCAGCCTCCATCAAGGGACCTGTCCCCAGGGAAGGGCACACAGAAGGGCCTTCAGAAAAGGGAAGGAATGATGGTCTGCATGAGACATTTTCTCAAAGCTTGCGAATAAGCCACAAGTACGATGTTGGTTACCTTCAACTTCAGGCAGCGTTTATCATCGGCTTGGGCATGGGGTGAGAGGCCAAAACACTAGCAAGCAACTTCATCAGTGGCCAGATGTGTTGCCCCAGGCCAACATTCAAAGTCTCTGTGGCTTCAATCCCTTGAATCATGATAGGTGAAACAATACTTTTCCCTATCTAGGGAAAGTGCTGTGTGACCTTGCAGTGCCCCAGTGCCAAGACTGGCTGATTTCCAGGGCTGGTTATCTTCGTATTTACTGCACAATCTGGTGATGAGAAGGCAGGGATTATGCCACCATGTCCTGATTACCAAACATACAGACCCCGTTACCACAAAGTGATAATTTTCTTCTTATAAAAGCCAGAGCTAAAATACTACTATCCTGTCATCAAGACAGCTGGTTTATATCCTCTTTTCCTTCCTTCCAACTCTTACCCAGAAAACATCCTGTCTGGCACGGTCCCTGACAACCCATCCAACCCTACTGGCCTCTGCACCCAGGAAGGAGCCATCCACTGTGGCAGAGTGGTTCTGGCACATCTGCCTCTGCTGATCCTGAATACTTACAGTTTTTCAGTTTGGGATGGAGAGGGCTGGCAAATCCTGCACTTTTCCAAGGAGCTACAGTCTACTTCTGGGGAGGCTACCCACCTTTCACGCAGCACCTTTGCAAGGTAAAGGAATCAGAGAGAGGTAACCTCTAGACAAGAAGGCTTTTAACCCACACAGCAGTGTTGCTGGCCCTTGGGGCATTGCTACTGCTCGGCAGTGTCACCCTGTCTGCCCAGAGCCCCAATCCTCCTGCTCCTGCACCTCCAGCAAGGAGCCTGCAAGGCCTGGGCTCCTCCTCCAGAGCTCAGCAGTGTATGGTGAATGCAGAGACCAGGGAGGTAATGGATACCAGCCTTTAATTTAAACATATTTATTCATCCCTATTTCATTGGTTTTACTATTTCATTATTTCAATTTATGAAAATGGAAAAAAAGTGATCACAAGTATTTTGGACTTAATTTAACTCTGTTAAATTAAGATCAGAGCAGAGATATTAATATGTATACAAATGACCATTTGCCCCACTCCCAAAACCTTAATTTTTTGAGCCAAGCTCAGCAAACATGTCTTGGCCAAAAAATGAAGTGGGAGGGAAGTATAAGAAAATCGAGTGGTATTTTGGTATTTTCAAAATAAACCTGCACATTTTCATTTCAAACGACATTTCATTTTGCTTCTTACCCAACTTGAAAAGAAATCGTCTCAAGTCAAATTTGATCTTCCAGATTATATTAAAACAAGGCTTTTTTTCTTGGTGTTATGATGCTGGGATTTTTTTCCCTTTACTTCACTAAAACCACCCCTGATATACTTGTCTCAGTATGACTGGAAATTATTCTTTTTTTCTAGTTTTTTTTTTTTTTTTCAACCACTGAAACAAACAAAAGCCACCCGTGATTCAATGCACTCTGCTAGTAGAACATGCATGTGAACACGTAGATGTTTACTTTCATGTACGCAGATGTGCTGGGCAAATGAAGGAATGCTGGCAGAAGGAGAATCCCTGCATCTGCCTTGCACGGATCTGACAACAGGCAAAACACATTTTGCATTGAATCTTCCCAACGAAATCTCATACATCCCTACGGGATACATAAGTCCAGCACATCTCTCTCCTAACTATGTCTTCTGTTCAATAAAAAATAATTTTAAAAAGCTGTGGTATGATAGCACTTGCACTTGCTAGCTCAATAGCCAGCCCTCGTGGCCACATCTTTTCACTCTGGTCATCAGAAAGATTTCGTGTTGAAACACACAATCTCATAGGTAGGTTCCTCAGATTTTTTCCTTCGAGCAACCCTCAATAACATTAAGCATAGAGAGCACAATACCCACACCTACACATTCCCCCCATAAGACAAACTACAAAGTTGTGTCACAGTTCCTGATACATAACCATCTTGCTTCAGCAGAAATAGACATTTATTTTGGTTCAACTTCTCTTTACAGGAGTATATATCTTTTTTTTTTCTTCCACATTTCCTCGAAGAATGATTTCTGCACATATTAATGCCAAATGTTCTGTAACTATTTCTGAAATTAAAAAAAAAAAAAATACACTATTACTCAATACTATTAGGTCAGCAGAATTCAGCCATAAAAAGGAAGCATTGCAATTCCATTTGCCATAGTTGAAAGTTAAGAAATAACATAACCAGAATGGACTGAAACACCACCAGGTCTCATACTGTACCTACTAATAGTGTTCCTGGAAGTTCCTGGAAAAAGAGGCACAAGAGAAGGTCAAATCCATATGTACTTAACAGGATCAGCAAGTATTGTATTAAGCTGAACAAAGACTGTCAACGTCCACACAAAATATCAAGCAGCGGATTTCTACCCTGTGTACCAATAATGCCTGGAAAAACATAACTCACCTGAACACTTTCTACCAACACCTCCACAATGCTGATAAACCCATAGTGCAGGCCCTCCATGTCCTCATGCATTCCATGAGCTCTCTAAAGCCGAGAGGTTCTCAGGAATGGAGGACTTCTGATGGGTCACATCCAACACAGCTCTTATACCACTCTCATCACCAGCGGTGTGTGGTACTGCAGAAGCCTTGTTTGAAGGGTGCATCCCAGCAGTGGGGGCCCCCCATTATTATCCCTGTTCCTCTGCCATAGAATAGAGCTCAGCATCACACAACTCCTGGCCATGGTCCCTATCACAGGTGTTGGGTGAAGCACTGCTCAGGACCCAGAGAGGCAAGTTTGGCACTTAGAGCAAGTGTTGCTCAAGCCAGCCTCGAGATGAGTGTGAGACAGGCAGCTATCCCTGGCACCACAGAAACTGCTGCTCGAGTGTTTATCGCAGGCTATACCGCCTGCAACTGCCACAAAGCAAATGCAGGAATCAAAAAGTGAGAATGATCCTTCCACTGAGAAGCAAGTAACAGCTCTTTGGCATTTCCTAATAACTTTCTCTTTCTGATAAAGCCAGCGATTCCCCAGCCAAGTTGAATGCAATCCTTGTGCCAGATGAGCCCTGACTGACAGAAGTTCATTTTCCACTAGTAGATGTCCAAGGAGAGCAGTACAGCAGAACTGGGGTTTGAGAAATTATAAACACAGTTAGAAGATGCCTAATGCATTTCACACAATTCCAAAACAACAGTTATTCTATCTAGCAAGTAATCTTTTTACAGAATTTGACTAGTCTAGATTTATAAAGGTTTGTCAGCCAGGTCACCGCAGGAAGCGTTCCTAATATAGAACAGCCAGAAGATGCTTTTGTGAGTACAGCCAGTTCTGGCTCCCTGAAATAAAAGTTCTACGAGTCATATTTGTGTTACACAAACTCTTTTGCAATATAGACCCAAGCCTAACATGAGATTTAACACAAGTTCTCATATCCTTAAATGCTGGTGTTTATAACATAACACGCTGACACCAGTTTTGAGTATCAGTTCTTTTTGGGATAATCCACTCACATACACAGCGTGACTGTACTCTCTGATGCACAGATACTACTGAAACCTGGACTAGAGCAAGAGTTTGTAGCAACATCAACAGTTTCTATGCAAAACCATTCCATGAAGGTACTGTCATCCTCCTGAAAGTGAAGTAAACCCTCCATGAGGCTTGCTTCTGAATGGCTATTAAGCAAAGGCAGCTTGTGCTCAAGGAAGATAAGGACACTTTCTGAAGGAACTGGTTTGGCTAGTCAGCTATCTTGCTGCTAAAGCTAGCATAACCCAGTGATTTCACTGATACATGGATACCTAAATGCAAAAGTCAGCCCTGCGGACCATAATGGCATTGTGCGACACTCCCCAAAAGTCTCTCTTTATAAATGAACAAATAAATTACAACGGACTACTCTGATTGTAAAGTCTGCAGGGCATTGATCTTGATTTCCTATTTATCTGTGAATCTCTTAATATATTCTTGATGCAAGAAATAACACATTTGTATTTAGTAGCACTTCAGCATCTAGTCTGCTCACCATATACATACAATTTGCTGAAAGGCCAATCTCTCTTGCAAAATTTTGCACACAGTCACTATATTTTGCAGATTGCCTGAATTAAGGAGATAACTGCTAGCATTTTACCTTCCCTTCGCTGATCTTAGTGATGGGTCTCGTCTTAAGCATTCATGCACTCAGGCACTGGAGTAAAAGCAGCTCTACACTCAACACTACTTATTTATTTCTATTATCTCACCAAAATGGGCCGTATCCGTATCTAAGTTTCCATTTCTCTAACTGTATTTACCATCAAGACTGCACAGATTTATTTTAGTTTCCAAACTCAAAAATGTTTGATCATTTACCAAGGCGAATAAAATAATAGGTGGTTGCATAGACAAGACCTCACATAATAAATACCTACACAAACATACTAGCTCCTGTCCACGTAGAGAATTCCGCTTGTGTCAGTGGTAATACAAACACAGGAACGAGAGAACAGTGCACCAGCTCTCCCAGGACTTTAACCTGAGTATGAGACATCCTTCACCAGGTACCAGAAAGACAGAGAACACGGCTGGTTCCTCAGCCAAGCTGTGGATGTGTGGGCAGCCCCCTGTTCCTGGGAGGCCCTCATAGCCGGCACAACTCACAGGCTTCTCCTGCCAGATCTCTGCTCCACACAGCATTGACCAGGTTACACTGGAGTGCATCTAAAAAGGCACTGGATGCTTACATGTAACTGGATCAAGCTCTACACAATCCACAAAGACTCGTCTACTTGTGCACCTCTGTCACGAGTAAGCATGGAATAATACACAGTGCAGAAACTAGGAGACAATGTAAAGGGCAGCAATACTCAACATAAGTGCACACACAGTCCACACATAAACACTGCACAGGACAAAGGCTTTTCGCTTCACATGGACATGAGTACTTCAATAGCCTTAAAGAACTTAGCCCCTTGCATAAGACTCCAGATACAGAAAGTTACCACAGTCCACTCTGGCAGCTTCTGAGCTGCCCAGAACAGCTGCGTGCACACTCCCGACATGGAGCAGCACACTCCCATCCCACAACGGCTGCAGCTACAGATCAAAACTAGAGATATAAAACCAATATATAGCAACAAAAGGCAATTTGCTGAACCGTAGCACTGTTGCCGAGCACTAGCACACAAAAAGGACACGGGTCAAATGCATCCAGCGTAAGTGGCATGCCAGCTATCACAGGTATTTACCTCAGGTACCACCAAGCAGGCCTCCCAGGGTATATTAGTGGAAATCCGGATTAGTTCCACTGTGCTTAATATGGGTCAACATCAGAGCAGGTTGTTAGAGGCGGGTATTGATACCTGTGATGAGAGTACTTCACTTTTGAGCAATGCTGTTTGGTTCTGGAATATGTTCAATTAGGGTTTTTTTTGTATCTTAATGACTACAGTGATATAACAAAACCAGTTTTCTCTCATCTATCTTCAAGAAAATTAATTCTATGGTTTTGGGAGAAGACACAATTGTATTTAAATTTCCATTGAAACATTATGTTGATTGGATCTTACAAACTGATTCTGACGCTCTTCCAACAGTTGTCCAGGCACCTTTCCTTTTTTGAGACTTCTCCTTTTGGTAATATAACAAATCAGGTTGAAGTTTTAAGAACTGTCATTTCACGTGCAATTTGAACTTGCAGAAGTGTTGCATATATTTATGACAGCAGGTTTCCTTTCAGGACTTCTCTGAATTCTGATGCTAGGTCTTACCATTTGACTAAGGAGGCAGTCCCCAGCATACACTGATCCTCTGCTACCTGCTGGACCTGTTGCTTCAAATCAAAATCTCTCAGTTCTCAGATGCTGATTAATTTTGTGCCTCTGAGTAATTTTCTTGCTCATCTTCAAGTGTGGGGAGAAACTAATAATGTCCAATCAACTGATTAATGCTTTCTGAAGAAATCCTCCTGCCTTTACCTCCGCCACTGAGCCTCCAGCTCTTACCAGAGGAACAGTTACTTGCTGACACAACATCCTGAGAATAACCTCTATTGGATTTATCACGTAGCTGTTGATTATTTAGTAATCCTCAAAAAACTGGCAACCTCCTGAGCTTATGAGACACAGAATTAAACATTATAAACAAGGTTTATACTTCTCCTCTCTCTTTGCATATTATACAGGGCATGTGCACCTGAGACTGCATCTCAAAAGACAGGCAGAGCAGATGGGAGGCAGTTTACTTCTCACCAGCTTCAAAGGGTGAGGAAAAATAAATAAATAAAAAGAAAACCGGGAAAGAAAAACTGCCCATGTTACATCAACAACAGGTATGAACTTGATTTCTGGAACAAGAGAATCTTTCCGCTTTTTAAAGGTTGTGCAACTAGTTCTTTTGGATGGGGTGTTCCTCACTTTCAGGGCGGCTTTACAGTCCACAGTCACGAAAGATTCCAACTCAGCTGCTCTAAGCCATGCAATAAGCCCTTCTAGAAAGTAATAGTTCTCTTCTCCCGCTTTTTCATTAAAAAGAATGAAAGGGAAAAGAAGAAAAACCAAACCACCCAAATCTGCATTTTTTCCTCTGTCTGGCAGATTTCCAAGATAAAGAGGACTGCTCTCCGGCTGGAACTGCAGCCGGGGCCTGCTCTCCAAACTCACAAAAGAGAACACCACACACAGAGAAAAAGCGACGGGTCCGACCGGCCAGAAACGTCTTCCTGGCCTTCCCCTGAGACAGCTTCTCCAATAAAGAAGGAAAACCCAAGCACCCGCGGCAGCCCCACGCCCCGGCCCCACAGGCAGCCCGGCCGAGCTGTTCCCACGCACTGCGGGACGGGCGGGCAGCGCCGGGGCTGGCAGCGCCGGCAGGCTCGGGACGGGACGGGACGGGACGGCGGCTCCTTCGCGCCGGGTCGGCAGGGATAAATCGCTGCTCTCTGATAACTGGGGAACCAAAACCCACACGAAGTTTCCCTTCTTTTCAGTCACCCCTCCCCAGGTGCTTCTTTCTGTTATTACCATGACTGTTTTGGAACGGGACAAGGGGAAGTGTCCGTGTCAGAGCGACAGCGGGTTACCGGAGCGCTGCTTCCTCGGGAGCCCCGCGGCTTTTCCCCGCCGCCACGGTGCAGGGGAGCCGGGAGCGGCTGCGCTGGGCTGAGCCGGGGAGCGCTCTCCGGGGACCGACTGGGCAACGTGGGAAGGGGGGAAGAATAAAAATGAAACACTAAAGGAGAGAGGCACGACCGATGAGATGTGCCAAGGCTTATTCCCTTTTATTTCCTCCACCCCCACAAAAGAAAATAAGCCAAGAATCAGGAAGTCAGGGCTGCGTGATCGCTGTTATAGGTTTGGTTTTCTCCCCATTTCTCCTCTCTCTCTGTTCCTGTGGTGGGTTTTTTGTTTCGGATTGTCTTTTTTCTTAGGGAAATAAGTAGTTAGGACTTTCCCTCCGCCTCTCCCCACGGGAGGCCGCGGCACGCAGCCGGCTCCCTGATCCCCCGGGACGCAGCCGGCAAAGGGCGACGGGATCCCCGCGCCCCTCTCTAAACCCCCCTACCTTTCTTTCCCTCCACGGCGAGGCAGAGAGCGAGGCGCCCCAGCAGCAGCACCAGGACAGCGGCGCTGCGGGGCCCGGCGGCAGCGAGGGGGCTGCGGCCGCCCATGCTGCGGGACCGCCGCTCCCTCGGCGGAGTGGCTGCGGGGCCGGACGGGACGGGCGCACGGATGATTCCGCGGAGCCGCTCCTGCTCTGCTCTCCTCTGCTCTGCTCTGCTCCCGCGGCAGCGATCAGCTCGTCTCCGGCGCTCTGCCCTGCGCGGCTCCGAGCAGCATGTTGGAAGGCGGCCGTCGAGGTCTGCGCGCACACGTGCGTGCCCCGCTGCGGGCGGGCTGCTGCCTTCCTCCTCCTCCTCCTCCTCCTCCTCCTCCCACCTCTGCTCCTCCTGCTGCAGGCGGCGGCGGGTGCACACGGGCTTGCGGAGCGGCTGAAGCCGGCTGTGGGACGGGGTGCGCCCGGCTGCGCTCTCCACTCAGTCGCGGAGCGCAGGGGCTCCCTCTGGGGACGCCAAGGAGGAGGAGGATGGGGAGGGAGCAAGGAGGAGAGGGGAGGAGAAACCGGCAGCGCCTTCCCCGCCGAGGTGGAGAAGGGGCGGGCCCCCCACCTGTCCCGAAATATAGGATGAGAGGAGGTGGGAGCGGGGACGAGATAGTTTAGCCGTTCCTTTGCTCAGGGGGGTGTGTATGTGTGGATTTTCTACTTCCCGGCAGCTCATGCCCGGCAGCTGCCAAAGGCATGATCGTGCATTTGCGCCACTGCTCGCAAAAAAGCGGTGTGGCCCTAACGCAGGTTCTGCCTCCCCTGTGTCCCCGCCCCGGAGTGGTGTGGGGCAGAGCTTTACAGCAGTGCGGGTGTCCCGGGGCGGGTGGCAGCAGAGGCGCTGTCCCGTCCAGTTCCTCAGGGAGAGCTGTCCCATCGCAGCGCCCGGGAGAGGAGTGCGGGCAAGGGAGAACTGAGGCGTTTTCCTGGGGAGTGGAGAAGACGCTCCGGAGGTTTGATCCACTCCCCAGGGACGCATCTTTGGGGCTCCGGCCTCGTTTCTGCCCCCCAAAATCAGCGGAGCCCACTCGGTCTCTGCGGATAGTCCTGCTGTCGTTCTGGTCGTTTTACTCTCAATACTTTTAAGGCCGAGTGTGCACGTGGAATGAAACAGCACAGTTTTAATGCGTATTTAGCACACGGATAACAGGGTCCATGTTTTGCCCGTAGCGCTCCTATTCCCCTGCCACCAGCACTGAGAAAGTGCTCCTTGTTTCGCGTAGCAAGTTACTTAATAAACACGAAATAGCGCAAGTGCTCCTGGGGTGCTCCAAGTACATCCACAGACAATAAGCAAAAGAGTACCTGTATGGTGCTCCTTTCCCTCAAGAGGAAAACCCTAGCTATTCAGTAATCATTGAAGTGTTCCTATGGATTTTTAACAGGCAACTTCTCTGGAAAGTGGGAAGAAACACTGTTTTGTCACTCAGGTATGTAAATAGGACATAAGACATGCCACTTGTCTGGGCTGGGGCTTCTCCGAGTAAATCATGATTCAAATTTGCTGAACGCTGGTGGTAATTTCTTCTGTGAGGGCTTAGGTTACACAGTCAATAGGATATGAAGACTTAAAACTGCTGTGATGAAATGGGAATTCCAGAACTAAAGCCAATAAAGACATGAGGTTTGGGAAATTCCGTGTTAAATGTCCGTGTCTGTCACAGGGCATTGGAACACAATAGATTGCAAAACAGCCACTCAGTGTACCTTGACTTTTCTCTGTTATGCATGTTTCTTTGAGAGATGCATCACCCTTCTCCTACCAGTCAAATTCCTCTGTAAAATCCTTTTTTTTTCTTTTTCTTTTTTTTCCTTAATAGTTTAACTAGCCACTCACTGTCCTAACTTCCTAACTTTGCCTACTCCTAACTAGGCAAAGAAAACTACCATCCCATTTACACATCCTAGCACAATGCCCCATGCCTGACCACATGTCTTTAATCATTTATTAAGATGAGTTGCATTACAAGACAGCTTTCACATGCTGTAGCTGACGTTCTGGTTCGATTATATTTTATAAATAAGGTTGAAATATGTACTTTGAAGTAAACTCAGATATTAATATCTGAGGATCTCTATTCATATTATTGGTTTCATGGCTGTAACTGAGGGCAGAACTTGAGCTTACAATACAATATTAATACAAATTTGCTTCAAAGATTCTCACACAGTGAAACTTCATAAACACTATGTATATATGGTACATTTTTGTTTATTTAGACAAAAAGGAGGATCTTTAAAAGTGAGAGAGACCTAGGAAAAAGAGATCAGCTTCTAGGGATGGAAGATTTTCAGATCATCCTTAGCACACACTAATGTTAACAGCTTGCATTATGATAAAAGAAATGCAATTAAGACAACTAAGAAATGAGCTTCAAAATAGTTGTGTAGGTAAATAATAAATAAAATTGTGCCCCTAGACATGCACACTGGGTATTGGGTTGCCACTGTAGAAGCCAATAGGGTTTTTAAAATCTAGAAGGAGAAAGGATTCAAAGTGACAAATTAAAACCAAACTAAACATAGGGGGGAAAGAAAACATTTTTGCATATTAATTCAGTGGAGAAACTGGTCCAAATCCTGTCCTAACATGCTGAAGAACAAATACTTGCTTTGCAGAATTTTTGTGATTCTACCTGCTGTACTGAGAAGGAACATTTCATACTTGCTTGGCTTCCCCATCACGTACTGCCCTTAAATAAGTGCTCATAAATTCAACTATTCAATCCTAACTAAACATCTCCTTCATTGCCGACACAGTGAGCAAGGGGAAGCTAGGCAAATTCCTCTTTAATTTTTTTTTTCCCGCGCTGCAGATATTCGCTACATGAGACTCTCATCTGCTGCTGGCAGTGCAGTACTGCTGAAGGAGCTGGCATAGCAAGCTGCCATAAATTCCGTCCTCCCACCTTTGTGAGCACAAATGTGTTACTTTTGTGGCATTGTGGTCTGCTTGCCAAGGTCACGAGACACGTAAAGGAACTCTAAGACTGAAGTTTGAGAAGCTTACCACAGGTAGGAATTTCAGGCCTTTTTAACACAACTGAGCAATATCTGAAAATGTTTGAATTCAAACATGACATTTTCTCTAAACAGCTGGTCACGTGCTTAGTGACTGCCTTTGGTATGACTCCTTTGAAGCAAACATGAATTTTACCAAGGGTGTTCAATATTCACGTTGCAAAATTTTATTACTGGCTGCATGTATGCATGGATCAAAGGTCATGGAACAAAGGCCAAACTTTTGGTCACCAATTCTTAAATTGATAATGCATAGTGAAAATACTAAATGCAACGACACTCTTCAGCTTTCTTTTGATTTGCTTGCTTTATGGTATGTGTATATATATATATATCTTGTCTTCTATATATTAAATATAACATGCTGACCTATGAAGTGAAGATCATGTAATCTGGTAGTTCTTCCACATGAAGATACTTCTGGATTGCAAAATTTGACTGCAGTTGCTCACCACCACTTGCCTGCACCACTGAGCTGGTTACTTTGCCACACATGTAGAGAAGTAGCTGTAAGAGGATGAATAACTGATTTCCCCATCAATGGAAAAAGCAGGATTAATTCTCCTATCTCTTCCACATTCCCCCAAAACAGAATAGAGTTTCAAAATCCTCTCAAGAGTAAAAAAATCCCTGCTGCTGGATCCTTTCCTTACAATAAAAAAAAAAAAAAAAAAAAAAAAAATAGTTTTGCTTTTCTTTATCCATTTGCCCCTCAAAAAAATTTATCAGCAACCATTCTTCAATGGCAATGCTGCTCTTCTCTACAAGTTGCAAAAGGGATTTTAAAGGGCAGGCCTTTTACTGGAAGAGAAGATATTAAATAGAGATGAATTAGCAGAGTTTTACAGTCTGGTTTGCTCAGAATTTGCATGGTGTTTGAGATTGTCAACGTTGTATTTTGCATTGTAGTTTGTATTCTATGACTCCTTGCTCAGGTTTTAAAGCAAGGGCTGAGATAAAAATTTGTGGAGCTTTATGGCGCTTTGCATGTTGAAAATATTGCAGACTCATAAGCTAATTTATCTTTGCAAATCTCCCATAAAGCAGGTTAGCAGCTATCATTTCCATTTTATAGATGTAAAATAATTTGCATTGGGCGGAGCGTTAGTGGCAGAGCTGGGGTTATCACTCAAGAGCTCTGTTTAAACCTTGGATCTTGCTACTTCTAGAGAGTGTCCCTGATGAAAATGGATACATTTTTACACAGATTAACTTTCTCTCTTTGCTTAACACTGTTTACAGAATCACAGAATCTGCTGAGTTGGAAGGAGCTCATCAGGATCATCGAGTCCCACTCCTGGCCTTGAACAGGACACCCCAAGAGTCACGCCACGTGCCTGAGAGTATCATCCAAACACTTCTCGAACTCTGTCAGGCTTGGGCCTGTGACCACTTCCCTGGGGAGCCTGTTCCAGCGCCCAACCACCCTCTGGGGGAAGAATCTTTTCCCAATATCCATCCCAAACCTCCCCTGGCACAACTCAGGCCAGTCCCTCAGGTCCTGTCACTGTCACCACAGAGAAGAGATCAGTCTCTGCCCCTCCTCTTCTGTTCATGAGGAAGTTTTAGCTGCAATGAGGTCTCCCCTAATTCTCCTCCAGGCTGAACAGATGAAGAGACCTTAGCCCCTTCTCATATGACTTCCTCTCAAGGCCTTTGACCATCTTTCTTGCCCTCCTTTGGATGCTCTCTAATAGCTTTGTATCTTTCTTATATTGTGTCACCCAAAACTGCCCCATGTGCTCGAGGCGAGGCCTCCCCAGTGCAGAGCAGAGTGGGACAATCCCCTCCCTTGCCCAGCCTGCAATGCTGTGCCTGGTGCACCCCAGGATACAGCTGGCCCTCCAGGCTGCCAGGGCACTGCTGACTCACATTCGCCTTGCCATCAACCAGGACCCCCAGGTTCCTCTCCATGGCACTGACTTCCAGCATCTCAGGTTGCCCCATCCCTGCTGCAGAATCCAGCTGTTTGTTTGTCTGTTAGTTTGTATAACAGCACTTAGAAAGGACAACACCAACAAAGACATGAGTGTTGAAATTAAACTTTAGTTATAATAAATTGCACAGCCAGTATTTCAACACGTGGCCAAGGTGTTATCTCAGGAGTGTTCCTACACTTTCTTTATTTCTTTTTTATATCCATGTTAGATTTATCTATCATTTCAGTCACCAGGGTCACGGTGGCATTTTTCAGCAAAATTCTCTTAAATCAGGAACAGACTTTTAAAATGATTTAAACTCTGTTAGGGATTCACAGCACTACCTTATACATTAATGAAAGTAAGCAACAAAAAAAAATCAGTTTAAAAATAAAACCTGTGTCGCTGTAGTGGTTTTTAGCACACAAAGATTTATTGTAGCCGTTGCATGGGAGAAAGTGTGAGCCATCTATTTTCTGAATTATGGCTTCTCTTTGAAAGGTCCCCCAATTTTTGTCCAGTATAAAGCAGGGAAAGATACTGCTTTTGTGCATTTTGATTAACATCTAAAGTAATTACAAGAGAAAAAAAAATATGGCAAATTTTTTCAGTATTGGAGAAAAACCCAGCAATTGATAAGATAAACTGAACAAGGTTATCAGGGTTTCATAGGAATAACTACATTGTATTGAGAAAAGTATTCAGATTTACTCACTGTATAGTTGTTCTCTGCCTTCTCACAAAATCTCTACTGAACTCCTGGGGAATGTGGCACCTCCATTGCCATCTAGGAGATAATTTCAAAGGGTAGAATGCACTTCCTGCTTAAAAGCATGTGTCATTTTGTTGTTTGTAACTTCATGTAGAGACTACTGTGGTTTTTAACGAGTACCAAAACTAGGCATTTCTTTCCTCAATAAGTGTTACAGTTCATGAGGGTGAGGACATACGTACTCACATTATGATGAAATGAGGTATATTATATACAAAACATTTTTTACTAAACAGTACAAGTTTCCTACATAAAAACAAGCTCCTGGGTTATTTCTTATTTCCACCAGGATCCCCAGGGCCTTCTCCACAGAGGTGCTTTCCAGCAGGTCAACCTGTGCTGGTGCATGGTGACATTATCAGAGCATAATGTACAGTTATTCAGGAAGGGTGAGTAACAATGCTAGGTGTCTGATTATGAACACTAACACTGCATTACTCTCACTGTCTGTTCTGCACTTTATGCCCTTGCTCACCTAATTCCTGACCCATTGCATAGCCTGTCAGCCCATGTATGATCACAGTGACAAAGAGATGGGGACAAGAAGGCACAAGCCCATGCCATGAACTTTGACCCAGGAAGAGTTAAAGTGCCATACGCCAAGCTCAGGTGTGGTGGTTTGTTTGGGTTGGTTGTGTTTATCCTGCACCTTCCCTTCCCTTCCCTTCCCTTCCCTTCCCTTCCCTTCCCTTCCCTTCCCTTCCCTTCCCTTCCCTTCCCTTCCCTTCCCTTCCCTTCCCTTCCCTTCCCTTCCCTTCCCTTCCCTTCCCTTCCCTTCCCTTCCCTTCCCTTCCCTTCCCTTCCCTTCCCTTCCCTTCCCTTCCCTTCCCTTCCCTTCCCTTCCCTTCCCTTCCCTTCCCTTCCCTTCCCTTCCCCCACCTTTTCCCAGCTCCCACACCAAGTTCAATACCACATGCAAATACTGCAAGTGGTTGCTCAAAATACTGTCTCCTTAGGTGTTTGCAGTGCTGAGAAATCTATGGCACAGAGAGAGTGAAGAAATCTGGTAGCTCTGAGTAACAGCACAAAGAATATGAGTTGGATCAAGGGTGTGGCTAATGGGGGTTTCTTCAGATTCAGCTATCTCCTGCCAATTGCATCCGAAGTGGACACAGATAGGAATGATAAGACTAAGACTTTGCAACACTGTGATTCTTCTGAAAAACTACAGCAACCAGTCCTTATACAGGCTAGCAATTACAAAATAAGTCAGCCCTCCCTTATATCCACTCCTTGCTTTGCATTATTTGTCTCTACATGAAATGACTTTTCTACATTAATTCCCCTATATTAAAATTAAAACAAAGCTATGCAGAGGCTGACTATACAAGTAACTGTACAGGACCATTCTCGAGTATGAAATGAATTTTCATTTCACAGAGTAGATTGTATCCATCAAAATGTTAAAGTTTCTCAGTCCACAGACTGATATGTTTGTATCCAGACTACCCATAAGAAGCACTCCTTGCCCTCTGCTGCCTCTCAAACTGTAAGTGGAAGAGTACTAGCCAGTCTAGCCTGGGAGTGTTTGTATAAATGAATAATGTAGATGATCTAGCACAATGTGCAGAGAACACTCCCTGCACAATTGACCAACATGAACATGGTCATAGCTATTGCTCAATATTTTGAAGTCAGCAGTTATGTTCCTTACTTAGTGCACACAGATTCAATAACTAAGGTATCTGAGTAGGTAAATTTTTCCTTTCTAGCAAAAGAAAGCAGAGATGAGTAAGGAACAGTTCTTTTCTCCCAGCCCTGTTAGTAAGTACCCTTATGTTTATAAACATTTCCTCGCTTCTTCCTTCTCTGTGATCCCAGAGATATGCCACTGAAATCATTGCCTAGCATATTTTCCGCAGGAAAACTAAGCCCAATAGCAAAGCTGTCACTGAAGAGAAGGCGAAAAGCATTTTTCTGTCATGTATTTTAAGGTTTTGTCCCCAAAGGGTTTTAACCACAGAGTAGATGATCATTTTTATTTAAAGCAAAGCAAGTCATAATGCTTTATAAAAAATTCTATCATGTTTTATTCAGCACTGCATAACTAAATAATAAAGACATATGTGGCAAAGTCTGATCAATTCTATATGATTAATGTAACCTAAATCCCAGAGATACTGCAACTGCACTGAAACAAATCCCATAGGACATGGACAAGTAACCAGCTGACTTTTTTGCTTTGTCAGGCCTTTAACTTTCAAAATATTTCTTAGGTAAAATTTTTCTGCAGCCTGCTAGAGCCCATCAACAAACGTGACTGAGCAGAAGAGCATGTTCTGGAAATCAGAGATGTCACAAAGTGCCTAACTTTCCAGCAATGGCATCTTCCTTTTCTAATGAGGAGGAGCCAATGTAAATGCCCTTGAGGAAGGTCTCATTGGCCAACATAGCAAGGTACAATATTGAAGACTGAGATTTCGGTAAGTGACTAGGTGTTGGAGGACTGGATTTTTGAAGTAAAACAGCTGCAACATAAGCCTTGTTGTCATCACTGCATGTGTTTCTGGGCATTTTAGCTCAGACTGCCTCTTGTGATCCTGTGGACTGAATGTCTTCTACTCATTGGGGTATGAGTATGCCATATGCCCCTGGAGCACATATTTCAGCTTAAGTCTTTTTTGGAAGAAACACAGGTTTGACATCCAAAGCCCATGGCATGAAGAGGAAGCGCACTCCCAATCCATCCCAAAATGCTTTTACAAATACTTGCCCACAATCTGCAGTATCTAGAAAAAAGAGAAACAATAAAATATTTTAGCTCCTACCGAAGTAGGAATTTTAATCTTTAGAAGGCAAGACAAGACCTAGAACTTCAGTCTTTGAGGTTTCCAAACTGGACTGACCCCAAACTCAGAACACAAACAGACCCAGTCTTTCACAGGTTACTTAGAAAACCGCTTGATATGAAAATGGCAATGGGATGAGAATGCCAAGCATTTCCCACTACCCAGTGATACTGAAAGGTAAACAACATACATAGGATCTGTAATGAAAAGGACAGGCTAATAGCAGCCAGGCAGCTCTTCAGGGAGCCATTCCAGTGGTACACACCGGCAGGCAGGCAGGGTGGGAACCAGGGCTGGCCACTGCATCCACAGAAATCAGGTGCTGCAACTCGGTTAGGACAAAGTTAGTTAGTCCACAAACCAGATAATCAAGAGCTGACATCATATTTTAGGTGTTGTCCAAACATGGCTACAGAAAGGGGATGTGAGAGGCTACCTGAACGCTCCGAGCTTCTTTTTCCTTCTTATTTATAGTATGGTCCCCAAAACACCTCAGGATATCTATTTGATCTCAGCTCTCTGGTATTTACTGCTTGAGTTCCCAACAGCTTTGATGGCAGTACTCCCCTTCTGTTCAGATGGATGAGCAATTCTTTGGGCATTTCAGTAAACCTTCCAGAGGTAATTAAGATATAGCTGTCTCTGTAGCTTCCTCTTCTCCAAACTCAGAGTCAGTCCTTAAAATTCTCATGTGACTTGACAGCAAGAGTATGTGAACCTCTAATCAATTCCGTGTGCACAGTCCCACCTCCATCAGACCCCCAGCTACCAGAGTGTGATATCCTGCACTGCTGGCAAGAACACAATATCCTGGTGTAATAGAAAACATACCATAAAAAAACCAGGGATATATGAGGATAAAGAGACTTGCCTCCTGCCAATTTTTTTTTCTGAAATGGGTCAGATTGGATAGGTTACTTCACACTCTCCATCAGCCCATCTTCATAAGCAGCTCCCCAAGCTTACAAGCTTCTCATCATTTGATTTCATGCATTACTTCCTTTCCCAGCCACTTCTGCAGAACTAGAGACCCAATCCCTTTAAAAAATGAGACCCAGTGTAAGAGCATTAACTTTTCCAGACCTGCTTCCTTCCTGACCTCACTGCTTATTTGACTGTAAACAACTGATGCTGCAGTTTTCAAAGAGGCGAGTGTGGACCACAATTTCTGTTCCCAGTCTGTGGGAGTGGGAAAGCAACTTCGGCATAAATACATGCAATTTGATACTCTAAATATATGTTAAACCAGCTCCTTTTCCTTTAAGCCTAATTCCCTATGAAGACAGAAATTTATCACCAATGACTCAAGCTTCCTCAAGGTTTTATCAATTTAAACTTCAATAATGCTCTTCCTTCATGGGTTCATGCTACATTGCCTAGCCCTTGCGTATCCAGCCAGCACTTGCTCACGCAAACCAATACTTTGGCTTTTCTGGCTTATTTGCATGGCTGCTTTTTCATTATGTGCCTTGCCCAATCTATTAATTTGAGATGAGGGTCTTGTGGGAATTAATAAGTCTGCAAATAGATGAGCTGTTTAAAATCTTGCCTGTTTTCTATATGGTTGCACAGTATAGAAATGCTGCCTCTATATGGAGCAGGCAACAAATGCCTGGACCTCCCAGCAGTGAAAGAAACTAGAGACTGTTTTTCTACAAATGATTTTGCTTTCTCCTTTTGTTGACTGTCCTCTGCAGTACGCTCTTGTGCCCGCCAACACCAGCTGGATTAGAGACAGCTGGTATGGAGATGTATCCATGGTAATTGGCCACATGGGCTGATGGTGATACAACAGTTGCTGAAGCTGCAGCATCTCCTCTTTACCTACCACCTGATTTCACCAGGCTTGGGAGGTCCTCACTCTTCCATGGTATTTGGTTAAAATTAATTAACAGGGATGGGGATCAATAGATGAATGACTGCATGAATCTTTCTTCCAAACTAAAAAATTGGAAGCTGGCAAGAAGCTGTGATTGTGTGACTTGAAACAGTTGAAATGTGTCCTTGATGTCCTTTCTAGCACCTCAGGAATAATGATAGGTTTTGAGAGTGCAACTCTGTGACCTTATTTGAATTGGAGCACAGAGCAGTGGGAGTAAACAGCTCTCTCCAGGCTTTTTTTGGTAAGTTTAAAGAGACTGTATCAGGACATCAGTGTGGTCCAAGGTTATCAGAGTTGTTACAGCTCATGACAGAGGCATAAGCGCTCCACGATTCTGATGTTTGTCATTCACAGATCTGGTCCTGACCTTTGTTTTTATCTCTGCATCTCACCCTGAAGCAAACATAAAGTGCAACAAAAGCCACGTTTACTTGAGCAAGCTCACACAGAAGTCAGAGGGCTTCCTTGGAGAGTCGGCTGTTGGCTCACAAGGCTTTCCCTCAGGAAAGGAAAACATGGAAGTTGTGTTTGTTTTGCAGTTTCTCAAGAACCAGAAGATTGACTGTAAGCAAAAAAAAGTCTTATCTGAGTATGGAGAAGGAAGTAAGGGGAAATAAGAATTACAATGAAAAAGTCTCAAAAACAGAAATAGGAGCCTGTCACTGCCTTTCAGGGACACCCATGCAGCTTACTAGTGCAAAAAAAGAAAAAAAGTCTGTCCCAAATGAGGTAAATTTCTATGTGTGGCCTGAAAAAGTAGATGCTGAAGTAGGAGCCAGGGTTTCAAAAGCTGGAAGTCTGTGTAAGACCAACCTTCCCTATGTATCCCCTATGGGCATAACAAGTAGCACAAAAACCATAAATAATTTTTAAGAATAACAACTTAATAACCACATGGTGCTTTATATCCAGGGAGGGCTTCAGGAATGCTAAACATCCTTAAAATCTTGACATTCCACAATGATGTTGGTTTGGTATCTGCAGGGGGATGTTTTCTGTTTCAGGGACCAGCTGCACTCTCACTTCTTAAGTGAAAGTTCTTTGCTGAAACAGAAAGATGTCCAGGTTGATGATATACAGGGCTGCCATTGCTGCTCTGTTCACTCTTAATTACTGATGTGGTCACAAGAGCAGTATAAATCAAGCCAGCGCAGCCAGGAGACCTTACCACAGGCTGGTTAACCTCTACATTAATATGAACATCTGACACTTCATTTTCTAGAAGGGATTAAAACAGGCGTAAAACCTTAGGGAAGGCCACTTGTTTGCATATATGGGTCAAGGTGGGGGGAACAGAGGCCATGAGCAGGAAACCCCATAGCTTGAACCAGTATAAATTCTTCAACCCTCCCTTTCGCCTGGGATGTGGAGCCCACTCAGACTTATTTAGAGCCCAGTGTGAAAGAGGGCAATGAACTCAGGTGAGGTTTGCTGTATAGTGGTTGTATATGTGCCTCTAGGCAGGTCCAAAGCACACAAAAAGTTCACTGCTCTTGGTAGTCGGAGTGGAATGATGTGTTTGCTGTCTTTCCATTTTAAAACAAAAATCCAGCCTGAGTATTTTAAATAGCAGCATTTCTCTAGGAAAGGCATTTGTTTAGTGCCTGTAAAATTCGTCAGAACAAGAGTATGGGAAATAGAAAGCCTTGTGTTATTCACAGAACAAGTATAACAAGTTCTGCAAGTTCTCTTCCAATGTTTCACCAATTCAGTCTACTCAAAGCTGGCAGATTAGACTTCATAGTCAACACAGTACAGAGATTTTCTTTAGTTTACTAATTAAATACTGTAGTGTCTTTATAAATCTGGGCCTAACACATATAACTGCGTCCCACCCAAATAGCAATGGCATTGCTGTCAGGCACCAGTTTTGCTGGAGACACGGCCAGGATATTGAGATAATTGTTCTGCTGACACTCAGCCCAGAAGAGCAGAAGTCACTGGCCATCCCCTGCAAGCCCCATAGCCCACACTCTACAAGAACCTTATTTTACCAAAGCTGGGCTCTTCCCCTCAGTGCCCAGCTTTGCTAGGAAGGACAGTGCCACAGGATGCGGTGATGTATGTAAGCAATTTATAAAAGAGCTTAAGTTCATTGAGGGTTGTTAAATACTGGGACACAAACACAATTGTTGACTCAGGAAAGTTATAACACCACAGCAGCAATTGGGATTGTTTGGGATGGAGAAAGAGGTGTCATGGAAACATTGATTTTAGTTTGACACAGTACAACCTCTCTCCCCTCAATTAAGTAAGCAGAAATGGAAGCCCTTAGGCACTGTTCTCCAGCTTTTAAGGCATTTACATGGACAGAACACCTCTTCTCCTTCCCCTGGGGAGGGAACAGCCTTTGTCCACGCCCCCACCACTGGGGCTATTTCTAAATGACAGAAAAGTCTTTTCCAGTGTCAACTCATGAGCTGCCCTCTCCGTGAGCCCATGGAATGGGACACATATTCTGTTCAGCTACTAAAAATACTTGTGGGGTGTTGTGGATGTATGGGGACTAAGAGATCTCTGAGATATCCACAGAAATGGGTGATAATTTGGGTTGAGTTCCCCTGATTTGGCTCTGATACCAGCCTGCTGCCCATGTGTTTCTGGCTGTTGCCTTTGTTCCCACATGACACAAACCTACCCAGGATGTATGTGGGATCACGTTGACCCGGAGGTACAAGAGGGGAAGATATTTGTCCCTAATGCTACAAGGAAAGGCTCTAAAGCTTGATCATGTGTTAAGTAACGCTTCATTTCCCTAGGAGCTTCCCTGATCTCCAAGGCATTACTCATGGAGGAGGGACCTGCTCACCATGAGTAAAAGCTTTGGAATCCTGCCTCTAGTGTGGAACACTACGGCAGCAACACTGAATATGTAAATCTCTGCTTTGTACCATATGTGCATATCATTAGGAAAACACTGCATAACAAAGAGCAAAATAAAGAAAGCATGTTCAACACCTCAGTCTACATTCAAGCTGCTGATTTACAGAGCCAAGGACAAGCTCTTGATCTTATGTTCCAACAAATTGCAGGAACAAGATGCTGATGAGTTATCTAAGGAATGTGGTCCTCCAAGAACCTGTCCATAAGTCCATCCATGGGCAGAGGCATTGCAATTTTGGATAGCAATAAGAAAAGAGACCAACCTCTACAGGCACATATTTGGCTTCCACAGATTGTAGAGAAGTCTTGCAAAAGATGAGGATACTCAGGACCATGAACATTTGTGGCTTGACCTCCCTTAATCTCAAGCAGCAGATTCCTCAGAACAATTTACAATGACAGAGAAGGAAAGATGACAACATTTGATCTTTTACTTTGCTGTGGAAAAGCAGAGCTTTTGGCAATATAGAAAGCACATTTTCTGCTCTGCTTGGCTGCTAGTACCACTATAAGAAATCAAATTCATCAAATTATAGCCTCATGAATCATGTATTCAACTGACTTTGCAGGGGAGGTAGAAAGGGAAGGAGAAGGAATGGAGTTTGTTTCAAGCTTGTCTGTCGTCATGACATAAAAAAGTAAAAAGAGGGGAAAAACCTCTTTTAGTTATTTTTGCTGTAACAGAATGATGTTCAATGACCACACAGCAATGGTGTTAAAATTATCTCATGCCAGACAGCACAAAAAATACACATAGGTTCTTCGCTTTAGTTTCATATATGGCTTGCAATCCACAATCTACAATGAGATGTGAGAATGTGGTTAAGAGTTGAGAAATGAATAAAAAACCCCAAATGTGTTATTCTAATGAGCAAATTCTGCAGTCTACAATGTATTATCTCACTAACTCCACTTGAAATTAAACAACATCTAGTCTGAATATCTGCTCAGTTCCTGTCCTACACAGAGGTGTCAACAAGAGGGCACAAGCTGAATTTTATGATGTGAATCACAAAATGTCTGGTGGAAACTTCTTAAGTTTCAGCAGTAGGTTGGCCTGATAGATGGTATAAAATAAAGACTATCCCTGCCCTAAGGGGTTGCAGTCTAAAAAAAGACCAAAGGAAAGTATTTGTCTCTTGCAAAGTGATTTATTCAATTGGTTCTCTGAGTTTATAGTCTACTTTGAAGGTGGGCACATTTGTCATGTAAATTCTAGTTTCTGTGAGAATCACAGAATAAGCCATGCTGATGCATGTTGATTCCAGCAATTGGTTAAAAAAACAAATTTTTTTTTAAAAAAATTCTCTCTGTTCAGACATTTTGAAGTTGAAATGATTTAATTTATTGGTTAAGAATGAATTTTATTTCTAGACTTCTTTGAATAATGTGGCTAAATAAAACATCTTATGGGCAAAATATGCCACTTCCAGAAATTATTCTTTCTAAATTTTAGTTTTAGGGGACAAATTCTGGGGAAAAAACTGTTCTGACGGAAAATTATTCCAAATCTGAAAGCCACCAAATAGCCTGCTGTTCAGTAAACTCTGCCACAATAAAGAAGTGTAATAATTTCAAGAAAGAGTGATCATTGTGAACAAACCCACAGCAAAGCAAAGGGCTGGACTAATTATTGGATCAGGTAATCTGCAGGACTCTGATTTAGTGTTCAAGGCCATAATTGGGTCCCTGACCACCTGCTTTGGTCACTGAAAATGAATGCAGCTGGACTTGGCTGGTCACTGTCAGACATTTGCTGGAGGATGCATGGATGCTAACAATGCTCTTGTTAGCAGTTGGTTGCTGCTCAGGCTTAAGTCAATATAAATTGTTCCTGAGCTTAAGTCTTGCTGTCAGTAACACCAGAAGTACTAAAAGCTCTTAGGCAGAGAAATAGAATTTTCTCTCCTTTGCCACACGGCTTTCTGAAGCATAACAGCATGAATCCATGTTAGATAATCTACAATTCAGAATGCTTCCTACACAGAAGAGGCAAAAAGAGTAACACGATTTAGTAGAGACTGCAGGCTTTCTGTCAGAAACCTGGTGCCCCAGTGCATGTCTCTGCTCTGCATCCTTCAGCAAAGGGCATAACCTCCAACCCAGCACTTCTCTTTCCTTTAGATAATGACGTCTACCCTCTTTTTCAAAAAGGTTTTTAAATATACAAGTGAGATCGGTTGGATTATTACAGAGCGAGCACACCAACACACATACGCACACCCAGACAAGCCATAGTGATACATGAAATGCGGACACTCCCATGCAGAGAAATGTAGTGATGACCTTAGGCTAATTACTGGAGTCTGGGTGGTACTGCTGGCATTCGCAGAGCACTCACTCAAATAGCTGTGCAGGTCTGCGCAGGCAGCCAGAGAGCCCTTTTGCATGAGGCTGGCTAGCCTGGATGTTCCCAGGCATGCTGAGCCATTTGGGGTAGCTGGCAGCTGCTGGGGTGCTCCCGGGCAGGCAGCTCTGCTAGCTCTTCTCTAGCCTCAGGGGGCAGAGCTTATACTCACAAGTAAGGAAAGGGAAGAACAGTCCCCACTTTCTAGAGAGTTGGGGGTTTTATTTACTTATTTATCAAAGCTGCTATTTCATTTAAAGCCCATATGTATTTATCAGGAGCCTTGCTAGATTAAGTGTGGTGCAGCTGATGGTGAAGTCTCAGAAGTGTCTCTCATTCAACACTTCTCACAGTGGCAGAGGGCCTGGCCTCTCCTGCTTAGTCTAAAATTGTTGCATTTGGAAGTGTGGAAAGGAAAAGCATTGGGAGAAGCAAGAAAATAAAAGGAAAATCAGTTGTAGAGAATTTCTATTTCCCCAGTTTTAAGTGCAATTTTGAAGCAATTAGAAATAGTTCATTCTAGGTGGGCCCACACTTTGTAATTTTCAAACTTCCAGAGCCCTCCTACAGAATATCAGCTTATTAATATTAATTTACCAGAAACAAATTTCACAGGTACGTCATATTTTCAGAACACAGCATTGCACCTTGCTCTGATGAGAGTTTAAGCCAAGCAATAACTCCTCCCTGTTTGTCAGCTTCAAGTCTTACAGCAGCTCATGTGTGGCTCACACCTGAGTCTTTTTCACGTATTGTTTGCTAGATCAGCTACAAATTTGTGAAGTGAAACCATTGTTCCTTAAAAGGAAAAGCTCTAGTGATGCTCCTGCTCTCTATGAATGGAGCCTTTCCTCCAAACTCTGTGCAGGGTTCCTGTCCAGTCTGGAGCAGGGTGTTTCAGGCTGTCCTTACCAAGCCCGTTAGCACAGGCTGAACAGCACTGGTCAAATTACTGCATCCACAGTGGTCTGGTTAGAATCATAAGCTGAAATTTACTGCAACCCAGGAGGAAGAGGCTTACCACACATTGCTCCCCTTAATCTAAGATCTTGCCCAGATACAAGTTCAGTCACATGTGAACAGCACTGTTAGTGAACTGAAAGAGTATGTGAAACTTTGGACTCATCCTACCTCAGAAACAGGGCTGAAGTTCAGGTGTTATTCAGAAGCTGTTTATAGCAGTTCTGTAAAATCAAACCAAAACCAAAAGCACACAAACAATGATCAATGCCTGAACTCAAGCACCTCAGCATGCTTTTGGCTGTTCCATAACCAAACAAATGAGTCTAATGTCTCATCGTGTGTATTCAAACAGGAAGCTACTCTGCAAGCTCCCAGGTTGCATTTGACCCTGAATAAAACTGCTTTATCAGGCAATGCAATCCTAGGTGTACTTATAGGAGATTTGAAGTATTTCATAAGCAGTCAAATAACTTTATCACCCTTGACTAGCTTCATTGTTTTGTCTCTCAATACATTAGACATTATGGAATCTTCCTAAGTTTCTGCCCTAGTAGCATCTCTTTCCCTGCTACTACTAACTCTTCAGGCACTGCTTCTAGTTTGGTGACTGCTAGTTCCCAAAAAGAAAAGATTCTTTTAACCTGGCTTCTGAGATGAAATAGCTTTGTTGGAGAGTACAGCCCCCTCAGAGAGAGATAAATGTTTCGTAGTAAAAGAGCTTTCTCATCCTCTTCAAACCTAAGAAAAGAAAAAGAAATAGATTTAAATAGTGTATTAGATTAATACAGGATTTCTACATAATTCCTTAATGAAGAAGATTTATAGGAAATTAGGTTTCTTTAGTTTATCTGTTCTTGGAACTACTCCTTTTCCTACTCTCAAGATAGAAATTACTTTTATAGATTTGTCAAAATTGTTCAACAAATGTTTGTAATAGTTAAGACACATTCCACTTCAAAAAGCTCTTTGAGGCAAGGGCTGCTCTTCATTTTTTGATGCTTGATACTCTGTTTTTGCCCAGCATGACTCAGCACGGGACCATGATTTCTATTCCCTGAATGGATGACTCAGCCTGTACATACAAGAACAGTGCCTGAAGAGCACACAGCACATTGCATGCAGAAAAACATAAGGAAAAGAGAATCCTCTAAGAGTCTGCTTGAGATATATTAAACATGCTCTGTAGATATTATTGGCTTTTTCTACATAAGAATATAAATGATTATGATTTTAAAGGAAAAAAGTAATCAAATTCACCAACAGGTCTTATACTCACCTTGGCACAAAATAATTTCCCGGTCTTTTGGTTTTTGGGGTTGGTTTGGCTTTGTCGGTGTTTTGTGGTGGTGGTTTTTTTTTAATTGTGTGTTTGTTTGTGTTTGTTTTTGTTTTGGAGGGTTGTTTTGTTTTGGGGTGTTTTTTTGGTAAATGCATTTAATGAATAGATTAGCATTTGTGTCTGGAGAAATAAAACTCCCCATAAATATTCCTGTGTACAAATGTGATAACTAGATGAGTTGCTCAATGCATTCTTAGAAGAAATCAGTTGGTGACCATGGTTCAAAGAGCATAAGGAGACATGCACACACACTATCTTGCAAGAAGTAAGATGGACTTAGCAAATACGCTTGTCAAAAACAAAAGCAAGCATTCCCAAATGACATCAGACCCAGTGCTAAGACCACAAACTTCTGGGATGACTGCAGTGACCCTCAGTGTACAGAGGCTTTCCCCACTAAACATCTTGACAGAGAACTCACTCTTAAAACAGCTCACATGAGGCTTGCTGCCTTTATGGAAGACTCAAGAAAGGTTAACCATCCCCCAGTTTCTCACTCCAGAATAATAGATGGCTATGGAAGCACAGCTTTAAGTCTGTAGAAATGCTTGACTGACATCTGCTGTATTGTAATATTTTGGTTTTATAGATGCTGGAAAATGAAGAGATACAAAACCAAAAGGATTAAAACTGGTATTTTTTTCGGTCCAATGTGGCTGTTATTAGGAGTTCTTAATTTTACTCTGTTCACTGCCTAGATAGATCCAGAGACCAGGGGAAAAGCTTTCTGAGGAAGAAAATAAACAAAAGCCGGGCTGCCTTGAGTCAGAGCCCACGTCTCACAAACTTGCAGTAGCCTGCAGCACACCTTGGCCACAGCACTCAGACTCTCCAGGCAAAGAGCCCAGTGGCTAAAGAATATGGCTAGCGGGCAAAACACTTGGGCAACTGAACACCAGACACCCCACATTCCCACTGTGGGCAAATTATTGTAGCTCATATTTGCGAAAATTTTTGGTTGCCATGAGGTTCTAGTTGTCTATATGGAATTGGCCTCTTGCCTTCCCAGAGCAAAATGTGCCCATCTGCAGAGCCAGACATTATTGCTTACCTCACAAGATTTTTGGGAACTTTTTAACGATGCTACTTGAGACTTTTACCTGAAACATTAATCATTATAGTTCATTACCAGGCCTGAATTTTTAAATAACAAAATAGAAGTCTCAGTCACTTGATTAAGAGGTGATTACATACCACCACAGACCAATAATTTGCTTCCGAGAAACCGAGGCACATGATGTAGAAATAAAGAATGCTCATGACTCTTGCACAGGACTTGCCAATAGCTGTGCCCACCGCATCGAGGAAACTTAGTCCTTACCTGGCTTCTTGCTGAAAGGATTGTGATGAGGCAGGAACATTTGAGTGTTGGTGGTCTTGCTCTGAGCTGTACAGTTCCAGGACAACAGAGATAATTGCTTATCATGGCTTCAGGAAGTCCAGCTTGAGTAAGAACAGCAGGTAAATGAGGTGCTGAGGTGTTCTTGTAGCTGAACCACAGCCTGTGAGACCCATGTTTTTTCTCTGTGTCAGGACTTGAGCCCTGCAGAAGCATCTGTCAGTTGTGTGGCTATTCAAAAATACTAATTCAAGTGGTGCAAATCACTAAAACTTCCACATTCAATCCAAAACTACAGTTCACTTGAGATGAGTGACTCTCACAGGGTACAAATTGCATCTTGACTTAAGACAGTCTGTAGCATATGAAGACCAAATCCAGCTCCTAATCACTCTTTTATTAGGTTGGCAATACCAAATTTTCTTTAAGGACTTTTGAACTCTAGAGATTATTTCCTTACCTTTCCTGCAATCTTGAAGTTTTTCAGGGCTGGTTAGTACTCCAGGGTCATGAAGCTCTTCTCCGAGGGCATCACCTGATAAGGGAATGATTTGTTTTCTATCTTGCTGTCTGGCATCCTTCTGTGAAGCCTATCAGGCTCTGACCCATGGTGCTGATGCTGTGCTTTTGCTAATGATTGAACTGGTCATATTTTACTTACTATGTGTTTATAAATAATGGTTTGGACAACAGTCCAAACTAGCGTGAGCTTGTGGTATTTTGTATCTTTTTAAAAATTTTTTGCCTTGGTTTAACAGAGAATTCCAGTCTACACATTTTAAGGAAACTGTCATGCTCATTGGTGCTGCATGAAAACTTTAAAAATTGGTATTGAAATGATTGGCAAATAAATAAATGAGAAAGAAGTAAAAAAACCCATAAAAGGTGATGATTTGTAGATGTAACACCAGAAGGCAAAGAAGCAAAATCGTATTTATTAAGGTGACCTGATTATTAAAACCGATCACGCTATTTCTGAGTGACAGAGTTTTAAATGTTTGTGGCTTACAATACCAGATAACAAATATATCTGAGCAGACACAGGGAGGAAGGGGAGGAGGGAAAGGTACTATGATGCCTCATCCCTGGGACCTGGGGATGCACCCTGTCATTTTCTGCACAGAGGCTTTTTCATGTCCTGCACAGAGTTAATTAAGTTGTAGGACAACTACCAGGAACATTTTTTAGATGCCCCTATGCTATTTCTTTCTCTGGTTCTCTGTGAAGGCCAGGTTTGGAGTGCAGGCCATGCCAAGGTTCCCTGGGGAGTATCACTGGATCATTGCTCAGTTCAAGCAGTCCCAAACATGGAGTTAGATTTCCATGCACAGTTCAAAGAGCTTTTCTGCAAGAAAAAATGCAATCTGTGGCCATTTAGCTCTTGGCAACTTTCTATCATGGTACAGTAAAACTTTTTCTATTGGCAGTTGTTTATACCAAAAGTATTTCTTTTCTCTGTTAGGCATCTTTATACTTGCAGCATTAGGGAATGTCACAGGAATACACACTGCTTTAAAAGCCTGTGGAGTTTATGATATGGCTGGGAGCTGGGAAAAAGGCTTTATCTGTGCCTTGCCAACTCTGTGGTAGCATAAAGCAGAAGCCAGACATCAAAACACTGAGAGAATGCAAAACAGACTTGACAATATTTTGCATTTGCCAGAGGCTTACTCAAATTTGGAGAGGTAAATATATTTATAGCTGCTTTCAGAAGTGTCTACACTGAACTGAACTGTGCACAAGTACTTAGTGCTTTCAATACTTCAACTTTAAAGGAAAGAAATAGCTCCATAGATATAATTCAGAACTAGACACTGCCATCTTTGCTGTCATGAGTAATTAATTCAATACCTACCAAGTATTGTACATGTCATGATTAATTTAAGTAGCTGATCCTTGCCATCTACAACATAACCTCAGTAAGTTACAGTTACATCAGACAAGATTTCACCTGACACCTAATTCCTACATCCCTGAAGCATATTGAACACTGGACAGGAATTCCCCATTGAGGAGCAACTCAACCAAAAATAGCCTTATGGTGAAGCAAAACTTGAGCATTGAAAGCAGCATCTTACCTAATCTACCATCCACACAGCATCCCTGTAGCAGTGAGGAATTCTGTTACTGTGCTGTGACCATTATGACCATGTAGAGGTCAGAGGAGCAGCCACAGCATCTTGTTCAATGTGAAACAAGGAGCAGAGACAAATGTAGCTTATAATCATCTGCAAGAGGCTGTTTGGGACAAACCAAACAAAAAGCCTGACCACAGCTTGAAGGTTGTTTTGAATGGATTTCTTTTCTTTTGGAAGAAAACACTGCAGAACAACTTTTTGTCCTCCCCAGTCAGGACAGTATTTCAGGTAGGTTTAAAAATGGAATTCCACCATCAGCCTTGAACATGTTGTGATGTATTTCTGAAAGGAGAATAAAAACAGTCCTATTTTTGTTTAAGAAATATACCTTGAATTATGCCCATTGCTCAGTACAGCTGTGTGTGCATACTGTATTACAAGAACAATTACACTTCAAAAATAACTTAGTGACGTGTATACTTTATGTATATGGTTCTCTTTTGTCACTTTTTGTTCTGCTTTTTCTCTCTCTGTGTATGTCCATGTTCAGATGTCATTGAACCACCAGGTGTCCAAACTTTAGTGACTCCCTTGCTATTTGAGGAAAATACCATTTTTCATATAATCCTACTACACCTCCTGCTACTTGCAGCTCGGTTTCCTAAGGCAATCAGATTACTGTAATTGTGCACGTTTATGTGCATGCAAAACTTGACTCAGTCTCCTCCCAGCAACCTTCGATCCTGCTGGCCTGCCAGTCCAATGTAACAAACACATGGCAGCTTCAGATACTTTCAGTTCCTCCAGCATGGAAAATAGGCCAGTGAATAGTGAAAAGAAAATCCCCATCAACTCCGCCACTGGGAAGGCTACAGCATGGTTGCCCTAGATGGGTGGAAAGAGTGAAATGTCCTGAATTCTAGTCCTGGGAAAATGGGGATTTTCCATCTAATGAGATAGCAGATAACACACTGCAAGATAAAACCATAGGAAACCAGGCTCCACCACCTCCATAGCTCTTGGATGACTTGGGCACCACCTAGATATGGGTTAAGGTTTAGGTTGCCTTTTGAGATGTGGCCACTGTCACGTTCCTCATTCAGGAGACCCCTAACTCAGTTTTTACATCACTGAAGGGTCTATTGAACACTCAAGAAAAGTTGCCTCTACCCCTGAAGATGTGGAGCTCTTCTGTGGGCATCATGGTTTACAGATTAACCTCTGATGATCCATGCTGTTCTCTTTCCTCTTTATTTAAGGTGCTCAGTAATTTGCTACCTGTGCAATGACTGACAATTACAACACATTCCTAGCTATGTCTGTGAATTCAGGGGTAGAAGAGGAGAGAGGAGAGCTCCTTGACCCAGTCTGCCTTAGGTGATGATAGCTATTAATAGCTTACATCTACAAATAGCTCACCTGGGGGGCTCAACTCTTTCTGCAGTCCTGGCAATTGACTACATTATCAAGGATACAGAGACCCTGTGTATAAGTCAGTGAAACATCTTTTTTTCCAAATCTCTAATCAGCTTGCAACAGCACAGCTTCTCTTGTGGTATTGGGCTGCTCCACCCATGGTCAGAGGCCACGCTGTCTGTTCAGCAGCAGAGCTAATCCATCAGCAGGCAGACAAAGCTGGGAAAAGAGCATGCAAGTCCTGCCAACTCATCAAGCAGCATTACTTCCTCATACCCAATCGGCTGTAAATTGCTCTTTCTAAAATGATGATTAGAATAGGATCAGCAAATGTAGCCTTCCACACTGCCCATTTTTGTCATGGGAATGCCTTGTTCCTATAATAGCAGTGCCTTCATAAAGCCAGTAGGAAGTGTTCTGGGCTTTGTAAATCATAGAAGATCTCAAATGGGAAGGGCCTCATAAGGATCATTCAGCCCAATTCTCTACTCCTCATAGGACTACCTAACACTAAAATATAGGACAGCATCATCCAGACACTATTTGAACTCTGTCAGGCTTGGTTCCATAACACTTCCCTAGACACTCTGCTCCAGCAACCAACCATCTTCTCAGTGAAGAAGCTTTTCCTAATGTTCAGTCTGAGCTTCCCCTGATGCAGCTTCCTCCCATCTCCTCATGTCCTCTCACTGGTCACCAGAGGGAGAAGGTCAACACCTCCTTCCCTGTTGTCCCCTTAGGAAAGTCACAGACTCCAATGAGGTCTCCACTCAGCCTTCTCTAAGCTGAACAAGCCCAGTGACAGCTGCTCATATAACCTTGGCAACACCTCCAACCTTGGGGAGCCATCATCTTCATCAGTGTTTGCTTTGACTTCCAGAGGCTTCTACCTAGTGTACATGGGATGAATGGAGACTAAATATTGCTTTATGATAAGCACAACTGTAGTTTTTCTGAACAAGAGGCATGAAAATTAGATAACCAACCAGCACACAAAATAATGCCTTATCCAAATTTCAAATGAGTATTTCTGCCAAAGTCTCTAACCATGTCAGAGATCAGCAAGAGGAAGGTTGCTTCACAACAGAGGATAAGCCAGAGCCCAAGACTGTCCCCAGTGCAAGAAATGCCATCACCACCTAGCATGCCACTACACAGGGTGGAAATAATATGGTTAAGTAACAATCCCTTACAGGGCAAGCTAAAGATCAGGTCCAGAGGACATTTCAGAGTCCAGTCACAAGGAACAGAAGGCAGAGCTAGAGGTCCAACCAGGTGAACAGTCAGAGACAGTATTGAGTGCAAGCCTACCCATAATATAGGTCAGACAAGAACCGAAGGCTCAGAGTTGTGCCTGTCTTCTGGGTCTACTGGCAGAGGGTGTGGGAGAGGCCCAGGTGAGTCTGTTCTGGGCTATTAAGGTCTAATAGTGCCCTAAGGGCACTGAGAACTTAAAATTTTACCCCTAGTCAGGTATAAGGAAAACAACTTTAGTTGTTCCCACAGTGTCTTCTCTGTGTCTGTCTGTCTGTCCATCCAGACACTCAAAAGAAGCTTCTACAAAACCTTCTCTGATCCAAGACTAACAGGATGTGATAGAGTAATCACAGTGTGCACCTGCACCCAGGAAAAGCCACTACCAACACAATGGGTGGAGCCACAGACAGCGACACCAGGGAAGGATGATTCATTCACAGGTGATGGATCACCACCCAGCACTGGGATCCACCTGCAGGACAGAGGCAAATCTGTGGCTGATGAATGAAATGCCTTTTGGTTTCTAGGTCAGCAAAGCAAGTTTATTGCAAAGAGCACCTGCTAATTGATCAGCTCTTCAACTTGAAGACGAGCCAGCCTGTACACCCAGGCTTTCTTGCAGTAGGAAGAACTGTGGAAATGTGAGGTATGGGAGAACTGAGGAAGAATGCATGGACATTTCAGTGTCAGGACTGTCCAGAGCTCATGCCCACCCCAAGGAGACAGATAACAGTCCCAGGAACTGCAAAACACAGAGAACCAGCTAATTCCATGACAGACAGCACAGCCAAGGTGAAGTAACCAGCAAAGAAATACACCGAATTTGATTGCAATATTGCCTCCTAAACCATGGGTGCCCAACCACAACATATCCATTAGTTGTGGTTATGCAATCTCCAAAGTCAATAGAAGGGCAAGAAAATGCTCGTGAAAATGGGTTTACATATTGTACTTTGATACCATATCACAGAATCACAGAATGTGTAGGCTGGAAGAGACCTTCAAGATCATCAAGTCCAACCCAGCCCTAACACCTCAACTAAATCATGGCACTGAGTGCCACATCCAGCTTTTTTTTCAGCACATCCAGGGATGGTGACTCTACCACCTCCCTGGGCAGACAATTCCAGTACTCCATCACCCTTTCTGTAATTTTTTTTTTCTTATATGCCACCTAAATTTCCCTTGAAAACTGTGTCTTCTCATTCTCTGTCTTGCAGCAGTTGCTGCCTGGAGAAAGTGACCAGCCCCCACGTGACTACAACCACTTTTCAGAGAGTTGTAGAGTGTGATAAGGTCACCTCTGAGTCTCCTTTTCTCCAGGCTAAACAACTCCAGCTCCCTCACTCATTCCTCACAGAGTTTGTGTTCCAAGTGCCCCACCAGCCTCGTTGCCTCCTCTGAATGCACTCAAGCATCTCAACATCCTTCCTAAACTGAGGGGCCCAGAACTGGACACAGCACTCAAGGTGCAGCCTCACCAGTGCAGAGTACAGGGGAAGAATGACCTCCCTGCTCCTGCTGGCCACACCATTCCTGATCCAGGCCAGGATGCCATTGGCCCTCTTGGCCACCAGTGCACACTGCTGGCTCATGTTCAGCTGCTGGCACCAGTGCCCCCAGGTCCCTTTCCTCCTGGGCACTGTCCAGCCACACCATCCCCAGCCTATAACATTGCAGGGGGTTATTGTGGCCAAAGTGCAGGACTCAGCACTTGGACTTATTAAACTTCATCTTATTGGACTCTGCCCATACATCCAACTGTTCCATATCTCTCTGCAGAGTCATCCTACCTTCCAACAGATTGACACACACTCCCAGCTTAGTGTCATGTGCAAATTTACTAATGAAAGACTCCATGCCTTCATCCATGTCATCAATAAAAATATTGAACAGAGCTGGCCCCAGCACAGACCCCTGAGGGACACCACTGGTGACTGGCCACCAGCTGGATGCAACAATGTTCACCACCACTCTCTGGGCCCGGCCATCCAGCCAGTTCCTAACCCAGTGAAGAGTGCTCCTGTCCAAGCCACGGGCTGCCAGCTTATCCAGGGGTGTGCTGTGGGAGACACTGTCAAAGGCCTTGCAGAATTCCAAATAGACAACATCCACAGCCCTTCCTGCATCTGCCAGGCGGGTCAACACAGAGTGAGGAATGGCACCTACTGAACACCTCCCACACCCTGAAGCACCACTGCAAGATTCTTCTTAAAGCTATCATAGGGTAAAGGGGTGTTGCTGTGAGGTTAAAAGCCAGAGCAAGAATTAACCTTTTGGCAATGTCATGTTCACTTGATGATGAAGGGATTTTCTAACTCAGAACTTTGAATGAAAAAACCATACATTTAAATGGACTTAATTCCACCCCCCGACTCCCCAAATTAGCCTCTGTGTTGGAGCTTTGTTGCTGCTACAGCTAATGATACAAAAATATTTGTGTGAATGCAAGCACTGGAAAGGCAGAGAAAAAACTTTGCCATTTTATCTAACAGAGAATCTCTAAAAAGACGCCATATAGGAAAAACTGCAGAAGAAAATTACCTTATTTTATTTTTATGGTGTGACACAGTGTCAGGTCGTGCTGGCTTTGGCTGTAATCTTATCAACATTATCTCATCCTTTAGGAATCTCTGTTACAATTACCGTTGGAGTACCTTTCTGGAAAAAGAGGACTCTTGAGAAAGAAAAGCAGTTGTACAAGATGACCTAATAGTTGAATAATCTCTTCCCTTGAGGCAAAGCATGAAAAAACATGAAAGCTACCAAACAGGGTGATCAGAAATAACTGGAAATACGTGTCCTGAAGGGTGGTACATGATAGATCCCAAGAGTCGCTCAAAACCTCAACTACCAATTACTTTTTCCCCCCTTTACTTTATTATCTTACACGCACACACGCACACATTTACAAGGATGTAGTGCCGGGATCTACACAGATATGCACTGCTGATAGAAAATAAATGGCAGTATAAGAGCCCTAGAGATTCAAGAACTTTCCTATTCCTATGTGAGGGCCTGTTCCTCAACTGATAGACTCTCCCTTCAGGTATCTGCCATACATATATTGCACAAAGATGCAGACATTATAGTCTACTTTGCTGAACATGCATTTGATCAAGTTTTCTCTGCAGAGCTAATTCAGCATAATGACAGTGGACTGTAAAAACCATCACTTAGGACAATATTAATGTGTATTTTGTTTAATGGGGCCTTGTTAACTCACTGCCAAGTAATACGTAAGCAAATCATCATTCATTAGGGAAGCTTGAGTAACATTGTAAGGACTCAATTTGCTTAAAGAGTCTGAAGTTATTGCTGGGCACAGGTCCAGTGTTTCTTCAGATTTGCAGAAGCATAGAAAGAATATTTTCCCCCTGAAGTTACTTTTGTATTCTTCTGGTTTTTAGATGTGTATTTAAATACAGAAATTCACATGAAGATAAATACCCGAGAAGTTACTTTCTTTATAAAAAACAATAATAGGAGGTAGGTCAAATGCTGGTCCCATTTCCAAACACATTGACTTCTGTGGGGGTTTAGAGACCTGCCAAAGACTAAAATTTGACTTTGTGTTCCCAGAAAGGGTTATGGTTGAGAAATCTGAAACCATGTAACCTTTGTGCATTCATTAAATGTGTAAGTAAAAGAACTGCTGGTGTACAAAGTACTTTTGGACTATGCCCGTGAGACTGGCTGTCAGCCTTTTCAGAGAACAACCATTCCTCTTTCCTTTTCTTGAACTTTAATGAAGAAAAAAGTACAAAATCACCCAGAACAGGTTGACTACAATATAGCGTAGGGTTAGGATAAGGTAAGTCAAATTCAGGCTTTTCTGAGGCACATTAGCAGCAAGTGATCTTGGCAGTTGGGGTGTCAGATGGCTTGCTCAGTTATCAGACACATTAGGAAGGGAGTCAGAGCATCCTGCAGCTAAACAATATTGCAGCAGGGAACTGGCTGGCTTTAATGGGAGTAGCTAGGTAGGCAGACTTGGAGATGTCTGTAGTGGGACACCTGTGCCAGGTGACCACTGCACCACACCTGAGTCAAAGAGACTACAAGGGTGGCTCTGGAGATCAGGACTTCAGGCTGGCTGCTACTGGCTGCTGGAACATCAGGGAGAGAAGATATATGGAGCTTTTAGGGAAAAGAGAGGATTTGTGACTCTAGGGAAAAGAGGAAGAAAAGACAAAAGATAAATATCACTGCAGTTGCCAGGATCAGCAGCAAAGCTGACAGCTCTCCAGTTTGGAATTAAACAACTGACAATGTCCATTTGTAGCCCAGAAAACCAAATTTGTCCTGGTGTGCAGCAACAGAAGCATGGCCAACAGATCAAATGAGGTGATTCTTCCCTTGTGCTCTGCTTTCTTGAGACTCCACCTAGAGTGCTGCATCTGGGGTCTTCCGAATAGGAAAGACATGGACCTGTTGGAATGAGTCCAGGGGAAGCCACAAAAATGATCAAAGGGCTGGAGCACCTCTTCTATAAATACAGGCTGATAGAGTTGGGGCTGTGAGAAGTGAAGGCTCCATGAAAACCTTATTGTGGCCTTTCAACACTTAAAAGGAGTTATAGAAGAAAGATGGAGACAGAACTTTAGTAATAGGGCCTGTTGTGATAAGACAAGATATAATAACTCAATACTCTTATAAAATATGTGTTTAAGTAATCTTCAAGTAATTTAAAAATTTGTCTGACTTGTGGTAAGACCTGAAGAGAATGTAAGAGAGAAGTTCTACCCCTCCTTTGGCCTACCATGAGATGTTTTAAAGGAGATTATTCTTCCATGTGTAAAGAGAAAGCTCTCAAAACAAGTCTTTAACTTGTCTCAAATGTGTTCTAAAAAAACTGGGAACACCAGACCCAAGAGTAGCCTGAACAAGGAGACCCTGAACACAAGCATAGCACATCCCCATTGAGGATCAGAAAAAGAACAGAGTATGTTCTCAAATGACAGACAGCTGTATCTCAAATGCTTTTACATCTGGTTGGCAGAAGGTTATCTCCAGTCTGAGGTGCAGACAGTGATATTACCCTGGCTTGTGAAATGTCTAAGACAGAAAGGCTTAGACAAGGTCTGAAGTGAATGTTAGAGACATGTTTCCTAAGAAACGAATGTAAGAAGTCCCAGGAGAAAACCTAAACAGAAGATCCTTAGCATGGCTCTGTTTTGCTCTACAGCAATCAGCAGTCCCCAGGGTTTGGGGTATCCCCCACAAGCTGGTTTGTATTAGGCTGCACTAATTTTGATTCCTTTCACTCTGCACTGTGCTCCTAACTATCCCATCTGCTTTTGTACCCTTAACTATTTTACCACATCCCCATGCCATTTATCAGGGCGTGAAACAAATGCCCTCAGATGGACTACATGCTCTGGAGGAACACAATGCAGTCCTCATATTAATTCATTCACTCTGAACACAAAAAATGACAGCTTGCAGTCAGGAGGGCATTGAATGCTCTGCTGACTGAGAGTGTGGATATCTCTCTACATCTGCACCTGCAGGCTTGCCTTTAAACAGGCAGAGGTACAAGAGTTTCCCTTTGGAAACTGTGAAGTTGCAGGGAGGTGGTACAACTCTTCATCGATTCTGGCTCTCTCTCCTCTCAGCAGGCAGATGCACTTCCTGCACCTTAAGAGATTCCTCTCCTATGAAAAGACATTCAGCCCCATGTTTTCTAAAAATAATTTAAAGGAATTATTTTCAAGTTTTCCCTTTTCTACATTCTTCATGCCGTGTCAAGTGCAACACCTTCAAATGGCAACAAGTCATAGGAGACACTGTCAATATTCCTGTTCTAAATCAGGAGAACCACTTCTCTAATGATGACCAGAGTGGGACCAAAACCAGTTCTTTCCTAATTTATTTGTCACTGAGAGCAGCACTTGGAAAATATATGTTGTGATGCCTGGTGCATTCCTGTGAGAGATATATCAACTCCCAGTAACGTGGCAATAGCTGTACTCAAAGATTGCAGTGTATGTGCTCTGAATTGCATTATTATGTACATACTCTCACATGTAAATATGTTGCATTGTTTTTGTGATCATAATCAAGATATCTATGCAAAGTAGATATTAGTCTCACATTCAGGCACTGGGGCAGAACTTTCATTGCAAAAACAGATCAGTCAGGTGTTGCATTGGGTTGCCATGTCCCCAAAAGGCTGTAGCTCAAACAGCTGGCACCTCAGAAACATCCTTTTAATGTGTTTGCTTCCCCCTTTTGTGCATTGCTGCCCACATGTGTGTTTACATGCACAGAGCATGTCCCTTGTAAGCAAACACTGGGAAAGGGAACAGATCTGTTACATGGGTACATACATGTAAGTGCAGAGGAAATATTTTTTTTTTAGAGAAACAAGTATCATTAGAGCCACTTGTTTCCTTTGGATTCTAACCAGTATAGTACATTTATAAAGTAGCAAAAGTACTGAAGGAATTTCTACTTGGTGGCATGGATAGTAACACATTTTAGATCTTTCTATTACTTATGCAAGAAACTCTGATGATGTGCTACTAAATACATGAATTTGAAAAATGGTAAAGAATGTTTTATGGATCACTCTTTAATTTCTGTAAATTTTAAATGAAGATAGCTTTTTTACTTGTTGAGGTTTTTTTTCTCCTCAGATACACAGGTTTCTGAAATATATTACTAAAATCTGTACATAGTTTCTTGTAGCAGAAAACCTGACTGTTTTAAGTACATCTGCTTGCAAACCTTTAAGAGATGAAAAGTCAGTAATTTTTTTAAATTATTAGACCTGAGTGAAAATATTCTCTTGAGATTTTATTTTTTTTTTTTTTATTTAATAGAACAACTAGGACCATGCAAAACACACATGAACTTAATTATATGTTTAACCCTTTGCAAAAGAAAAGCCTTAAAATTCTGCCTGTAAAGCATAAGAATCACATACAGTTAATTTTTTCTGTACATGAATATATACCCACCAGAAGCTTAGGCTCATCCTCCTCACAAGAAATTAGTTATTTGAGCCTTTTGATGAAATGATCTGTGGAAGATCAGTGCTCCAGAAACCCAAAGCTTTAATAGATATTTAATCGTATCTTTTGGGTAAGTGACAAAATGATGGATGGAGTTATCACAAATTACATTCTCTTCAAGTGAAAACAACACCTTTCAGGTACAGTAAGCAGCACCAATTTGGCCAAATAATAGTTAAGTGATTTTATAACAAAGAAGATGATACAAGCAAAGTCCCAAAAAGTACTGAGCTTTCGTTTGCCTTTTGGGTGGACAGTGCAGAGACCAAATGCTTGAGGAGTTAAGCTTTAAAATATAATAAGGTCAGAGATATTGTATTGGATATTTCTGGTGCAAATCAAAGGCAATTGTAAAGAGCTCAATTATCTCAAATATCTTGTATCTATCCCAGCATGAGGCCTTTTCTCACATAAACATAATCCAACTGAGTGGTGTTTGTTACACTAAGGTGGTAGCTTTTTAATGTCCAGTTCACTGCCACTGCTCGGGATGCGCAGGACAGCCCATGAAACATGGATTATTTTGTATGAAATTGTAGTTAAATTCTCACAGAAAGTCTATGCTACCCAGAGAACCTGTCCTCTCATCTCTGAGGTTGTGCCTTCATACTTGCTACCACCACAGTTCTGCTAAGATCTTGAGGCAGGACTGCCCAATGCTGTATTTCAGGAAGGCTCATTCTGCCTTACAAAGATGCAAATTAGTCAATCAACATTATAAGTTGGACAGCTACTTATAAACTTCTTTGCATGCTCTTTGACCATCTTGCACTGTCCATATGAGACAGATCTATGATAAAAACCTAAGACCTGATCAAAGACATCGCTGTTGAGCAAACTAAAGCTGAAGTGTCAGAAGGAGTCTGGGGTTGGAGGAAGGCTGCAAGAGCTGTGTCCTCAGCTGCTGTCATGTCACCGAGCCTGAGAAGAAAGCCTAGTCCTCTTACAGCCCTTTGTATAGGCAAAATATAGCTGCCAGCTTTAAATACCAAGGTGTAGTGGTTTCACGTTCACTAAATTCTGGTCTTAGTACACACTCTTTTTCTGTGGGAGAGAGACTAGGAGAAAAACAAAGCAGGCTCAACCTTACATATGAACAGTTTCATTAACACACACTAAAAGAATGGAAAAAAAAAGTTGGGAAAAAAAATTAAAACAGAATGAAACTCTAAAAACCCTCTTCCCTCCCCATACAAACTGTTAACTTTCTTACAAAACAACATAAAGAGAAAAAACTTGTAATTTTCAGTCAGTTTCACCATCTGATAATAGTTTTTCATCAATTCTTTAGGGGAATAGTCTCTCTTAGAGTTATGAATCCCACTGACAACTTAGAACAGTTCTCTTGTGGGTTTTAAACTGTCACAAAAACAACCGCCTGGGAAAACCTGCCTTTGTGACCCTCCCAGGAGCAGGTTCCCAAGCTGCTTATGGGTCATGGGTCTTAAGACTTTTGCATACTGGGGTGTCACCTTTTAAAGATGAATAACTCTAAAGCAAAGGTTTCTTCACCTCAAGGTACAGAGATATCTTCTCACTTCTTCACTGGTGCAGAGGGTTTTTCATCTCTATCTCTGTTCAAGCATCTTATAGGATATCACTTAGTCCATCACAAACACCTTTGCTCAAATCCAAACACAAATCGAAACAATCATCTCCCTAAATGCATATCTTTCCCATGATTTAAAGGAATTATCTAAATATAGAGTTCGTTTCCATGGCTTAAGTAAGAATGAAACAACCAACTCTTCAACCCTCTGCCTTTTCACTCTCACTCTACTGACTTCATGCTGTTTTTTTCTTTATGTTCACTCTGTCCTTTCTTTTCTCTCTCAGAGAAGGGCCAGGCTCTGGAGGCTTCATGTTGCCAGGAAAGGGTTCAATCTGCCCAGAGTCATCTTCTCTCCCACGGTAGCTCATGGTATTAGATGTTCAAGGCCGTGCTGGTGAGGGAGGAAGAACTCACACAGAAACATCAGAGATCAGAGCACTCGGGCTGTCCGGAATCACAAAAACCCAGGCAGGATGATAAATGCCTTCTCAGCCACCCTTAAATGTAAATCGGGGTGGCTTCGGCCCAAATGGTGCCCATAGCTCTTATCAGGGGCCCGGCAGAGATCTCTCCCTGCTCCAGAGAAGTTTAGAGAAAGCAGTTGTTGTAAAGCAGCAACCTCTCCTTCCTCCCCTTCACCCGGGAGCCGATGGAATCCGGCCAGGCCTCAGGCCAGATCCCCCAGAAGAGGGGATCAGCAGGCCCAGCTCGATGTTACCTGTCTCTCTCAGGCCAAAGGAAAGAAGAAAAAGGACCCACCTACAGGAAATCAAAGGGTTTTATACGGTACTTCCCAAAGTCGTAGCCAACAATTTTCAGTGGTCAAAACAGGTGCCAATATTCCAACTAACCCTCTGATAGGTCCCTGTCCTTTTTAAAGCAATTCCCAGGTCCTGACCTGGAGCATTATTCTACATTCCTCTATAACTAAAAAAACCAAACTGTACTAACCCATGGCACAAGGATTTATTTTAATTGGCTCTCCCTTATTATAGGTTCTTCAAAATAGCAGTCTGTAATGGAATCCCTGAAAGAAACTCCAAAGGGAGAAAAATTCCAGCATATTTTTGCTTGTATTCACAGACATAGGCAGAGACCAAGCAGCCCATATGGTCTAACTTTGACACCTCTCATCCATCAAACCAGTTAGTCCCTCTAGTACTTCATATACAAATCAGAATAACCACAGGCTGGGCAGACAAGAACTTTTCTGCCCAGGAACGTTTGTGCTGCAGAGGAATAAACCCTGGCAGTGGGCAAGAAGGGTTAGTGCTCAAACAGAAGTTGGAGATGTGAGGCTACACTTGTCATTTTAAGAGTTTGGTATTTTCAAGAAAGTCCGAGAATAAACAGTGGTCAAACACCTTTCAGATGCACAGCTCTACTGCCAGCCCTGGTTTGCACCACTGTAACCAAGAGCAGCCTTATAAGTATGCATGCTGAGGAGTGCAACAGAAGGCTTCTCTCGTCCTCGCTGAAAGTTAAAGAAGACCAGCAGAAAGGTCTGTCTGTTTCCAAATCAGATGGGCTTTCTGTGTTACTTGTCATCACATGTAGGACTAAATAACAGTATTACTACTAATTTTTGCAATTATGATATTATCATTTTACCTGAAATTTCTTACAGGCGTCAAGTTCTCAACTTACTTTCTGGTATAGAAGAGTTACAGTCAGTCCACATATTTTGATGTAGTTCATCAAGATAGAAACTGCTTTTCTTTTGTTGTGTTCCCAACCTAAGATTATAATCAAACACAGGTGGGAATAAGTTCTAATTAATTGGTTTGAGGTGCCTTCATTTAGTCGTTTGTATGGTATATCCAAGTAATGGGATACCTGAGTTTTTCCAGGAATTCAGAAATGAGAACTAAGTCAGGGTTAAAACTGTATAAAAAAATGCTACCTAGATTTTTTTTTTTTTTTTTGACTAGATAACCTCCAGAGGTCTGTTCCAATTTAAATCATTGTGTGCTAATGACTTGTTCCACGAGGTTTATTTTGTGTGTCCATGCACATTCAAAACACAGATGAAGAATCTGTATTTTAGCTTTACTCGTGTCCTTTAGTTCCTTACCCCAAAACCTCTGTCAAAACTAGCAAGACTCTTGATGGAGTGAGATCTTACTCAAGGTGAGTAAGCGTGCCACAGGATCTGAGATCTGCTGTTAAAATACAGTTATGCATATTTGTGCAGTGCTCTACACAAGCACTCTGTGTTTGGAGGTTGGCAAGATGAAAGCAGGTGTCTTACCTTTCAGTTACTCTATGACTTAACACATTCTTTTCACAAAGAATCCAGTCCAGTTTGCCATGAGTTTGTTATGACTATGAGCCATGCCATCAGCAGAGAGGCATCTTTTTGGTATGATCCAAAAATGTGGAAATTAATGGAAAAATGTGTTCACTTTCAAAGGTATTCTGTATTTTGGCTCCTATGTAAAATGAATAATATTCTGTTCTGTTTTATTCAAGTATCACACTTGTAGTATACAATCATTAGGACATGCACTGCTCTTTTGGCTGTACAAGAAGAACACAATACTTTGGCATTCATTTAATAAAACATAGCTGGGTTGAGGCAGATATGAAGGGAAGGACACCAAGAAATACTACATGGAAAAAGTAGCCAAACATGCAGAATTTCTCCAGACGTGCCATTGGAGCTTCTTTTTGCATATCAAGATAAATTATCATACTGTTTTTGCCCTTCTGCTTCTGAAGAATTCCCTTCAAACTACCACTTATTTCAGAAGGGAGACATGCTTCTTAAGAAAAAAAACAGGACCGGCATGAACAGGAAATTAGGTGAGAATGAGCACAACCAGTTGTTCAGACTTGCAGAGCAAAAAAACCCCAAACAAACCCTAAATCAGACATCCAATTAAATATGTGAGAACTGGTTCAGGTCTTTAGTGGATTGTTTGCATTAACTCACCCCCCAAGAAAGAAAAAGACACCATTTGTGTTTACAGTCCAAGTGTTCAGCCTTCCTTAGCTCTGCACTGCTTTCACAGAAAGAATGTCTCCAAAGATGCTGCAGAGCTGGCAAAGAGCTCAGTCTGGTGAATGCTGAAGGAGAGCTACTGAGATGAAAAGGCTTGAAAAACTGGAAGGAGAGTTTGTGAAACACGTACACTATGTGAAATCTGTCCAGCTGTTAGAACCACTTCCCTCAAATTTCCTCTGCCCAACAACAGAGCACCCAGGTCAACTTCTGAGTCAATCAGCATAACAACAATACAAAAGAGCAAGTGGGAAATTGCCCATTTCAGCAACTACTTTAAAAAGGGATGGGCCTTTAACTCTTCTACTTCAGAGGCATCTCTCCCTTTCCTGTAGTTTTGCTGTGACTACACACACTTATCAAATCTGTTGCTCACCACGGTCAAAACAAAATTTTCCTGTTGTGCTAAAACCCCAATCTATGCTACCTGACAAGGCCCTCAACAAGCAGCACCCGGCCATTCAGGGCTTAAAAAAATCAACAGATAAATGACCTGCCCTTGGATCAACTTTACCCTCCTGACTCTCCTTGTCTCTCTGGGTTAGATAAGACTGGCCAGGTGCTGCTGAGCATTAACTAGTCATGTCCTTGTTCTACAGGTCCTAGAAAGCAAGTGAAATTGTGGGTGGTATCTCTCTCTATCTGCTCTCTTCAATTGAAGAGCAGCAAGGGACTACACAAAAGTTAAGGCTGTATGAGGGAATGTGATTGTAATTAATTATCAAATCTATAATTCTTCAGGGACTAGCCATGAATATCTCAACATGTGGTATCAAAGACTGAAGCATTATTACTATGAATATTTTGATTCTGCAGTCAGAAATATATATTTTTTCAGTAACTATAAGGTGCGCTATGTTTTCTTCACAACTTCATGTACAGGAATCCTACAAATTCAGATCTTCCACATCTTACAAAATTCAGAGATACCAAAGAAATTGTATGTAAAACTCTCCCAGAACACATTATGTCTCTACCATTTCTTCACAGCTCCCAGCTGTGTTACTGGGAGTCCAGATCTACAACACCAGAGCCTCTCCAATTAGCAGGTACATGTGGCAGTATGTAATTTTTTCCCTGAAGTCCTCTTCTCCACTTGCGCCTTTTCCATGGCTGAGCATATCCTTTTTTTCCCAGCTCTCCTCCAGTAAGAGTTAAGGTTTTTAACCTCTGACCAGAATTTCACAGAGTCTCTTCACAGCATATTTTCATCAGAGTGTTTTTTCCTGCCAAAGAGTAGTTCATCTACCTATTCCACTCAGATTTCTCTTTTCCTGGACTATTGTACCTTTCCTGAGATCAGAACTCAGATGGAAATAATCACCAAGTTGTGTTAGCTCAGCACAAAGATGACTTTGCTTAGATACAAACTGGCTTTGGGAAGGAATCTTCTCTGTGTGTGTGTTTACAATGCTGTCTGACAGTGCCTACAGGGTCACAGATTGTGATCTTTTGCATCAGCAGTCTGCAGAAAAAAAGCTCCTTAGGCAGTGATGGTATTTTGCCTGCATTGAGGAAAAGAGTATGATTAAATATATTCCTGGACCATTATCAATTGGATTTTTTTCCAGAAAAGCAGCTAATAATCTTGGATGTCCCATCTGAGATATCTGATTTCCAGAGGAGAATGTCAGGAATTTCTGAAGAATCGAAACCCCATACCCACCATATGTTTTGAACTGGTCACCCAAAACAAATGGACTTTTGGAAGGAGGTTCCTGTTTTCTGAACACTCCCAAGTAACTCTGAATACTCTGATGAGGAAGTGAGGTGTCCACCAGAAAATTGCAAACTATTCAGAAATGCTGAGCACCAGAAAGGAATATTAAGAAAAGCCTATTTGATATCCAATGGTAAATTAAAAAAACAAAACAAAACAAAACAAAAACAAAAACAAAAACACCAAAATAAATTTAAAACCCACCCAAACAAACAAACAAAAAGCCACCCCAAACAAAACAAAACAACCACAACATTATTAGCTCTTAAAATAGTAAAAAAATTCTGACTCATATTGTTCAGCAGCATGTCCCGGGCAGAACTGGGGTTAAGAGTGACCCAACCAGAGGTACAACACCAGCTCCCAGCAATTAGCCACTTCAGTATTTGCTGCCAAATATCTCCTCTGGGATCACTATGCCTATACATGTGCTATTCTGCCTAGAATGCCCCCAGGAAAGGACAGGGATACTGCACAAGAGAGGGGAGGAAGAGGAGGCATTGCATTGACTCTGGGACCAGGACACAATACCTGGGCTCCACCAACTGGTTACGGGCTCTGTGAAGTTTGACCTTTTATTTTGGCTCTCACTGACTCGGACTGCACACTCACAGTTTGGCACTGGGTGAAAGCAGGCTCTGGACTGCGTGAAAGCTAAAACCAGAGCAGGGAAATTCTTGCCCTTGGCATGAACAGCTACCACAGCAGCTGGCTGAAAATGCTTTAATACATGGGAATCTGGCAGGTGGCTCAGGGCTGCATAGCTTTTGTGGAAACTTTCCGTATTGCCCCAGAAAGCAGGAGTTAAGAGAAAATGCAATTTTCATCTACTGCAAAGTGACAAATAAAAGATAAATAAAAGATTTAAATAATGCAAAATCCATGTTTAATACTAAATATGAAGCCCATGGATTACTATGAAATCTGTGTCCTGAGAGCAAAGCACGCTAACTCTCGGGGAAGGAATACCATGTACATACCACAAGTTCTCAGGATGGCATTGCAGCTCAACAGGCGATCATGCTGCTGCAAATACTAGGGGAAGCATGTGGGGATCTACAGGATCTGGAGCCCTCTTAACAAGTGCTTGTGCTATGCAGGAATCAAGGAAGGAACTTCTGCACAGGCAAGGTTACCCCATGGCTTTGCAATGTGTACAACGGTATTTGAAGTCTCACCTGACTTCTCAGGTAAACCTACTTCTCCAGAACCATTTTGGCACTTGCAGATGTTGATCTAGTTGTAGATAATATAGTGAGCAGGATTAAAATTCCCTGAGCTGAAGAGAAGGCCTGAGTACATCATGGAAAGAATTCACTGGGTTTTTTTCCTATCCTGCTACATTCTTCCAGAGACCTATGAACACTTTTGAAAGAGAAGAAGAAAAATAATGATGAAAGATTTTGAATATCTGTACAACGCATTAAGTTACGAAGAACTTGTTCGCAGATATTTTGGGATATTTTACTGTCTGTGAGGATGTGATGCTCATAATTTAATACAACAATATTCATTAAATCAGCATGATGTGATAATGTTTTGTGCTGGTATAAGCCCCAAGAAAAGTCAAAGTTTTACAAGACATTTTGTTGAACAGAACTTAAAAAATACATTAGTTTAATACTGTGAGTTTGTCTGGGATCAGCAATGGGAATAGAAAAGTAGATAGAGCAACAAATTTAAACTATGTGTTGCAGAAATGTATTCACCAAAGAAATGCATCCTTAAGGGTTTTTTTTTTTTTTTTTTTTTTTTTTTTTTTTTTTTTTTTACATTTAAGTCATCTTGTTAGATGAAAATTAATACCAAACCAAATTCAGTAGTTATTCTGTGACCAATCAGTGTACATTTCCTATCTATCAGCATATATACACTTTTATACATGCATTTCTGTAGCGGGTCAGAAACTTCAGGGTTAGGTTTTCCATTGCCTAGATGATGCCTGCAAGGCTTAAATCCCAGACTACTGTAAGTGCTTCTGTATACATTTATTGGCGTGTGAGAGTTAATGTTAAACACCTTTAGTGAGACTTACAGCTCCCTTTTATTACCCCATTTCTTGTGTCTGAAAAATGTGAAGCGGGAGTAGAAGGAAGATCAGATCCTCACCCCAAAAGGGGTGGAAGAAAAGCCAGCTTCCAGTGTAAAGGTACATGCCTATCCTCCTTGGCCATGATACTTGTAAGGTGGAGCACACTCAGTCCTGCCACAAGCTCTGTTTTTAAATGGTATTTGGATGCCTCATGCTTCTGAGAGTGTGTGCCTCTCATGAACACACATCATTTACCACTTTGTACGTGTGTGTGAAAAATTGTACATTATGTTCATACATTAGTTTCATGTACAGGCTCTGTGGTTCCTTTCTTCATTTTCTCCTTCTTTTTGTATTTCCATAAACATTCCTGTAAAACCAATGCCTTTAATATCACCATGTGTTTAGCCATGAAAATTGCCAACTTTTGTTGGAAATGCTGCATGATTTAACTGTTTGCCAGTTATTTCCTTTAATGTTTTAATCCTATGTGGTTCCATAAAATACTTCTATGCAAGTTTGATTTTTTCAGACATTTGATCAGTCCAGCTTGGCTGCTAAAAATGATGCTTGACTCATATCCTGGCAACAGTGTTTATTTGACGTGCACTGGTGAAGCACTCTAGAAAACTGTACTCAGGCTATTCCAAATTTAGCCTCCTACATCTGTGTGTGTTTTGGTGTTTGGGTGAGTCTGAGTTATCGGCTGTGTCTAGTGGGTGACACAAGCTGATCAGTGCACCATTGTTGTTTAATTAGAAGTTCAGTGTTGAAGAAGCCTTGAGTGAGAAAATATCTGTGTTCCTTGTGGGCTTTTTTTAGATCTGTTTATCTTGGGTAGCTTTGTGCTATAAGAAAATCCAAGTCACTTTAGACTGTGTCTATCTTCAGCCAAACTCCAATTACTTTTGTATTTCTGTCCAAATAAAACCACTGGCCATAAGTCCAAACCTATGAAAAATGTGCAGCTGTGAGACTACATCCATTCCTATGCTCAGAAACGTTAAACAACAGGGCCAAAGTTTTTTTTTCAGAGGGAGGCAAACCTGAAGACAAGACAGGGGGCAAGGATGACCCCATGCTGGGTTTCCCGTGGGGATGCAGGACAGTAAAGAGGGGAATGTCTCATTAAAAGTAGCTGTGCTAAGTTGGCTGGGTTGTTTGTCCTGCATATGAAGGGTGTCAAACAGTGTGAGCACCTTTCCAAGGAGTGTCCTCCAGGATCACAACAGCTGTGGTGGGAGTGGAGGCATCAGGACAAGGTTCCAGCCAAGGCCCAAGCTAGGACTGCATGCTGCTTACTGAAAGTTTCTTGCAGTTTCAGTTCAGTGACATATTTCTTGTTCCTACTCCAAGAGATGGAAAGATCTGGGGGCTGGCTGGTGTGTACTTCAAAAATGGGTTTAAGATCCTCTTAATCCTGTTTACAAGAAGTGAGCAAACACATAACTGCCTAAATAACCCGGCACTAAATTCCCTTCATTGGCACCTCTTCAGCAACTGCAACAGACCTTCAGAGCCTGTGGTGCTGCATGCCAGTGCTAATTGGGTTTGCTCATCAGTGGAGGCAGCAAGCGCACAGGAGCTGGCAGTGGGAGAGGGCGGGTGCCTTCACCACCAGCCTCTCACCATTGCAGATGCCTGAGAGGCCTCAGAGGGCTCCTGTGTGCTGCATGAGCTGCAGTCATACCGTGGGTATGGTGCGCAGACATCTGAAGAAGGCTGAGGACATCTCCTTTCTTACCACGTCTATGGTAAATTAGGCTGTATTTTCACTGAGCAGAGGCACCCCTGCACATTCTATGAGGACAAGGCAGCGCCCTGTCCCAAGGAGCCTGGTGCCATAATACCTTTAGGAGACCTGACCGTTCCTGTTTGTAATGTATGCAAAGCTGTGGAGGATGATGGGGCTGCTAAAATTCCCTTCTGCTGATTCCTACCTGAGATGACTTATGTTCAGGGCTCAACATCTATCTGGTTCTGGAATGTATCAGAATGTGCCAAAAAAAAAAAAAAAAAAAAAAAAAAAAAAAAAAAAAAAAAAAAAAAAAAAGGGGAAACTGCAGGGTTACAGCAGGAGATTTAAAACCAAGCTACCTGCTGCCAGCTCTGCCTCTACGCATGCTCTCCATTTAACATCACAGAAGCAGAGTGCAAATGCCTTAATGCATTCAGACTATTTCTTTTCAGGGTAAAAATGTATTTCCAGGCAGCACAGCAAGCTTGGGTTAGCCTGCCAAGATTTGTTGCATTTTTATTTAATTACAGCAGCATCCAATAGGTTTAAATTTGAGAACCAATGAGCAGAATCCCTGCCTCTCCTCCCTCTTCACTGATTGTTTGAATCTTTAAGAAATAGCTTCCTAGTGTCTTTGGGACAGTCGGGAGAGCCTTTAAGCACACACTTATCTTCGGCTAATGCACTGCACTCAGCTGGATGGTACGCGTTTGCCAAGTTTAGTGTGTGCTGAAGTGCTTTCTGGGGTGGAGGCTGGAATACACTTGGTTCACAACTGAAAGCATGTGATTGCAATGAATTTGTCTTGCATCAGAGAGGATTTTTTTTTGGAAGGTTTCTTCTTTAAACAACAATCCATTGGTGTTTCTGAGTCTTCTAGAACAAAGTTGCTATTAAAAAATGCAAGTATTTCAATGTTGCACAGATGTAACATTATGTATTGTATATAGTTTTCAAAGTGTGGGAGACTTGTGGTTGAAAAGTGCTCTGCACATACATAATATCATCATCATCATTATAAATGCATTGAAGGCAGAGAAGCCTAAGCTGATCTATTATGGGCACCTGTCCCTGTATAATTTTCTAACACTGCCTGCCTAGCTGAACTGATGAGATCTCCACTAAATTGGGGTAGCCTGTCATTTTGTTCAGATTGAAATGGATTTTCTTGCCTTGAATTCCTGGCAGAGAGAAAACAATCAAAAAATAATGGCTCACCGATAATAAGGTTGTGTGTCGAGCTAGGCATAACGGATACACAGCTGTCAACACTTTTCCTGCACATGTTCACATAGTTTCATTATAAGATGAGCAAGCCCAGGATGAGAGGCAAAACAGGGTCAGAGTGTTTGCCATTTGACCCACCCCAAAACACACTTGGGATCCTCCTGGTTCTCATAATTTACACCAGCCAGAGAGATGGGCTCTCTGGCAGAAGGGTAGGCAGATAGTTTGACTTCCTTCAGATAAGCAAAACTGATTATGTTCCACTGAAATGATATCTAATAAGGCTTTTTGTATATTTTGGCCCTCAGTATGGCACCACTTCTCCTGCTCTCATCTCTGGAGAGCCCTTAAAGTCCAAGTGATGCATTTTGTAGAGATTTAAAAAAAAAAAAAAAATACAGGCATTCTGGACAGCTTTCCTTTTTCAAGGCTACAGAGGAAGCGGTAACTCAATACATAATATCTTGCCTTGGTTGTCAACAGAGTCACACTGGCCCAGGACAAAACTCTGTTTGAGCTCTATGGCTCCATTATACTACTGAGGCCAAGGCACATCAACTTGACAGCAAGCAGCAGACAGGAGAGGGATGTTGTTGTCATACCAGGCTGACTCTGATTCCCCAGACTGGGATGAAATAGTGACACTTTCCAGTGGGATGTGCCTGCAGTCTTGGTTCTCTGGCTCCAGAGCTAACTACCATAAACTGCTCTGCCATCCTGTCCCTCTCATGTCCTTTTTGCTTACCTGATTCAGCCTGATAAACTTATTTTTGGAGTATGAAAAGATATCTAAAGGAGATGCTTGATTTGTCCTTTCCTTGCTGTGTCTGAGTACGTACTACAAAACTGGAAGCAGTGGAGTTAGCAGCAGCTGCCTGCAGCTTATCTGCAGGATAAGCAGGCAAGGCTGGAGCTGAAATCACATTCTCAAAGTACCAGAAAGATAGGCCTTCTGAAAGGAAACGTCGGGTGAAAGAGCAGAAAAGCAAGTTCACTTCCAAACAATAAACACAAAGATCGGAAATAATTGAGGCACTAGAACAAGAAGGGAAAACAAAACAAACTGTAACAACAGATCCTCAGACGAACTGGTTTTCCTTGTAGTAGGGAAGAAGGACAAGAGGGAAAAGGAAGAGAACAAAACCATCCAGCTTTAGGTAGCTCAGAACTGACCAGAATAAGATTTTTCAGTTTGTGATAAATCCTGAGGAGTTGCTATGTTCAATGCCACAGTGATAAGGCGTCATCCTGGTGGTTCTGGCAAAACAGACAAAGTCTTTCAGGACCTGCATGCCTGCTGGCTGATGAGCCAGGAAACTACTTGTTGTGCCTGGCATCCTTTAAAACACAAAAAAATTTACCTGTTTCAACAGAGCATGTCAGCTCTACCAATTCAGTGTCTTTCCAGCAGACTCCTGTCTGATGAGGAGATTTCCAAACTGCTCCATGATACCAGACAATTACAGCTATAAATACTTTTATTGTGGAATACCACAGTATCATTCTATAGAAACAGGTAAAGACAAAGAACAGAATAAAAAGCAATTTCCTTTACTACTAGACAGCACTTAAACTGTGTGCGAATGATATCTCCAGTCTCCGAAGCAGATGGCCTATGGGTCACTTGGGGTCCAAGGAAAGAGGGGCAAGTATTCTGGAAAGAAGGGGAGCACACACACAAAATCTAGAGCCAAGCAGGGTAAAGGGACTTCTTTCATAGCTTCATGGGATACAGCGTTACATAGATGTAAAGGTACGTGACACTGTTTTCTACAGCACGAGAAGGATTTCTAAAGCATTGAATTTAGGCACCCAGCCTAGCTGGTTTAGTTACCTGGCCTGCCTCCTTGAATTTCCTTAATAGAGGAGCTCTCCCAGAGGCAATTCAGAACAGAAGCCTGACACAGGCTTACTGAATTGCTCCTGGAAGTGAGTCTCTCTCCCCCTGTTTTTCCATTGACTCCAGGGGGAACCAGGAGAGCCCAGCTGGCTAGCATAACCAGCCAAATTGGGTGTCTAAATTTGGGTGGTCTGAACACCTCCACTTCTGCAGGAGCACTGGATTAGGATTGGAGCTTTGTCCTTAACACCTGCATTCCTAGAAAAATACATTGTTGCTCTTCAACCTTATGTTGCTATGCTTTAGACAAACTGTGTATTTATGTTAGACGTTGCTTTATACTTGTGCATAGGATGTGAAAGTGAAAATCTAGTAGTGTGGTGGATTTAAGAATGGGAGGACTGGGGGAAGTTGATAACCTGGAAGCCATCAGAAGTTCACATACACTTTGGGGCATTGCCTCTGTTGAAGACAGCATCCTCCTGCTCTGAGTGAGAGGAGTGAATCATGAATATCAGTGAATATTAGCCCTGAGTGGCTGTGTGAGCTATATGGTATTGTTCTCTCCTTGTTCACGAGCTTTATAACAAAATCTGAGTGTGTCTGTTCTCTGTCTGGTTTTTGCAGCCTTCCAAATACGAACATGCCTTCCCTGCTTCAGCATGCATTATTGCATTCCAGCATACTCACTTTGCGTGACATACCAGTTACCTTCAAACCAAGTTTGCACAGACCAACTCAAAGGGTGTCATTTAAAGAAGCTGAACTCTCACCACACATTTAGTCAGATGTTCTTTCAGGCCAGTGAAATAATATGCAGGCAGCCACCTCCTGCACTTCCAAAGCTGGCCTTCAACAGTGCAGGCTCAGACCAGATTCGGAAGCTGAATTGTAAATTATTCCTTAAAAAAATAAGCCAGCTCACTTGTCTGTGGTCCCTGGAGCCCAGTCCTCACCTTAGTATGATGAGCTACCTCTCCTGTGACAGAGTTTACAGTTTGAAAGTGGCAGTATCAGCAAGCACTTGGCACACAGGAGGAAAAGCACTGGATAGACCTGAGCTTGTCAGTCTCAGAGGAAGCTCGGGAGAATGACATGGTCCTGCTCTGGAAAATTGTTCCTTTCTCAGGTGATGCACAATCACCCAAAGAGTCACATTTTGTAGCCTAGACCTCTAGTCCTTTCCTGACCAGACAAGAGAGAAATATATATTTATTATCTGAGCAGTCCAAGCATGAACCTAATATGTCAGAGGGTAAATCTTGTTGACAAAGATGGAGCTATCATTACTAATAAATTTTTCAAAGCAGAACCACAAAAGTTCTGTGTCATGCATCTAACTTTCCCATATGATGGGGAAGAGGAGTGGTGTGGTGGGAAGGACTGAAATGTTTTCCAGTCTTGACATTACTGCTGTTGCATACTGCTTCTTATAGTTCCTTCCAGCTGAAAAGGCATAAAAGAACCCATATATGTTTGGATTCATGCAGAGAAACATCAGAGAAGGAAAAAAAAAATCCCCATGCTCCTGTTGTCTGGTTTTCACTATGCAGAGCACAGACTTGGAATTGTGCTATATTATAATATATAATATATAATATATAATATATAATATATAATATATAATATATAATATATAATATATAATATATAATATATAATATATAATATATAATATATAATATATAATATATAATATATAGTATATAGTATATAGTATATATATTCCTCAAATACGAGTTGGTCTGAAAACATCTGGCCTGGTCACATTGTGCTTGGCAAGGATGAAAGTTAATATATAAACTCTAATAACCAAGATCTACCGATAGGCAAAAAATGCTGAGATTTTGTTGTGTATACTTTGGGAGAAGTAATTACATTTTGTTATATAATCAGTTATACAACACAGATTCTCCTCAAAGTAAATTGTAGCTCCATCCATGAAGACTTTTGATGTGTGTTCCAAGAATTTGTAATAAATCAAACCATAAATAAACTTTTTTTGGTGGCACAGGTTGGATGGCTTACAAGGAAAAAAAAGTTCCCTTGAAAAAAACACTGCTTTAAACCAAACATTTTGTTTTCGCTGAATTTTTACCCAATCCAATTGGGCCATACATGTGTCTAGGGGGAATTTGCTTGAGGCCAGTGGTCTTCAGGTCCCGGAACCCCTTGGCCTCATAGCAGCTCACATGTGCATCTGGTCCGCAGCCACATCCCCATCCTGCTGCCAGAGCTGCTAGCGCTGGAGTGCTCCTAACACCTGAGTGCTCCTGGCTCCAAGGCTCACTCATCCAACAGCTCTGCCTTAGGAAAGGGGGGGCATCTGGAAGCTACTTGCAACCACCCTCAGAGAGTAATGCTTTTGAATATTGTGAAGTCAGCAGAGCTTCCAGCTTGATTGCAGAAAATTAAATAAAAGTTTGATTCTCATCAGATTCCAGACAAGTTGAATTAAAATTAGAAATTATCCTGCAAGCTTTTGCGTGGTGTGTGGCATTCTCAGTATTAAATGTCTTGATTTTCTCCAGGACTGGAAATAGTTTTGTCAGCACACAGGACAAACTATCAGCTGGTTCTCATTCAAGTCAGAGGGGACTATGCCTGATCAAATCGGTCAAGAAAAGCAGAAAGTAAGCAGCAAGTTTGTTTTATGGGCCTATTAGTGATATATAGAAGTAACTCCCTCCTGCCACCACTGAGAAGCTTTGACATACTTACTGTGGTCAGCACTCAAGATCTCACACTTCGGTGCTTCAATGCAGAAATGAGCAATGTAAGAGATACCAAATCCTCCTGGTTCAATCCAAAATCTTGTGTCTTCCTTATAAAAGGAAAATCTAGATAACAAACAAAGAACCTGGAAGCATTTAAAAGAGAGTGTGGAGAATGAAAAAAATGGGAGCACTTTCTAAAATCTAGCACAAGTAGCTTGGCCCATCTTGTGTCACATGTCTGCAGGAGCTGACCAGCAATAATCTTGATAGTCGGGCCTCCAGGCCAACAGTCAGGCAATAGCCGGAAACATTAGGCTAAGGGATTGGTGGGGAGATTTAGGCCTGACTTGACCCCTCAGATTCATGCACAAGATTTTTAATTCATTTTGTTGTGGTTATCCTGACATTCTATTTCCTTTATTACTCTGGCCTGAAGTCAGTAATACACTTGAAAGTACATGTCTATCTTTACCATAACGTTGAACTTTTGAGAAGCCCCATTATCCTCAATGAACATATGTGAATATCTTCCTGGAGACTAGGCACGATTTTACTCACTGGTTCAACAGCAGTGGCCAAAAGAAGAGCCTCAGCTTTGTTTGTTGGTTTCTTTGTTTTGTTTTTTAAATTAAGTAGAGCATGACAATAAAGATTCTGTAAATTATGTCCCCATTAAACCAATAGAAGAATTCATTTTGATGCAGTGATTATTTTTACTTCATGGTTCCAAATTGAAGCAACAAAGGTTTAAAATCACTTTCAGTGTCTTACATAGCTCCACATGGTGACCTAATGCAGCTGGAGTTGAACAGAGGTGAATTTAAGGTATTGCCTTGTTTTGGTTATTTAGCTGTGTCACTGCACAAGTTCAGAAGGCCTTTTATCAGGACATTTTCTGTCAGGCTGTGGTCTATGGAAGTCTGTCAGGACTCAGTAGGACTGAAAATTTTGGTTGTAGCAATCATATAAATTTCCCCCAGTGCCTTTAATGTTTTTCTCAGAGGCAGTGTTTTATGGGTTATCCCTTGCAGTCTGTCCATTTTCAAAAAAAGTAGGAAAACCCCATTGTCAGCTTCAAGTTTGGATACTTATAAATTAATGCAGCAAACTCAAACAGTGGGGAAATATCTAATTCAGTAGACATGTTTGTAAACAGGACATTCTCCTTTCCTACCAAAGTAATAACAAATGCATTTTCTTGGTGAATGACCTCCACAAAATGGGCTACATCTATTTATGCAAAGTTAATTAGGTCACAATATTTACTTTTCCTGTTCATGGATTAATAACTTCTTATAAATCAAAACTGAAACTTTGCCTCATTTCCGGTCTGCCATTTTTTAAATACTTCTGGTGACTGTCATAATTCTCTTTTTTTAGATTTTGAGATATTATTTTTATTACAACGTTTGCAATGGAAATCTAATCAATTAAATCAAAATGTAGCTTTCAGGCATCCCACTTTTCCACATGTCAAGTCTCAACTATTTTTAATGCTGAAACACCATTTGAATTTTTAGTGAACCTATGTTAGAGATTTTTCTAAGGATTAAACTGACCACTTTATAAGCATACATCCTGTAGTTAAGGTCATATTATCGATTTTTATCTGTATGTAAATATATTCATTCAGTGGATCCTAAGACTACAGCAAAAAGACATTCGTGAACATGTTTTCTTATAACAACTGGAAGCCAGCTCAAGAAAATGCCTTCAAATTCACCAGTTAAATATATTCACAGATATGTACATATTTATATATAAAAAATATATATTCACATGTGTGTATGTATATGTATGTAGCTCTGAATAATGTTTGAGAAAGTACCAATCTTTATGGGGTTGCTCTCAGCACCAAGAAAATAATTAATGGACAGTTGCAATAATTCTGTGAATTATACTTACAATAATAATATATGGGCTTGAAAAGGGATGGCAGTAGCATTTTTGGCACAGTGTGAAGCTATTCATTTCTATTTATGTCTCTGCAAAAAAGTAATTAAACACATGCATAAATCCCCAATAACCTGAGCTGAACTTCAAAATATTTCTCAAGGCTTTGCATAATGGACCTGGGACATAAGAAGTCAGAAAGGGTACATTTCTACTTCCCAAAAAATACTGATATTTTGACTCTTTTCCATTTTGAAGTGGGGGGATAGGATGAAAATATTTTGCAAAAGGAACACTCCATAATTAATTTTTATAGCAAAAGTTAGCAAGTTCAAAGAGATTTGACAGATAAACCATTATAAAATAGTAATACATAAATTAAAAAAAAAAAAAATCCCTGCAAGATCAATAGAAATGGAAAAAAAAAAAAAAAAAGAGCAAAATTTGTTGATGCCCTCTAAATAATTACAAGTATTTTTTCATCTAAATATTTTCTCTTCTCAACACTATAAAATCAAGATAATCCCCAGAAACACTTCCAGTTTCAAAAAATTCCAGATTCCAATTAATTTTATTTTTGAGCTGTTCGTGAACCAACAAACCTGTACTATTTGTAGGTTTAGGCACGTAAAACAAATCTTGATGTCTGTCCTGCTTTCAGCATTCCATTCAGTTTTACAATGCTGCAGAAATTGATCTTCGTGTTTCTTTATACAAAAACTAAAGCTTGGGTTGTATGTTCCATGGTTCCAGGTTATGAAGTAGCAGCTCAGCATCTTCAAATTGGAATTTGGGTAAAACCATGCCTAGAAATAATGCACATCATTTTGGGAGTAACTGAATATTGGAAATACATCAAGTCTTTGCAGAGGAAAGCAATGAAAAGATGCACAATTTGAGCTGGGGAATCAAATGTTCTCAAAATTAGATATATAAAAAAATATGGTCCACTCATAAAAAAATCTTAATTTAAAACCAACCAGGCTCACTCACAGCAAGATACATATCCTCTTGTTATAATTTATGCTGCAGTAATTCCTAGGAGCCACATCATGCCCCACACTGCACGATGATCACATATTTACTTATTTATATATTTATTTATAAGGCATTAGATTTACCTGCTCCTGAGTGAACAGGTAAAGCACTGTTTACTGACGATGCCACATACACCCAGGCAGCCAGCCACAGAAAGTAATTTCAGCCTCAGTCTTTGTTTTAAATAAACACCTGCATTTTCATATGGAGAAACGAATTTGTTTCACAATGAGCTGTCACAGCATGTTTGCCAGCTAATGAACCAAAAGCTCTTTGAATTCTCTCTCCCATTCTTCCCACACTGCAATTTTGCCAGCCCTGACTATCCCTTTTAGTACTTTTTTTTTTTTTTTTTTTTTTTTTTTTTTTTTTTTTTTCCCTTGAACAAAACATTCCTGCTTAGGCCTGCAGTTACTTTGTAATTCCCATCTCTCTCACTACAGGGAAAGGCCCTGTATCCGTTCACAGAAGAAAGAAACAGATTGTTGTCACTGCTGTGTGCAGACAGGTAGCCTCTATTTGATGGTATTTCAGTGGAAAAATATATTTGGTGGTCCAGACAGGGAGCTCAAGACAAGGCTTCTTATGGCATCTGGGATCACGGCATGGGATACTGTGCCACATAACAACCCAACCTAGTTCCACAGGTGGCCGCACACTCCAGTGCATTAAATCCCCAAAGACTTCCAAGGGTGAGGCCCTCCTCCAGCGTGAGAGCGTCTGGCATGTGTCAAAGCACGCCCTGCTCCCCACATGAGCCAAGCCCTGCTTCTAGCACTGTAAAAACACAGCCTTTGCTTTTCTGTATCAAATTGAGCAGTGTTCCAGTGGGACTTTACACAAGAAAGTCTGTTTGCTTTGGGCTCCTGGATCAAGGCAAGTCCTTTGGCAATTACGGCATTTAACCTTTCTGCTCCCTCAGATGCTCACTGGGGAGAAGCACATATTGAAGAAGTGATGTTATGCAAGAACAAGGTTTTATTAACCTAGGAAATTTCTCATGGGGCCCATTATATCATATGAGGAAGAACAACTGAGTCATTTTAAAGTATAGGAATTTAGCATAAAAATAGCCAAGAAATCCTTAGCTTGAGCATCTGTCCCAAACTCACCCCTCCTCCCTTTCCTTCTGCCTTCCCATCATGTGTGGGCTTTCCCCTAAGCTCATTCAGTGTCTTCCTTGCCTGCATTATACTACCGCATGTATCCCACCTAAACCTTATTTCATGGCAACATGAAAGGGACTCCAGAGGCGCTCCCTTTTTTCCCCAGCTAAGCAGAGGAGAAAGTGCCTGGGCACCCACCAGAGTGCTGGGGCTGTGGGGTTAAAGAGGCAGCAAGGGCTGGGGCATGGGAGTGAGAGAACAGCCTGGGGAGGGGAGAGAAAGAGCTGTGGAGACTCTCTGCTGCTCAGAGGTGTGGTGACATGTGGGCACAGAGGTGTCAATGTCACCATGGGACATCTTCATGGGGTGCCCCCAGTCACCCTCAGCACTTCATTATTGGAAAAGTCTCTTTTAAGCTCTGATTTTCTTCTAAATCCTCCTTCCCTGAGCATCAGACTCTGCAAACCACATTTTTTTTTTTTTTTTTTTTTTTTTTAAGCAACACACACAAATAACGTAAAAATAAAATGTTCAACCACACTGTGGCATCTTTTATAAGACAAGTACTGCTCTCCCTGCGGTCTGCTCTCTGCCCTCCCCTCCAAGTCCCACAGGTGGACCTGACACACAGGCATGCCCAGTGTGGCCAAGGCTTTGAAATTCTTCCTCTGCATAGGCATGAAATAAAGGAGAATATTTTCTTTATTCCTTGTCATGAGTCAGACAAAACTAAGGCAGTTTATAGCAGATGAGTTTTAACACCTAAGAAAATAAGGCAAACTGGATAGATATCTGATAAAACATTTCAGCTGGAGGCCTTTTAGACACTTACTGCCATATTTACTGTACCACATACCTGTTTTACACTTCTAGGGACATCAAGCAGCTAATGCTAACAGAAAATCATGTACCATTCTCTCAGCAGAATTAAACCAAGAAATTAAACCAGAATCTACCTTGCTTTGAATTGTGGCTGAATTTAACTGAAAGATGTTGAAGTCAGATTAAATTTAAAAAACCCCAAAACAACCAAAAAATCCTTATTTACAACTGCATATGCACACTTTGGCTCACCAGGACTGAAAGAACCAGAGTGGTTTTCTTGCACCTTGATTAAAGGGAATCAACAGGCCAAAAGACCATTTTAAAGCTGTCTTGAAAGAAAAACTTAAAAGAAATACTTTATAACCAGAGGGGAAGGTGGTAGGAGGGGATAGCATTTTCTTCTCCTGTTTATTAAAAACACACCTTGGGCATGATTCTAATCTGATTTAAACATCACGTGAGGTGCATTTATTACATGGGAAAATTGCCTCAGTGTATTCACTGACACAGTTTAGACCCAGCCTGCAGAAGCTCCTCTGCATGCAGAGGACTCTCCAGTACACAGAGATGAAGTGTGGGGGAGGGAAGAGCAGCCAAGAAACAAAACAGAATATCTGGGTGAAAGCCATCCGAAAAATAGCAGAAGGTTGTGTGAGCAAGGATATCCTGCTCCCAAAAGCTGCAGGGCAGTGGCAGCCAAGAAGGGTGGGGCCACTGGCAAAGGGAAGGGAGAGTATGAGGAGAAACCAGTGGAGTCTAAATGGTCTTGGAACCACACCACAAAACTGAACAAATTATAGTCGGCAAAATAATGTGTGAAACAGCCAGCTGTTCCTGAAAATGCTGGAGTCCTACTGCTGTGAGGTTTCAAGGCTTATAGCCCGAAGGCACGGAAATCCCAGAACAAGGAACAAGTAGTAAGACTCTGGTCTTTCAGATGGACCAAAGATCATCTGTGGGTCTCTGGGACTGTGGGACACCCACTTCACAATACAGGCAATTAGAAAACTACTTAGGGGTGCAGGCAGTGAATAAAAGTGTCTGGCAGTGACAGTGATGGGGGCTGATGAGCCAAAGCACCTCACTGAGGGTGCAGTGAGCAGAGAAGAGCAGCTTTACAATACAGAGTTAACAGGCACTGGTGTGGTGAGGTCTCCCTCCATGCAGCCCATTCCTGTCTCCACCTCAGTGGAACTGTTGGACTTGACACCAACATGCCATGTGCGTGGGATAAGGAAGGCAGTGAGAGAGAAACAGCCAGGGTCTCACATAAGCATGAATCCCTGCTCCAAAAGTATGACTTATTATTCAGAAATAGCTAGTTTTCTGGGCAATAGCCCAGGGCAGTACTTTGCCAGAGGTCTGTAGGAACCAAATCCATCCTTTTCCCTTTGCTGCCAAAGGAAAGGCAAAATGCTCCCCATATCACAGTCACTTCTCTCTCCTAGAAGCACAGTTGGAGAAATCATCACAAAGGTCTCCAGGGTTAAAATCCAGCCCCTCAGAGTAGATCAGCTGGTTATCAAAAGATTTCAGTAGGCCACGGATAGCACTGCAACGTGACCAGTAAGTATGGAATTACTGTCTCAAACTGAAATGTACTCCAGATCTTTAAAAACAGACACACTTCCTTTGGAAAACTCTTCCTACAAACCTCTGGCTGCACAGAAAAGCACATTTAGCTCAGTCTTATTGTAATGGTCTCAATTTAATGAAACCAGGCAGAAACACTAATTAATATAGAGGTTTTAGTATTTATTCTTTTTCTGAGGGAGGGAGAGATTAGGAGAAAAAGTGAAACAGGCTTAAGCTTAAAAATGAACAAAAATAGTTTTACTAACACACACTAAAAGAATGGAAAAAAAAAAGTTAAACTAAAAAAAAAGGAAAACTTAAACTAAAACAGAATGAAACTTCAAAACACTCTTTCTCCCCATACAAATCATTAACTTACTTTTTAAACAACATAGAAAGACACAACTTGTGATTTTTAGTCAGTTCTACTATTTAGACATAATCACTAGTTACTTTAGAAGAGTCTTTCTAAGGTTCTCATGAAGATGCTTGTTACAAGACAAAATAGTCCAGTGCTCTCAGTGTCACACATCTGCAACCACCCAGAGTTTTTGCAGACTGTGATGTTCTATCGGCAGAGCTTCTCAGTGTATCTGGGGTACTATTTCCAAATATTCTTCTGGTCTAAAATCATCTTTGTCTCAAAGGCTGAGACCTCCTTTTAACCCAGGAGCAGGGGCTTTAAAATCCTCAATTAAATCTCAATCACTTCAGTCCTCAATTTTGATTAGAATTAGCATTCTCCCCAATAACACGAAGATGCTACAAAGAACAGTCCATTTCTGCATAGTTTACCTTAGAGAAGTCTGGTTAAAATGTCCACTTCTTCAATCGTATTCCAATATTATTAGTTCTTTCACATCTAATCCACTGACTTCATGGGGTGTCTGTTCTATGTACACTCTGTTTTCTTTCTTCTTTCTCTCAAGGAAGAGTTGTGCTTTAAAAGCTCCATGTTGCTAGGAAAGGGTTAAATCCGCCCAGGACTGCAAAGGCCACGGGCACATGCCAGGCTGCAGGGCTGAAGAAAATGCAAAGCTGTGCTGATGGAGGAAGCTGGTAGATGTCCTTTTTTCCACCCCTCGGCCTAACAGGGCGGCCCAGCTCAGAGTTGTTATGGAGCTGCAGGCTTTCTTTCTCTGCTGCCAGCGGTGATTAAGCTGGGCCATGGCTTGGCCTCCTCTGCCATGGTCTGAGCACGTGGCCAGCACTGCCGAGCTGCAGCCGCCTCTCTTCCCTGCCGGCAAGAGCGGGAAAGGGGCTCAGCCGGCCCAGACCCTCCCTGTGCGGGCAGCGGCCCTCAGAGGCCCAGCTGAGCCCGGCCCGGCCGCCCAGAGGGACAGCAGGGCCCAACCCGAGCCAGCCCGCTGCCCACGATGTTACCTCATGGCTGATTCCAAAGCGAGAGAGCAATCCGCCGCAGATGACAGTTTTAAATGTCCTTTCCAAAGTCACATTGACATCCTTATTAGTCAAACTAGCCGCCAATGTCTTGGCTAGCTTTCTGATAGGTCCCTGTCGTCCCCCACCAAAACCACTCTACGGTCCTGGCAGGGAAAAACATTTCACGTTTCTCTATAACCAGAAAACAAAACGGTGCCAACCCATGATACTTATCCTTACTCACAGCTGGAAGGAGCCTTCTGAACTTTCAGAGTCCTGTCATATGGAAGATAGGGGTGAAGAGGCTGAGGTTCTGCCTATAGCAGCTAGAGAAGGATGGGAAGGATGCATGTGTGGGGAAAAAAAATCATAAAAGTGTCTTTAACAATTAATATTCACCAGAGCCTGTGAGGGGCCAGTGGGAGTCAGGACTCCAGAATGCTGAGCATCACACAGGGCTTTTGTCCCTGCAAGGGGATGGGTCACTGCATAGAAATCCCTGTTGCAACAGAAACCAAACATGCTCTCAAAGCAACAGCATCCTCTCAGTCAGTCACTAAACAGCTCAGTTACCTTGGTTAAGGCACATTGTTATGTGTCTCCTGAAGCCTTGTCTGTCACATCAACAGCAGAAGCCCTTGCCACTGGTGTCCAGCCTGGGAAAAAGCTGACAGGAGCAATATCTTACGCTGCAACATCTAGGTTTGACTCCAGTCCCACCCCCTCTGCCCAAGTCTTCTGCCCTGCAGCGCAGCTGGTGCTGGGGAACACGCCTGTGCAGGCAGCCCAGGTTGCAAGCTTCGGTGTGAGATGCAGGTTGAGCTCTGCGTGGGAGCCCAGAGAGACAAGCGGCCGTGGAGTGCAAAGGGCACAAAGAGCGGTGGCACAGGCGGGAATGGTCACTGAGAGACTGGGGAGGGAGAGCGAGACTTGTGAGCCTGTAGATTGTGAGGAGAGAAAAGCCTGGGGTTCCTTTGCTGGGGGTCGTCCTCGGAGGCACCAGCTCGGGCTGTTTGTGTGTTACTGCGCCCTGAATAAATGTCTTTATGGAACGAGAGGTCTGACACTCCGCCATGGGAAACCCACGGTTGAACTGGTCAGCTCTATTAAGTGACAGTATTAAGATCAGGCTAGGAGTGATGAGGCCCCTTTCAATATGGCATCATTCTGAAGCTGGCCAAATTGTTCTGGAACTTGGTTATAAAGTGCAGACTATGTTGGATTTATTAACAGTGGGCTTTCTACACCATTATTGTCCGGTTTTCAGGATCAAAATTACATAAGGTCAATACACTACAAGAAGTGCCTCATCCCAGATCACAGAAGGCAATTTCAATAGATGAAACTATAACGCTAGCAGCATTTTATGTCAGTCACTGACATAAAAAAACCTCCTGTCTACTAGCTCCTCAAAGAGACCCTCTATTTTCCCTAAATTAGGTGTGAAATGTACGGTACATTTCACATTAGGATTCAGGGTTAGAAATGCTCAGTCAAGCCTGCAGATCACCAAAGGACCATGTAAACTTCAGCAAGAGCAGGCATACGCTGAAGACACAGGTGACAATATCTGATGCCAAGTTCCAGTCCTGTATGTGACTTCTAAAGGTGAATTCAGGGCAATTACCTACACAAAAGCATCATTCTCCTTTCAGAAGTCACATCCACAGAGGAAATCAAGGCAAAGTCAGCTAGGAAGGGGTCTCAAGCAGATTTCTGCTTTACCCCCTGTGCTGAGGAGAATCATAGGTTCCTAGTCGGTGTGGTGGTTGGCTCTGTGACTGAGACAAATGCCTATTAGTGTGGAAGAAACCACATATTGATTTTTTATGATACCAGGTTACTTCTTAGAAAGTTGCATGGTCCAGGAGGGTAGATTGCGGTTGCAGCAATGGGATTTGTTATTAATTATACCTTTGGCTTCAGCTTAAAGGCTGCACTGTATCTCTCAGGTCAGACTTTCCTGCTGCCAGTGCCATCAAAGAATTTGTAATTGACTCCATAATCCACTTAAATTTTTTTGGGATGAGATTGAGCACTACCTGACACTCCTTCCTACCTAAGTTCCTTACAGTGTAATAATTATTACAGTGTAATATTACAGGGTAACAATGAGTTATTTAACCCTTGCATAAATGTATTTTATTTCCTATGCATAAATCATCCATTGAAATCCAGATTATTATGTTTTTTTTTAATCCATAGAAAGAAACTATCTCATATTTCACAAGGACTTCCTTTTGACTGCAAAGACATCCTGGAAGAAAACAAGTAATTCAGGGACACTTGCAACTCAGCTTTCCTTCTCTCTTGACATAAAAAAAAAAAAAAACCCACAAGATTTTTAAAGAAGTTGGTTCTGGCTCAGCTAATCTGACTGGCAAGGACAGAAAAGTGCCTTCCAGTCTACCAATCCCATCCCTAATTAGGTATGCCATATAGTTACATTTCATGGAAAAAGACCTACAGTTCCTGCAGCTACTGTAGAAAACTCACTCATGAGCTGTCTACTGCTCCACCAGGAATTGTGGTGGCATACACAGTGGTATAAATTCCACTGATTAATGTCTGAGAATTTAATGGCAGAATTGCACAAAAAAGTAAAGAAATGTAATAAAATAATTAAAGAGAAGGAATAATAATTAAAAAGAAATCCATACATGGTAGTTCAAATGCACATTATTACATTAGCTAAATGAGTTTTCTTCAGATTCTTCTTCTCAGACATAACTGAGTATTCCCCTTCTGATCAGGAGCAACGACATCTAACATGATAGCAGGGCTTTATTTTCTTTCAAAAACAGCAACATTATGTGACTATAGAAATAGAAATTACAGCTCCAGTGTGGAAGTACTCATTCTCAAGGCTGCCATTGTCTCTCCAAAATGTTGCAGGAAAGTGCTCGTGTAATGGGAAGTGAAGTTGTAAACACTGTGTCAGATGTGGCTTTGACAAAACATTAATTCACTTCAGCTGGTTTGGTTCACAATCTTAGCCTCAGCTACCATGTCAGCTTCCAGAATGGCAACATGGATCATGAAGAGTTGTCAGTCACTGTTCATATGCTAACAAGGGATATTTAAGAGACCTGTGAGTTCCTCCAACTGTCCATGGGATAAATGCTTGATTGGTTTCCTGAGCTAGAGGATGTAAGAAGTGTGCTTTGAGGTGACCCTGCTCCACAGTATCTCCATATATTATTTCTGGTTTATAGGGAAGAAATCAAAGCAAAGGTGACTTGTTTGACATTACATGGTGCTAAAAACAAAATCTGGGTGTCTCAAATCCTGGTACGACAGCAACCTTTCCATTTCATACCAACCTATATCATCTCCAGCTCAGCAGTTCCAGGAGCAAGATTCTGTACTTGGGCTTTATGAGCTACTGGCTCCTTACGTTTACTTTAGATGAGAAAAAAATGCCATGGTCTAGCCCTGAAAAAACTCAACCTTCCCTACCACCTGCTATCTCCTGCACACTTATATTACCACAGGATACACTGGATTAATGATTTTCAACTAAATTGATTCTCAGCCTCTTAACATTTTTTTAGCCCTATGATGAGTGCAATTTTACTTTATTGACAACTTGCTTTCTCGTTTACCTGTCATTAATCTCCTCAGAAGCACCTCGTGCTGTGAGGGCTCTGGCAAACATCCACTGAAACCCGTTCTCTGGAGATCTGCTTGTTAAGTGATTTTATGCCCTGGTCTTTTACAATGCAACATAAATCCTACAGTAAACATAACAAACTTTGTATACAAGTGGACCCACTTATTTCCAGAGTTTATTACTTCCTATCTTGTCACATCTTCACCACCTTTGATTTACATAATATTTGTCATCTATAAGGGCTTTAGGCGCTTGCTCCAAAATGCTTGTGTCTGCTGCAGGCATTCATGCTTTCCCAGGACAAAAGCCAGAGCCACCCTCTCTCCTCAAACTCCACAACACAGAGAAATGGAGTACTGCTCTCCACTAAGGTCACTGGTTAAAAGCCATGCTTCAAAATGGCAAATACCACAGACAGATTATATCTGTTACAGGCTCATATGAACTACAAAGTAGTAACCAGTAAGCAAGATTTCTATGCTGATACCTTAAATGTCTTAAACAAATGCCTTTCTCTCCCTAACACAAGTTTGCTGCAGAGGGATGTCTCTGCAGTATTTTACTCAGAGAGGCAGCAAATCTCCTCTGCTTTCACCCATGGCTGAAAAACAGCAGACACTTTTGGGAGGAACTGAGCTCCTGGGCATGGTTTGCACCATCATCAATCTCAGACCTGCACCAACTCCTTGAGCAACCCCAAGAAAAAAGCAACAAACAAACCAACAAAAAATGATCCTTCTTGTACCACTGTCTGCATTTCATCTGCAAGGTGAAGAAAATAGTAACTTCTTATCAATGTAAAAGTCTGTCATTTCTTAAGACCTGCAACTCCACAGATGTTACCACTGCTGAACAGCAGCCCCTGGCTACAATCAATAAAGCAAAACTCCTCTGGGAGAAAAGCCAGAAATAATTGTAACAACCAGGAAATATATTTCAATATAAATACACAATGCATTATATTACTACTACTAGTACTATTATTATTATTATTATTATTATTATTAACAACAACAACAATAATAATAATAATATTAAAAGCAAACGGTAGTTATTAGATTATTGTGTTTTGATCAAGAAATAATGCAAACTTTAAGGAAAACATTTTTGGCTCAAGAAAAGGGGAAAAAATTTGCCAATTCTCCCCCTCTAAAGACGTGCTCATTTTGGAAAAGAGCAGATAAAACTGGCAATCTGCTGAATGCTGAGCAAGAGTCTCATCCCTTTGACATTTCATCTTCTTGAATAGTGGTATTTCTCCTTGTGATAAAATATCATAGTCTCTCCAGCTTTGAGATCCCAGGCATCAGGTGTGGCTGAGCCGTTGCCAATGACCCAGACACCCCTGGCACATGGTGACCTCCAGTGTGGATGTGGACCTGCCCCTAATGGAACAGCGTGTGCTTCTGAGCAAGGCTCCTCTTAGGAGGAACATGTTCCAGCTGGTGGCCCTCTCACCACAGCAGGGCCTTGAGGGCTCCTCCCAGGGGCAGACAAGGAGAGAGAGGCCTGCTCTCCCTATTAGAAGTCACTTGCAACACATGGCATGGAAGATGACAAAGGGAAATAAGTCCTGAAAACATAAATCTGAAGTGCAACCTTGCTTGAGATAAGTGCTTGGATGTCTGGGTCTACTCAAACTAGGCAGCTCTCTTGGGCTTGTGGCAAATGGGCTGTGAAATTCCCAAGGCAATTGCCAGTTCTGAGGTTATTGCTACTACACAGAGTGCAGGAAGGCACTCAAAGTTGTTTTTCCTGACTACCTATGTGCACAGATGTCCAGGAGACAGCTACTATTTGCCATTAAAAAATGTCTATCCCTTTTTCTCTGCTACTTTCACTTTTCTCCCCCCTCCTCAGTTTAGTGCCTTATGCTGACAGTGAATGTGCTCCTGCAATCTGGTAGTGCTGTACATTCACTTTGCACAAGCATAAATTATTTAGCAGTGTTTCAGACAGCAGCAATTGGGTCAACACCATCCACCCTCTCACAAAGAGTGCTTTTTGCTCGTCTTGGTTGCTTAATCTGAAAGGTCACTACAACTGGAAGCATATGTTTATTCTTTTATATGGAAAATATAATACTATTTATTTCCTTCCTGAGAAGCCAGAATTGCTGGAATAACCATTTCTTTCACAGCATTACTGCACTTCTGCTTCTTGTCCTGTCTGGAATATAGAATTTCAAAAGGGCATAGAATAATAGAAAAGTTATGATGAACATTTCTGGAAAGTAAAAAAAGGAAATACTGATTTGAGTTATGTTTAAAAGTAAAAATTAATATATATTTCAAATCAATTCATCTACTTTGCCTGACTTTGTGTTCCTGGGCACTGTCAGCCAGAGCACTCGCTAAGGCTTTCCAATCAGCTCTTTTGAAAGGATGCTTTTTTTTTTTTTGTCATCTGATTTGTTTTATCTGCAAAATGATAAAGAAATAAATCTATATTAATGATGTGTACCTATACAATTAATCCATCCCTTACTTTTAATTTAAGCTGTCAGAGTTTTGTGGCAGAGCTGTAAGCAGTTCTATAAATTCTGTATTTCTGCAATTCTTCTCTGGGGATTCCATTAGTAGCTTTGACAAAACTGAACCTAAGCTCAAAACCTAACCTAAGGCAGAAATTGCACAGGTTTGTTGAACAAAATTTCCTGGTGTGTGTCAAGAAAATACTTTGATTAATTAAGAAGGTGAAAAAAAAAAAAACCAGGAAAAAAAAAAGGATTTTATTTATGTAGTAAATGGGCTTTATTTATGTAGTTCTGCAAACTACACTTTGAATTTCTGAAACATTTTCTGCGTAGTTTGAACTTTAGCTTATTTTAGCTCACAGTCTCCTGGGGAATTTCTGGTTATTTTGAAAACTTCTGGTGGGCAAGAACCTTGGCATTTCCCTGATCTCCACATTAGTCAGTGACCATGAGTCTCACTCTTTAAAAGCTCTTTGCTTTCTTGAAAATAGAAGTGATATTTGATGCATGTGATACCTGGAGATCAAGAGTGAAACTCTGCACTTGAGAGTCTTTGTGGAACTTTGCTCTCAGTGTTATCCATGTGATCAACAACATTCCGACTGAGGAGTGATAGGTGAAAGGAATGAAAGACACGAGGAAAAGTCTTTATAAAGAATAAACCAAACAGGATAAGTTTTGCTCTTTCACATGACTTCTAGCATGCCAGGGAAAAAACCAACCAACCTTCTCCAGTTCTTCAGACATACTGATTTTAATGTAATGATGATAAATGAAAATGTTTTATTTTGCTTTTCATCTTTTTTTTTTTTTTTCCAATTAAAAGCTTAAAAAGATAAATTCTTCCTGACAAAGAAATAATTCCTCATTAAAGTGCAAGAGAACTCTTGCATTAGTACTTCAAGTATGCCTGCTGTATTCTTACAGAATAGATTTCTCTTTCTTTTTCTTGTACAGTATTTTGCTCCACAAGTTTTGCCCTGAAAGTGAGCATGAAATGAAGAGCTGGAAGCTAGCTGGATGAATGGCAACAGCAAAATTAGAACAAGAAGCTCAGGCACCTACAGTGCATTGTAAGCAGGTTTTTTAAACCTCTGGCAGGAGCTTGCAGAGCAGGTACCTAAGTTCAGTCTGAAGAGGAGTGGCAATGTACTTAGCCATCAAATAAAAACCACTAGATAGATCAGAAACTTGTAAAGATATTGTCCATGGGACCAAGACTTTCTTTTCCCCTATTTTTTTTTTTTTTTTTAGCTAAGGATGTCATTATAGAGGAAGGGTTTTTTTTTCCCTCCACTGGAATTATATGTTTTTAAAAAAATAAAAAATCTGTCTTTATTCATTATTTTTACATTTCTCTTAATAAAGAGGTCATCTACAATTTCTTCTTTTATATTTTCCATTCAAAGAAAATCACTTACAAGCCACGAAGAGATGACCTTGGAGGTCCATAAATCAATGTGACAGGTGATTCAATCAGCCACATGCCTTCTCTGATTTAAGCAGCTGCTGACTCTCCTGGAGCATGCCGAGTGCAGGTCCCAGCGGCCCCGCCAGCAATGAAGAAAGCAGCAGGTTTGCACTTTTAAAACCACTGAAGCCTGGCTGAGGAAATCACTGACACAAGTGAAATAAGAGGGACTGAATATTTAATTTGCATGATCTTCAGGCACCGCACACACCTTCACACTGCACTTTCTCATCCTGTGTGTGCTGTCAGTGTCGCTGCAAAAACTGCAACTTCCATGGGGATTTTGTTTCTACAAAGTGATACTTCAGGTTCCTGTCTGCAATTTTTGTGTATCTCCCAAGCAAGCACTTCATGATCTTTTAGAGAACTGCAACAAGGGTAGGGGAAATACTGTTCAAACACAAACGGGAGATGTAGAAATGGACAGGCTGCTGGGTGCCAGCAGGAGACCTTCACCTGTTTGGCTAAATTCTCCTTAAATTCAGAATGGCTCATTATATTGGAATTACTTACTGCTAAATGTTTATGGCATTACTTTGAATTTTTTTCAGATAGATAAAATAAGAGGGCTCAACAGAGTTCCTAGGGTCTATGCAAAGATACAGTTTATTCCTGCAAGAAAATTGTGTACTTTATCTACTCTGATAGCCCATATATTTCTTCTCACTTAAAATTCATTTGCACATTGCTGTTTCAAAATACCCTGTAAATTCAACAGTGCACAGTCCTTTCCCAAGAATGAAATCTGTCTTCTCAACTAAACTCCTTCAGGACACCAAAGTAAGCACAAAGAAAGATTCAGTAAGATTTTCTATGAATGATGAAAAGTCTCATCTTTGAAAGCAAGTTGCCAGTATGCTCCAAATTTTGTAAAATCTACTTTGAATGAGCTTTTGGAACTAGCAGGCTTCATACAGTTACTTAGAATAAAGTCCCTGAGTCTCAGTACATTTTTTTTTTTTTTTTTTAGTAGAGGATATTGTACAGATTAATTCACTGAAAGAAAATGAAAACGTGGAAGAGAAACCAGAAAACTGTCAACTTTATTTTTATAAAACTTGCAAAATCCACCTGTTTCTTGGGGGAAAAGTAATGAAAAAAGTTCTGAAATGTATGTGTAAGAATTCCTCTAGATCCTGAAACATAAGATGTCTAAGACTACCTCTAAAGAAAGATCTGTCTAGCCCAGTGTCCTGATTTAAAAATACAGACAGTGGAAGCTCAAGCTAAAAGACACATGAAAACCAAGAGATATTTATATAAAGCAAAACTATCCCTTACCTTACAACCTCCTGTCACTGCCTCAGCATGGGGCCACCATCCTGATCAAGTGGCAACCGCCTTGCCAGGGCTCTGAATTGCATCAAATTCAAGCAATAGGATGGGCCACATGCACATTTCATCTAGAAAGAACAGCTGATTTTTCATGGCATGGCTCCTTTTTGTCCTCTTCTCCACACATGGTTTTGACCAAAGCTTAATTTGGGAAAGTTTTGTGGCTAATGTTACAAAGAAAATGATGATTTACTGCAATGGTCCGTTTTGTCCTTGAAATAGAAAAAAAAAAAAACGGTGCACAAAACTTTTGAAGGATGTACTCCCTCATTCTCAGAAGAGAAAATGAGAAAGGCAAGGAAAGGTCTCTAATCCCTTTCTCTTATGAATTACTTCCCTTCTACTCACTGTGTTTTCCATCATCATTATTTTTTCATGGATCTGCTTTCTCCAATATCTTATTGTCATCTTTCCTTCCTCAAATAAGCCCATTAAGCATTTTCAGCCTCAAAAGCTAATAGGCAGAGGTGCCAAAAACCACTGACACAGACATGATCATTAATAATGAGCAATGGTGAGCATGGTCTTAGGCTTTTTCTCTTTAATTGCAGTGCATCAGCTGTATTAATGTATGTTGCCTAAACTCTATCCCACAAAATAATGCAGAATTAGGGGAACAGCAGCCCAGTCCTGATTGGTTTGGGCAGGCTTCTTGTTGCCTTCAAATTGTAATTTTCTACTGAATCCTCAGCCAGAAGTGGGGAACATGCAGGTATGAAAAGAGAAAAACTGAAATGAAGGTCTGACCTTCCTTTGGCATGAAAGACTTTCAAATGAAGTACAGAGTCCATGCAAGAAATCCCTGAAACTAATCTATCTTCAGGCAGGTTGCATGACTACACTATTTTGTGCTATTTTTACTTAGATGAGATGACCAAAAGACATGGAAAATATTTAGGAACAGAATAATGACCATGCCTCTCAGATGGAAAGTTAACTTCCGTGAAGACAAGGTAAATTTAAAGCTTGGAGAATAGAGACTGCTGGTTTGATTGGAAAAAAAGAAAAAGAGAAAGGAAAGACTTATGGTACATTCACACTTAAGTCCATCTGAAACATAGGCAATAATTCTTGATTATAACATTTAGTAGTTGAAGAATGGATTAAAGGCTACTTCCCTTGTTGAAGCAAATTAGTTTAGTTTTATGAATATGAATAGAGGTTTGTATAAGGCAAGGATAAGGCTTTATATTTTTCTAAGTGTGTGGTAAATTTGCTTATTTTCATTTTAATGCTAACAGTGAACTAATTTGGGGGAGAACCATGGAAGATTTAAAGGAAAAAACATAATATGGGAGCTTGTGCCAAGGCTCCAGGTGCTCTGATGTGACAAGTTCCGCAAGTTTTCGCTGAAGCTAGTGAGACATCTCTGTCTACAATTTCATCTGCTTCAAGGATTTTCAAAGAGATATATCACTACATTCCAAAAACTCAATCCTTTGTCCTGTATTGCTTCACTTCTTGTAATATTTTTGACAAGTCTCCCTCATGAAGTAAGTCTGAGAAAACGAGCAGATGGAAACATCTTTCTAAGGAGCTATATCACCAAATTATTCTTAGAACCACAGAGATAACAAAGATTAGTTTTTTTTTTTTTTTTTTTTTTTTTATAAAATCCATAAAAATATTAGTAAAAAAAAATCGTAGTAACTTTGTTGGTATAATGAACTGTCCATGCATGATATTTTCTTCCCCCCCCCACCCCCCACCCCCCCTTTTCCTATTCATTTATTTATTTACTTACTTACTTACTTAACTAGTAAAATCCCCAGTAAGGGAGTAGGCTCCAGGGTACTGTCATGTCACATTGTGGGACCCCGGCCCACCTTACGTAGCTGCTCCTCCTCTGCTGGTCACTGTTGCTAATCTCCTCTCCTCTGCTCTGCCTGTTCTCCAATAATTGTGGAGTGAAGACTAAGGACAGGCATTTCAATGAGATAACACTTTGCAAATACTTTCTCATTTCAAAGACTTGACATTTTACAAAGACTTTCTTTTCTCTCGGGCTCCAATTTTTGCACTTCAAAGGTGCAAATTATTTCACTGCATTGAGACAACCCCAGAACTGCTTAGAAGTAGTTGTTTGACTGTCATTTTTACACTTCATGAAATTGTTCTATTTTAGGATAGGCTTATATTTATTACAGAAACACTGAAAATATGATAACACAAACAAACACAAATGAGACACTCAAGGCAAATCCACTATTTATATTCATGCCCCATCCTCTTAACAAGACATCACTGGACACTTTCTTCACATCAGAAGACCAAACTTTGGGCTACAATTTTTTGTCTGAAATTTGTCTTTCAGCAAGATAAAGGCAGCAGACAGAAGTGCAAGATGTGAGCAATATATGTCTCTTCATTTGAAACTGTAGAAGTCTTGCTCTGCTGAGTGGTAAGTGAGATAGATTTTTATTTTTTTCTTAAGTAAAAAATGAATTAATTCTTCCATTATGTGAAGGAATGTCTTGGATTATGTAACCTAAAAATGTGTATTCTATTTCATCTGTTGAAAGCTGTTTTCTGGGAGATGTTTTATCCTTCTCTCATCCTTCTTGGGGCAGGGGGGGGGGGGGCAGATGCCCTCTGATGATGGCCCAGCCATTAAAACCAGGTGGGGCAGTGTTTCTTATCTCTTTCACCACCCCTCCATCCTCCAGGGAGACATCTTCTGATAATGGCCCATTAGGGCCCTCCAATGACATGACACATTCCATCATCCCATTGTGAGATGCTCCGCCCAGTGGGGGAAGAGCCAACTGTTCCTCGCTAGATAAAAACTGGGACTGAAGGACACAAGGGATCTGGTTTTCCCACTGGATGCCCAGAGGAAGACTGGACCCATCTCATCACCACTGGACTTTCTACAGGACCATCTCTACTCCACAGAACCACATCTGTTACTCCAGGAGGACTTCTTTAGACCACTTCCAACACCCTGACCAACAAGGTACCAGATCATATCCCTGACTCTGTCAGGGTTTTTCCAGGTTTTTTTTTGCTATCTTGCTTGTTTTTTGTACAACTACATTTGTAATTTTTTTTTTTTTTTAAATATTCCTAGTAAAGATCTGTTACTCCTACTCCAATATCTTTGCCTGAAAGCCTCTAATTGCAAAATTATAATAATTTGGAGGGAAGGGGGTTTACATTCTCCATTCCAAGGGAGGCTCTAACTTTTGTTGGCAGACAACTGTCTTTCAAAACTAAGACAAAGAAAAATATCTTTATCTCATTGTCCAAAGGAAATACTTCCAGACACTTGATCCTGAATCTTATAGTAAGGTGTATATGGAAAATAGGAATGGTTTTTCTATCTAAAATTGCTAAGGCACCTTGAGGATTATGTTTTCCATTCTTGGTCTTTGCTCAAAAGGTCTGTCAGCTCATGAACAGTGTAATAGAGATGAAAAAGAGAAAATGGTCTTGCAAATTAATCCAACCATTCTGGAAGAAGAACCAACTGAGTTTTTAACTTGACTTAGATTTAATTGTCATTAATGTGTTATTTTTTTTGGATGCAGTAAGAGGCAGGAGCATGGGGACAAGGGGAGTGCTGGGGACATTCTGATCACTCTTCATTAGAGATGGGAAAGTTCACTTTTGAAGGTGGATATTTTGAGCATGAGTAGACAGCAGATAACAAAGCCTGCTTTTCAGAGTTGGATGAAAAATGTTAACAGTAATTCCACTCTTCTGCGTGACATGCCAAAATCTTTATATTTCTCTGAAATTTTACAAATATTATGCTAACTCATTTTAAGGATGCTTATATTTCTGTTAAGAACTCATGTGTAATACTTTTTTATTTTTTTTTCATTCCTTTAACAAATTATGAAACGGGGAAAGCAATGTCAGTAAAGGCCATCTCTGAAAGCTCAAATGACCAGGAAATGCAGTGTTTTTTTCAATTATGTTGAGGCTTTTGGATGTGAGCATAAATCTATTTATTTCAATATAACCACTGTCAAACAGGCCACACTTCTAATATTCAGACCATTATTTTGGAAATCTTTAGGTTCTCAGTTCAATTTTATCAGCCTAGTATCAGTTTGAGAAACCTTGGCCAGCTTTTTAATCCTCTAAACATCTCTGACAAATGGATGGTCATGTGCAAGGTCTTCTGGCTTTAAAGAGGAGTAGGGACAGAACATAAAACAATCTGCTCATGGGCAGGTGGCAATTCAGAGCAGCCCTTGTCTCGTGGATTTGGTGCCAGCTAAGGAAGTTCCTGGTCTTGTTCATAATGTCACACTTCTAAACTCAAGCATGCATGGGCTGGGACTAGGAACTGCATCAATGAACCAGACTGCAAAAGATTTAAAGGAATTTATTCCAATCCCTCTCTGAGCTGCAACTGATGTTGAAAAACAAATGTGTGCATGTAAGGTGAGGAAGGATAATGTGGGAAGAACCAGCTGGGATCAGCTGTGACAGAAAGGAACAGTTTAGACCAACATAACTTCTAAACAAAAGTTCTGAGCTGGCAGAGCCAGGAGAAGAACATGTATCTTCCTGACATTTCCAGAGGCTTGGGAATATCATATCTTGTTTATCCCAGTTTACCACCTGAATTTCCTACTTAGTTCTTAAGATAACCCTCAAACATTAAAATTTCTCTTCTAGTTTTCTGCACAATATTTTCCTTGTTTTCCCCAATAGCATCCAAAGGAGATATAAAAAAGGTGACACAGAGCTCAAGAAAGGAAGGAGAAGAAAAAATGCCTCTTCATGTGACAATTTACATGTGGGTAATAGTTTGCAGTGTTCACCAGCTGCAATTTGAACCAGGACTCTGGAGTTTTTAATCAACCTAGTAACCAACTAGGGCCAGGTCCTCACCAAATCTGGGCTGAATTTCAAATAATGTCACCACCTCTCCGTGGACTTCACACAAAGTTTACACATTATTTCAGTATGGTTTGGATAGATACCACAAAGGTGTGACCAGATGGATTTTATTTTGTTTTTAAGTTAGAAAATATCTTAATGCATTTGAGTTATGGATTGTCCAAAGTGAATTCCAGCCCATGAGCCTGAAACTCAGGTTTTATGCAAGAAATGGTGCAACACTTATTACTATGATATTTGGGTGGCTGTTTTGTTATGATACAAAACACAAATAGTGCTTAGAATAGTCTTTCACACTAATAAAGTGACAATCGCTAAAAGGTACCTGTTTACTAATAGTTATAAGGGTTATCATGAGTCTTTTGTACCTGAGTAAATGTGAGGAGACATCACAGGAGATGCACACATCAAAGCCCCATGTGACTGAACATTTTAGTGCTGCTTGGGCAAGGACATGTCTAGATGATATATTAGGCAGAGAGGTATAATGTTTTAACTTTTCTGAGAGTTTCAAAAGCAGAAACTGAAAAAATCCATCAAATACATTCCAAAGGGTGACACAGCAGAGGTATCTTTGGATGGGACATGTCTCCTACAACCACAACTTCACACAGACTAACTATTGAAAATTAAGGATGTAACGGTTTTAATTTCATGAAACCAGGCAGAAACACTAATTAATATAGAGGTTTTTGTATTTATTCTTTTTCTGAGGGAGGGAGAGATTAGGAGAAAAAGTGAAACAGGCTTAAGCTTAAAAATGAACAAAAATAGTTTTACTAACACACACTAAAAGAATGGAAAAAAGAGTTAAACTAAAAAAAAAAAGGAAAACTTAAACTAAAACAGAATGAAACTTTAAAACACTCTTTCTCCCCATACAAATTATTAACTTACTTTTTAAACCACATAGAAAGACACAACTTGTGATTTTTAGTCAGTTCTACTATTTAGACATAATCACTAATTACTTTAGAAGAGTCTTTCTAAGGTTCTCATGAAGATGCTTGTTACAAGACAAAATAGTCCAGTGCTCTCAGTGTCACACATCTGCAACCACCCAGAGTTTTTGCAGACTGTGATGTTCTATCAGCAGAGCTTCTCAGTGTATCTGGAGTACTGTTTCCAATTATTCTTCTAGTCTAAAATCATCTTTGTCTCAAAGGCTGAGACCTCCTTTTAACCCAGGATTGAGGGCTTTAAAGTTCCCAAATAAATCTCAATCACATCAGTCCTCAATTTTGAATAGAATTAGCATTCTCCCCAATAACACGAAGATGCTACAAAGAACAGTCCATTTCTCCATAATTTACCTTAGAGAAGTCTGGTTAAAAATGTCCACTTCTTTAATTGTATTCCAAAATTGTTAGTTCTTTCACATCTAATCCACTGACTTCATGGGGTATCTGTTCTATGTACACTCTGTTTTCTTTCTTCTTTCAAGGAAGAGTTGTGCTTTAAAAGCTCCATGTTGCTAGGAAAGGGTTAAATCTGCCCAGGCCTGCAAGGGCCATGTGCAAGTGCCGGGCTGCAGGGGCTGAAGAAAATGCAAAGCTGTGCTGATGGAGGAAGCTGGTAGATGTCCTTTTTTCCACCCCTTGGTCTCATCCAGGGCAGCCCAGCTCAGAGTTGTTATGGAGCTGCAGGCTTTCTTTCTCTGCTGCCAGCGGTGATTAAGCTGGGCCATGGCTTGGCCCCTTCTGCCGCGGTCCAAGCACGTGACCAGCACTGCCGAGCTGCAGCCGCCTCTCTTCCCTGCCGGCAAGAGCGGGAAAGGGGCTCAGCCGGCCCAGACCCTCCCTGTGCGGGCAGCGGCCCTCAGAGGCCCAGCTGAGCCCGGCCCGGCCGCCCAGAGGGACAGCAGGGCCCTGACCCGAGCCAGCCTGCGGCCTCTGATATAACCTCATGCCTGATTCCAAAGCGAGAGAGAGACCGATCAGAAGCAGATTAGTTTTAATTGTCCCCTCCAGAGTTGCATTGACATTTCCCATTGGTCAACCTAGCTGCCAATATCCCGGCCAGTTTTTGATAGGTCCCTGTCCTCACGCCCTGAAACCACTCTATGGTCGTTGGCAGGGAAAAACATTTCACATTTCTCTATAACCAGAAAACAAAATTGTGCCAACACATGATAAGGATTATGATCCTCAGACAGGGACAATTGTTCATCTGCTGAACGTCACTCAGGGTCTTAGTATCGTGACTGAATGCAAGGAGAATGGCAACTATTTCCATATTGTATTGAATCCATCTGCTTTCACTCTTTAGCTTTAAAAAGCTACTAAACCCTAACGCACTGTTCCACAGTCATCTGACTTTGGGTGTCTAACAAATTAGAAGTTTTACTGCAGAGCAACATCATTGCACACTTCTTTTGGTTTTTCTCAATTTCATCCGGTCCAATAAATGTTCAACATTCTTGCAGGGATATGAGCAAATATGGGGGTGGACAGAAATGAGGGGAGGGCACAACACCGACAGGGTGCAGTGCCTGGGATTGCTGAGGCTGAACCATTTAGACACTGCAGAGATGGAGCCACTGACCTGAGCAAGACAAGTTGAAAATTCTAGGCATAAAAAAAGATTAACGGTGTGCTCTTGATCCCCCACCTAACCAAATTACTCTGCTTCCCAGCCAGAGATGCCAAGCTTGCTCTTTCTGCAAGGGCAGCCATGGTTTTGGGCACTCCCTCAGAGCCTGTATACTTTGGCAAATCTCTCAGTTTCCTCAGAGGCTTTTGTGGGCTCAACAAGAGAAGCAGAGAAGGTACTCCAAACCTCAAAATGGCCTTCAAGTAACAGCTGGGAAATAGGAACAGGGACCAAAGTCAAACACATTCGGAGATTTGGGGGAGAGAATTACTCTGCCAGACAGCTGGCAAGGAGAAAGCAAAGGGGACTGCAGCACTGAGAGGAAGACGACCTGCAAATTTCCCATTCAAAAAAATCCTCCAGAATGCACTTAAGCCCTTTGAACTGCATTCCGTTGATGGTCACAAACACATTGCACTTCAGTTTTCTATCACATTCTACAAGGTTTAAAAAAATTATTTCTGTAGATAGCTGTTTATTTAAATGTTTTAATCTCTTCAAGTATATTTTCTGTGTCTGTTTTTCAGTTCTGATTTTTAGACCTATGGGATTAAAATTGTATTGCAGAAGAGCCTGGAGTGTCTCTTTTCAGTTTTATTTTATTGAGGGGGAAAACTCCCCAAGTTTAAATTACTGAAATAAATATCAAATGACCCAAGCAGCAGTTCATCAAGTTCACACCACTACAAGTCCGAGCAAGCTATGGATTTAGAAAGCATGAACCATGAGAACAATTGCAACATAGATCCAGTGAAAACTCCAGTCCCTAAAAAATTGCACAGCTGTTTTAGGCAGTCTACATCTATCTTCCCTGGGTGCATGTTTTGATTATTTTCCCGCAATGACATTTATTTCAGATTTTGTGACCTCTTCCTTAATTCTTTGTTGCCTCAGTCCTCGAATGCCTGGTTTCTTCTAGTGCCCTATGCAAAGTGAGTCTGGGGTGGTTGTAAAAAGTCACTGAATTGAAACAGATCTACTGCCCATGGGACATACACTTCGTATAGGAATGCAACTCTCTCTGTAATTCCAGAAGGCAAAAAAATAGCAGGTTTTGCTGGGTGGTTTTCTGCTCTACCCCTCCCCTGCCCTTTTAAAAATCAATTTGTAATATGGTTTGTGGCCCAGCTTCACAAATAGCTTTACCGCTACAACTCAGAGAGCAGCATGGGAAAGCTGTGGCCTTAGCAGTTAAAGGAATCTGCTGAGTTACACAAAATTTCTTTTTAAACTATGAGGAATAAAAAGATAATTATCCTGGCTTTATCATGAGTATATTCTCTAGGTTCAGTTTCATAGATAGCGTATATTATATTGATAAGAACTTAAAAAAAAAAATCCCCCACCCAAAAAAAGGAATTCTTTGCCATGGGAGAAGAGCAATTTCTTTACACAAAAGGTCAATTTTTATGAGGCTACATGCAACTCTCATATCAGTATCAGTTTGTGAGAAAGTTCAGGATAACCCATTGAGAGTGTGAGGGGAAAGATGCTTGAAGATGTTTATTTTCAGCTGTTCTCTGTTGGCAGTGGGCAAGCCCCATTTAGCAAACAAGGAGATACAAGGTCATGTATTTTACCTGATAATATGCAGATAATCAGTTACCAGTCCAGCTGACAGAAGGTAACTCATTTGCCCATGAAATGCACCTCAGCTGACACACTCCTGTGCCTGATGTCACCAATCAGCTCATGCCTTGCTCATGCTCAAGTCCCACCAAGACCTTGTACCTATTACTCTGACATTCCTGGTTCATTCCAGCTAAGCATAACCAGAGAGGAAAGAGTACGTGGTGATTGTGGGGATGATGTTCCCAGGCCCTTGTAAAGCAGTAAAACAGTCTGATAATCTGTCATGTGAGTGAATCAGGTTCAACTCCTTCTCCATCAGAAGAGCTGTGAGACTGCACCTCCCCTTATACAAGGAAATGTTTTAGCCCAGACCAGAAAGTTGTGGGCATGTCCCTCACTCCTCTCTGCTGAAGAGGGTTAGAGATGAATCCGACAGATGGAGTAATTAGTGCAATTATTAATGAAAATTACCAAATACTTCTAAATCCATAATTGCTGCAGTTCTTAAAAACAAATACACAACCCTTGGTCTCAGAATGAAATGATACAACATAAGGATATCTGCTGGAACTGGAAGAGTGGCCTCCCACACATGTACTCGTTCAGCAGTCGCAGTTCTTTTTGCTGGCACGGCTTGGATATTTGCTTTGAAGCTCAGCACGGAGCTAAAGGGAGCAGTTATCAATAACCACTGTATGGTCATGTATTCTTTTCTCATTTTCTTTAAATCTCTTTTATAAAACATTTCATCCTCTTGTAAGCTGCTGCTCTAGTAAGCTGCAGCAAGGTTTTTGTGGATGCGTGCTGTGCTTTGAATATAGAGTAAGAAGTGAGGTTGCTGTGTCAGTGTTTGCCTTGAGTGAAGCAGCTCTTACTGTGTTTTCAGAGTTTTCTTCTGTTTTCAAAAGCTTAATAACTATGGTAACAAGTGTTGTTTGATTTGTTTTGTTTTGATATTAAAAAAAGACGGCACCATTAAGCAAGAAAGCAGTATGTAGTGTCCTAAATAGGAACCTCTGAACTATACAAAGTTTAGTCTAACTACTCAGTTTAAATTGCTCTCCATCTTAGGCTCTGTGAGGGGCACCATTCATCAGCAGTATTTTCATTTAAGACTCAGAATGTATATTGAAATTATCCCTGACAGCTTGACTGGAAGAAGAGGCCTTTTAAAAACTGCACTAACACATTAAGATACTCAATAAACACATAGGTGTTTTGACAATTGTAGAGCGGTGTGATTTAACTTCAAAACTAGATATCCTTCAGGAACTTGAAGGAGCCCAGTATTTTTCCCTCTCAAAAGTACAAGTATGTTGGGCAGCAATTATTAAAATTAATCAAGGTGCAGTAAAACACCTCTGTTCTTAAATTCCATTCTAGAACAAACCCCGTCCTCATCAACAATATATGGACAGGTGAGGAATAGTTCAGAATGAAGGAAGAGGAGAAACACCTTTCAGCAGGATTGAAACCTCACACTAAACACCTAAAGGCCCCACCAGTCCTAAAAGCCCCTCTGAGAACAAAGCAAGACAGGCAGCAGAGTAGAGGATACTTTGCAAATGTCCAAAATAGGCAGCTCCACTATAGTGGAAGGCTGAACACAGGCAGTTTCTCAGATGGATCCCAGCTCTCACACAGCCTGGAAGTCCTGAAATAAAGCCTGCAGAGATGTGCAGTGTGAGAAGGACAAGTATATTTGCCTCCGTGAAAAATACAGAATGTTTCCTGGCCCAGATGCTCCTTAGAAAGAGACGCAGGGTTCCTTGGCCCAGGTGAAAGAGAGAGAAATAGCAGGACACGGACATTAGGAGCCATCCTGGAAAACCGTAAAGACCTATTCTAAATCATCAGAGCAGGAACCCATTGTGTGCAGAAGAATAAATTAATTTGGGTGACAACTCCTCTGCTGCACTCCCCTCTCCTCACAGACTTTCGTGGATATTCATGTAGGGCAGGGTGCTGGGGCAGGAATGGTAGAAGAGATGTAAAATTTAACAAACCTGGAAGCATTTGCAAATGGTGCAAGTACAGGGAGAAACTGGTGTGTGTGGAGGGTTGATCCTCAAACACCACTGACTTACTATCTGCAATTTATTCCCAGTGAAGCCTTCTCTGGCAACCAGCAATGCTACAGCAAGATGAGATACAGAAGCTTTGTCTTTTAGAGAATGTTTATGAAAAGTGATTGAGAAAGAAATTGTAATTGACAGACAAATCACTCAGTCTTTTTCTGATGAGAATGTGACAAGGAGTGGTTTAGCTGAATTAGGACTTTGGGGTTTGCCCTTCAAGTGCTGCTCTGGAAAATTCTTATCAAGAACTGAACCTTACCATTTGTATTGGCCCAGCTCCTCCTGCTTTTCAGAAAGCAGTAATTGCACACAGCTTGCTTTACTTTGCTTCAGCTCTCCCCCGGGGAACCAATACTTCTCATTTCAGTGAACAGAGTGAAGCTGAGAAAACGAAGCCTATTGTTACTTGAGCTTAAGAGGCAAAAGATGTTTGGAAGTTATATAAATTTGGCTTAGAAGACAAGAGTCTTTCCTATCCTCACAATCCACTGGGACTAGCTGAGCTACAGGCTTATGTTTTGATAATATGGAAAAATACTCTCCCACAATTGCAAGGGCACCACCCTCCTCCAAACAGCTTTGTCCATTGAGCAGACCTCTTATGGTAAACCCCTTTGTACAATTACAGTCCATCTCAAGCACTGCACATACCCTGTATCCTGATTTCCCCTAGGTGTTCAATTCAGATTGAACATAAATGAGCCATAACTACATCTCAGATGGGAAATAAAGCTTCTAACAAGCAGAGCAGAGAGGACCTGAAACTGTCATGGCACTGCAGGAGTGAATGCAAAAGGTTTATTTATGTTAAATACAGAACTTGATCTAGCATTCCCTAGCATTAGAGTGAATAGTTCTCCACACAACCATGGGGTTACTGCTCATGGCATCACTTCTAGGTCCACAGTGTACCAAAGAATTTGCCTGAAGCCAGTAAGCCAGTAGGCTAATGCCCTGTGCTCTGAGCTAACTAGCACTCACTGCAGCTGCATTTTCATTTCCTAAAAACTAGCTTTGCACATACGAGAGAGCTGGAATACACAGATCTTCTTAATCCAGTGGAAAGATGTGCATCTCAGAGACCACAGAATTCCACAAGATATGCTGGCAAGCCTGTCTTCTGTTTGCCAGAGAGGCATCATGTAACTTCTGCTACAAACCTTCTTCTTTGCATAAGCTAAGCTACCTTGAAGCTGCAGGACACCCTCCTCTTCCCTTCCTGTTAAAAAGACATAATCTGAGCCTTCTCTCTTTGCAGTCCCTGCCACCCACACCTCTTGTTGGCATACAGCTGGTTATGATCCTGTGAGACTTATTGCAAGGGAAAGGCAGTGTGGGCCAGCCATCTTCAGGGACCAGGCCTTGCTATACTCCATCTAAATGCAGGTCTGGGGTGGCCTGATACCTCCTAAGTCCTGTCCCTCCTTTCCATAACACTTCTACTTGGGAAATTCAATTAGGAGTTTCCCCAGGAAAAAGCACAATGGGACCAAAGGTGTTCTGCATTACTGTCCTAGATCCAGTGAAAGAAATCCCCTAATCAAAAGGTGATTTAAGATACAGGACTGGTTTTAAAGTATTCCAAATATTTGATACTTACCTTTCTGGTCTGCAGACAAGTAAATTATATTAGCAAAACCTAGAGGTGCCCTGAGATCATTTGGACACAGAGTCTTAAAGCTCATAACTGTTTCTCACATTACTGTAGATCATTCATCACTCACATTAGCCTCCTACACAGAATACCCAGCACTTGGGTTTCACCTCTCCAGCAATTGATCCACCAAAATTTTCAGATGCTGTGTTCTACCTCATAAACACTCAATAATTAAGACACACAAAAATGTTTAGGAACATCATGTGTCACAGCTGAACCAAAGGGATCCACACCTTTATTAGCTCTAGAAATGCCAAGGAAATAAGTGACCATGCCAGCAAAAGCAAAATTTTGAAAATAGGCCCTATCGTAGCATTTCTACTTCTGCTGCAGGAAGGCACCATTTTGAAAGCTTTTTGCAATTGTAAGAGATTAAATTTTTCAAGAAGCTGCTCAGGAAATACATACTGCCAAGAAAGTCCTAACTTAGGGATTTTGCAAAACATTTATCTGCACATGGTGAAGTTTGGATTTCTGACAGCTCATACATCAGGCAATTCTAAGCCTAGAGGTCTGTCTTGTAAGAATTGTTTTTTTTTCCCTTTTTTGGCCTTATTATTTGGCTTCTTATTCTAGATCTGTGATTTTAAACAAGCCTTTCTTTCTAAACAAGACATATTTCCTGCTGGAATTCAAACAACAGTCCTACAGCACTACATGAATTATCCCCTTAGACAAATGTCAAAATATATAGCAACTCAGAAACAAAATAGTGCCTACTGTCTTCAGTTCAGGCTTACAAGCAATAAACTCCAAGAAGCTTATGTAAAAGGACATTTAACTGTGTATTTAATATGAAATAGCAGAAATACTTTGGCACCAGAGTGCTAGCATAGAGCGTAAAAGTATACTTTTCTTGCTCTTTATACAGATCAGGCAAATGGGCAAAGGGATGAAAGCAAAAAAATTATTTTCTATGGAGAATTCCAAAAAGCTGAAAGAATTCTCTTTTAGATGTTTTAAACTTAAGTGTCTTTAAAACTTATATATATGGGGGTTTTGTCAAAAATTAAAATGTTTAGGCTTTTGAAATGTTTGGGTCCTTCCTAAAGAAATAAGACATCAATCTTTAGCAAAACAATTACTCACTAAAATTTTGCTTTCATTTCGTTTTTTATCCCTTATTTTATGAGAATGGCACCCATGAGAAAAGTCCAACTTCAGTATGTGGTGAATTGTATTATTATTCCATGTTTCTTATAGCTTCAAGAGGGTATAAGATATAGGATTAAAATTATGTTACTGAGCAAGCACATTCCCCCTGAAACCATTGAAATTTAGTTTGAAATTCAAGCAAATGTCTTCTGGTATATAGATCAGAGCTGTGCATGTGAGGCAGTAAAAGTACTAAGCTTGCCCACTGACTTCTGTGAGTAGCTTCACATTTTTTTAAAGTCTGACTTCTCTTTTGTGATCCTGAATTTTGTCATAGAATTTTAAATATCCAGGCTTTAATTTCTGTTGCTATAATTGTTTGTACATCTCATTTGCATTGTGAAGGTTTTGTAGAACTTTACATACACATATAGAAAATTATATCTTCAATGTCACCACAGAATATTGCAGAAATTGAAGTTATATTTACCTTTTTCAGACCTCTGAGTATCATCACTAAAGATAACACTCTTCACACTGAATTTCAGTGTAGCTACAAGCACAGCTTGATCTACTCTCCCTTCAGGGGGTTGTAAAATGGCCTTATGCTACATCTTCCCTGTAACACACTTGTAATTACTTTCTGGCCCTGATTTGGTCCTTTGAAACTAAGCAGATGGTCCTGCCACCCCACTGTCCCCTTCTCCATGAAAAACTGGTGTTGGCAAATGAATCCTTTGTCGATGGAACCCAGGAGAGACACTCACAGTGACAGCTGTGGGACCAGCTAACCCTTGACTAAAGGGGCATTTGTGATGGCTGTGGTTTCTGAAGACATTGACAGTCTTGGAACCACACTGACAACCCTAGAGGGAGGTCTGGTATTTCACACACACTGTCCAGCACATAATTTTTACATTTGGGGGTTATGCATGGATGCACATGAGCTAGGCTCTCCACAACCACTTTGAACCTTCCTAGTGCTTGGCAGTGCAGGTGCATTTTCTCTCTATTCCTTAAAAATAACCAAAACACCAGGCTTGGGAGGCCAAAAGAAACAAAGCCACAGTTTTGACAAGTGGCTATTAAATTGATGTTCTGGGATATTGTGATTTTGAGACAACAAAGTTTGTGATCATCACTTTTTTTGCTTTCAGATCTCTGGACTGACGACCAAGATCCACGTCCTTCTGTCTGGCCACCTGTCACGAGGTGCTGCAGACTGAGTGGTGGCCTCAGAAGAACTTGTTCACCGTCACTGGTTTTGCAGATTTGTCACATGGAGCTGTCTAGAGTTTGGGAGTCAGTGGTTTGCAAAAGAGCTGCTGGCAGTCAGTAGAAGCAAAGTGCATTTCCCATAGCAGACTCAGCACATAGGACAGACGGCAGCTCTATCAGATTAGAAAATATTGTTTTAAAATAGGCAATACTTCAGAGAAGGACTCATTTTTTAGGTTTTGTGTAAGGGCATTTTGACATATGTGATGGCGAGAAAACCTGGAGGTCTCTCATCTATAAGCAATCTATTCCGGCTGTTGCTGAGCCTCATTTCCTGACCTCAGGGACCTAACATTTGACACCTACTAGACCATTTTTAGCCTTGTACCAGAAACTGAGATAATGGCCTTGTTCTAATGGGAAGCATGACCTCTGAAAAGCTGCCCGTGTGTAAACACCCATCCTGACCCAGTTTGTACAATTGACACAGCATGGCTGAGCACAGCAGCCAAATGAAACTTCATACGCTTAAAATACTGTTTCTATATAGAGTCAATCAGTAGTTGAAGGCAGGCCTGTCTCATCTCTCACCTGCCAGCCACTTGGCTTGGGGTGCTAGTCAAGTGAGCTCTCCTAATCCATCAGTTGCCAAATCACCAAAATAATCTCTTTCTCAATAAGACCTAAGCTTAAAGTAAACACATTTTTCAAGTTATTCTTCAATGTGTTATATCTGCTATTTATCAAATGCTGTTCTCTTGGTTTACTTTATCTTTATGCTTTTCTGCTGCCCACCCATAACTCTTGGCACTTTAAAATTAGCATCTCCTGCACCTCTTTAAAATAATGAGTGAGTTTTCAGAACAAATGTTCAGTTGATCATCTTTCCAGTGCTATTCTTTCAGTTTCTATCCTTCCACTCAGACCAGTATGCAGCCTACCCATTTGCTATTGAACATGCAAGAGAGCAGGGCTAAAGAATTTAGGGGGTTTACTCAGACTTACTGGAAAATAAGAGAGGCCATTTTTTTGCTTATATGATGCATTTTTCTGCAATTTTTGTGTTATTCACGGGTCCTTCTCTAAAGGCTCTGAAAACTACAGTTGTCCAGACTCTTCTAAAATCTTCTAGGGTTAGAAGATAGGGATGAGAGATGCCTGCTGAGCAATTTGTTGTCATGGTCTTTGAGCCACATATGCATATGGCTTCCATATACCCAAACTAAAGAAGCACTTTCTTTAAGGTTAGTTTGAACAGAACTTTCTGAAATCAAATTTCAGCTCTGAACTTGTTTAGACAGTCCTAATGGCTTGGCATCTCTTCCCAAACTTGTCATGTGCTCTTTGGTGAAGGAGAGTTGATCAGAGTAATTAAGTGCTTATAACAAAGAATCTAGAGCATAGGTCCCTAAATAGGCATCTTCTCACTGCTCACAAAATACAAACAATCTGCACTGCTAACATTGATCCTGCCAGTTTTGCTCCATCCTGAAGGGGATGCGCAGATGCTCTTGAACCCAACCTACACCTAATCCGTGTCACTCCAGATCTCACTCTTGGCAGGAAGCAGAACAAACAAATTTAAAAAGCACAGTACTGCCATCTGCTTGATTTTATTTGGAAAAATATGGCCTAAGGTTGATGAAAAGGCATAAAGTTCCTCAACATATTTTTAAGAAACTAAAAAAAGTAGATATGGATGTTTGCTGGAGGGGACAGAAGATCCATATACATGGGGATCATGAAAGGATTTGGGAGAGCAAATGAGAGAAGAAAAACACTAAATGGTTGATAAGATCAAGTAAGAAGTACAAATTATGAATGCTGAGGTATTTCCTGAATATTCACATTCTGAGTAAAGAGATGACTGAGGCCACTGGATGGACAAGAGCCATGGCTTGGCTCTTGACCACAGCAGGAACCAGATGCCCAGGGCCTGGAAAACTGCTCAATTTGATTTACCTGAAAAGGAGACTTACCATCACTTGGACTTACAGTAGAAGACACCAAGACATCAACAGCAATTCACTTGTGAATAATTTAGATGACTAAACTGGCTTAAGGGGCGGGAAAATGGAAATGGTAGCTGATGGGGACAGACAGACACGTCTCCCTTGTTTTTTGTTTCTATAACTCTGGAATAAAATGACTAAGGGTTTGGGATACACCCAGGACTGTGATTCCTCTTGGCTGGGAATTACAAGTGACACACATGGAGTACTTCGAAGTACAACAATAATCTCCATTTAATGTCAAAGGGTAAGCGATGGAGAGGGAGAAGTAGATAAAGTAATTCTGTTTCTAACCATAGTAGTCTTAGGCAGACAAATTCATTTCCCATTTGGCTGTGAACATTTTCCCATGGCAAGAAGTCTGCTGAAGGCTATCACTGTTGCCACCTTCGAGGGGAGGCATCCTGGAACTCCTTCACAGGCACCCAGGGCTCTTGGCTCATATGTGGCCAGGTGAGGCAGCAGAGCTCTCCTGTTTGGCACAGAAACATGGCCCGGCCCCATCTTTTCTTATAATATCAAAAATGCTTCCTTATAAGCACAACTCTCTTCTGACTCATACAGTGGGTACAAGCCACCCACTCAATGCAGCCAGTAAGTTGTCACTGGCGACTGCTGGCTGCAGGGAAAGGGCAGTCATGGGCTTCATTATACTAGGGGTGTGCTACGGTTTTGTCACCTGCAGGTTTTCAGAGAATTGATCCTGAAACATGTAACTTTTCCACCATTCCAAAGGTGAGAGATGTGCTGAACAGTCTGTTTCAGAAGGCAGTAAAACACCATGTGTTCAACTGCTTCAGCTGCTAATGAAGTTGGCTGCTAAGGAGCAAAGCTCTGAGGTGGCAAGACTGAGTTGCAATGGCAGCTGTACTCCTTGAGCCTGCAGGGGAGATACTGTCTCTGCCAGGTCCTCCATGGCTTCTACCATTCCAGAGGCCTCACTTTATTAGCAGGAAATCACAGCTGCTCTGCCAGTTTCCAGAGTCTGTTATTTTTCTCTGCTGCACCAGCCGTACCCTCCCATGACACCAACACGAGTGAAAGTTAGCTTCTATTTCTCTTGTAATTCATTGACTGTGTATTCATATGATGGAAAGATAAGCCCTGCACATGGGAGGGTTGCCTGAAACCCACAGCAATGTCTCGCTCACGTGCATATGGCTGCAGGTTGGCTCATATTGGAGTCTGCTTGTAGTAATTCCTTCCTTTGTTTTGTTTACAGCTCTGTTTCTGCATTTTGCGTAACAGGCTGTGTTAGCAACTGCTGCTTGGGATTCTCAACATGTGTCTGATTTAAGAAAAGAGATACCAATGCAAAAGAAGCAGAAGTGGTAGCAGATACTGCTGGCACTACTTATACATAACACGAGTGAGAACCGTTGCTATTTCTTCTGCTGTTCAGAAGAAAATTCACACAGGTAAATCTGAAGTACTAATCACAGAATAAGAAGAGACTGGATTTCCTTCTGGGCTGATGAAGAACTACTGGACAAAACTAAAGCTTTTCACCCCCTATATCTCCCTGTTCCTTGAGAATGTTTACAGCTTGGCCACATCCAAGTGCCACATGAAGCCTTAGACCAGCTTATAATTTTCCCACATGGCTCTTTATTAGGGGGCTTGCACAGAAATACTTGCGATTTCTGGCTTCTTGTTTATACCCACTTCAAAGCTTCTTAATTACAAAATTCTTCTCTCTGAAGACTTGAATGTTGCTGCATTTGAAAAGAATGAAAAATAATTATTTACCGAGTAATGAAAAAGCCAATGTCCTTAGACTCTTGGTCCCTGAAGAAGTACATGGTATTCATTCTGTCATTGAGACTAAAGTATTTTATATTGTTTTGAGTTTGGTTTAAGCAGCTCTCAGAAAGCCTAGTGGGAAGAAATAATAAGGGAGGCAGTCAGCATTAGATGCTGTTGATAAAACCAGCATTAACAGAGGCATTTGTGAAGCTGAAGAGCAAAACTTGGTCACACTGACCCTCAAAACTATAGGAGATAAAAATGTCTACAGAAGCAGGGAGGCTTCTCTTGAGCCTGGACCTCCTCTCAGTTTCTGCTATGGGCATCCCTCAGAGCCACTGTCACCAGATGTGGCTCCCACATGCCTACGGAGGAAGACACACCTCCCAAGTGGGTAACATGAAGATGGGCAAACAGATAGACCTGATTGTTCCTACTTTAGCTGATGCTTTAGAAAAATTGGGCCCACCAATTCCAGATTGGCAAGCTGAGAAATCTCTTGGGTGACCCCTTTTTCCCCGCCTCAAATAAAAGTCAGAATTTAAAACCTAAAGCCATGATTTGCTTACATTTACTGTAAAGACCTTTCTGGGATTTTCAGGGAACTCTGCCTTACAGTTCTCTCCTTTACAGTGAGAAATTTAACAATTCCCAGGATTATGAAAACAGAAGGAATTTGCTGAGTTATATCATATTCAAATGATAATGAAATCATTTCAGTTCAAGGGAGTCAAGTTTTCCATTTTAGCGGACTCTTTAGGACACCCCACCCTTTTCTGCAGTCTTGGTAATATCTCATTCCTTCCATCTGAGCTGCTCCAAGAAAAAAAAAATGGAAGTAACTTCCTCAGCAAAAGCTGACTTGGGAGAAAACATTATCCTTTTGAACACAGCACACTGCATGCTATCTTATCAGAAAGCTGGATGAAAATATCTTGGAGGCATTTTCTTTGTTCAGTACAGCTACAGGGAGCTTTAAAACTGTTCAATCACTGACAGACTGTTTCTTTTCAGGGGGATTTCACTATCTGTCTTCTATTTGATCCCACACTACTTAATATGTGGATGTTTCTGCACATCCAACCAACATATCTAGACACAGATGGCTCTGTCTCTAGGAACTGTGGTGGTGGTAAGATGAAAAAAGACTAGTCGTGAATTTTATTTCACTGTTGCAACTGTGTGTGCAACTCAATGTAGAAAGCAGGGCCCATTCTGAAAGTACTTTTAAGACTGCCATTAGCTCTGGCATCTTTAGAAACACATCTTGCTATTAAGCCTCAGATCTCTTCTTGTCAGGGAAGCTGAGGTGATCACTACAAAGATTTATACATATATTTGGAGGAAGCCATTGCCACATCAATCTGTATAACCAGATCTTTGGAAACATTTTAGATGTGGGGCCTTTCCCTCTCCTTCTCTCTTCTGCAAGAGCTGTAGAAGGAGTATGGGCAGTGCTTGGCTATGAACACTTGAGCAGCCTGGGGCACAGTTCTTCCATTCCCATCTTCTTCTGCAAAATGTGGAGCCTGACTGGGAGAAGAGTTATATTATTTTTCCCTATACTTCTGTAGGAGCCTTTACTGCCTTTCCAAGGACAAAGTTGATGGTGGCCAGAGAGCGAGCTCATCGTCTATCTTGGATGTCTAAAACATGTTAAACAAATCAGTTCATCTGATATCTGTCACTGTAGAAATTGTTGTCTGAATAAATAACCTGTTTCTCAGATGTACAAAGTAGTGCACCCCTGCTTTGAGCATCAGCTGGAGCCTTGAGACACAGGGACCTTGGAAAATGAGGGCATTTATGGCAACTCAACAGTAAAAAATATTTGCACATTGCAGCCAAGACTCTCACATTTACTCAGTATGGGCAATGTTGAGGCTTGTTCATCTTCCTATAAACATTAACAGTGCTAAAAAATATCTAGGAGGGCTTTTTGCTTGGTTTGTTTTCAGAATGGAGAAAGAAAGAAGGAGGAGGAGGAGTGGAGAGCACAAATACTTGTTGGTGCTTGTTTTCACCATACTAACTGAACCAATTTCAGTAAAATTCCTCATTATCTCAACAAGTGAGACTAGAGATACTGTCAACTCATAGAATTTGTCAGGACCCACCCTGAAAAAATGGCAAGTGTTTGGCTAAGCCTCTTATTAAAGCTGCCTTAAATGTATATTCAGCTGTTTGTGAATGTTTGGTAAACTAAAAATATGTGCCATTCTGAAATGGACACTTACTTATGCAAATTCCATGACAGCTAAAGAGAGATTAACGTTTCTACGCAAGAGATTTGTATCCAGATATGGAAATGTGTCTTCTTTGGATTACCACCATTTCCCCTACTGTGGTGTGCAATCTCTGCATGAGACATTTCTTGAGCCCTTACCCACACAAGCACACAAGCACTTTATAACGCTACAACCAAGCAAAAACCTATGTAAGAAGAACAGGAACATGGGTTAGTTGCAATATTGTCACATTTGCTCTTGAATCTCGGAACAGATTAATAAGGCCTTCACTTTTCCAATCTGTCTCTGTGACCCAGATCCAGTCCTGTCAGCACCCCTCTCCTCTGCTGCAGTTTGGCTGGCATATCTGCCTCCTAGACCAAGCCAGTCACACACATTCCTTTTGGGAGTGACGGTCATCTGCTCTTCTCCTCCCAGCTACAGATATCTCCTCCTAGTTCCAAAGCCATGACAAATTCAGGCTGCCCTACATGGTCTATGATTTTGTGATTTACGTGTCATATGGCTGCTCTTCACACATGAATGACTTTCATTTTACATTCAGCAAAATTCATAGGTTAAACCTTGCCCTTTTTGTCCACGAAGGGAAAAACAGATACGAGTACTCAACAACTGAGTGGAGTGGGAGAAGAGGTTGAGGGAGGGGGAAAGAGGAAAGGCTTTATCATTCTTCTCTCATGCTGAGGTATCTGTCTGATGCAAGGAAGTATCCAGCCAAGAGAAAAATTAGGAGAGAGTGTTAATGAATTTTATTCTGTTGCAAATTTTGTGTCCAATCTAACTAATGCATAAAAAAAGACCCTCTACAGAAAGTACTCTTAAAACTTGCATTAGGTTTAGCGTCTTCACAAGAAATGTGTCAGGCCTCTTCCTTTCAGGGAAGCTGAAGTAGCCACAACAAGGAATAATACACACTTTTGGAAGGAGGCATTTTCTTGGTCATAGGCTGGTGACCCTGGTTATCTGGTCTTGTTAGTCCACTGGGAACAAGATATGTTCAGAATGAGCATTGAAAAACAATAATTTTTATTCCTTTTTCAGTAAAATAGGTGACTATCTTACAGTCATCAGCACAGCCTAAAGGCATTAGAGGATGTTTAACAGCCTGGTAGCTTTTCTCAGTCAGCAGGGGCTGAAGTGGGGCACCCCTTTAGGATTTGCCTGGCTGAAGGTGTGCACAGTTTGACAAGCCCTGCTCTGCCAGCTCACCCCCATCCACCTCTAGCTACCCTGCTCGCAGGCCTTTCCAAGCCTGAAGTGCCAATATAAACAACGAGATGAGCACTTGCTTTGCTTCTGTTGGTGTTTCAAAGAGGAATGAAACATCAGGACATGAATTAGCCACAAGCCATAAATCATTGTTTTTTTCAGCTTTTTTTTTCATATAAAGTGGTGCTTCATTTCAGGAAAGCATCTGGAAACCTTGTTTCCAAATATACTGCTTTTGGACTAAACTTTGAATGAGAAGCGTCTGAACAAAGTGAGCTCTTCTAGCAATTTATAAGAGAACTGCCAGCAAATAGTTAAAATATATTGTTCAGCTATAATTAGAGCAGCAGGGTTAGACAATATAATTAGAAGTGTTTGGACTATACCTGACAATTCAGAAGGGCATTGTATCAGAAAAAACTGTTTCAGTGTGAGGATGAGTGAGGGAGTACTGATAAACCCATGTTACATTCAAACTAACAGTATCTACGTATCTACACAGCTCTGCTAAACAGAAAATTCAACCCCAAATGGAAAGGAGCTTGTAGTCACTAGGGCTTGTGATAATGCTAGTGAAGTTAAACCAGACAGATACTACACATATGAGCAGCAGTATCTAAAACTCCAAGCTTTAGATGGACAACAGCCGCTTGCATCTGACCTGTAGAGCTATTCCTAAAATGCCATTAACTCAGTATGAGGACACCAATGCCATTGTGATGTTAGAGGGAGATCAGTTCAGCCTTTGGTTACCAGCAGGGAGTGCCATAATGCCAAATTCATAGACCAAAGCAAAATCTATAATGCATAACAGGAACATAGTTACTTGTGTTACCGTGGAGGTTCATTTAAGTCTTGTGTGTGGGAAGGCTCTGTATCCTTTCAAATCAAGACATTACTCATTACTGTTTTCCTTCCAAGTAGTTCATCTGTATGAACCACCTCTGATAAGTGTTTGTGCTTGCTCATTCATATGCTGTCTTCCTCATAAAGGCTTCTACCAACTGATTTTAAGAGGAAATTATTTTCAGGGATGCACAGCACAGTGTTTTGGGGCTGCCTTAACCTATGGGCTCGGTTCCCCCTTGGCATTTGCCTGGATGGACACAGATGGCAGTGGGGATCTCTGGCAGCCAGTGAGCAGATGACAGGCTCCGGGTGTGCTGTCTACTCCAGTATGCTGCAAGGCAGCCAAACTGAGCTCCGCAGGGTCAGTCCTCCCATGGCATTTTGAGGATTGCTCTAAATCTGGGAGGCAGGTAATCAGACTGTAGTTGGATGTGATGTGTCTGCAGCCTTAGAAAGCTTATTAATATTTTCTTCAGGAGTAAGACCTCAATGTAGTCACTCCCAGCAACCCATTAAATTATTTTTTAAAGGCTTCAGCATCAGATATCAGCAGCATACAGTATTACATTAACTAAATTTTATTTTTAATATTTACAGAAGCAGTGAAATTAGAGGATATCATAGGCACATCAAATTGTAGGAGGTCCCAAGCCATGAACTGTATTTTGTGCTAGTTTATTTCCTAAACTGTGTCAAATTGCAAGACCCTTAGATATGTAAAAACAGGAATGACCCCACTCTGGAGAGGCATGGGAATTGGTTGCAACAAAGGGATTTTAAATCTAAGTTTCCCAGAAGTTTGGGGATTGTGAAGATTAAATGTTGCTTTGGAATCATCTTTCTGTTGTCTGAGGCGTTCAGTCCGGTGCCTCGACCAGACACCACATGCTGCTTGTTCCCTGTGGCAAACCTTTCACACTAGAAAAAAAAACCAGAATACATTTGCTGGAACTTTACACATACATTAATCTTTGGCCAGAGTTAAAGGAAAATCAAAACAATAATTTCATGGATAAATTGTAAAACCATTGAAAAGGGGGACTTCTAATAAAACTGATGACTTAATCCATATCAGCAAATTGCCCATAGCTGGACCATAAAACTGTCATGGCAAATAGTCCAGTGTGAAGATTTTAGTCTCTGGGTCAAAAGCACTGGTGTTTCCCATAATGCTCAGAAGCACAATGCATAGCTCAGAGTCTGTGGTAATAAGAAGGATCAATCACTTCTGGATGAGGGCATAAAGCACCTCAGCCTATCGTCCACAGGGGAAAGGGAGACAGAACCCACTTAAAAACAGCTGCTAGTGAGGAATGCAGTTTAAGATACCCTGCTGTGAAAGTGGTTTGTTTGCACAATAGTCTTATGAAAGATGGCCTACTATATAGTTGTTGAGATTCCATTGTTGGTCCTCTACAGCCAGTGGGGATTTAACCTTTAGGTCCTCAGATACTCCCTAGTGCAGCAATCTCTATCCTCAGTAACCTTACCAGCCATCACACTTCTCATCCACCAAACATTTGGAAATTCCAGCCTGATTTCTCAAGACCTCCTAAAAAGTGACTGAAGCAATAACCCCAACTCAGAGATAATCGCAAATGCCTTCCTGCTTGCAGAAAGGAGTTTTAAAACTTAGTCACACAATAGTTCATGTAATTTGGCTATGGGTAGGAGCAATAGGAAGGGATAGTCAACCTAAGTAGCTGTTTATTTTGGAAAGGAGGAGGAACGGTTTTAATTCATCCCAGGAAATTTGTGCTGCCTGAGTGGGGTCCTATGCATGAGCAGATACCCACTGTTAAGACCTGTGATGAAAACCAATTTAACCTCAGGCAAACAAGGGAAAAATGCTAGACTGGACCTTTCTGCCTGTCGGTCTGTGAGGTGAGATACTATGTTGTGTCAGCTAAGGAATGTGCTCAGCTTGGTTGTCCTGGGTTCATCAAGCAGAGGTGAATCCACACTTAATCTGAGTTCATCCCAGACAAGATGACTTAACTCCTTTAGAGTTTGCTGATATTTCTGCTTTTTATCTACCAGAGAGCATCATCCTTTCAAATCCCAGGCAGAAGTTTCCCAGAATCTCAGCAATATTTCCTCCTTTTCACTAGTAAATTCAAATGGAAGAATCTTCCCACATGTCTTGGTGCAAGGAGAACCAAGTATTAAGTTGCTCAGCCTTCCAGCTCTGCTCTTACACAGCTGAACATGTGCTGTTATTGCAGATCCAAATACCACTTCAAGACCTCTGTTTTTCCCAGATCCAAAAGCTATTCATAGTGGGGCTCAGAACAAGCCTGTGGAAGTTTGCCAATGCTCAGGTAAAAATTAAATGAATTGAATAATGTTTCTTTGGGGTGCTTTGAAAGGTTTTGATTAGAACTGCTTAAGCTAAAAGGATCTTTCCTTTAACTCTTCTGCATTGCTATTTGCTCAGGAGAAATCTTGAACAAATTTTCTAGATACAGATGGCTGTGTTTGTGTTGGAGTATTACACATCTTTTACGTGGCTAAGAAGTGCAGATGTAGCTGGCATTATTTTCATTCTTCAAGCTGTTAAATACATCAAGTTCTAGATAAAAAAAAAAAAAAAAAAAAAAAAAAATCGGTACTTTGCAGCCCCTGTGCAAAAATAACCAGATGTCATAACCATGAGAAAGAAGTCAAAGCCACATCCAAGTCTGAATTTATGCAGCAAATTATACTTGGAACATCATGATGTTGGGATCCTTATGATGGGTTCATTCCTGCTAGGCAGAGGGCTGGCTGCAAAGGTCATTGGTGCCAGGAGTTGTCAGAGCTCCCAAGTAGCCTTGCTGGCCAGCTTGGAGGAACCAAACTGCACCAGGAGTAAGTCAAGGAGATGAGGAAGGATGGCTGTTGTGGCAGAGAAGCTAAGCAAGAAACCTCAAAACTTTCCAATCCAGACAGCCAAAGTGGCAGAATCTGTTCAAAATGCCGTCGATTTAGGAAGGGAGATAAAAGTACAATAACATTTTCTTCTATCATATATGTAAGGCCTACTTCTGGAAAAGCTTTCTGTTCACCCAGTCTAGAATTCAGCCCTTGTTTTGAAATGTTAAAAGAGGTGTTTACTCACCATCCAGAAATATTTTGCCTGGTCCAGAATTCAGGAAATCCTGTTATACAACACCTCAGAGGTGGGTGTCTGTCTGACCTTTAGGAAGCAGAATTAACAGAAGTCATATCAGTCAGAGGTATTTAAAAGCAAAATTAAGCAGCATGGAATCCTGTGGAGTGACCCGACAGGGCAGCATGTGTTTGTTGTACAGCTTGACCTTCCAGCACTAGAAGTTTAAACAAATTCAGATATTTTCCCTGGCCTTGGTACTTGGCTTCTCTTATCACGTGGCACTTTCTCATAAGCTGTGCAAAATAATTATATATACAATGGAAACTTGCAATTTTTCTTCCCAGTGACTTTTCCCCATAATTTAAATCTACTATTTGCCTAAAAATCAGCAGGGAGAAAAAGTTATTTTAAAGTCAAATTGTATTTTTCTTCTGTTCAGGGCAAATTAATTATCAATCAGAAAAAACAAGAGTGTATTAAGTGAGTTATTCCTGAACTAGTTTTTACCATAATCACACATGGCACTGTAGTGAATTGCCAAAACTAGACAGGTAAATAAATGCACAGTGCTTTCAGAAGACAGTGCAAAGTGAAGGCATAAAAAACAAAGAGATCAGGGCCACAGTACCAGCTCTCCTGGGAAACCTATTAATCAAGGTGATAGGATTAAAGAAAAGAGGACAAAGAATATTATCCCTCTCCCCAGAGAGATCTTCCTTCTCCAGGGAAGGTTTTTGAAAGTTTGAATACACTCAAACCTAAGGAGACAGAATTAGGAATCTGATCTGGCATCCTATTTCAGGGACTCTCTATGATCTGACATAGAGGGCTGACATGCTCTCACACATTATGTTTTACAGTAATATTATTGCAGCTGTGAAGAAATCCCAGCGTCTGTATTTCTGGATGGTTACAGATGGACATCATGCCCTAGATGTAACCTTTTGGTATGGCATGTAGTAAACTGTAAATCTACCGTGACAATCAGGAACAGAACTTCAAATCAAGAAGTGTTGATTTTAATTGCTCAACACCCAATGATACTGATAGGAATGTGGCAGAATATAAAGCTTTGAATAAACATGCCAGTCCTGAAGTCCTCACTACATAAAAATAATCCCATTATACTGAATTCAGCACTGGCTGGATGACCAAAACTATATAGGCACACATTCAACTCCAATTTAATCTGAGCGATGACTGCAGTCCAGCCCATAGAATTTCCATTAAAATGTATTTAAAAGATAGCTGTTATCTCTTCCTCTGTTTATTAGCAAAGCTAGACATGACAATTAAAAAAAATGTATTTGTTTCACTAAAATATTCTCAGATACAGTTATAACCTAGTTTCCTAGGCTATGCAATTAGCTGGAAGAAAATGGTCTTTAATTTTCACCATTACCTTTGGACCTTCTCTGGGCACCACATTTATCACAAACATTATTCTGAATGACGCAGAGACACCATTAGAGTATTTCTGGTGAATAGTTAACAATACCAAGAATTAGCACTAGCAGGGATATTTTCCCCTCACTGTTGGCTCACAGATTGATTTTCTTCTGCCTTGACTTTCTTCTTTTAATAAATATTAACAAATTTGAGCCTCTGGGGAAGTTGATTGGAAAAAAAAAAAAAAAATCAGTATCCCCTAATGATGGCTTTGTCAGAATTGATAACCTCTCAGAGTGCAATTAGGCAAGCTTCAGACAAGTAATGAATAACTGGGGAAGCTGAGGAAGTCTTTTCTCTCCCCACAAAGTATTCATACACCCACAAACACACAGGGTAAAACGTTCATAGCTTATCTCTGCTGCCTTTCTCATAAATGTAATTAGATGTTTCCCTCATTTGTCCCTGAGAAAGATTACCTTCTCAGGCAGAAGCAGCAAAGAAGAAAAGCATGGTTGTACTCTTATATCTTTTAAATGCCTGTTATGTGAGCAGCTTAAAAAGCAATATCTAGAAAGGTTTTGTTTTGCGTTTTTCCCACCATACTTCTGGCACCATCACTCTGGTGCGTCATCTCCACTCATCTGCTAAAAGACACATAATGTGCTGCAAACTTCGTGTGTCTGAAACAAAGGGCTCTGCTGGGCAACCAGAGTGCAGAGTACCTAGCACATCTATCCCCTGCTCCCGGGAGAGGACAAGTGAGACAACTGAGTTTTTCGATTCAGAGATCTAATTTCATCACTTGTTATTAACTGTATAGAGCTGCTCCCTATTGTGTAATTCATCAATTACAATAGTTCATTGAAATACAATAATAGTTCTTGATCCTACCCTCCACGTTCCCCCTTTTTATTTTACAGCTAGAGAGTCTATCTATCAGCAGTTTCAGGGGTTCATTATTATTCAAAGTGAAGTTTAACACCTAAGATAGAAAGCTGCTTTTCTTTTTGAATTAAATCTGGCTGACATTTACTTAGTCATTTCTCAGATCTAGAAGTAAAACAAGAGAAGTAGCTTTGTTATTTCAGTCTGCTTTTATAATTTTTATAGGCCAGCTTGAATTAAAAAACAAACAGGAAGCCCATATACTGGGCTTTGCAAATGAAAAGCCCTTGAACAGCTAAAATGGTAGACTAAATTCAGGGGTTGTATGTCGAGTGGTTCAAGATTTTCATCAGAAATAGATACAAAAGTCTGAAGCTAAAATCCCAGCTCTGCTTAAATTAAAACCAAAGACTCATGATCACTTCAGCCCAAGATCATGTAAACCATGTAAACCAAAGCAAGGAGGAGCTCATCTGCAAGTTAAGTTGCAAGGAGTCTAAATTAAACATCCTTTTGTGATACTTCATTGTGAAAGATGTCCCCACAAGGTGACAAACAAAACTAGGGCTTTTAGCGAGATCAAAGGTCTATGGAATTTGGTAGATAATATTACTTATATAAAATATTAAAGTGATTTCTAGAGCACAACGAAAATTTCACCCTGTTACTATAGTCCACAGATGGATTTAAAATTAATGGAATTAATTCAAGTGTCTTCTATTACATGCCATAATTTTTCCACAACACTGTTGCTATTATCTAAGACTTGGCTGGATGACTCACAAATACTGGAAGTGACTCATGCTTTCCACTGAGATCACCATTAGGACAGGTAGACCCTGAAGAAAGGTGCTTCTGGCAGGTACGCAGAGACAGTGATTCATGCATGAAGGCAGGAGACAGATGTTTTCCCAGCTGAACACTCCTGGTCATTGCAGCCACGTCAGAACAAGGCAATTGCAGCGACAGCAGTGCAGAGACCAGACAGGCAAGGCTCCAATCTGTTTGAGGAGGCAAGAGTTCCTCATTTTTGCTGTTCTACCGTACCACCCAATGTCAGGTTTTGATATCTTTACAGAATCACTGGCCACTAATGATCTTGCTATAGGTATCAAAATTTTACTAGAGAAAAATGGTTGTCATTATCTCCAGCAAAGAGGACACAGTAGATGCAACAGAGGAAGAGACTAGTGCTCACCTAGGCACACTGTGCTAGCACAGAAAGATGCCATCCTTTCCTCTTCTCCCAGTAATTAATGCAGAAGGAGGAAAATTGGGATATGGATCATGATGAATCCCCATGAGTTAAAATATGGATGCTATGTAAGGTGGTACAGCTTTGAGGATCTATAACTTGAGAGGCCTTTTGTCCTGACCAGAAAAAAACCTACCATCTGTGCAGGATAGCAGAAAAGCCCCTAGATGTCAGTTGCTGGAACATGTAGTAGAATATAGGTACTTCCCTGTGATGTAAATGGGTACTTCCAGCACCTATCTTAGATTCCCTAGTGGTAGTAGTTTGAGTGAGTTGCACCAGTGGTGCATCACATACAGATTTTGCCATATAGTTTTACTTTCCTACTGGCAGTAATATACAGGTAAAATATGTCAAAAACACAGTGAAAATATTCTCACATAGAGATTGAGAAAGGGAGAGAGAGCAAGGCACATAGAAGACATATTTTCTGCATGAAGTAACTGTTCTTTCTGCTTAAAAAATCTTTGGGGTTCAATGAGGAATTTCAATAGGAATCCCAAATGTTTGATTTCCCTTGAGCATGTACATTAAGCATGTACAGGCAGTCATTCAAACATACTCACTTCTCAACAACTGTTAAGAATAATGAGACTTGCTGTATGCTAAACAAATTAAAGATGTAGCAGGAACAGGACAGGGAAGCAAAGCCTTCAAGCCTTCACAAACACAGCAGTGCCAAGGATCTGCCACTGAGCTCAGCAGTGCCTCTTCTTGGACTGTTCTCTTATGTCGGCGCTACTGGAAACAGTTGTCAGATGAGGCAAACATTGCAAGCTGGTTTCTCATTGCAGTCATGCAGCACCTAACCCTGAGAAACTATGGAAAACTACGTAATTATTTGGCTTCATCATATTTACATTGATCTGACATGTACACAGAGGAATGGGAACCAGGCTCTGAAATTTCACATGCCGTGTGAGGAAGGAAAGTCACTTGTTGAATACAAACAGCATGTTTGATGAGTGCCAAGAATCACAATATATTAATAATATTTTCTCTGTGGCACTAAAAAGCTTGGAATTAGATCCAAAAGAGCAAAGAAGTTGCTTGGAAAAAATGTTGTGCACTTTCACTGCTGTCATAAGTCACCCTGCCAGCATGACTGATCCTACAGAAGATGAGCCAAAATAAAGAGTGGGTGATTTCCTTTGCAATGAGGACAATAAAATATATTTGCTATTAGACACAAACCATAAAGATGAACAGAAATGTGGAATAGAAAAAAAAAAAGATTATGAAATATTTGTATTTCTTGCAAATACTCCAAAATATAATGAAATAATTAATCTCTGATTAAAATTATCTCCATAAATGGTGGGTAAGATAATGTGCTGGCAGCTACTGTTTACCCAAACTGACAGAGCTCAATCGATAGATGCCCCATTTAAGTCAAAACAATCCCCACCAAAAGTTTAGTGTTATCTTAATCAAGCTTGGTACAAGGGGAGAAGGGAAGAGCAGAAGAAAAAGAAGAAAGATAATCACACTTTAATTAAATTGACACAACTATGCTCTTAGAAACCTCACCCTGAGGTCCTGCATTTAACAATCCTGCTTGTTGTACCTGAGTTTAGAAGAATACCTTCATTTATGCCACCCAATACAGAGGCACAGTTGCTGCTGAAGCCCTTTAATGGGCAATCTCTTAAATGTTACTCAGTGCATGATCCAAAGAGTGAAGTTCAAACAGGGCAACAAACCTGCAAATGGGGAAAGGAGGAAGAGGGTAAATGATACTTTAAATGATTCAAGGGAACAACCAAAAATATTTCAGATCAAATAAAGGCTTAAATAAATAACAGAGGAGCCTATAGTGACAATGAATAGCAGTAATAAGATGATCTCTGTGATCCTAGTGAGTATATCTTTGGGGAGATGGGAATATAAGTATCTCTTCACATCAGAAGGTGGCTGTAAAGAGAATAATATTGCAATCTGCAAGGCATTCAGGTACAAGGATGATGGAGACCATATTAACTTACAAAGGTAAATTGTGGTAAGCTAGAAAATAACCCAAACCAACAAAAAAAACAGATCTGTGGTTGCAGCTGGTATGGGGCCTCCTCTGTAGCTACAACTTTCCTACAAATAAGTAAATGAGTAAATGAGTCCCATACTGCCACCAGCTAATGTTTGCAAACATCCACTCTATCCTTTACATTATGGTTACCGGTGATTATGAGAGGGCAAATTGCAGCAGCACCACCACCTAGTTCTTAGCTAGGCTCTACAGCCAACACAAAGCATGGTAATGCAGAGCTGTTTCAGCAGACCATGAAATGTGTAGTAGAAATCTTTTTGTGTTTCAGGTACTGGTACCTTCCTGATAGTTTAAACTCCTGGATTCCACCCTGCAGCACAAAACTGGAACCAGTTTAATAAAAGCACTGACTCAGTCTCATTGACTGAGCTACTGAATGTGTAGGTTTGTCCTGTATCTACCTACATACTGATGCACAAACTTTCTGTAAGGTTTTCCTGGAGTCCTGTAGGCTTAAGAAGACTTATATGTCACATATATATAAATATTGATAAATACATAGAGGAATCCATTTATAGAATTTGGCTTTAACCTACAGGTCCAATCACCTGGGAGAGGTTATTTGGTTTTGCCATTTTACTTCTTTTACTTCTTTTTTGTGAGGTACACTCTAAGGTTATGCACTAATTTCAACCTTCCTCTATTAATTCATATGTTTTATCTTAGTCCTTCTCCCTGCTGCATATAAAAAGAAAGGACAAACATGTTAATAGCATCAAGAGATACCCAACGGATATTTAAGGTGATTAACAGGCATGCACACCTGCTCCCTCACATTACCCTATATCAGCGTGTTTCATGAGGTTCCATTGTACAACATGCCATAAAACAAGGTTACCGGGCCAGAAACCAAATTACTAAACATTTAGATCTGATACCAAGCTGTAACTCACACCAAGTCAAAATTCACTGCAGCAAGATGAAGCAGGGAGAAAGAAAAGAAAAAAAAAAAACCAAAAAACAATTCAGAAGAGAACTTAATTATCTTTTGCAGTTCAAGCTGGGTAGATGCATAAGCAGAGAATTATCTATGTTACATTCAGGGAGAGTTTGGATTACAACCTTTTGGTAAAAGACCATAAGTTACTATGTAAGAAAATCAAGTACAGAAAAGATCCATAATGAAGATGCAGTTATATTCTGGTTTGACTTGGGTATGGAATTGGGGAGAAATTGCTCATAGGAAGTTTTGGCATCCGTCACAAAAAATGTATTTAAAACAAAGATGAGTTTCAGCTGCAAAGCTGGATTTCCCCAAAGCACACAGATGTTTGACTCCAAGGTTTGGTTCTAGCATGTCTATATGTAAGGAGTTGAATTAACTCATTAAGATACACTCTAGCTGCTATTTTAAATCTGTTTTGAAAAGTAAAATAAAAAAGGGATTTTGAGCATCTACAGTTTAAGACAAATGGTTGATCTCTAAATCAAACTGAGGTGCATCCAGCCAGGTCTGAATAATCATAAAAAATTGCACCCCTGCCTCCCAAAAGTCACTTTTAGTCAAATAACTTGGTATGCAGTCACTGATTATTTTAATTTGGATATTAAGATTTCCACAGGTGCTTCCTTTGGCATTTGATTTGCTTTCCACACACTTCTTGCTTTTGCTCCCTATATCCATTCTTCGGAGTGTGGTTAGCCTGCTATCTGATTCTTCTTATTTGTACCTTTCCTTGACGCAAAACAGGAGCAAAAAGTGACTACCACAAACATATTTGATGTTCTGAGGAAGAGAAGGTTGCACCTAGAAACATCTGGGGAGGAGTGATGAGAAGATATAACAGGGAATAACAAGAAAAATATTTCTTTTCAACCAAGCCATTGTCAGAGGGACTCACAAGCCCAGGAGTGTGCAGCAGCTGATGAGGATCCAAGCTACTGCCAATCAGAATCTCAAGCCCACCCCAGTGCTACAGAGGTGATTTGGATTGCTTGCTGCTGCCCTCAGCAGAAACTGTCTGCTGTGTGCAGAGACAAGAAATCAAGACTATCAACCAGAAATATTTTTCTGAAGCAACTGTTGCTTGTTCAGCCCTACAGAATTAAAATCTCTCTATAGGTAATCATATAAACAGCTTATGGTTTTGCCTTCAGGTAATGGAGCACAGATCCATTTATACTCTGAACTGTTTTGAGTCACGAAGGCCTAGAGCCAAGAATTTTTCTTCCATCAGCCTTATCGTAGATGCAGGTCACACCTCTGCTCCAAACATTAAGCACTCCCATTACTCAAGACATGTCTCCCACATCCTCCCATGGAATGAGTAAAAGCCTTTTCTTAGCTGCCATCAATCAATAACCAGCTGCAGTTTTCCATTTTTCACTCATCTTGCCATTTTTTTTTGCTTCCATTTTGACACAGTTATGACCTTAGATATCCTCAAGGCCTTCATATGTGGCAAAGCATGTGGCCTAATCCTCCTCCTGCTGCCTACACGCTGTGAAAGTCCCATGATGGCATTTCACTTTTGCACCTGGCACCACGTGTTCCTATGAATCATCCCACTGTAACACCTGTGGTCCATCTGCTGGTGGCCATTTAACCTGCAGGTTTCTAAACCCTAAAATACCACCTAAACATCTCACTGTTCGAGAGATTTCAAGAAAGCAGCATGGCCTCTGTGGCTACAACTACTCTCGGCCAATGGTAGGACCATTGGAAAAATGAAGTGTGGCAGCTTATCACTCAGTTTTCAGTGGATCAATCTTGTCTCAGCATCAGGATACCTGGCATCTCTTACCAGGAAGTGGCAAAGGGCATTTAGGCAGCACACTAGAGCCTACACACCAGCTTGGGCAGATACAACTTTTCTCTTGCAGCCGGGCTCTGGTAAACCCTTTGCATATTCCTCTTCACCTTCTGCTGTGTGACAAGGGGAGGCCTCAGTCCCAGGACTGAGATGCCAAGACCAGGAAGTCTTGGACACTGACATGGCCCCGCTCACAGGGTGAAAGCCACACCGGTACTCACCTCATTGCCGAGAAGTAAGGACTGAACCTGTCAGATCTACTTCTCTGACACCACCAATCTCAGAGGAGTAGCCTTGGCTTGTCACAAGTAATTTAGCCTTGAAGAACTAGGGTATGGTCAGATGTGAAGCTTCCCTGCTATTCCAGGCTCCATTTGGCATATAATCTCACAAAAATGTCCATGGCAGCTTTTTCTGCATAGCACTGCTCTGCTTCAGGACTATTTGCTGTTTTTTCACCCCAGTCCTCATGGTCTGCATGAGTAACTTCCATTAGCAAGGAATGCTGTCTTGCTTTGATACCTCATTTTTTTTCCAGTTTCTTCATTCAATACTAGACAGAGATATTTAGGAACAGTACTCAATTAGTAGAACTGTGTCAAGCTAAATTTTTTCATTATATTCTTTGTAAGTCACCTCTTGGTAATACTGAGTGTAGCATTCTGTCTCAAGCACTCTGAAGAATGCAGATATGTGGATCATCTCCCAGAGAAAGAAAAGATGACTGGTTACTTGTAGCTTGAATTCTTTGAGGTATGCTATCTACACGTTTGTTCTTTTTCTGCCTCCCTCGCCTCACTCTTGACTATTTCTGCTCGACTCACACTTTCAGAAGAGCTGAAGGAAAGGACATTCTCTCCAAGCCCACATGCACATATAAGATGGGGACAGAAACTCAGTCCACTATTGGTAAGGAAAAAGAACAGCTTAAATGCTGTGTCCTGTCAACTCACAATCACGAACACACGCAACAGACGCAGCATCTTAAGCAACTTGGATTACAGGAAAGTGGCATCACTTGGGCTTGAGAACATGTGATTTATTACACATAGGGTTGCTTAGATTTCCTCAAATTTAATTAAATATTTTGATTACTATCCTACAAGAAGGAGAAATGATGCAAGGTTGCCTTATTGCCACAATTTTTCCAACTTTCTCCTGTGTAGCTGCAAAGGCCACAGACGTTGCATATTTGGTAAAATAGCTAAGCTCCACCAGATATTCTTGGCTTATATAGCTATGTAAGCACAGATTTTGAAGAAAGTATATTCCATTTGGAGTCACTTCAAGTCTTCTTTTGCAATGGAATGGTTATTTCTGGGTGAAGGAACTAAAATAGAAAATAGGGCACAAAACTGGCAGCATTGCTGACCTATCATAAATATCCTTATGATTCTTCCATATTTATGTTATAAATGTTTTTAAGTGCTCCTGTTGACACTCCATGTTTTGGACACCCCATGTTTTGGACACATTAGAAGATCTTTACATTTTGAGTGAAAATAGAATCCCACTTTAATGACTGAATAAGTCAGGGAATTACAGGAAAACAATCCTCTATGTCTCCTTTAGCTTAATTGACCAGACTGTCATTTGCCAGACTTTCAAGCTTCCAGCTTCTCCTGTTGGCATGGATTACACACCGGGAAGTATAACTAGGAATATGCTCCTGTGGAATAGTTTTGGGTTCAGCAGGCTACTGAAAAACACCTCAAGCTTCTAAATAGCACATTTTACATAGCATAGCAACGTAAAATAGCATTTTTGAACAAGAATAACAAGTGAGACAGGCCCATGTCTCAGGTATTGCCCTCCTTACTTTTTTTACCTTGTCTTAGGTACATACCTTTTCTTAGGTATTATCTAACCATGCTTTCCCCCTTTCCAACTGCTCTTGGCAAGAAAACATAGTTAATCCAGGCATACAACAAATCCTGAGCGGCTCAGACATTTTCCCAGAGGAACGACACTCTAATCTGGCTGAGGCACATCAGAGTTTGGGTATTTCTAGCGTCTCTGCATTCCAAGATAAATAAAGCAGCAAACTTACACACACCTGCTCCACTCAAATGCTGGAAAATCATCAAGCCTCTCTTCCTGTAGGGAGATTTGGATAAGCAGCAGCCTTCCTTGGACTCCAGTTGTTCTGCAGGGAGAGGGTATAGACCTCTTCAACCACCCTCCAGCCAGTCCTAGTGCTGTGACCTCCAGTTCTATCTCAGAAACCTGCATAGAAGGTTTTGCTGCCTGACTACAGGTTTAGTCAGCATCTTATTTAGTAAATGATGAGTAAATGAATTTTTATATCAGTACCATCTCCCTTGCCAAGAGCAGTAACAATACACATCTATTGGAAAACAAGGGCACGCATTTCCATGAAAAGAAAGAAAAGTTGCTGTTAACACCTCCTTATAATTTTGGTTACTTCACGTTAAATACCACTCACAATAATATGTGCAATAGATTTTGCCAGTTGCTGATCTTCAAGCTCTTATAGGATATAATCTCCACTCAGAAGGTAACCCCAACTAAAGCTATGCAAATAAATGAAATCTTCATTTTAATGTCAACTGTCAGTGCCTTGCCCTTAGTTAAAAAGAAAAATAAGGAAAATAAATTCCTCCATTAGCATGTGAGTTAGAAGGAAATATTTTCTTGCTCATCTTGGATTATGTAACCTAAAAATATTCTATTTCATTTGTTGAAAGCTGTTTTCTGGGAGATGTTTTATCCTTCTAACTCCAGAGGGAGTGGGGCAGATGCCTTCTGATAATGGTCCAGCCATTAAAACCAGGTGGGGCAGTGTTTCTTATCTCTTTCACCACCCCTCCATCCTCCAGGGGGACATCTTCTGATAATGGGCCATTAGGGCCCTCCAATGATGTGGCACATTCCATCATCCCATAGTGAGATGCTCCACACAGTGGGGGAGGAGCCAGCTGTTCCCAGCCAGATAAAAAGGGGGACTGAAGGACACAAGGAATCTGGTTTTTCCACTGGATTCCTGGAGGAAGACTGGACCCATCTCATCACCACTGGACCTTCTACAGGACCATCTCTACTCCACAGAACCACATCTGTTACTCCAGGAGGACTTCTTTGGACTGCTTCCAACACCCTGACCAACAGTGTGCCAGGTCATATCCCTGATTCTGTCAGGGTTTTCCCAGGATTTTTGTTTGCAACCTTGCTTGGTGGTTTTTTTTTTTTTCTTTTTTTTTTTTTTTTTTTTTTTTTTTTTTTTGTTTTTTTTTTTTTAATATTCCTAGTAAAGAACTGTTACTCCTATTCCCATATCTTTGCCTGAAAGCCCCTAATTGCAAAAATATTATAACTGGAGGGAAGGGGGTTCACATTCTCTATTCCAAGGGAGGCTCTAGCTTTCCTTGGCAGACAACTGTCTTTCAAAACCAAGACATTGCTTTTCTGGGTAATTTTCCCAATAAACTTTGAAATAAATGGTTCAACATTTTAATTTTGAATAAACTGAAAACTCTTTTTGCCATTTGAGATTTTTATCTTCTGTTTTTTTTTGCTATCAAGTCCTATTTATTGAATAGTGTGAATCCTGTTTGAAACTGTACACTTGTTTCAAAACAATTCATTTGGGATTGCTTGCCCATGTGTAAAATTGCTCAATGCAGACTTTTGTGCAATAGCAGCCTCCCAGTGGACCATACTAACTGATTCTCCCCAGTTCATATAGATACTACAGAAGCGCATCACTGACTCAGGAGCCTTTTAGTCTTTTTTTTTTTCTGGAAGATTGTTTTATTCCTTTGGTGATCATGTGGTTAGTTTAGATGCATTCAGCAGTGTGTTAGCATTTTTTTCCTCTCAATTTTCTAAACCAGACATAACCAAATAAATCACTGTTGAGGAGAGTTCGGTATTCTCTGTAACATTCAGACAAGTCTTGCTAGAAAGGTTAAATTTTGTTTTCTTCCCTTTCAATAAGTATATCCTCTTCTTGTAAACTACAGCTTTTAATCCTTTCCACCCTCATGGGCTTGAATACAAAGGACATACACGTTGGGGTATCAAACCAAGAGGGGCCAGCCTTCTAACCTGAAGTCAACTCATTGCTGGTAAAATCAAACACACTCAATGAAGTGAATCAACCAGCTTTGAATGCTAATTACACACACACAAAAAATTTCTGCTAACCACACAAGCAGGTAGTCACCTAGGTAGTGTAGACACTTTACCAAATTTCCTTCTTGTAAAAAAACAGATGTGCCATAAAGTTTTCTGCGTGCTTTGCAGGGCAACTTCCCTGGCAGAAGAGGTATCAAACATGAGTTATGAGATTAAATAGAGACTAGCACCACCATATTACTTTCCTTTGCTGCACAGCCAAATTCAGTTTTGTGCTGTTGACCCTTGCAGCCAAAATAAATGTACAGCTGGGATGAAGTTGGCTGGTGACTTCTGTTTACTTAGCTTTGCCAGGGTTAAGGATGCTTGGAGTACTGCAGAGGCGTTGCCTGCAAGTCTCCGGGGCAAATGCCTTTTGCAGAGGTATACTTGAGTGACAAAGTACACTGAGCACCAAAGTAAATAATGTAAAAGAACTATAAAACAGACACCTGGAAAATGGGGAACAGAGCTGGACCAGAAAAGAGACGCCCTTTTCTCCTGCATCCTTCCAGTGTCTGTAGTGTTCTCTCCCTCCAGTGGCACAAGGCTGGGTGTAGTTAAGTTGAAACTACGGATAAAACAATAATTGTTAAAATTCCTGATGAACTTTTGTTTTCCTTATAGATCACTTTTTACATCTTACTTGAGAAAACCTCATGCTCACCTATAGTATTCTCATTTCAAAATTACAACAGAGCTCACGTCCCCACAGCCCTAGATCTTATTCTTGGGAATGCCTCACTTTGGTCCATGCAGATTTCATGAGTTGTATTGCATCCCTTTCATGTGCCTCTTCTCTGAAGGCAGATGGGCATGAGCCCCAAACCAAACTCAATTTTCAAGCAAGGCCTTTAAATTCACAAGAAGCAGCTTGCTTAATTGTTCTGCTTCATGCATATTCCAACCAGTTCTGTAGAGCGTCAGAAAGCTGGAGCCACCTGTGGTTTAGGTGGCCAAATAATAAAGACTCTGTAGTACTTTTCAACTTGAAGAGAGTGCCAAGAAAATCAGACAAAGACCAAGCAGATCTCATGACACTGCATCCCTCTGTCGTCTAGATTAACTCCTCACTTCCACTCTAGCCCAAAGCCAACCTGTCCACTTAGGTTATAACACTCTGCCAGTCTGACACTGCAATCACAGATACAGATGCTTCCTCCTTCTCCTCCGCAATTTCCCTTCAGCTGTGGATATGGTGAGCATATGAAGAGTACTTGACACTACAGGTTCTTTAGGGTGGATGATTAGAAACACAAGTGATGCTGTGGGGATGCCCTGAGACTCACTGCCTCAGCTTCTTTGAAAAGACAGCACTTTCTTTAGATTGCAATTACAAGGTACTCAAAACAGATAATGGGCAACAGCCTTGCACACAGCTGTAACTCATTTAGAGAGCACTCTTCCTTTCCCTGCAGCTAACGCCGCAGAGAAGTTGTTCCATCCTTTTTTTGGATTGGTTTATTATAATGCCCTTTTCTATTTTGATCAAGTTTATTGCCACTGAGGTAAGTTACTGTCTGAGTTATTTCATACACCTAGTTTATACAGCGCATGTTGAACCATGTCTTGGTTACTGCTCCAGCATGTAGAAGCTTAGTTACAGCCCCAAGAGTTGCATCAGTTGTCACTATGAATTCTTTTGATCCAAAAGCGCTCACATATTCTCCTAGGCAGGTGTGCTTATCTCAAATAGCAATGCCATTGCAAATAGATGAATAATGATATTTTGTATTGCTCTTCCTGCCTCTTTGCTCTGCTTGGTGCTTTGTTTTGAACAGGTACAGTTACTCCTTTATATGGTGCTCAGTAGAGACTGAAATGTGTCACCATTCCACCTGTCCCTCCTGATGACAGAAGTCAAACTCCATAGACCAAATAAGCCTAGCAGGGAGACAGAGCTCTCAAATATCTGTTTTTGTTAGAAAGCATGGGGTTCTGTGGCGCCAGTTTGGCTTCAGACAGATCAGGAACAATGGAATCCAGCCCAGTGACCGTTTTCTGTTGCTCTTCCTGTGATGCCTACCCTTTCCATGATGCCCAGCTATCTGCCCTGCTCTGACAGTGAGGGGCTCCCTAAACACCATTAGCTTGGCCTCACTACCATCAGTGACAACAGCACAGCCAAACTTTCTCCTAGTTCTGAGCACAAGATATGAACAACCAATATAGGAGCCAAAGGATGTTTAGCCCTATAAAAGAAGCAATATAGCAAACATTTTCATAAGGTCTATAGGCTGAAGCTAGAGATCACACATGCAGGAGCAAGAGCTCACAGATAAGCACATGCATTTCTCTGGATAATTGTATTCTGCTATTACTCCAACTATTACTGAGTTATTAGAGTCACTAAGTTTAATAGACATCTGCAAAGAAAGACAAGCTATTAAGGCAAGGTGATCACTATTAAGTACCTTACAGCAATCCTTTGAAGGTTATCATTGGAGAAGCAGAGCCTGGCTAAAGGTCCTGCTGAACTGGTTTCAATGAGCAGGGCAAAAATCTAGGAAAGCACAAAAACAAAGGACTTGTTTCAGTGAGGACATCAGGCTCTTGGCCAAGTGCAGAGATTGTGTTAATGTTTTGTATTATGCCAACATAAATGCAAGTCCTTGCCCTTTTTTCTCTTGACCAGAAATGCTACACAAGAAGACAAAAGTTCTGACAGATGATGGGGAAAGGAATGCCCTGATTTGAAATACAACGATTTTGTATCAGATGATGGAGAGCAAGTTTGATACAGGTATTTTTCAGCATAGGATTCCAGCTTAAAGGACCTGCACTCAATTTGTTGATCCTCTCTTCAGCTCCTCTGTGATCTAGTCAGACACTGTGCTTCCCCTTAGAAAAAAGCAGCAGGCAGTGCTTCCCAGCCTCCCTGCGTTTGTGAGAATGTGCTCAGGCACAACACTACAGGCTGTCAGTGTGTGGGGAAGAGACACCAGTAAGGCAACAGACCAGTGTTCCACAGCACCACCAAGCTGCAGTTCCAATGCTCCCTTGCCATTTTCCACTTTCCAAAGTACTTATTAAACTGGAGATATAAATACCCTCTCTCTTGTAGATCAGATGTAGTGATTACTTCAGGAATTTTCATCCAGCAGATCCTTAGAACATAAAATTCTGTTATCTGTCACTTGCTAAAAATCAATAAATGAAAATTTAAGACCCATTTATCAGTTATCTAGAAAAGCCAAGTAATTTACTGGCAACCTCAATACAACCTGTGGTAAATGAATGCTTTTTAACCAACGTCACTTTACATTTTCTGTTGCAACTTCGTATATTAGTGAGACAATAAATTCTGGAAATAGAACGGGCTAATCACAAAAGGCACTATGAGATTTAAGTGAATACCAGTAGTCATACCTCACTCCTAGGTTACATGTGTGCTCACTGAGTTCAGTAGCAAAAATGTCATCAAGTGTAATGACAACTGGTGTGGCAACCATTCACTGGTTAGTTATGAGCAGTTCCTTGAGAGCCACAGCTACAGAAAGTCCAGATTTCTGTGGTGTCCTTGCTTTTCATCCTGAAATGGCACAGCAGGAGTAGTTAGACAATCTTACTGTGCTGCCAGATATCACTGGTGGAGACCAGGGCACTGTACTCATCAAGCTACAAAAGCAATTTGTAGAGTCAATGGAGTGTGTTTGTCTCAGCAAGATTTTCTAAGCTAATTAAAATGTATACATGCCACTCAGATCTGAAATTAAAAACAACACAGAAATCCAGCCTACCATTATATTGCTTTGTTACTTCTGAGAATGTATTCCCATTCCTAAAAAAGTCGTTGACATGCACAAGTATCATGTAACACTCTTAAGAGGAAGATCCTGTTTCTTCAGAAACTGGTTGAAGTACTTAAGGATGCAGGAAAGGAATAACTTCACCCTTTCTACAGCTATGTATTAGCCTGCAGTAAAGAAAAAGGCATTGGATATTTGGAGCAATTCATCCAGGTGGGACAGAATTAACTTATGCTGCGTATGTGGTCTCACGTCAGTCACCTTCAGATGTATGTGACAGATAAACCCCTCAGCAAGGTTTATATACTGAGAGGAGGGCAAATATTAGTTAGGTATGTAGATCATTTCCTGCCCATTATAGTAACTAAGGAAGTCCTGAAAACAAGCATTTGCTCATACATCATTTTTTTCCTAAATATTGTGGTTCAGCCATAGTTGGTCACTGGCTGGCACACTTTGCCTGTGTGTCATGCAGGCCCTCCAAATTAAAGACTGTGGTTCATGGCGACACAATTGGGTGGGAAATAATTCACTAAAGGGCTGATTCTTTTCTTTAGTGTCCTAGAAACACACAAATTTTAATGCTGGGGATGTTAGGACTATAGGATATGGGCACAGACAGAATGCGGTCAAGTACCTTAGCTCAGCAGCAATGGCAGCTCTCAAAAAAGGAACAGCTACGCCATTCATAGCCAAGGGGTTGCTTATTGAGAGTACAAAAGCTCTCTGCTTCCAAGCATGGCTCTTCTCTGCTCTCCTCCTTCAGAGTTTGCTAGCACACCCCTGCAGCTTATATATCCCAGCCACACAGTGAGGCTGGGGGTGGCAGGGAGCCAGCTCTCCCTTCTCTCCTGCACCTTCATCCCTGACATGCCAGTGCATAAATTCCTAAATGGCTCAGGCTGCTCACAGACCTCCAACACTGCTTTTATATACAAAGCTGCTCGTTGGGAACTGGTTAGCCAGCTTGAACTATGAGTCAGCTTTACACTGCTGTGCTTCCTCCAGAGCACTCACCTTTGGGGCAAGAATGCCATTTGTGTGTTTCGGCTTTCAATCCTCATGTCTGACAAGAGATGGTGTATGAAAGCAGGCTTACCTTGTGATAATACCACCTTTCCCCCCCTTTCACAGGTCAGCTAAGCTCACAATAAGAGCTAATGCTTATTCTGCAACATATCGACATCATCCTGCAATATACTGACATGTTACAAAGAAAGAGAAAATGTGAATTTAATTTTTTCATTTTACAAACTTAGTTTTCTCATTTCTTGTCTGCACATGCCAAAGGAAGACAAGAATAATTTTCTCTCAGCTGGCACCACACAGGCTTTTTTATCTGTTGATACACATAAAGACCCAAGCAGTTCAAGTGTAGATAATTTCCAGAACTGCAGGTGCAGAACCAGCCAGTCAGTACAACTAAAGCAGGGCTGTAGAAGCCTGTAAATTATACACATTTGGAGTTTATTACATCTTCCAAAAAGCAATGGGTTTTTTAAGTAACTTCTATCCAATCCCTTGGCTGTTACCTCCCATAAAACATTAAACAAATCCTTATTAAAGAAGAAAAACCTCTTTTTCTCTAAATAGTCTTTTTTTTTTTTTTTTCAGCATGCTACAGTTCACTGTATTTAACCTTCTGTATTTACCCCACAAATCCTTGTATTTTAACTTTAATAGTGTGACCTTTCTTATTGTCAGTTGCTTCCATGCACTGACTGCACAACCCAAAGGCTTCTTAGGAAAAACAGATAACTAATTGTACTTTGATGTACTTACAGAGAAGAAATGCTCTGGCTTACATTTCATGGGTCTGTTGTACCCTCAAAAGATGCTATGCACCAGTTCTCTCACCTCTCCTCCATCTTTCTTCACCAAAACCCACAGGTAGAAACCATTTATCATTGCCTATGTCTCTCATATTGTTTCTCATGTCAAAGCAGGTCTTTCATGAAATCAACTTGATGTGTCCTGTCAATAAATAATCTGACATTTATCCTGTGTAAGAGAGGAGGAAAAATGGGAAAGGCTGCTACTGATCATTAAGCTTCATGGTCATGATTTCCTTCCTGGGCTAGAACAAGTGGGTTTAATTTTTTTTTTTTTTAATTATTATTATTTATCTATCTGTCTTTCTATTTATTTATAGATACAGGATGCATTCCTGTTATCCTATATAAACAGTGACTACACAAAATTCTTACATTGATTTTATAACACAAAATGAGCTGACTATATGATGAGTAAAAATTGCATGTGAACAGATGCAAGAAGGCACAAATCAAGGGACACCTTTTAGATCCTTCCTAAAATTCTCAGTTATTTTCAGACTCCTTTGATGTTCAAATGCTATCCATACTATATACTATGCAGCTTTATGGCCTGGGAGTAATTTGGATTTATGCAGTCTTCTAAAATCTTTCAGTGAGTGTCACCCCTAAATTTAAGCTACATAAATACTCAAATGTTGCTACCGCTTAAGCAAGAGCTGTATCTGCCAGGTTTGTTCTCCTAATGCCTGTCCCCTGCCTGTAGCAAGAAACAAATCATTGGTGTCCCTTATATAGAGGCAAAGGGCTTGCTTTGGGTTTTCAGAGCAACAACTGGGAAAAGACAGTATCTGTTACCAAAGCAAATACAGATATTTCAATATAATGCATGCAGAATACATACAATTATTTACAATATTGTGGGGACTTTGGAATTCATCACGTGAAAAGAAGAATGAAGGTGCTTTCTGGTTAGTAGCATTTGCACCATGGGAAGTTCTAACACCTTTGCAAGTAAAACTGAATTTTTTAGTGTAACTAACTACACGCAAGACTATACAAGTTAACGCTGCTAGAAAGTCTCCTTAAAATGTTGCATTAGCTCACTGAAAACTGTCTGACAGCAAACAGTCAAGGAAGAAATAATTTTCCAGCAAATTAGTGTGTAAGTAATATGAAATATTGATCTGAAATCATAAGCGCATGAGAATCTTATTTTAAAAAGCTGCCTGAACTGGACAACACATCCTTCCACATAAAGCAGTACAATTTTCCCCATGATACCTGGTCTCATCAGCTCCAGTCTGGTTTATTATTAATTACTTCTTAGAGATGCAGCTGTAGTTGAGAAAGCTAAATGTGGTGGTGTCTGGTAGAGATTTTTCCTTCATATTAATCCCTTTTATGTCTGAATTAAAGCCAGAGGCTATGGAAGTTAATTCTATGCTGGCCATACTAGAACTATAATAACCTGTGAAAACTGCAACCTTGACAAAGAGAATTAATTACTGCTTACATGTATGGGCTTGTGAAACTCAGCAAAGGTTTACATCAGTAGGAAATGAATTTTTCTTTTGCTGATTGAAGGACGTGAATCTACGTGCTCATTCAACCTCTTAGCACCATGAAACAGGGATTAAAAAAATAAACCATTTTACCACTTTTACAGAAGAAATTGGATTTGCCAAGATGTTTAAAAATATAAAGTTGAAAGATCTCTTTGTGCAGGATTAAGTGAGGCACCTGAGAAAGTGAAGGCTGGCAGCAGGGATGGCACTGTAGTTACCCCAACCTGCATTGAGGCATGTTCCTGCCTCAATCCGTGCCATTAAATTTAACATGGAGGCAGTACAAAGCCAGAGAAGATTGTTGGTGGTCCAGGAAGATCACAGTATGTTCTGGGAGCTCGTTACTAAAACCTTCTGAAGTTAGGTCAGGATTGTAATCTCTCTGGCATGCAGGTTCCTCCATACAATCCCTGATCCGGAGCATAACGCCTGACTTGGAAAGCATCCATCTGAGCAACAGAGGAGTCACTCAGTGTTAGTTGTAAGATCATAGAGGCTAGAGTACCTAACAGGGGATCTAGATTAAGATCCTTCTGCTACAGATTCAAAATACTCTCCCAGTTCCCAGACATGTACTTTCATCCACATTCTCACTGAACCATCCCTGTTTAGGCTGTGCGATGAAATCAGGTTGTGCAGCTGGCAGGAGCTGTGGGGCAGAGGAGGCTGGGCAAAAAGGGAGACTCATGATAACCTGGCAGTGGCAGCACTTGAAGTCCTAGGGGGTTCATTCTGAGCTGTCACTCCTCATATAGGTAGATGTGCTTAACTTGCTTAATCCTAGACAGTCAAGCACTGTAGGAGCACAGTTCCAGGCAGCAAGCACCACCCTACTTTGCACCTATGGTCTTCGCTTTTTTCTCTCTCCTTCCACCTCGCTGCTTACAACCCTTGCTGTATATTAACCAAATGCAACCTGGAGGTTACATTATTCCTGCACATCCCTTATGTCCAGGATGTGTGCAGGAGTAAATCCCTTTGCCCTGAGATAGGAAGTGATGCAGATAGATTCATTCTTAGGTAAATGCTCAAACTATTAGACAATTATATAAATCAAAGGAAATAGAGCTCCTGCCTCATTTTTTAGGCAAGAAGCCAGTTGCTGAGTTTTGTTCCCAATTACTTTCTGCCTCTAAAGACATTAAGTCTGTTCAGAGATTTCAGCATTATTAGCCCAGACCCCTCTCTGTCTCATTTCTGAACTGCTATAGTGCTACATAAGGTGCTAAGCAGGCAGACCCTAAGTTCTTTGGAGAGACGCTTGCCTGTTGCTCTGTATTTGGGCTGCATCCAGACAGAGACATTTAAACCTCCTTGAGGATCTGATGAATCTAAGTGCCTGCTCAATATCCCAGACAAATTCTCCAGGGAAGGAAAGAATCAAATGGAGAATTTTTCAGTCTTTAATCAATTATTAATCTGTACTAATATCTTCTCCTAAGAGTACCGGTCTCATACTACGCCCAGGTTATCTTTAATAATTCACTTTGGACTGAAGAACCCTAAATTATTAAGATGAGACCCACTTTTAGTTCTCTGTATATCTATTGGGAGTTGCTTAACTTTGCTATGGCTAATAATTATTTTCTCTTGTTTTCCTTTAGTTATGCACTAAGTTAAATAGTTTATATAACCTTGATCTTTGCCCCTACATTTCCATTCAAATTCTGCTAAACATTCCCCATACTCAAAATGCAAGCAAGGGCATGCACTTTTTTTTTTTTTTTTTTCCAGTTAGGAAAACAAGAAGATACAGTCTTGACAAGAAATTATATTTCTGCAACAGCACTTTCTAGTTGCTACAATGTAAAAACTCTGTTGGTTAACCCTGTAGCCAGACAGCATTTGCAGGTATTTAGAAGAAGAAAATGTGGTTACTCAAATTCTCAGTGACAGGTCAGGAAACTGCCACAATGTATGCCATGATGAAATAGTTTAGACCCTACTTATTTTAAAGAAAGAAGCCTTGCCTAAACAACTCTTAAGCGATAAAACTCCTCAGAACACTTTCATGAAACCTCTCTCTACCTCTGGATTTTAGTGACAGCAGTGCTTCCCTGCTCTGTCTCACTGCACTAGGCTGCACAGGGATTTGCCTACAAGTCAGGAGAACCTGTGTCGTTCTGCAACACGACAATCATTGCAGTCAGGTCTCAGTGCCATTGCAGCACACAAAGGAGGACTGGAAATCATCTCATGTTAAACTGGCAAATTTCCATGGGCTCACACTCAAGTTCCATAGAACAACACAGACCTCAGCAGCTTTGAATCATAAGCACTGCCACGAGCTGTGTTTTGTTACTGGACGGACTTCCCTATAGCCAGACCTTAAGTGCACATCACACCAGTCACAAGGGAGAAAGTTCAGTGGAGGGGTTTACTCATTCTCCAAGGGCTGTCTGCCCTTTCCACAGCCCCTAGGATAGCTTAATTCCTGGACAAGTGACTGAGATGTGAGTCACAGGTGAAGCACTGTGGCTTGTGAATGGCCACTGAATGTTCAGGATGAGTAACAGTGCAGACAATGAGATGAAAGGAAAGACAGAGAGAGGCTGAAGGGACCTGCCTCCCAGACTGAACAACTATACGAGGACATGAAAATCCTGAAGATCTTTAGCAGACTTTTCAATACATGGGCATGTAACATCCTTTGCCACTCAAAGTAACAGAAATCACGAGAAAACTGCAAAGTCAGAGAGGGTCTTCCTTCTAACACAGGCCCCTGGCAAAAAGTAGGCAATACCACTTGGGAAAAAAGACAAGCCAAAATCTCTTTTCATATTCTTATGAGAACACACACATTTAAAAAAAAAAAACCCCAAACCCAGTTCCTTTTTGATCTCCCAATGCTGGCCGTTGCCTCATGCCATGAGAATGAGAGATTATGCTCTTTCTATAAATAAGGAATAACATTATGGGTTCTGTCATTATCCATATAAACACCAAATCCTCTTCTGACACCCACTAAAGTATTTTGCTTTGCTTCAGGCTCAGGGCTTCCACAATTTAGTTGAGCTCCATCTTGCACTTCACCTGTAACAAACTCATGCTCTGTTAGGGAGATATTATATGGGACAGGTATGTTGTGACCATGTTAAGGCAACATTAAGCCTCTACATACTGAGTAGAGGCTTATCATACAACCTGCATTCAAGTACAGCAGCAGGGGCCACATCTGCTAAACTGCAGAGATGATGCTGCATGACACTCTTTTCTTAACTGCAGGTTTGGATTTTTGAGTGTTGAAAATCTTCATTTTATTCTCCAGGGTTCATTTACATGATGCATGTAACTTAAGAACCAGACTCAGAATATGCCCCATACAAGTAAGACCCTTGATGTGACAGGTCAGTCAAAGAACAGAAATCTGAAGGATTACTAAGAGGAGCTCTTAAGGATCACAAAGCACTTCTCAAAAACTCAGCATTTATTTGGAGAGGGTAACTTTCTAGAACTACACTTTCTTTACCCTTCTCATAATGGAGATACTGCTTTTCTAATTTAACAATTTCTACATTTGGAACTATTTCCTAATACTATTCTTTGTAGGCAGATCTAGCAGAAGAAGATGAGTCTGTGGTTACAATTCTGCCTGGGACTCAAGACTCACAGGATGCCATCACTTTGTGATGGGTTCACCCTGGATTTTAAGCAAGTCATGAATCTTATTTTCCTATTTTCCTTTTTTCCTTAAATACATTGTGATGATAAAGGATCTAGTAGATAGGGGTGTTACAAAGACATACTCTTTGTATCAGTGTGGGAGCTGTAGTGATGTAAACCTGTAAGATTAAGGTAGAGAAGCTGTAATAACATTATAGAGAAAGCCTTCAGCTCTTCACACACCAATGAGGTGCACTGCTTACTGGGTATTGAGAAAAAGCCGCAAGGAAAGGAGTCCTGATCCATCTGAAATTAATAACGTGACTGAGCTCACTGGAATAAGGATTAGCTTTTCTCTATGTAAAACAGGAGCAGTACAATCTGAAACAGGTTTTGAAATACTGTCCTGGGGACAGGGCTGTCAATCGGCAGGTGAACAATAAATCTGTACAGCCCTGAATTATCTTACGCTATTATGTAACATCATGAAACATATTTACCATTCCACTCCAGAGCATGGAGTTATACAAGAGCCCCTCACCCACTGCCAAGGCATTGCACAGCCTTGTTAATACCTGGGATCACCTTTCTGTTACGTGTCCAGGCTTTTCCTTTCTGATGTAGACTGGTTTGATTCCCACAAAAGAGCCTGCAAGCAAGTGATTACACTCTTCGCATTTCATGCAGAGGTATGGAAACCAGCCTGTTCCATCAAAAGTCTGAATGCTGCCTGGGGAGTGTGTGGGAACTGGGCGAAGGGGACTTTTCTTGTCCTTTAAGAAAGTTTAGGGCTGGGTATGGTATTAAGCACCTGGAGAAATTATGCCAGTAAAAACCACACACACCTGAGCTTGATTAGAATCTGGGGGGGTTTTTTTAGCATCTCAATTGTCTTTTTATCCAAACAGAATGGATTAATTTACTTTTTTATTTATATTAAATAAACAAAGATTTATGGCACTTGGGAAACGGGAAAAGAATCTAGAGCTTGAGCAGCAACCACAGAGAATTAACTTCCAATAAAGTCATAGCACAGTGATGAAGTGCACACCAGGACACTATCTCTGACTAGGTGTGCTGGCTAACTGAGATTTTATTTAGGGAGTATGGCATCCAGCCTTCTCAGATTTTGGTTTCTTTTAGCCATTTATACACTTGGATCATCTTTATCCTTACATTACTTAGTTACATGTACTCTACCTACCCTGAATGCCCCACCTGCATAGCCTCATGATAACCTCTCAGACACTTCATAGCCCCAAGACCTGCCTTGGTTAAGTGAACTTAAGCATCATCAAAATGAGAAGCTGAGCAACGCTTTGCTAGATGTAGCAGCACTAACTGCTTAGTGCTAATTCCTCTCCCAGATTGTGTTAATAAAACATAGAGTGAAAAGTGTGGGGCAAGTCAAGTAGTTTCCTTCCTACAGGAAGGTCAAAGCTGAGAAAACATCACCTACAATGATGTGCAAGGATTGTTTGCTAATTAAAGATGTAGGGCTTCTCACTACATCCACTGGAACAATGCTGGGAGGTGTCAGCATCATAAGACAATCTCTCTCTTAACTTGGGCAAGCAGTCCTAGAAAGAAAGGGAAGCCTTGTTGCATGGAAGATGAAAGTAGCATGAAAAGCGTTTATGTCTCCAGCCCTGAAAGTGGAAGTGGGACACCTCTACCTTACCCCAAGACAGGACTGATGTCAGTGCTAATCTTGAAAAAAAGCCACGAGGAATTCAGCCTTTTACATATGAGAATAATATAATTTTCTTGCAGGCTTCTTTGTTGTTTTTGTTGTTGTTGGTTTTTAAGAATGCACAGACTTATGATGTTTTTCTTAAAGCCTCAGCTCTGGGAAGCAAGTGACTATATGAGAAATTCAGCCATAAATTGAAATTAAAAGGAACTTTTTCTAGCCTCATAGCTATACAGAGAAGGAAAATGGGAGGGAGAAAACAGAATCCCTAAGGTTCAAAATCAGTAGAGCAAAAGATCCAATCCCAAAAACAAGCCTGACTTTTCAGTTTTTTACATCTGTGAGAAGTAAAGACCGATAATATAAAATTACAATTAAGCCAGCTACAATCAAGAACTGTACAATACCTTTGTCAAGATAAAGGTATTAACGCAGCTGTCCTGGCACATTTACCAGCTTTTGTCCTCCCAGTCCTCAGCATTTAAATACTTTCCATTAGAAACAGCCTTTGTCTTCCTTCTGCCAACAGAGACTGGAAGCTTACTTGGCAGAGCACAGCACCCACCATGCTCTCTCTCCCTTCTGGCTATAGGTGAAGAGTCCTCTTCACATACAGAGCCAACTTCTCCATCCACTCGATTTTCCATGGGTTTAAGTTACCCTGCATTCTCCCTGGTGAAACAGCAGATATTGGCACAGGGCTGTGAAGTGCTTTGCAACTCCTCAACATGAAAAACACAGTTAAAGAGGAGGTGTAATTATTAACATGTGAGCTAAAGAAGACTGTCTGAGAACTTGGAAGCAAACCTAAAATTACAAGCAAGATCCAACTAGTCACCTGAGGGAGGAAGGAGGGGGACAATAAAAATTTATTTCTCAGGGCAAAAAGGCAACAGCAGTCCTGTTAGTGCATGCTAGCAAATGTCCCCATTTCTCTCATTTTCTATCTGAAAATTAAGGTTATTATAAGACACATATATCCTTTGTCATACTTCATGAAAAACTCTGGAGCCAGACTCCGCTAAATGATACTCTGCACCTCACAGCTTGTGCCTCTAGGTATGCCATTAAAATTGGTCCCACATATATTGGTTTATGCTTGCTGAGGTGTGAATGGCATGTTCATGCATATCTGACTAACAACTGATAAACAATGAACAGAGTGAGCCTTTGTGGATGAAGACAATTTGTAATTTATCAGGTACATTTATCTCCCGGATTTCTTGGAGCTCAGTTGTTCTCCCCCAGGGCTCAGAAACAGCGGTTGGATGCCCCAGGGCTGGACCAGTCCTCCTCTGAAGTCTCTGTCTTGCACACGAGCTTCTTCCTTACATGTCTCAGCAACACCTCAAAGACCCAAAGAAGATCAGCATCAGTTTATACCTTATACAAATTAACAGGCACTCCCTGGCTTGAATAACCAAGAAACGTAAACATCCTCCTCTTCCTCCACTATCATTTGCCAGCATTCCAGCTCTGTGCCCACCCTTGAACTCCGTAGAGCAGAGTAATGTATGGGCTTTCCAATGTCTACCTGGCTGAATTCATAGGCCCCTTCCCTCGTGTTCCTACTCCTCTTCTGCACATATTCCGGCTGCTTCTCTGCTGATGAAAAACTACTACACAGGGTGTACATGACTGAAAAACAGCCTCCTTGCCATGACCCCCAGAGCAGGAGGCACATTTCCAGCAGGGGTGTGCGGGACAATGTCACAGATTTGATAACAGCCCTCTTTTTTTTTTTTTTTTTTTTTTTTTTTTTTACTTAATTTTTAGCAAGTCTAGAATTTTTTTTCCCCACAAGAGCAATGCCTGTGCCTGCCATGGTGCCCTGTGAGACCTGCAGCAGGAATGCCACATCACTTAATGAGGCACAATCAGCATCAGGAACACAGCTGGCCATGGCTATCCAGGTAGACGTAGACTGAATTTGAGCAAAAACATTTCAAAAAACAGATGAGAGGAAGCATACACTTTGATACAAGATGTAAAAAAATGTAACAGGGGAATTTCCTGTTAATTAACCTGTCATAATAATGTTTGCTACACCTTCTAAAGCTGCCACATGGATAAGTAAATAGAAAAATAAAGAAAGGAAAAAAGAGATGAAGTAAACCACAAATCACATTGTTTAATTTTTACCTTAAGCAAATCTTGACAGAAATCTGACCTGTTTCACCCCAAATATTTATCCTGTTCTTCCTAACAAATGGAAACCAGATCTAATTCTTTTGCAACAGGACTCTGATCAAGGATGAATTATAATTTTAGCTCTGTTACCAGCTTAATCTACTATACTGTATGGCAAATTATTCAACCATACTGTGTTTCAATTCCTTGGCCTGTCCAGTGATGATACTTTTCCCAGCCTTCTCTGCAAGTTCCTCACAATGTCTTTCTGAGAAGGCTCATTTCAACAAGAAGCAGAGCCTTCTGCCCCAGTTACAGGCACATGAAGGTTACATATGTGGGTTTGGTGGCATTATTACAAAAGGGCACTGCAGAATTCTGAGATTAACCTATTTCAGACTTGTCATTAGAGGGAAAATGGGAAGTTGAGTCTAGCACAATGAGTGTATCTGAACTGATGATGGTTCTCCCTTTGCAGCAGCAGAGATCTGCCCTTTCTTCTGTAATTGGAAGAAGGAATGTCTCCTATGGTTACACTGAAATGGACCAAATTAAATAGTAACCCTTATTGGTCTTCACATTTTATATTCTTCCCTCACACTGCCTCTGCCTCCTCTGATGACTTAAACACCAGCTGTAATGAGCCATCCTCTATGCTTAAGTTTCTTAGTCATAGCTTCAAAAAACCCCAAACCATTTAGTTTGTTCCATGACTTCGAGCCATATTCCACCCCTTCTACAAAGTATATACAAATCAGTTAGCAACCATGTTCTGCTCCCTTTACGACACAAATCCTGTGTCTTGACACAGTTGCAGCAGATTTGAATGGCTCTTTTTACTCAGTCCTTGGACTCAACACTTAAACATGGCACATTGGAGAGCAGATCACTAGAGGTGATGGTTTTGCTTTTTGCTACCATCCACCACAATGAAAGAAGTCAACATACTGACAAGAGAGAGGGAAGACATTAACCTTTTATCCCCACCAGAAATGCTTCCTCCAGCAGAATGTTTGGAATGAAGCCACTGTTGTGTCCCTATCACTAACGCAATATTACTTAAAAATAAAATAAAAATCCAACACACTGGATGAACTCCCCTAATGGGAACCGCTGTCCATCTGGATGGAGCTGCCTCCCAGTACAAGCTGCTTTTGTTTTACAGAGGCTGCCAGGTATTGCAAAGCTGAAATTCTTTTTTGGATTTATTTGAATCACAAGTCCCAGGACAGCAGAGAAAAGAAAAAGAAGTAGCAAAAATAAATACTCCAAGGGTGAAATATCAGCTGCCTCATCATTATAGCATAAACATGCACTTATTTTATTACTATTTATTAATAAACAAATAATAATAAATAATTACTCTTCCATTTGTTTTTCTTAAAAAAAAAAAAAAAAAAAAAAGTTGTTCCATTACTCAAGGCAAGAAACTATGACTCTAAGTCTTCCTCTATTGTAAAATTCTTTTATCTTTCCATACCCATCTCCCTTATTTTTCTTACACCTTTTGAAAGCTGTGTCATGAACACTTACTGAAAAACCTAAAACTAAAGAAGAAACCAAGCAGGAAGTACACACACAAAAGAGTGTTTTGATAAGCAGTGGAGATTTGCTGAAGAGTAAATGAGGGTGGGTAACAGCAGTGTGTTAATCTGATGCTCAGTCAAAAAGGGTGCAAAAATTTTGGCACAGAAAAAGGTTCACTTCCTAGGAGATGTACAGGAAAGGAGAAAAGCACACAAAGTATAAAAAGAAATTCCAGGCCACAAATAAATTAATCTCACTTGCCTTTCCAGGTTCATTTCTGGCTCACCAGAAGCCTTCTCCTTTTTGTATCCCTGTTTTCATTAATTTTATCTCCCCTCTTACTGTCTAACACCTATATTGCCCTTCACACCTTCATGCCTGATGAATCTCTCTGTAATTCTGTGGATTAACTGGTCAAAATGAATGAGAGATTCAGGACATTTTTCTCTTTTATGGAACATGATTACTTTTTTTAAAGAAGTCTTATGCAAGGACATAATTTATTGTTTTCAAGTAAACAAAGGGTAGCTGCCTCTCAGGTGTTTCATGGATAGATATCCATTTCTGAGTGTTACAGAAACAAGAAAAACACTATCAACCATCAGTACATCCAGACATCAAGAAGGATATGTTGTCTTGCTCTGCAGGTTTATACTGAGGAAGAAAGCTGTTCTGTTTACATGGACACCTCCTCTGGTTTTTTCAGGCGAAGAAGTGCTTGACTCATCAATGCCTAAAATATTTCTCTCCCTTTCCCTACAAGCCAGATTAAATCAAATATACACAGCTGTCATGAATACATGAGTTTCCTTTGACCTCTCCTAAAACTCAACAAAGAGACATTTTCAGGGGTCTGCATCGAACAACACCTAATTTAGTAGAGGCACCTCCTTCCTTGAATTACTGGTATAAGGTGCAAGGTGTTTAAAAACAAACAAACAAACAAACAAACAAACAAACAAAACATTTTTAAGGTGATTGAGTGTTTTTTACATTAAAACACTGATAGAAAAAAATTAACTGAACCTTTTTTTTTTTTTTTAAACATACATGTTACCCAAAACTGATGGCTTAATGACATATCTTGTCATATATCATTTAACAACTACAGGTACCCATACATGTCCAAATATTGTGACAGATACTGTCTATACTTTTATTACATATATCATCACATCCTAATGAAGGTACTTTTAATATTCCAAATTTTCAACACTGCTGTTAGAAATTAAGAAAGCTCTCAACAACATTTAGGAGAAACAAACAGATCAACTAGGGTGCTGTCTAACGTTTCTCAGAGCTTGAAATTCTATATTATATATCTCCCAGATAAACAGTGCTGGGAAATTGGTAACAAGAGATGAGGAGAAAGCTGAGGTACTCAACAATTTTTTTGCCGCAGTCTTCAATGGCAACCACTCTTCCCACACCTCTCTCGAGTGGATGGATGGAAGGATGGGACCGGGGGTCAAAATGCATCCCACTGTAAGACGAGTTTTGTGATCACCTGAGGAACCTGAATGTATAGAAATCTATAGGACCTGAAGTGATACATCCCAGAGTCCCAAGAGAACTGGCTGATGTAGTTGCTAAACTGCTCTCCATGATATTTGAAAAGTCTTGGCATTCAGGTGAAGTCCCAGATGACTGAAAAAGGGGAAACATTGTACCCATCTTAAAAAAGTGTAGATAGGAGGCCCCAGGGAACCAGTGACCCGTCAGGCTCACCTCTCTGCCTGGGAAGATCATGGAACAGATCCTCCTAGAAGCTATACTAAAGCACATGGAGAATGGCAACATGATTCAAGACAGTCATCACAGCTTCACTAAGAGCAAATCCTGTGTGACCAACTCAGTGGCCTTCTATGGTGGAGCAACTACATCAGTGGACAAGGGAAGAGCTGCAGATGCAATTTATCTGGATTTCTGTAATGCCTTTGACATGGTCACCCTCAGCATCCTTCTCTCCAAACTGGGGAGAGAAGGATTTGAGGAGTGGACTGTTAGAGGATAAAAGAGTGGTTGAACAGCTGCATCCAGAGGGTCATGGTCAATGACAGAGCTGAACAACCTGGTCTAGTGAAAGATGTCCCTGCCTGTGGCAGGCTAGTTGGAACCAGGTGATCTCTAAGGTCGCTCCCAATCCAGGCCATTCTATGATTCGCTGCTTGCACATCAAGAAAAGGTTTATCCTGAATCAGTACAGATGTAACTTTGCTCAGAGTCTTATAAACCTCTCTCAGAGCTGCTTGTGTGTTGCGTCCTGTGGCAACAATGACCGTGTCCAGGGAGGTTACAACCACCAGCAGGGAAACAGACAAGACAAGACATTGTTGTAAGCACGAGAATCCATTTATTCCCCCCTACCCTGGGCCGGGGAGGGGGTGAGAATGAAGAAGGGTGAAGACGAAGAGAGCGAGCAAGAGCAGGCTTGTGGGTTTTATCAGGTATTCTAGGGGAGGAGTCTTAGGTTTTGGTCAAAAGCGGGGAGATCAGATTTCAGCCTCCTCAAAACAGGACACCACACTTGTGAAACTCAAGTGGTGAATCAGCTTTCAAATTCCTACAAAACCATCTGTTCCCATAAAGAATTTTAGAATGTCTTTCCAATGGTATTTTTTAAACAAAAGATGTGTTTCTCAAAACAAAACAGTTCTCTGGAAGAATTTAGTGGAGACTAACCACAATCCATTTTTACCTTAGTCATCAAGGTAGACACCTTGAGTAGTACATCTTCAGCAGGGGAGCTCTCCAAAGTGGTCATACAGCAAAATGGGCTGGGATTTATCTCTGCTGAGACTGTCTATCAAGGAGATCATCTTCAGCTTGTTATTCTATTATCAAAGTGGTCTTGTAGCACACACACAGCTGAGAAAGCACCTTAGATGCTGTCAAGATGGTGTTTTTCACAAGAATTTTGGTCTCACGTGATAACAAAAATAAAGCTTAAGCTGTGCTCATATCCTTCACTGTGATGATAAATAGAAAACAATGTGCAGCCAACCATACAACTGTTCTCCTGCCAAAAGAAGGCAGTGAGGCGGACTTGAGGAAAGTCTGGGCTTCTAAATGGACACAAAACTCAGGAACAGTGAGGCAGGCTGGGAGAGGTGCTATCCATAAATTTAATGCCATAAGAAGGGTGGGACACAACATATGCCAGTTGCCCTGGTAGGACTGGGCCATTGGATACAAAAAAAATCACTGTTCTCTACATAATGAAAGAACTAATCCTGGGATTGTTAAGACCTTCAAATATGCATTGCTGATGACTTGTTCTTTCTTCAGAGTGCAGGTAATAGTCTCCTCCTGGCAGTTCTCAACAGTTTAACAAGCCTAAATTAATTTTTATTTGTTTGGTAAATGACCCTTAATAGAGGGGCTATAAACAAGATGAATGAGTATGGCTGAGGAAACTGCAAATCACATTCAATGTACTGTCAGACAAACACACTCTAAAAGACCTCTCAAAGGAAGGCAAAGCTAGAACACTTGGAGGAGGACAGAAATAGGGTGTCTTCTATGGACTAAAGGAAGGCACGAAAACATTTTAATTGGTGAACTGCTCCCTTGCCCAATGTGAGCATAGTAATAAGTACCTGTTAACAAAGAGGGGGCAGAAACACACAGGTTGCCCTTTATTTGTGTTTCAAAAGGAAAGAAAACCTGCAGACTTTGGATGCTTACAGTCCTGGAGGCTAAGATAGGATTTGTAGTCACAGAAATTACTGCAGGATTGTCTGCTACCATCTTCAGAGACATCCTCTGTTGGCAACACCCAGAAAGATGTAGACACAGGTGGTAGTACTGAACCAGAGTCCCTTTTCCAGCATCATGAATCATGTTCAGATAAATCCTTTTCATCTCATTAGGTCATTAGCAGAGGTAAATTCCTCAATGGGGGAACAAATCAAAGTGAACATCCACAATACTATAGCAAAAGAGTTAGAAAACCTTTCCAGCCTCTGTGCAGAGTAAGGATTTGTTTTCCCAACACCATTCACAGGCAGCTAATGCAGAGCTGAGATGTGTTAGCTATGGCTGGGTTTGTCTCTGCTCACATGCTCTCATTTGAGCCAGTGTTCTGAATATCACACTTCCCCTTCAACCTCCTGCTTACTTTTTAAGATATGCTAACACGTGGGGAGTGTTTTTCTGCCCATGTAATAATTACAGGCACTGGGAGAAGGGCAGCAATCCTCTCAGGCAGGAGGGTGAGCACTCAAGAATGCTTGAAGATCATTGCTGTGGGGTATAAACCATGGGTGACTTTGAATTGGTTAAAATGATATTGCCCTGCAGATAGAAGTGACTGTGTCAACTTCGTCCATGGCACCTGTGACCTCACACACAAGAGAAGCACCAGCCAGGTCTGTTCCAGCAGCAAGGAGAGCAGGGGTATGGTCTGCCAATAGGACAAACTTAAAACCTGATGTAGGTTAATAACAATGTTATTTTTTGTGTTATCTTCTGCGGCAGATGAAAAGGTATCTGTTGTGTTAATCAGGAAGTCTTGGATGATTTTTTCATTTTGTCATTATAATTCAATTAAGCTTCTTTATCCGGAGACCAAAATCTCTTGATTTTTTTTATATTGAGAATTAGTATCACACTCTCTTGCTAGAGGGGTGGAAACACAGAAACCTAGTTTGATTAAAGAATTGATCTTTAAAAGTTTTTAATTGTATCCAGCAGCATGAATCAGCAGTGTTCACCCATCCTCTGAAGTGAAAAAAGAAAAAAATCCCAAACCCCACATTAATACCTCCCCACCTTCCCAACCCCCAATACATCAACCTTTGACAGAAACTCAGACTAGACACTGAAACAGCTCTCAGTTGTGGAAGAAATTAGCACTACTTTGTAATATATAAAAACACACACAATATAGAAATATTAATATAGTAATAAAACAACTAATGTAATCAGTATATTAATACATTAAATTATATATGAAAATGATATACATATCATTCTGTATAACACTGCAGCAGTGCTATGTGCCATATACAAGTGTGTATGTATATATAACAAGAAACATGTCAACGTGCATACATACACAAAAAAATATAGACTTTTGCCTGGGGAATTTCTTAACATTGTCTGTAGATCTCACTCTGGACTGAGCTTTTCTGCATGCCTAGGGCTACGCAGGCAACATGGAATGAGGTGTACAGCCCGGGGATCCACCCTAGTAATTCCCAAAGGCAAACACCCATGCCACAGGAAACCCATAGATGGAGAGAATTCCTGGTTTGCCTAAAGCTTGTGATTGAATGCTGGAAAAGACATACTTAGAAAAGGCCTCTGTGACTGTGGCCTTATGACTGGAGCTCTATGACAATAGCAAATAAAATACTTACTTTTATTCAAAACCATGTGAAACAAGAAATCCACATTTTCCAGCTTAGGACATAAGATAGGAGCAGAACTTGTGGTGAACTCAGGGTCCATTTGCAATTTCAGCTTGCATTTTTTTAGTTTGTTTTCAGAAAGTTAGGGCCCTTTTTACTAACTGTTGGCAGGTGCTGCTAGCAAACTGCAGTACCAGTGGGGGAAATAAACCCTAAAAGATTGGAGAAGCTTTCCTTGGTTTATTCAAATTCATTTTGGAACAGATGCTTTGAAAAAGAAAGCAACCTTAAAATATGATTAAGCACTCTGATAAGTGCTTAAAAATGGAATTTGCTGAATATTAGTTATTCCTTTCGTTATATGAGTTTCCATTTGCAGGTTTTATTTTCATAATCTTCACAGGGTCAATGAAAGAAGAAAGAGTTATGTAAATCCCCCAACACTTCTGTTGTCATACTTGGGGTATGACATTTTAAACTTCAAGGATCAGGAGGAAAGGGTTGTGTCCTCATGCTAAAGAAGCTAATGAGGCCCATGGGAACACAGCCCTGCGGACTCTCAGTGCTATTTACATTGGAGTCACTCTTAATTTCCTGATCTTAGCAAGACTTGAAAAGAAAAGCACTGCTGATCAACAGAGTTCTATCTTCACTCAGAGATAATATAGACATCAATACATATTATAATTTAACATAGGACATAGTAAAACCACACACATTCATATACATTTATAAAGATACAGCATCTGATAAATAGCTTTGTTGTTTCAGAGAATGCCAAACAGCTAAGTGAAACACAGGCTTTTGCTTTATCTCCATAAATATATTTATGTATTTTTGTAGTTAACACTGGTTACATAAAACTGACACTAATTAAAGTAGTTTGCTGAGGGTTTGACTTTTCTTCTTTAGAAAGGCAACTGAGGAAGAGTTCTGATTCTGAAATACAGGCAGTAGGGTAGGTATGGATAAAGTTTCCACTGAGATAAAAGGAGCCCGAAGCCCATTTTCCAGAGGGAAGTGAAAACAACCAACAAAAAGGATGAAACTTAGTAAATAATGATTGATCAGATCAATCCTGTTTGGGCAGAAGAAGTTAGGGGGAGGGGAGGTGTGGTGGAATTTGGGCCTGAAAAGTCAAAAGATGTGAGTTACAACAAGTTTGAGGGCAACTCCTGACTGCACAGACAATAAGGGACAGCATAGCAAGGACTGCTTTTAAAAATCCTTTATAAAGAGCACCTCTTCTAGGGAAATACAACAGAGCAATAAAACCCTTGCTGTAGCCAAGGACAACCTTGTATTATATATGCACCTCACAGTGCACACACACACACACACAGGCACACACACACAAAGTCTCTGAACCTGCTCTACCTGATCTTAGCAAATTTGAACAGATGCCTGTGTTATCATAACTTTTTCTCTGCCAGACACGTACCTTCATTTGACCTTTTTTGGGAATTTCATGCTAAGACTAGGCACTGCAAAAATGGGATTTCATGGTTTGGTGTGAAGATCTGCTTGTCTTGTCTTGTCACCTGAAGGAAGACATGGAGTGGATAGGTGTGGTACAACAACAGCCAGTCAACAAAGACTGGATGTCTTTGGCTTTAGGTGAAATATGGCACCAAAAATAAAGCCAACACACACATCCTAAAAGCAAGAGTGGGCATATCCTGGGCTCAAAACCCAAAGGCAAAACCGCATATCTGAATCTAGGTACATATCAAGCTTGCAGAAGTTTAGAATAACATAGGACATTGCTGACATACTTCAAAGGGCACGGCAGTGCTTGAGAAGAACAGCAATGGCATGACACAGCTGTGACCACAGGGGCTTTTCCATATGCTAATATGGGACTTGCTCTTTAAAAACATAAACCAGAAGGCAGACAATATTTGGCAGGGATTCATATTGTCTAAGAATAAGAAATACTTATCACTGGTTAACAGACTTTAGACGGAAGTGAAAATTAAACGGAAGTATTTAGTGATGTTTGCCATTTCCAAAATGGACTAATAAGATATTAGCGTGAAAAAAAAATTTTTATATATATATATATACACACACATATATATATATATATATATATACACACACACACACACACACACACACATATACACACAAACACATATATGTAATAAATGCAGCACTGTGAGTGTACTCTGGTGTAATTTAATATCACATTGTTATTTACAGTAGGAGACAAACAGTCAGAGAAATGGTTAAGCAAAACAAATCAATGCCTTTTATGAGGCCTGGGAATTTAATAAGCCACAGGATAAATATTGACAAGCTGCAGACAGGTGGAACAGGTTTGTAAAGACATAAAATGACTGTTCTAAGGTTCAAGAAACCTTGAAGCTTACTAACGGGTTGTACAAGATAAGTTCTTGGCGTGTTCTCCTCCTGCTAAGTAAGGTCAATCAGGCTCAGTCCATGCAGAACTGGAATGACTTTTAATGCTCTCCTGAAGTAACACTGCCATCTAGATGTAACCTCCTTACCCATGCCCGCTGCTGCTGATCACTTCTAATTGAGGGGATGCTGTCAATCTGATCAGAGCACTACAAAAGCAAAGCATGCATATGCATACATCGGCAACTGGAGGTCTGGGTTCAACTCAGGTATGTGCTGCTTCAGAAGGAAACAAGATTGTCTTAAATTCTTCAGTCTGGTGGGGCGGGAGAAGGACAGGGTACCACACTGCTGTGGATGTCAGAGGAAAGCTCTAAGGCAAGCACAGTGGTGGACTGTATCCCATTTCATACTAACTATCCATGAGGCTTTCCTCACAGTACTATGAGTCACTAATAACTGCGCAGCTACCATTAGCAGCTGTAGACCCACACTTTGGCATATATATAGACTGTAAGGTGCTCAGAGTATCAGCGTAAGCAACTTCTTTTGTGAGCAAGTACTTCTGATCCTGTGGGCAAGGGAGCCGAGGGCAAGGCAATCTATGGTTCACCTCATGAAAAAAGTTCAGATAAAGAACCTCCAATATAACTACATGAAAATTAAACAAACACAGTTCTAAAGATTTGTGTCCTGTTTTACTCACGACGTCTGTACAAGACTAGAGGTTATATATATCCACTTGTGAGCTGCAACACCTGCCAATGAAACTTTTCATATTTACACAAGCTGCAGCATATCACTGTCAAGCTGTGAGTTTCGTGGATCCTGAGAAAGTGCAGATTTAATTCAAGCCTGAGTTTAAGACTTCTTAGGGTGTCTCTCTAGCACCATAGTTTTAACATGCTCTTCCAGAAGTAAGCTGTTTTCCTTCCAGGCACATGCACACTCCCTAAACAGGCACAGATCTACATCTAGATGGGAGAAGGAAAAGGTCACATTAATTTTTAGCCCTTATGCTTTATCTAAAGGGCATGTAAGATGACAAACCACCAAGAACTTCTATTACGAAGCCCTGACACTGAATCTTTTAATGCACATTTGCATTTTCTCACTTGTAATATGGAAATTGCATCTAATCTTTTCAAGCCTACAGAAGCAGCTCCAATTTGCATTGCGTAGCAGAGGGAACAAGGGTGCTGGGCAATCCACAGGGTCCCACGCTGCTTGCACGCAGGAGACAGAATGGAAATGTGACACCCTTTTAAAAGAATACTTCTGTTCCATGTACACAAGTAAGCAATGTATCTGGCCATTCTATTGTGTTTATTTATTGTGGCTCATTCAAGCGGGGCTGGATGAGTACATCTATGAAAAAATCCTCTGAGACTTCAGAAAAGGAGCAGTTCAATCTCCAAATGTATGACTTGCATTGGCCTAAGACAGAAACAAAGTGTACTGATGAGAAAATCCCAGGCTTATCTTGAATGGGTAGCAGGAAAACCACCACAGTGCAGAAATTAATTTAAAAGCATACCTGGATAAACAGACTCTCCCCAGAAAGCAAGGTCATTCTCACAGAAAGCAAGGTCATTCTCAAACTCTATTTAAAGGCATGTCCCTTTGGATGAACAACAGAGTTTGAAGTTGGAAAACAAGTAAGAAACATAAGAGCAGAGTTTCAGAATTGAATGGGAAAAAAAACCACACAAAAACGGGGACGATGGTTCTTTAGTACCCCATAACATTGTTGCAAAAATGAGTGCAAAAATATTAGAGCCACCATGAGTGAGTTATTCAGGGTAAGTAGCATCCTTGCAAATAATGCTGGAGCTGCTGGATAAGGCAGAATAAGCTTACAGGACAGCAGGAAATAAAAGAAGTTGTCTACTTGTTACTGGCTGCAGCACTGTGTAGTTCTGCAAGCAAAAAATCCCCTGCTCCCCTGAAAATACCATTCTTTTTAGCATTCAATAGAAAGAACCCACAATAGAAAGAACCCCTTTACAGACAATGTGTGAAGTTTGTCCCTCTGCTGTGAACAGGGCTCTGCCTCTCTTCTCCTTCAGGCACTGGATTTATTTCCTAGCCACTGCTGGAGTGGCCTTGCAGGCAGATTTCCCGCCAGCGTAGTCACACTCAATGTGGGAACATTGGATGCAGACAATGAGTGTTTAATAAAAGCTTACAAGGGTCGGGTGTTTTGGGTTTTGTTTGTTTGTTTGTTTTTTAACTTGAGCTTGTTTCATTGCTAATGCAATAATTGATTGCAGTTAAGTCAAGCACAGTCAAAATTCAAATAAACCTATAAAAGCCCTTTCTGGGAAGTTACAAGGCAGAGAGACCAAAAAAAATTAAAGAATAATCCCCCATGTTTCTCAAGACAAACAAATGGCTAGCCCAAAAGTTGCTAAAGAATTCAGGGCAAGGCAGAGCAGAGCAGAGGCAGCTCTGAACTGCAGTGAAACAGGAGCTTTGTCTACTCCTGAGCAATACTCTGCCCCCAGCCAGCTTACTGCTTTATCTCTCACCTGCTGTGACTACCTCTTGGCAGGGACCATCTAGAGGACAGCCTTCTTGTCAGCTGCCTATTTTCCTGAGTGAGAAAATATGCTGTCTGGAGGTTAGAGAGACAGCTAAGGCTAGCACAGGTGAGGTATCCATCTTCTCTCAGCATTCACCAAGGCAAGAGCCACACAGTGTCCGAAGCATTGCACTACTCTCTGTGCTGTGAAGATGGTGTCACTGTAAACTAGAGGGACAAAAGCAGATTTCATGCTTCACAGGGATTTTTTTCTCCAGCTCTCTGGCTGGCTTCAGTGAAACTTTAGGGATTTTTCTCCTTATTTGGGGTTTGTGGTAGTTTCTTCCCTCTGCTTTAATTGCCTCCAGCAAAGTTATTTAATCCTCTCCCTTCCTTCCCACACATAGAAATACGGAATTGTTGAACACAGCAAATATGCATATTTTTCACAGGTTTTAAGATTAACAATTTTCCCATAAGAGCAAGGAAACATCTGTAGAAATCTTGCAACAATTTTTCTTGAGATTATTTGAATGTTTTCAGATATATTAAGAACATGTCTTCAGAGAAAGCACATCTCTTAGATTTTCCTGTCACCACCTCTTGTTTCAGCAGTTTATATTTTTCATGCAAGCAATTTCAGTGACCACTGTTAAATTAATTTAGGACTCCAATTCCTGTGGGCAAACATCCAAATGACTAAAGTCACTGCTGTGACTAGTACCGGCCCATCGGATGGAAACACTGCATATAAGACGAAGAGTAATGCATTACAGAAAATAAAACATGGTCTGTCCAGAAAATGGTTAAAAAAACCCAACAATGGTAGGGCAGTGTAGAGAAGTCTGTATTTTAACCATCAAGATGCATGTCTTCTTCCAGTAAATAAAAGGACAAGCTCTATTAGTCCAGTAGCCCCAAGGCAAGACTTCAATTGGCAAAAACATAACACAAGTGTGGAAAAATGTTGTATGAAATGGTATGTGTGTGGCAGGAGGTTGTTTTTCCTTCCATCAGTTAATTTGGTAGAAACATTCTTTACCTTAATATCAAGGTAACTACTCAAGCTGGCAAGTTCCTACTAGCTGGAGATGCAAACCTCTGGAGCCCCAGCAAAGGCATGCTTCCGTCTGTGGCACCGTGGTTATTTTCTCAATGGCCTATCTGCAGGATGAGCTGTTTTCTTAACTTCCATCTCCCTTTTGTTTTCTGCCAGTTTCTGTGGTGAGGTAGAAATCCTGTGACTTGTGACCAGTTGCTGAGGCTGGATTTGCAGACAGTGATCCCATTAAACCTGATGTGCTGCCGAAGTCCAGACTCATGCATCCAGTAAAGATTTCGTTTACATACACTTACCAAAGATTCAAAGGTAAAGGTAGAGAAGGGCAGAATAAAATCTGAAACAAGAAAATTTATTTGTGTAGAACCAGAACTGAAGTCAGTAATTTTATGTTCCTTTGATCATTTTCTCTTCTCAAAGACCATGTGGAAATCCTTTCCTGGCATTCGCCTACACACTACACACCACTGAAACTACCTGCTTCTACCTCTCCTCAAGCAAGATTGCCTCATCTTCCAGATGTTCTTTTGTGCTGTGACACTTGCCACTTTCATGAGGATTTTGTCATTGCGCATTTCCAGCAAAACATTTTGCATTACCAGCAAAACAGTACTCAGCATAGAAAACTCAGTAGATATCCAGGATCTATCCTAATATATATTTATCTCCAGTTAAAAGTGTATCCCAAATGCTGCCTGTGGACCTTTCCCAGCTGATCCATCCCTTCAGCTCACCAAGGTGAAGGGTGACATGGTACCTGCCACATTTTTGGGCAACTGGTATCTCACTATGAGGCCTGAAAAGATTTTCTGCTGCAAGATCCACAAAAGACAATGCACACCCATTTTATAGAACATATTGTCACTTGGCTGTGACATTTTTCTATATCCAAACCCAAAGCACCAAATTACAGATGGTAATGATACAACTTTGCACAAAATTAAGAAATCGGTTGATATGGTAAAAGCACTGGTCCACAATAGGTCCCTGGATAATAAGACCATGAAGAGAGAGTGAGCTTGGGTCACCCCCCTGGATTGCATCATACTCAGTGCATGATTACACCTGACATTTCATCTAACCTGTTTAATTCCTCTAATATAGTAGGCTGTCCCTATGGCTCAAGATCAATTTTTCTTATTAGGCATTTTCTCCCCTTGCTGTTTAATCCAAAGTCTGTCTTACTCTTGTCACTACAATGATTAAAACTCCCACTGCTATTGTAGCAGGAATGCAGATTCCTTTGTCCTACTGCAGTTATAGTTTAGAGATTAGGATGCCCTTCCAACCCAATGTTCCCTTCTACTTTCAAGGCAGTACAGTGTTTTTGTCCCAGGGAGTGGCGTAGAGCTGTATTACATTACTTGACATGGAGATGTTGCCTTATAAAGTCAGAAGGCTATATAAATAATTCATCATGAAGAGAATAGTGTGCCCTAAAATCTGCCATGCATTACAGTTACTGCTGTGTGGGGGAAACTAACAAAAAACCCCCAAGAAAGAAAAATTATCTGCAGAATAACTAGACGGGAAACACCTGCCATGAAATGCCTATCTTAAGACAGAAATTTCCAAAGAAATACTAGGTCTGAATTAAAAATCTATTAAGCTTTCTTAGAGTGAAAATCTTTTAAATTTAATAAAACTTTCATTTTTTCATTATCTAGAGGAGCCCACAAATTAGATGAGGGGTCTAATTATCTTAAAATGTGGCACTCCAGTTCTTCATTCTGGATGTGAAACAGGCTGAAATTCCAGGAAATGAGGAAGTGAAAAACAAGTGGTTTTGTTTTCCACTTCCTCATTTCCAAAACCAAGAGGTGGCACCAAACTGTTGCCTGAGGATCCTGTGAAGGAGCATGAAAAGTCTCTCCTTATATTCATCCCTTTATAGGTTCCTCACTTAAAATCATCTTATTTACAGCACATGGAACAAGTAATAGGATGGAAGGGTGAGTGTTTCACATGCAGAGAGTTTCTGTGTAAAATCCAAGATATTTTATGGGAGAAAAGCCTCCTTGGCATGCTCTCACTCTTAGGATTTCACCCTTGTATGAGTAATTTGCATGCCTGTGGCTGGACAGGCTGGCTCAAAAATTCATTCCTGCCCAAGTCAAAAATGCAGAAGTATTCTAGACTAGGTCTAAACTGAGAAAAATTAAAATTCAGGATGATTAATTTTTTAATCTGCCCAAGTTTTGATGTCTCAGTACAGAAAGGAGACAGAAGATATCAAATCACAGAGCTGAGAACATCAGAAGAAACAATACTACAGAATCTAATAGTTATTTTTTCCCTTGTGGTGGGGAAATACTATCTAAATGTGGTATTTCAACTGTTGACAGGGTCAATAATTCAGATCTACTTCAACGGTGTATAGAAGTCATGATTTCTTGGTGATGTCCTTCTTATATCAACAGTATTAGCTTACATTTTCCAGTGGTAAGCCAACCAGCTGTTGACTTCTGATGCAACTTTCTCACTCACAACATGAGCTATTATTCAACAAGGCAGCCAAAATCCCATTGTTTCCATGATAAATCCTGCCCACATCTGAGATTATACATCACAGTTGGAACAGTGATTCTATAACCACTAAAAAACAGAATCAGCCAATGTAGTCAGAAGCTCAGCAGTGTGGTCTCTGTTCTCACAGCAGTATCTGTACCCACCCCCAGGCGCTACTGTGGCACAAGAGAGACGCTGGGCAGGCATCCCACAGACCCTCCAGAAAAGTCAGCTCTGCCAAAGAGCACAGCTGGTTTAACAGAGCCTCTCCACTGCCATAGCAGGATTATGGGATAATCCTTTTCCTCAGGGGTCACAGTTCATTTTTTTCATCACAGACACATTACTGTCAGTCTAAAATGCTGGATTACTGCAGCCTGTATCATGCAGCCTGTGAGACGTGACAAAGAACAGATCAGAAATTATAAGAATCTCCCAAAAAAAGCATAACCTAAAAAGGGCTAGTTTATATCCAGCCAGACCACTCTCCTGGCAGTTCAGTTTAACTGCTCCCGAGGTTTGCAGAACCCATGCTCCATCAGTAGAATTGACTATGGCTCTTCATTTGACCCTGAAAACTTGAATATATCCCATTTGGTTCACTGCAGTTTTATCAATGAGAGGTTTTCCCCAAGACAAGCTGTTAACCACAGGATTAGAGCTCCTGGGTGGAAGCAGAAAGGGGAGTGAGGAGAAGGAAGGAGAGACTTTCTTAGTAAGCCATGAGTGTAAGTTGTGCAATATTATCACATATGTGAAAGTCTCTAAAATGTGCCCTGGCTGACTTGTTCCTCAAATTTTGCCCTCAGTTAGTCAGGGAAATTCCGATTCACTGATTGCTCAGGGTAGGGTGGTTACCTACAGGCCACTTGAGAAAATTACACCCTACAGCTTCTCGAGATGCGCATCTACAAGAGATTAGCTTATTTTTATCCCACAGGCAGGAAAAGGCAGAGAGTATTCTCTTCATCCCTCATTCTGGGGTAACAGTAATCCAGATTGAAGCAAAAGGACCTCATATAATCTGACAAACACCTATGAACATCGTAAATATTCTATTCTTATTCTTCCAAATAATTCTAATAATATTCTTAATAGGTCTAAATTACTGCCCTCTGTACAACAGCTAGTACTACGGTATTACTCCTATAGTTATCTTGGTTTTTCCTTTCCTTCCATATGAAGTCTTTAACTTGACACTGCTTCTGCCCTCTTCATTCCCTCTCTAGAGAGAGGCACAGTACCAAAACTACCAAAAGCAATATCAGAAGTGGTGCTTTACTGTGTTAATAAGGATGATTTGGCAGTGAATATTACACACTTTTTCCTCTCCTTTTTAGTTAGACCACAGGTTTCACCAGAGGATGTCAGTAATATAAATTTCTACCAAAACCCCAAAACCCAATTTCTGTGTCTTTCTCTCTGAAGGTGGTCTTTCATTTGGGCTAACTCCATCTACATGGAGTTAACATGCATCTCCACAAAGCCACATCACAATCTGGCATCCAGACTAACAGTGAGTAACATCTAGACAGTCATGGTATTTTTTGGAGCAACTCTACGATGAATTATCCTTACAGCTACTTGGTGCCAGCCACAGCCTGTGGCTGTGCTTCACTGAAACCCCACAGCATTGCTCCTGATGGGCATATCACCTGCTCTGTCCTGGACCCTTGCTAACACTCACAGGCACGGGTCGTGCCCTGGCCCCATGCGAATCTTCAGGGCTCAGTCATTCCACCCAGTGAGCACCTAATCTTTGGTACATAAAATGATAACACCCATGTAGCAAGTAGGTGTCAAAGAAGATACCTCTCCTTCACAAACCTAAGAACAAGGAGAATCTGTGTCCTTGGCCAGGTATCTGCCTTCTCCCATCCCTTTTAAATGGTAAGATAAATATCAGACTGCATCTGTTACTAAATGCAAGGTAAAAATAACAGGCTTCTGCTACATACCAGACTGATTATTGATCATGGACTGCCAGTGATGGTGATTCATTGCCTTGCAATGATTGTCTAGGAAAATAAAAGCAGGGATTACTCTCTGGCCCTGTGCACCAAACTAGGTTGTCTCCACTCCAATGATGTGCCCAGGTTCATATGAATACAAGATTTCTCAGGTACCACAGCCACACCCCAAAATGGCTCAGCAGCTCCTCATATGGCTTCCCCTCAAGGCCTTTCACTATCCTTGTAGGCCTGCCCTAGAAGGTCTCCAAAAACTTCATATCTTCCTTCAATTTTAACACCCCAAAGTGAACAAAATATCCTAGGTGAGGCCATTTGAGTGAAGGGCAGAGAGGAACAATTCTCACCCTTGCCAGGTCAGTGTTTCTAGGCCTGATACTGATACCCCTCAGGACATGGGTGGCACTCCCACCTACCACAGCATGGCTGACATTTCTTTGTCAGTCAGCACAGTGAACTCAGACTTTATAGACTGAGCCTAGACTTCAAATTCCTTCTGTTTCTCTTCCATCCTGTATGTATTTGGGTCAAATCACTTCAAGTAAGATGTTGGGCAAGGGAGTGTGAAAGAAAAGGGTCAAGTCCTCCTCATCCTGCTGTCCCTGTGGGCATTCCTTTTCTGTTTCCAGTACATGAACTTTCTTTGAAGAATCTCCTGAAAGATCCTGCAAATCTCCTACACCTTCTGAGTGCTCCAAAGCCTGCTCTTCACCTTGAACAGGCAAATCTGTTAGTGTCTCAGTGTCTATAACACGAGATGCGTCCCAAAATTGAGGAGGCCCCCATCCGTGACAGCCGCAGGCATAGATACAATGCACAACCTAAAGCCCCAGCAGATCTGAGAGGCTCCATCCTTCCTTGCAGAGATCTGTGTTAGCTCCAGCTCCAGCACCTGCTGGCACCAAGCCCCAGAGCTCATCCCTGCCATTGCTGCACTGTGCCAGGGGGCCCCCAAAGGCACAGGGAGGTGTCATCTGGATGGCCCCAGAAGGAGCTTGCAGAACCCTGGGGCACCCGGGAAGCACGCCGGACTGGCCTCACACCTGGGTCTTGGCCGGATCCAGGCTGTGCTGGGCCATGGTGTGGCATTCCCTTGGTGCCCAGAGGCTGGTGCTGTCCCTCAGGGATCAGTGCATGGGGGCCCTGTGCTGTTGGATGTCTCTGCTGATGATCTGGAGGAGGGCTTTGAGTCCCCCTGTAGAAAATTGGTGAAGACACCAAGGAGTGTGGGAGCATGGTGTGCTGGAGGCTGGGAAGGCTCTGCAGAGGGACCTGGCCAGGCTGGCTGCATGGGCCAGGCGCAGCAGCTTGAGCTGAAGGAGAACCAAGGGCCAGGTCGTGCCCTTGCACCACAAGAAGCTCCTGCAGCTCCAGGCTCCTCCACCCTTCCTTGCAGGGCTCTGTGTGAGGCTCCAGCTCCAGCCACTGCTGACGCCAAGCCCCAGGGCTCATCCCTGCCATTGCTGGGTGGCCTCCAGCGGGGCCACCCTTCACTGAGCACCATTCCTACTGCTTGGCCCACACAAAGTGCGCCCCAGCTCCCCAGATCTCTGGGAACCAGACCTCTTCTTTTGTTGTACTCCCCTGTTAAGGATTCCTCTTGAGGGCCTACAGAGGCTTTGGCCCACGCTCCATGTTTGTGTTGCTTTCCTTGACATGCTTCCTGAGAACTGTCTCAGTAGACTGCCTGTGCTCGTTGTCTCCCTGCTCTTGTTGCCTGGGCATTGATCCAGGCCTAGCCTTCAGAGACACGTTCTGTCCCTTTTAAGTCCCATTCTCCTCTGCATGGAGGGCTACAGCACTTGAGGGGGCCTTGAGATTGCCCTGCTGCAGCAGCCACTTCGCAGAACTGCTTTTCGCGTGCTGCTGCAGCTCCATCTTAAAGCTCAAGGTGCTGCTGACTGAAAAGTTCTGCCAGAACACTGTACTTTGGACAGCTACTGATCCACTTCAATTTTCCAGCCTCAGCCTTTTTCCCAGTCCATTTATGGATGCTTATTCTTGTATCAAGTACCTGTTACACAGCGTAGTTTCTTCCTGAAGGGTTGCTTCCTTCTTTATTATAAATAGGATGAGAATAAGGACAAGGACAAGGATAGGGATAAGGATAAGGATAAGGATAAGGATAAGGATAAGGATAAGGATAAGGATAAGGATAAGGATAAGGATAAGGATAAGGAAAGGAGCCCCTTGCAATGGCCCAAAAGTTGAGCAGCTCTCCTTGCTCTCCTTGGCACAGCCTCCGTTCCTGCCTACAGGCAAATTACAGACAAGGGAGTGGCAGCCTTCTCAGAGGTGGGCAAGGACAAGAGAGAGCAGATGCTAAGAAGGAGTTTGAGCTGCACCAAAGGATGTTTGCATTGGACATTAGGAAAGATGTTTTCCCCAAAAGGGGGGATTCCATGTCAGGTTGGGCTGCCCAGAGCAAGGACAGAATTCCCACAGTGGGAGGTGCCCAGGAAAGGAAAGCCTTTTAGTTTTAGTTGCCATGGTGGGGAAGAGTCTCAGCTTGGACGCCATGGTCTCATGGGGCTCTTCCAAGGCAATGCGACATGGCACCGTGCTCCTGTGACATCGCAGCCCCTGGGTCCAGCCCGTGCCCAGAGCCCGGGCAGAACCCATCGCGCACAGAGCGAGGCCAGAGCCTGTGCGGAGCTGGCAGCTGGTGGTGCAGCAGCACCGTGGCCGGCCAGAGCTTCCCCTGGCTCCTGCCAGCTGCACTGCTCGTGATCGTACGCCGTCCCCTGGACACTTCCAGCTGTCCTGTCGGGGACACGGGCACCTCGGCTGTGCTTGCCGAGGCCCTGGAGCAGCGGGACGTGGGCCCAGAGACGACCCCCTTGGGGCACATGGCGCTGCTTTATTGGAGTTTTCGCAGCCCTGAACCTGCTGGCGACGGGAGTCTCCCTCAGCTGGTGGCTGTGCAGAAGGCTCCGGAGACGCCAGGGGCAGATTAGGGAGGGAGGGGAAGTCAGGCAGGTGGGACGGTGCCCGGGAGGGGGGAGCAGTCCAAGGCCTTGGGCCAAACCCGTGTGGGGTGAGACCTGAGGGTCCCAACGGAGGAGGAATGTTGGGCAGGTCCCCGGGGTCACGGGCCTCTTGGGCAGCCCTTTGCCCAAGGCCCGCAGGCAGCGGCTCAGCCCCTGGGCAGGGAACGGGCCCATGCTGAGTTTCAGGAACACCAGGCAGAGCCTCCGTCCGGGGCAGCCCAGCCAGGCGCAAAGTGTCTCCCGCAGAGGCGAAAGCCGGCCCTGGAGGGCTCAGCCGCCCGAGGCCGCTCTGCCCCCTCGCATCAGGCTCCGTGTGTCGTGCCCTCCAGAAGCACCAGACCCCTCGGCCTCTGCAGGGACGGGCAGCCAGGGACAGGGCTGCTGCAAGGACCTGCTGCAGCTGCTGAGGGCCAGCTGTACCCTGACGCGGCTGTGCCCGTGCTACCGCCCTCTGCAGAGGCCCGGAGAGAAGAGAACAAGGAAATGGGGCAGTGTGAAGAGGAGGAGACTCTACTTCTCCCCTTGACGGTGCCTCTCCAGCCCGGCTCTCCCTCTGAAGCTCACTGCAGGGGATGCTTGACCAGTGCTCAGCCTGGGCACTGCGACATCCCCCTCCACAGGTGTTAGTGAAGAAGGTGTTAGTGACTCTTAGATACAGAGTTCCCAGCAGTCTGTTCTCCTAGTTGTAGTTTGCCATAGAGTTCAAGTTCCCTAAAGCTGATGTAGTCTTAGGCATAAGGTTCTCTGCCCTGTAGTCTTCACACCCCCTAGCTGTAGCTCTTAAGAGTAGTTCCGATCAAAAAAGTTCATCTTTTCTCTATATGGCCTGTTTTTTATTGCTGTTGCATCTGAGAGTGGACAGAGCCATTGCATGGTTTTGCATCTGAGCTGCAGAGCAGGCAGAATGGGGAGGCTGAGTGTACAGGCAGTTTGAGAAAGAGAGTATGGAGGGCAGCTGGGAAGACAACTGTGGGCAGTATTCCCTTGCCTCCATTTTGCAAGGAAGCTCTGATTCCATCAATGTCTGCACTGTGCCACAGGCCCTCAAAGGCACAGGGAGGTGTCGTCTGGGTGGTGCATGGTCAGGAATTCAACATCAACTTTTAGCAGGCAGAATGGTGGGACACGCACAATCCTGCCTAGCATTTTTTCCATTAATTTTGTATGTGTCTATATTTCTAGGTATCCCTCCATCCCAGTTCATGCTAAGCAAAAAAGACAGGAGCAACTTTCTGTAAAACACAATATTCATTCTAAATGAGGTCCTTACTCCTCACAAATACGGAGTTAAACATTTCATATAAGATTTCTTCCAACCCTTAATTGAACCTATGTTAGTATTACAGTGAATTACTGTAGCAGGTCCTGTCCATTCTTTCAGCATTCACACAGCTTCAGAATATTCCATCCAACCCAAGCATCTTTAATTCCTGTCCCCACATGAAAACAGCCTCTCTGCTGTTTTCTCTTCAAATCCCCCTCCTGCTAATAAGCATCTTTTTATGGGGCGTCCTGCCACAGCGAACCAGTAGCTGCAGCCATAGCACCAGAGGTTCTGCTTCCCATGTGTATTTAGGAATATGATTATTTCCTTGGTTTTATTTTGGGGGTCCTCTATTTATAATGAACCTGATAATATTTTCAGTCTGCTTTTAGAATACTTGGAGTTTATCATATCCATGTAATCCCTTCAATCCTTAATCCTCAAAATAATTTGCATTAGATGCTCCCAGCACTCACAGCTCAGAAATTTGAAAATAAAAGCCATTTTGACTAAATGCTCAGAAATTAAATAAATAAACACAGCCAAAAAACAGTTTGCAACACATGAATTTTAATTACAACTATCCCATTATTTGATTGGATTTTACTGTAAAAGCTCAAATCCTGTTGTTTCACTTTTTACTGGCTGCAGGCCTCAGCAACTGACTGTGCAGTCGGCATTTTAAGAAACAAACCTAGAACTTGACTGTGAAGCCACCAACACAGGTGGCTGAAAGACAGCACTTTTAAAGGGACTTGCTGACATCAGAATGTCCTCCCTCTGCAGAGAGCAGTTTGGAGAAGCAGGAATCCTTTTGAGAACTCAAGAGATTCAGACAGTGATCCCCTCAAACTACCCTATGTCAGAAGCAATACACAATTTCATTTTTTCATCACACACCATGAATTCACTTTGCCATTTTTAACTCCCCATTGAATGCCCATTCTTTCCCTTCAGCAATGATTCCTGACTTTTATTTAACCCCTAATGCCCTCATTCTCTTAGATAAGGAGCCAAATACGTACACAGATAGAAGGAAATTGAACGTGCACAAGAATTTAATCTCACCAACTGAGGTGTTTTTGGAGGGTCTCATGTGTGAGCTTGTATGTGGGTCAAAATATGGTAGGAAAACGCTAAAAATATTTGCTTAAAAAATACATTTAAAAATAAGTACAAATTCTATGTGTGCCTTCGCTTTAAAAGAAAGTGCACTTGCAGATGACTCCAAACTGAGCTCAGGTCTTCAACAAACAATTCTCCTTTGTTCTTTCATTGGGTCAGACAACAAACCACACCTCTGAGAACCACTATGATTTGGAGGAGTTCTGAAAGGACTTTGCAGGTGATCACAGTGAGTATTTTGGTTGGTCTGTGCTTTCCTCAGGGCTTAGCCTTTCCTCCAGTGCAGTTTTTGGGGCTCACATTCTGCTCTTCTTTTCATTTCTCCCAGTCTCTTCCCAGCTGCAGCAAAGACATTGCTTGTTCTTTCTGGTCATTCCTCTAAGATAATTCCAATTCTCCAGAGTCCATATATCTTACAGATTTGAAAACAACCCAGACTGCATGGACTTGAGATTACATTACTTTCATTTCAGTTCTTGAACCATCCTTTCTTAAACCAGCTTAGAATTAGGTTTGCACAATCTCTGCAATATTCTTCAGTGTGTGGAGAGGAAAAACCACCAAGCCTGGAGCAAAAATGAGCAGTTCAGATAGGCTTAGGAAGTAACACCGAATCAACAGGAATCTGTTTAACCTGCTACATCTGCAGGTTAAAAGGAAGTAAGTTAATCCGCATAAACCAATCGAGCTCTTTGGAAACGTCTCACCCAAAAATGCGGCCCATGGAGGACCCTGTTCCGCGGGCAGCGGTGCCATCTAGTGAGGGGAAGGACTCGCGGCACCATTTAGATTCCACAGCTACAACACAGAACACCCGAATTTACCTGCTGGAAAGGTTGACATGTTGAAAAGGTGCACTACAGGAAATAAAATGCCTTCTCGCGACGCCCCTTTTTTGATAAAGGAAAGACATAAACAGATTTTTTAGCAACACCTAAATATTCATTTCTATGGGAAGATTTCTTTATCTCTTCTTGGCTTCCCCATTTATACATATATACTCAAAATTACTGGAAATATTTTTAATTATGGGCTGTTTTTTTAAATAAGCAGTAAATTTTTCAGTGCTTTGCCTCCAAGAACTTAAATGACAAGTTATTACAATGATGATCAGTTTAAAACAGGTTTCAAAGTTGATTTTGATCCTATTTCTTTGTTGTCTCCAGGGAAGTCTGACAGACACCCCATCTGCCTGTTCAGTACTTTAAAAAATTCTTATGTACAATTATGCATTGATTAATCTATGAAAACATGAAAGATACATTTATACATACAGGCAAACATCCCCAAAAATGTTAGGCCAAAGATGAAAGAGCTCAACTTCTGCAGAGAAAAAGTCCAGGCAAAAGAATAGAATATATCTGAAAGAAGAAAAGATGAGATGCCTTACTTATGGGTAGAGGACAGACCTCAGACAAGTCAGACATTGCTCATAGTCCAAGATGGGGGTGTAGGATACTGTCAATGTGTTCATGCATGTGTTTAGCATGAGCTGCAGAGAAGTGCTTAGAAACCTAAACACCTTTGTGGCTGTTTATTAATGTCTTGTGTCGGGTATTGGAGTTTGCCTGTTGTATATTGATCCCAAAAGTTTAGTTCACAGATTGCCACTTCGTTGTCATTAAAAAATCTAGGCCCCTTTGTCAAGGAACACGCCTGTGCAGGCAGCCCAGGTTGCAAGCTTCGGTGTGAGATGCAGGTTGAGCTCTGCGTGGGAGCCCAGAGAGACAAGTGGCTGTGGAGTGCAAAGGGCACAAAGAGCGGTGGCACAGGCGGGAATGGTCACTGAGAGACTGGGGAGGGAGAGCGAGACTTGTGAGCCTGTAGATTGTGAGGAGAGAAAAGCCTGGGGTTCCTTTGCTGGGGGTCGTCCTTGGAGGCACCAGCTCGGGCTGTTTGTGTGTTACTGCGCCCTGAATAAATGTCTTTATGGAACGAGAGGTCTGACACTCCGCCGTGGGAAACCCGGGGTCGAACTGGTGAGGAAACCTGGTCTGACTGTATGAGTGGGTGATGTGAGGAGTCAAGCCGAGCTCCCACTGAGCCGCCCGCTGTGAGGGGGTTCGGTCCCAGAAGTGAAAGTCTCTGGCCTTGGGACTGTGACCAGCACAGTCTCGAGAATGGTCAGACCGGGAATTTTCCTTAACATCCTTTTGAGCCTGTTTTCAGCTGTGTGAGGTGACCAGTTTTGCCCTGAGATAGCAGTACGCCGTTCATCTCTTGACTTTCCCAAGCAAGGTCCTCTGCATCTTCTCAGATGTACAAATTGTACATATTAGGACACCTTCAAGTTTGTTGTTGAAGCCTCTACAGGTCATAGTATTTGGCTCCATGAAAACAGAACGTACCCAGCAATGCCGGAAACAAACTTCTGGCAAATACATACATATTTGTCACTCAAAATTTGCTCTTTTATTTTGAAAAGCTGTAAGAAAGTTCCCCTGACTTCACAGCTCACAGCTGTTATTTATGCTCTATAAAATGTCACCAACATCTGCTACCATAGTGAAATGCAGAACTGCAAAGCAATCTGAAGTTCAGATGTAAACAAACAAAACCATTTCCCAAACAATGGTTTCAAAGGCAGTAACGGTGAAATAGCCTAAGTATTTTAAAATCTAAAAGTGTATCAATCTGTTGAATTTTTATGGAATGAGATGCATATGTGGATAGAAAGACTTCAGCTTCCCAAATGTAAATCTTATGTGACTCTGGATAAAGTCAAGGTTTTCAGAGGTTGTTTGTATGTTTTGTCTGCTGTGTTGGCACTCCTGGGCCTCACATTTAATATTCACAGAAAGACAGGTGCCCCTTTGCATAGAGCCTTCGGATGTATCACTTCTGGGCAATTCAGAAGTGCCACAGGCACACTGACAGTCACATCCAGAAAGAGAAGTCTTGGGACACTGAGACAGACCTGCGGGCACCTCCTCTGAGGCCTCATGTCACACAGCAGCCACTCTGACCTGGCTGGGAAAAGGAACATGCATATTTGCCTTAGGGCAGCCAAATGACTCCAGCCATTCTTTCAAGCATCTGGAAATGCCCTGATCAGTGAAAAAGCATCAGTTCTTGCAATCCAAACACCGGAATTTTAGAAATATCTTGTGAAGCACTTTACGATAATGTAACCCTGCCACCAGGGATGCGAACCTAAATGTACATTTCCAAATACACACAGTCCAATTTTTATGGCATGCAATGGATCTCCACACCCCTTCTTTAGTATACTCTGGTACAAGGAACTTGCTGACCCAGAGCAAAAGAACCTGTCCAGATCTCCTAAATTAAGTACAATCTTCACTTCTTGGGCTTTTCTGAAAGGACTCCCTGCAAAAACAATTAGCGAGGGACTCTGGAGAAAGCATTGGAAAGTTAAAAGCTGGACATCCAAACCACTCTGTCAGTTTCTTGGGACATACTGACAGCCAGCCTCCTAGAAGTAAGCTAGATGATGAGGCAATTATGAGAATAAGACAATAATGACAGCTTTTCCCAAATGTGCAGCTCTATCCACATCCCCAAAAGCCTCATGGCTGATGTCAGAAAAGCCAGAATCCAATGGACCGTCTCTTCCTGGAGTCATAAGAACACTAAGTATAGGATGGAGCTGGTGCCAAATGTCATCAAGGTCATGCTGGTGTTAAAGGAGATCAGTGAGAAGGTTTTCTCTAACTGTGGAACACAGAAGGATTCCAGGGATGAGAGCCGGTCATGGTGGTGGTGCAGTGTGTGTGTGTGTGTGTGTTGTTGCCAGGGAGTCTTGCACAGAATAGAAGCAATAGTAGACTTTCCACCCTGAAACACACACTCCTCCACCAATGCTTTGAGACAACAATAGCTGCATCTACAAAATTTCCCCCCACGATCACAGTTTTAGCTTGGCACAGGCAACCTATCAGCAGGATCAAGGAAGTCACCGTTGCTAGATGACCTTTAAAAAGCAACAGCTTGTAAACTTCAAAGTTTCAGAGAAAAGTCTTGAGAGAAACAAAGCTACAGATGGCTCACTAACTATCCTGCCGACCCATGTGGAGAAGCAAAACTTGAAGGTGCACAGGGGCTGATAAATTAACCTCTAGATTGCCTGTGTGTTCATAGAGGTTGGAGCTCTCAGATGCTCTGAGATTGTCGCCTTCCAAGGCTCCGACTCCCAAGCCTGGCTAGGGCAACACTGGAGCTGGAGAAAACCAGAAGTTAGATTTTGAAAACAGTACTAGCTCTGGATAGCAGGGTAGCATTTCTGCCTAAGGTTTAGGATTAAAGAATAGAATAAAACATTCTTCACTCCATGGACAGTTTCAAGGACTTTAGTGAGATATTTAATGAAAGCCCTAAGATTACAAGCAACTTCAAGAAAGCTCAGGAGTCTAAGGACAGACAAGTAAAGATTATCTTGTTAAACAATTTGTAATTAAGAGCCAGACAACAGTGAAGAACCTCTGCATTCTATGTGACATTTAAGGTGTGGCAGAGAATGTGAAACCATCACAGACAGTACTGTAAGTGATTTAACAAAGGGTGTCTAATAAGAAAAATATGCAGATACACTCTGGTTGACAACAAGAAGTAAGGTAGCCAAAGCCACATGACAACTGCAGACAAGAGGCTGAGCCAGGATCTAACACCCAGGAATAACATGGAGTCCTTGGAGCTATCAGAAAAGAAAAGGAAAAAAAAAAAAAAGAAAAACACACACACACACACAAAACCCACAAACAAAAAAACAAAAACAAAACCTAAAACAAACAAACAAACAAGCAAACCCAAAACAAACCAAGGGGCGGGGGGGGGGGGGGTGGGGGGGGTGTTGGGAAAAAATCTCCAAGAAAGGCAGAAGAGGCAGAAGCACATCCCCCTCTGTTCCTCTGTTTCATGCTGGGTGGGTGCAATTTCAGATCTAAAGGACTGGCCTTGTTACTGCAGCCAGCACAGTCCACCTGGCTCAGTGATCGTATGCAGGTAGCCCTGGAGTGCAATGGTGCCACAGAATTAATGGATGTTTAAAAAGAATGTAAATAAGATTCACTCCACAGAAAAGACAAGAGTTACATATACAACCTTTAATCTTATACTCTTTCAGTCTAAAAGTAAGGCCAGCCAAACTCATATTACAATTTGTCAGTGTCTTAACAATTGCAAGACTGGAACAAGCTGGTATTTGCCATTTATTTCCAGAGTACATTGCTAGTCACAGGAAATCTACAAGTGACTCCAGCTGTGATTCCTTATCCTCTCCTGTAGGAGAGGACATGGAGCCTAAGACAGCTATACCAGAGCCCTTATTGCTCAAGTCCTCTCAAGTTCTCTATTCAAATCTTGTCCATCTAGAACAGCTTCACTGGGTTATTTATGCTATAATTCATATCTGCTCACCTTCTCTCATATTGCAGCCCCTGAGAAGTGAGGCATTCACTGCTAGGGTAAAGCAAAAGAAAAAGTAATCTTGGGTATTTTCTGTGAAACATATTTTGCAAGTGTTTTAAAAATCAGAAGTTTTATTAGCATCACCTCTCACAATCCATGACAAACTACAGACCACCAGTAAGATTAGCACTGAAAAGCTGCTGATGCAATAAAAGACCTTAACTTATGTAATTGAAGCTGTGTATTTTAAAGGTCAAAGGCATCAATAATGCTGAACTGACAATAACAAAGATTTGTCAGCCTTTAAAAGCCTTAAATCTGTGTGGTAGACAAGCCATAGATTTTTCAGCATTTAATATAATTTTAACAGCTTAACGATTAACTGACAATTAATTACAGCATGTTCAGCGGCCAGTATATTTGACAGGTTCATGCCTATAAACTATTTGTAGGAGTCTAAAAACCAGTTTATTTGGACTGTGGCCCCAAAGGAATAACAAAAACCTCTGCAATGTACAGGTCAGACCCTGTAGATATCACAGCCAAAGCTGGAATACTACACACCAGGCACCCTTATCCTGAACCCAAGGTAGAACAGGATCCACCACTTCCTCCAGCTGAGCTACCTAAATAACCAGAGGAGATAGGTTGATACAGATAAATCACACTTTTTCTCCTTGAGTCAAAGGATGTTTAGTTTTGCAGTTTAATTGCCAAAGGGGCTTAATGCAGAAGTGCAGCAAGAAGCAACAGGAAAAAAACCAACCCAACAATGACAACAAAAAACCACACACACACACAAAAACAAACAAAACCCCCAACCAAACAAAAAAACCCAACCAAACAAATAAAAACACACACAAAACGTTCCTGTACTTTGACAATGTAACCAGTCCTTTACTGCTTTACCTTTTCTCTGACTTCTCAGCTCATTCTTCCCTTTGATTCAAATCCCTCACACAACCATGCCACGTTGTTCCCCCACTACTTACATTATGTATCACACCCGAATATTCCCTGGCTTCATCACTGCAGGGAAACAGAGAGTAGCAACTCCTTATCCCAATCCTAGAGTAGGATGTACTAAACAAAGTTTATTTCCTAAACACATGAATTCTCAGAAGCTAACTAAGGGTAGTTAGGGGCAGGCTGTTCTTTTATTTTAGTGAAAATCAGACTTAGGATTGAGTGAGGACAGAGTTCTAAAGGAATAGTTGCAGAGAGGGTTAATGGCAATTGAAAGACAGGCCAAGCAGTGTGACGCTGCAAGGACGTTTATTGACAAAAAACACAGATATTTATACTGTTCTAGCTTCTGCATAACAATTTCCAATTCTTCTGTCTACCTGTGATATAGTGCATAGCAGGCCATAATGTATGCTTCTGCACAATTAACGTATCACTGCAGGCTGCTCTGTTCCTTGGGAGGGGGATACAGTTTCTGCAGTTCCTTCTTTATGTATCTTTCTCAGTTTCTGCAGTTCTTTCTCACAGCTTTTTCCTCACAGCTCTTGCTGTACAATCTTCAGCAATTCAAGCCTACAGTTCATGCCGTTTAACTCGTTCTGCTCTGGAACAGAGGGTCAAAAGTGAGTTGGGGTTGAACAGTTAGGAGTCTGCTCTGCTTGTGCCTGGCATGGGTAAAAGTGTAAAGAAATTACTTATAGGCTCCTTAGCCAAGAAAGACCTCTCAAGTGATGTTTAACAGTAACACTGCTACATAACACACGATTACTGTTTTAGTGTTAGGTTCTTACAGGTTTATTTTTATGCAAGAAGAGTAAAATATTAAATCCAAAATAACTCCAAAGACGAGGACAAGAATGCCTTGTGTTATCAGTTTCATGGCTTGATTCAGCATTAGGTTCTAATCAGGATTACAGCTCTTACAGGCCCAGAGCAGACATCTTTACTGCAGCTGCATGAATTCAGGATAATGAAAATAAATGATTTATACTTATGAAATACATATGAGATGAAGTTCTCTGTCAGGAAAAGTGCTGTGACTACTGCTGTTGACTTGAAAACTGTAATATTACAAATGCCAGTACCAAACAGCTGGCAGGTGCTTTACAAATGAATTTATAAAGGTAACCCAGATATCATTCAGATTATGTACCATGAATTTGCTAGAACATAAACAATTCATTCAGCATTATCAGGATAGCAGTGTGTCCACACACTAGGACCGATGCAAGGTTCAAATTTGCAGATATCATTTGGGGAAGACTATTTAATACTTGACTAATTTAGCTAACAATTTGAAAAAGGTGCTAATTAAAACATGCCTAGGGCTGCCACCTGCTGCCAAAATTGCAGCTATGCTGCCATTGAAATGTTTCCACTTCATTATTAAACCAAGCATTTGGACTGGCTCAGGCTAACAAACACAAACTTCCCATGATGTTAGCAGAACTCACTTTTGAAACTTCCTGTATATGATTCCTGCAACATTTTGGACAGTTCTGCAACACTAAGTCCATGATTAAGTGGAAGCGACAGCTGGGTAATAAAAGTTGGCAGAAAGTGCTAAATCTTCTGGTGTTTTTTGTTGTTATTGTGTTGGGTTTTTTTGTTTGTTTATTTGTTTTTTAAACCTACACCACCTTGCAGGATTCTGTCTTCCCAGCAATAATGGAAGTAATTGATTCTTATCTTACTAAGAATGGAAGTGAGAGAAATTAGATTTACAAACATTGCATTGCCTGGTCCAGTTGCAGTAGTTATTGACAGGACTTGGGAACACCAGCATTTTTGTGTTGAAAAACTGGATACATTTGTACCACTTGAACAGGTGATGCCCCTTTTCACCAATACAGAGTTGGAGCATTACTGGTGAGATAAAAAAAGCAGAATAATTGACAGAGCTTTACTATTCCTGCTGCAGGAACAAACAAACAAACAAATCTGAGAATGCTGCAGATTCAGACAATAGCAAGGAAGACCTGCAGCTTCTTTATGCTGTGAAGAGCAGCTTTGTCCTGTTCCCACTTGCATGTGAGGAAGATCATGCACTCAACCAGAGACCAAGCAAAACTGCTTCTCTAGTGACTACCCCTTTCAGGGTGTTCTGAAATGACCTTTAAAACTGAACTGCCTGCAGTTCAGAGACACTGTCTCTGACTCACTGAACAGAAGGTCCTATCAAGGTTCTTCAGCAAGACTGGAATTTAAGTTTCCATTTAAGTTTCTAACACAGAGAGTAAAGAGTTGTGAGGGCAGAAAGGAGGAAAGGGGAAGCACTTAAAAATATCTTCAAAAGAGTACTGAAAAGTACATTAAAAGAAAAAAGAAAATAAAAGAACCTTTGCAATTCTAGCTTTTTGAAGCTCAAGAATGATTCCCATCCCTGTAAAACCTTCCAAAGCTGATTTTCAATTCCAGCTTGCTCAAACTCCTCTGGATTCTTTTACACTCAAGTTATTACATATTTAGAGTATGTTTCCAAGGCGCCGTTTGAGAAAGCACATGCTGCCAGTATGCCTGAAGCACACGGCTCCCGTACAAATCAGTGACATGTCTGCTATAGCACAGACACTTGGCAAAATTGAGGAAACCTCAGCAGTATCACAAAAGCTTAACCTGAGCCAAAGGAAAATGTCCCATTTAATCTGAAGCTAGGAACAAAAGACAAGCAGGCAACCAACTCTTTATAGATCAACTAGGAAAAAAAGTAAAAAAAAAAAGACTAGGGGCAAGAAGTTATTTTGCTTTTCAGTGGCAGGAAGGCTTTTTTCTGCCTGTCCAACTCCACTTTTTCAGCTGCTCAATTTTCTTTACCCCTCAAATGGTTCTCACCTTTATAAAGCAAGTGTCTCTCAAGTTCTCTCACGTTTTTAGAGTTTTACAGCGGGAAAAAGCTGAAGAAACACCTTTTGCCTCTCAAGAAAAAGATAGTATTCTGGCCCACACTCCTAGCCAGCTGGGATCCTGGACCTCAGTGGGCACAACATGTAATGCAACAGCTTGTCTTCGTTTGAAAGACAGGTATCTGCTAGGGAGGGGAGGGGCCTCTCTAGGAATGGGGGAATTCCTAACCCCTCCCTCCGAGTTGTTAAAATTTAGAAAATTAAAGGGGCTTTTTCAGGCAGAGGTATGGGGAAAGGAATAACAGTTCTTTACTAGTAAATATAACAAGGCAAACAAACAACAACTACAGCATTAATAAGAACCAGGAACCTCGAGGGGCTTTGTTTCACAAAGCCCGGGGCAGTCTGATCCCTTGGGACTCCGAGAGCACCAAGCTGGAAGGGTGGAAAACTCCCGGGCTGGTGGATGGAACGGGGAGGGGAGGGATGTCCTGGCAGGCAGGGGGGGTGTGGGGCTACAGCGTAGCAAAAAGAAAGAAGAAGCAGTGCTGAAGAAGCCGCGACTCCCGGGCAGGGCTGGCCCACATCCAGCAGGGCAGGCGAAGGAGCTCAGAATTCCTGGGCACACGAGCAGGTGATGGTAGATCTCCCAGGACCAGACCTTCTGTTGACAGTAGACTTCTCCCACAGCAAAGAGCAGCCTGGCCGTCCTCTCCGATGCCCAGAGCAAAGACAGCCCCGCCAGCTCCCCCAGCCCTTTTTCCTGCCCCCAAACTGTGATCTTGCCCCTCCTTTGTGTTAGTCGAGTACCATCTAAGTACCAGCACTTAGCTTCTTAGCAACTTATGGGGATAAATTCTTTAAGACAAAAAGGAACAAACCTAACCTCCAACACAGCTTTTGTACCAAAATGAATATAATGATAGTGGAACTGGGGTCCAGCTCAGCCAACCCCAATCATGGGTCATGATCCTATTACATGGGATGGAACAGATATCCTGAGCCACTAATGGAGTAGAAGCTGTGTTGAAATATCACAGAAGGGAAAGGTTTAGTTTACTCTAAGTCCCAAAAAGGACCATGGGTCACGCTTCATGAACGAAGTGCAGATTTGCCAAAACAAAGTAAAACAAGACTTTATCATGAAAAATCATCCTAAAGTTAAGAGTATTCCCAATTTTAATTTGTCCCCCTACCCCTTTCTTTTTTAATCTGCAATGCTAATCAGTATTTCCACAACCACTACTAGCAATTATTATTATTATTTTTTTTTTTTTAATAAGAAGGATTCAGTGTTGTTATGGACAATAAATAGCCGTTTTGACATAAAGTAATTTTATTCTGCCATTTTAAAAATATCAATCTGAAACAGCCACAGTAAAAGAGACAACCTCGATCCCGGGTTATCGAAGTTGGGTGAGTGCAGAGACGGCCACAACTGAACCAGTCCTCCCCGTTCCGCGATCCCTTAGATTCAGTGGGCAGGTTTTATACAGTTTTTCTTCCCTGAAGCAGTTTTATTGTTAGTTCCTCTCTGCCGTGCATATTAATGTATTTTCTTTCTCTTGCTGCTTGGCTTCGAATGCGTCTTCCCCGGCAGAATCGAGCGCTTGAATGGGGTTCCGAGAAATCGGCATTGGGATGCTGATAGCGACATTTCTGCGTTTTCCACTTCTAGATTGGTATCATGTATTAATCATTGGAGAAGGCAGTGGACCCTCCCTTGACGGATGGGACATCTCCTCTTTGGCCATTCCTTTTGGCTATTAATTTGGAATTCACCCTGCCATTGTCTGGAATCTCTACAATTGCAAATTAGTCTCGGCAGCCAGAGAAGTTTCCACAGTTTGCGGAAACCTTTTGCTTGTAATACAGTTTATAGGTTATAACATATAAAACACGAATTTATCTCAAAACATATATCACAGTGTTAACCTACACAAAAATCTTCATGTGGAAATTACAAAGTAAGGGACAAAGCCTGTATCATCAGCTGCCATTTATTAGAGTAAGACAAAACAAATCATCACAAGCACTGCATCAGAGAAGCTAGTAAGCATTTGATTTTTCTTTACCTCTCTGACCTGAACAGCTGATGGAGGAAATATTTTTTCTCTGTTAATTTTCTCGAATTTCTTTTGCTATGTAGAAACCCTCAGACATATTTTTTTTTAGTCTGAAGAATCATTTAGCTATGTCATTTTAGTATACTGCCCTTGTTTCTCTCTCATTTTGTCTATCATTATACAGACACAAATCTCCCAAGTGCTCTCTTTCAAATAAAATGGAACACAGCCTCTTTTAAAAAGGTCATCTTTAAAATTATGTACAATAAATCCAACACTGGTAAAAATCTATTTTAACAGCACTTCTCACTCATCTCCACATTTCATCTCCATTGAATACTCTGCAGCACAAATCAAAAGATGGGGCTTGTTGGCTGCTTCAGACTAGAGAAATTCCGTTTCACAACCACAGCATTGAAGTCTGATCTAGTGACACTTCTGTAATTATTGAGGTTAAACCCCAAGACATGGACCACAAGCACTCTATCATTTCCTCCTGACCCCAAATCTGACCTGTCATTTTCTTTTTAACATCAATTCCCCATTTATGTTCTTTCCCTGCATCTATACAGATACTGAAGAGGGAAATTCTTCCTATCATAAATCATGCAGATGAGCTTATCAAGTCCAAACAGAGTCTCTGGATTGTTTAGGGGAATGAAAAGCTAAAATTAATTTTTAAATGTCAAAAGCACAGAGATATTCCAATGGTTTTTCAAGACATAAACTAATCAAACACATTTATGATAATGTAGAATTAAAAAAAAAAAAAAAAAAAAAAAAGGTTCCATATATCTTAGCAATTTCTGAAGACTGAATTTTATAGTTATTTATTCATCTAACAACACTGACTGTCAAGCAATGGAGCATTAGCATGACTTCAGTCAATGGGGCTACTATGCTGTTGGCCTCTGAAAATCTGAGAAGGCAGCTCCCTTCAGCACTGTTCAACAACGATGTCCCTTAACCTTTCCCACACCATCACCTTGCTTTCTCCTCTCTCTCTTCCTTCTCTCCATTACTCCCTTTTTTTGGGCTGTACATCTGTGCTGCTGTGTGGTCTTTGTTCTCTGCTGTTTTCTGACCCAGAGCATAAACAGATGCCCACTGGCTGCAGTGAGCCCCCTTCCTTGCATACATGAGTCCACAACCAGCTTCTTCTCTTTTGCTGTCACTTGGGATAATTATTTGCCCCTAAAATTCATAAAGGAAAATCAGATTGTCCCCAGATGCTGATCTTGATCAAACAGTCCATCCCTCCCAAAAATCCCCCTGGGGAAGAAGCCAATGTTTTGCCTTGCTTCCTCCAGTTCAAATAAATGCCTTATGGCCTGCCACAAGGCAGGTTTAAGAGACCCTGGGCACAGCACTGGCTGTACCTCCTGCCCACCCACTCATCCCTCTGGCTCTTCCTACAGGGGAGCAGCTCAGTTCCTGCTGTCCATCATGGGATCGGTTGGGATGGGAAGGAGATAGCCCATCAAGGCTTCATATCCCGAAGTATCACTTTTTACGCAGCTACAGGAAACCACATGGGGAGTATTCCTTCAAATGAGAAATCCATTCTTGCCAGGTCTTTCCACTCTGGAATGCAGCGTGGAGCCCTGCCTGTGCCATCGAGCTGCTGCTGAGGCCAGGAAGAATCAACCTCAATGGGAACCTGAGCAGGACCTGCCTGGGGCTGGAGCAGAGTCAGGGCAGGGAAATGCGGTAATACCGCACAGAGGAACAGAGAAGCTTGGAGACCTGTTCAGACAGAGCTACTGCTCTGTGCTTCCCACAACCACTTGGGAATCACACGTGTGCCAGCCCACCATACAGAGGCTGAGCTGCCTCTCATACTGAAGTCTGTGTCTTTTCTCCTCTCAGCTGAACCCAAAACTGTTTGCTGCAGCTGCCGGCAGCTCTCTGGCTCCTGCCATCCCACCATATTCTGCAGGCTGCAGCGGGATCTGTGCTGTGGCAGGCAGGCAGCATGGAATGGGAGAGGCTAAATAGGAGGCTGATCTCACTCTCCATGTGTAAATGTCCAGATCCAGGGGGATGGCTGTCTTACAACAGTCTAATGGGCCAACAGTTAAAAGCAGATCTTCATCTTGCATGTCCTCAAAAGGACAAGAACAAACTACAAACCAAAATGTGCAAATATTCAACGTAAAACTAGCATCAAGTCTCTCATCCTTGGAGCATACAGAAGATAGAAACCTTTCCCCTTCCCCCCAGTGTGGCTCCAGTTTATGCAATATTCAGAAACAAAGCAGCACTAGCACATACTGCATAGGATAACAGTGGTCTTTTTTACAGTTGAGGGAATGGTTATATACTGCTTAGATGCTGCCATAAAAGCAGACTTGAAAAACTGACACGAAAATTCACCTGTGCAAGCACACCACTTTTTTCCCCAGTCTTGCAAGAACCATAAAGAAGTAGAAACAAAACACCCTAGTAGCAGCCTAGCTTTCAATGAAAAAAAAAAAAAACAAAACCAAAAACAAACAAACAAAAAAAAACAAAACACATGCCGAGGAGATGTAAACCTTTCCCTATCTTTTGTAAATGCAGATGGCACTTTGTAAATATATACAGAACAGTAACATAGTTGCCATGAAGACCGAGCCTAAGTAACCATGTATTGGTTCAAGGACACTAAAACCCTCATAAAAGCTGGAAAATCCTGTGAGGAGAATAGCAAATGCTTTTTTTTTTGTGCACAAATCAGGACTCTGCCTCTCTCCTAAGCTGCTGAAGTCCAAACTTGCAACCTGGCAGGGAAAGAGAAGAGTTCATAATGCTAGAGTGGAAGAAGCTGAGACAGGACAATTGATAACTTTTACCCCACCCTAGAGAACCCATAGTACAATCTGATGACAAAGCCACATTGATAAGACATGCAATATGTGCTGAGTTTCTCCAGTACGCTTCTCCCTAGGAAAAACAACTCAAAATAGAGAATTATGGGGGAACAAAGCTTTATTTCAGCCATTGCTTTTTAAAATAAAAATCTAATCCAACCAGAAATCTGTGTCATGAATTGTTTCATAAGCATGCCTTCTTTTTTCCGGTTAATTTTTTTCACACTCAGTGCCTTTTTGTTACATCCACTGTGGGGATGGTTCACAGCAAGGCTCCTCATGCAGCACAGCTGGAAATGTGAGTTTCCTCTGTTGGTAAAATCTCTGGCATTATCTGTGGCACTGAAGGGAAAAAACCCAAGTAAGACAAAGCCCACCAAAATGCCTCTACATACGGATTCCCATTCAAAGGTTCAGCAGTCTACTCTGCCCCATCACACACTGTGCACTGTGGCTATCAGGCCCTTTGCTGGTTTCCTTAGGGATCTTCCTCTTCTCTTCCTTCCATTCTGGAAGGCATCAAAAATAAGAGCCAAATTATACACATATCTGCTGTAGGAGGCCTGACTGACACTAATCTTTCTGTGCTGGTGTGCCAATGGAAAAGTTCCAGCAGAATTTGGCCCTCAAAATTATGGCCCCATGTGAGAAACAGAGCTGCAGGAATTTTCATTCAAAGCAAAATCCAATCCGAAGGCAGATTTTGGAGAAAACCTGTGGAGGACCTCAAGCCAATAACCCTCCAATGCCAGGTAGAGAGCTCATCTCTGAAGGCCCGTAACACAGAGGGACCTGCCCTGTGGCCAGAGACAAAGAAAGTAGCTGCCAAAAAACCCATTGAATGATCAACAATTCCCTACTGTGATGTGATGGTACTTTACCTGTAATTAAGGCTGTCAGCAAAAATTTAAGCCCAGAAAATATTTTGTGCACACTTAGATGCAACAGGGAGATGAGATCAGGAAAGCATTTGGTAAACTGGCTGCAGAGGCCCCGGAGTCTGCTGAATAATTAATAAGCTTAGGATACTTAATATAAACTTAAAGGTGGGGTCAACTAGGAACAGAGCCCTAGAGCAAAATCAGTAACATCAAAAGTAAAGTAAGGATAAAAAAAGTAAATCCATTTTGTCTTTGTTATTCCTTTATGTTACCAGATGAAGCAGCAGGGAAGCTGCTCCCTTTAAGTAGTGACAGCCTTTTCCCCCACTCATGCAAGGCAGTGCCCTACGCTACACCTGTGGTGCTGAAATGTACGAAGCTTTCTCACCTTTGAGCACACAAGAAAAATCCTGTGTTTCCAAAGGTGATGAACTCCCTTAATTTGCAATGGCTCCAGCCTTTCTGAAAACCAGTAGGTCTCTGGCTCATGGGCAATCAGAGCCTGTACAATTTTTATACTTCGTTTGTTTGTTCATTTGTTTGTTTTTGTTTGTGTCGTGTGTGTCGTCCCCCCCCCCCCCCCCCCCCCCTTCACCGAACAGCATTTGTTACAAGCATATTCAGAGAATCAGTTAGGTTGGAAAAGATCTCTGGGATCATCGAATCCAACCTATGCCATGACACCACTTTGAAAAGTAGACAAGTAGCATTGAGTGCCACGTCGAGTCTTTAACACCTCCAGGGACAGTGACTCCACCAGCTCCCTAGGCAGCCCATTCCAGTATCTAATGAGAGGAATGAGATTTGTCTTTACAAAGAAGCTGTGAGTCTGCTAGTAGGTAAAACTAGCACTGAGAGATAAGAGAAACAATGGGAAGGATTCTACTGATTGATGAATGGAAAAGAAGATACTTGCCTTTACAAACAAACCGTAAGTTTGTTTGTAAATGAATTTGAATATTGAAAGATGAAAGCAACAATGGGGAAAACCCATAAAAATTAAAAATTAGCGGGGTTTTATACATTAAAGGGGGAATCTTAGGTCTTAGGCATTTCAGGAAGTCTGTACCTCTCAAGTACCTAAGCCAGTGGGGAAAGAGAGAGGGAAATGAAGCCGGGAAATTAGGAAAAAAAGGAGGCTGCGTCCTCCGAAAAACTGAGAGACCCCATGGGAAATGCCCCATGGCCTCTCCCTTTATTCGAATAAAGTAAAAGGACTCGTATGTCTCCTTTTTGGACATAAACCTCTGGTGTTCGTGGATTAATTTTCCTAACACTAATCACCACTTCTACGAGGAAATTCCTCCTAATGTCCAACCTAAACCTCATCTGGCACAGCTTGAGACTATGTCCTCTCATCCTTGTGCCTGTTTGCTTGGGAGAATAGTGGCACCTTCTTCCCTTCACTTCCCGCTAGGACGCTCTCGGATCCCAAGGCTCCAAGGGCACGGCGAGCAAAAGCGCTGCCAGAAGCGGGAGGCGCGCTGCCGAGCCCGACCGGCCCTCACGGCTGCGCCGCCCCCGCTGAGGCGGGAGGAGCGACAGGCCCCGGAAACCGGAAAGGGAAAAAAAAAAACCACCCACGTAAAACCCCGCCCTCAAAAAGCTTCCTTCCCACCCCAAAACCGCCCCGCCCGCCGCTGTGACGTCCCGCGTCCGCAGCTCAGTGCGACGTGTCCCTCGGCCGGCGGTGAGGGGGGTGAGGGGGGTGGCGTGTGCCCCGGCCCCGGGAGACGGGGATCAGGGATGGGGGCCCGGGTGTGCCCTGGCCCCGGGAGACGGGAATCAGGGAGAAGGGATGGGGGGGCTGGGCAGAGGGGATTGGGATGGGGCCAGGGATGGAGGGGGCCTCGGCCGGAGCGAGGGGAAAGGGAGGCGCTGGGGACTCGAGAGGCGCCGGCATCGTACCGGGACCCTCCTGCCAGGGGGTCCGTATGGATTAAAGGGAGCAAATGCCTCCGATGGGTGTCCTGCGTGCGGTGGCGATGCCGACACACGCCTGCTCCGAGAATAAGGCTTGACCACAGCATTGTCTCCGTGCTCGTCAACCCCCCGGCAGCTTCTGGCGTGGGGGGGTCTCCTCAAACCGGCGACTTTTGTCTGTTTAAACGCCTTTGGGGGTGTTCTCAGAAACACACCGTAGGACATAAGCTGAAAGCCAAAATGTGATGGAATTTTCCTTTTTTTTTTTTTTTTTTTTTCCTTTCCCCTGGACAGAAATAGGCCCTCATGTTTATTTACTGAAACAGTGTCTTCATTTCCTGCAAAGTGGAAGTAGCTTAGGTTGGAATATGACACTTTAGGTTATCTTAAGCCTTTAACAGATTTTATAGGTAACTGCTGCTTCTGTAACTAAAAAATTTTGGGTTTTGGTATTTTTCTTTGGTTTTCAGTGGAACCATCAATGCTAAATGTGTCTGTCTTTGCAGGCGATCATGGATCAGGTAATGCAATTTGTGGAACCCAGCCGTCAGTTTGTAAAAGATTCCATACGACTTGTTAAGAGATGCACCAAGCCTGACAGGAAAGGTAAAACACACAATAAACCAGAAAATAATCATTATTTCATCTTGTATCTTAGCACATCTTCCCATACCTTACTTCTATTGATTTGTTTGCTGTGGATGTTTCTCATCTGCCAATATGAGATTTAAACTTGAGCTTTAGCTGTCTAAATGTCAATGTGTTTAAGGTTCTGGCTGCAATAAACTTGAGCGTGTTGTCTTCTGGTACGTACATAGGCTTGTGAATGGTACTACAGTTCACCTTAGGAGGGAGGTTAAGTAGCTGAAATTCAGTGTTCCACAGTTTTCAGTCATTGCCTGATCAGGACAGGAACAATTTCGTGGCTGGGGGTATGGTAGAGGAGGTTTTGGACTAAAGAGGCCCTGGAGAGAAGCTATAACTAAAACCAGAATGCAACTGTTCCTCCTTACTGAAAGTTACAGTGCTTTATTCACATGCTCAGGGTGAACAGTTCTGCGACTTAAGTTTGCTGTTGAGATCCCTAAGGAACTTCATTCCTTGTCAGGTTTCTGAGGGGCTGTTGACCTTCTTAGTCAACTTCATGGTTGCTGTCCTGAAGTAATTGAAAATATCCCAAGTACTTGATTTTTGTGGGGCCTTACGGTGCTGTCCTGCTGTGGTAGAGATGAATACAGATTTTCCATTTTTGATGCCGTATTAGAGATTACTTTCAGGGCTTGTAGAGATGTAAAGGAAACATAGTGGGATAAATGCTCCATGAATTGTCTTTGTAGGTATTTTTGATTCTGCTTATTTAAAAAAGATTGTGGTCAGCCGTTCTTTGTGGAAATCTGCATCTTCTCTCTGAAAAATCTCATCTGTCTTCTGAAAAAGTGGATTTGTTTCTAGCATCTGTGCAGATTTTGAAGTGTTTCCAGTGTTGACATAGTTCTGTAAAGAGAGATCTCTCCTTTGGTCACTGCAGTGCATGTCTGTATGCCATATATGAGACTTCCTGACAAATTTTTTCTGTTGTTTTTTTGCAGAGTTCCAGAAGATTGCCATGGCAACAGCAATAGGCTTTGCGATAATGGGATTTATTGGTTTCTTTGTCAAATTGATCCACATCCCAATCAACAATATAATTGTGTAAGTGAATAAGGCCTTCAATTTCACAAAATTTTTATCTGTTCAGTTTTAAACAGAGGACATTAATGAGTCCTACGGGACCCATGTTGTTTTAATGTCTGTGGGTTTCACATGTTAGTGTAATATAACAAGTATTCATATAATATGACAAGTATTACTTGATTCAAAGGACTTTATGAACAATGCTAATGAACTCCGTGTTAATTCAGCATGCTGCAAAGTATTAGATCCATAGTTCTTAAGTTTTTTTGAATATTCTGCTTCAAAACTGAACATCAGATATTTTGATACCTGCTTCCTCAGTGTATGTTTGACCATAGAACATTTACCTTACTCGGATCTTATATACTCTTACTGTTTCCAGTTTATAATTTGGGTATCCAAAGTAAATGGATGGATGGATAGTAAGGTAAAGAAAACTGAGTGCGTGTGATGTAGGATGACAAGGCACAGAACAAAGTTGGTCTTGTTTCACTTACTGAGTGCTAGATATGTTTGAAACATTGTTTTATGTGTAACTGCATCGTGTTAAATCCCTTTTGGAATAAATGTTACATCATGAAAAATTTGAACTTCAAGTTGACTGGCACCATGGTAGTGCATATTAACAGTCCCAGTTAAAACTCCTCATATTCTCCAGAGCTGGTGTGATCCCCTCTCCAACACTGGGCGAGGTTAAAGACCATTCTGTCAGACCATGATGTGACTTTCTTACACCTCTAAGAATGGTCATCTAGGCAAGGAGTGGTTGAGAATGGTAGATAAGCTGTAATGGTTGTTCTAACAGTGCAGTGGTGGGAGGATAAGTAAGACTTCAGGTGGGATCACTTGATCACACTTCATTAGTTGAAACTGATCACTTTGTTCTCTCAACAGAGGTGGCTGAATATTCATCATGAAGAAGACAGTTGTGACACCTGCTGCAATGATTTCACAGCTTTAATTTGTTTGATATTAAACAAGCTCAGTTTGGGTTTTCAAACATTCTTGTCATCTTATTTCTTTTTTTAAGTGTATGTGAACATACCTGTCTACAGGTGCCTTTTTTTTGGGGGGGGGGCACGGGGTAGTAGTTGTGTGGTTTTGTGTGTTTTTTTGCTACTTCATTTAACTGTAGTAGAATCATTCAGTTGGGAAGGAAGCTTGAAGATCTCTAGTCCAGTGCGCTGCTTGAAGCTGGGTCAGTATTGCATTCTAATGAGGTTGTCTAAGGTTTTCTCCAGTCAAATACTGAAAGCTTCCAAGGGGGACAGCTGTATGACCTCTCTTCAGGAGTTGTTTACAAAGCAGTAAATTAAGCTTTGGAACAGCATTGTTCCAGCAAAAGCAGACTGCAAGAAAACAGCATTTTTGTATCCTTTCAAGTGGTGTTGTAAAGGCGTATGGGAGTTCCTGACACTAATTTCTGGAACCACCATAATTATCACTAATTCCTTTCTGCATTTGGAAGTCCTGCTAGGTTATATTTTGTACTTGACAGGAAAAAAAACTTGTCAAACAAAGAAATTGCATTGCCAGTCCTTATTCTGATGGCATAATTAAAAAAACCAAGCATAACTGATTACTGAGATGTACCATTTGAGGATCATTTAGCTGTCAGACACTAAGCAGTCCTTCAGCAAATCCACAACTTGCACACTGTTGGATAGGACATAAACCCATTCTGGATCCTGTTCTGTACCTAGAATCATGAAGGCCCCTGTGTACTGACCTGGAAGTTTCCATTATTTTAAATAATGGCATATTTTGATTTTAAGAACCAAGCCTGCAAAAACTCTGGTAGATGCAATGCTCTTCCTCCTCAGATTGAGATTAAGACATTTAATTCACTTCAAAAATCTTACTGTAAGCATTTGGTATTTGCAGAAGGTACAGTGTTCTGTTCAGTTACAGACTTCAAAAGCACTTAATACTGGGAGATCCAATACTGCTGTTACAGCAAAACTGAAGCTGCTTCAGTACACTAACTTGCTTCCTAAGTAGAAAATTTCAATTATTATTATTCTTGAGAAATTTTCACCAGCACCTACATGTGTTACAAACCAGGACAGAAAAATGAGATTAACTAATCTTAGTGCTATCCCCTTGTAATACAGTTATATCATGTGCAGCTGGGTACTGCATTTACTTTTGGCAGGAGGGGAAAAATGGTTTAGTATTGGAATAAAATACTTTGTAAAAGTAGCCTTAACTAACCAAAGAAGCAGCAGCAGTTTCTGTACATTCATTTTGGTTTGTCGTTGTACTGAGTGGCTGCTCATGCATCTTCTCATTAAGAAATGTGATTTACCAGAATGAAGTACTCTATTACTGCAAGTAATTTTGATTCTGTCTCAAATGACTTTTATTTCAGACTTGTTTTTCATTCAATACAGAAAATCAGTGCCTTCTTGTATCTTGCAACAGCTTTACTGTCTTAATTCAGTGAAATTTTTTAGTAATTTGAGACGTGTCAGATCAGAAAAGGCAGCTGTAGCTGATCTTATCTCTTGATAGCCATTGTCCATAGCAAAGGTTTGTCTGTCTCGATGGTCACAATCCCAGAGTTGTCATACGTGTTGGAAGTACTGACGAGTGTTCCAAACTTCAGCACCTGGTTAGCTGTGAAAAGCAAGGAAGAGACTGAGTGATTCTCTTCGACAATGAAAGGACATGAGTGCTTTTGTTTTCAAAGACCACTGCTCTCACAAAGAACAAAGAAGTAGCTGAATAATCCTAACCCAGATAAATATTATCTAGTTAGAAGGCTTGTATGAAATTTTTCAGTGATCTGAAGAGGCAATAAATTAATCCTCAAATTAACACTTTGAGTTTAGAGCAGATTATTACAAAAGCAGTTTGTCAGATAATCCTCAGAGTTTCACATCTGGAAATTTGTATTTCATTAGGATCAGTTCAAGTACTAGTGCTAGAAAAGGTATTTAAAGTTAAACAAATACGATCTTACTGTAGTTCCAAACTTGGGATTTGCTTTAGCTCAGGAACAAGCCTATAATCTTTCAAAACATGAACAGTTCTTAGAGCAAAGGCCAGCAGTGAAAAGTGATATTATTTAACAACTTTGAATTAAAGGACTCACATCTATTTCATGTGAATTAGGTGGTTGTGTACATTAGAAACCAAGTGGCATTACTCTAACAAATAGCAATTTAAGTTCTACCTTTCATTTCTTCCCTTTTTGATATAGCATCATTTTGCATGTTGGAAACCTATCAACTTCCTCAAAGGCATTCTAGAAATACTCAGTTCTGTGGTAATCCTTGCTCACAGAAAGGTTCAGAGTAAGAACTCTGAACTATCCTTTGCTTAGCCTGTAAAACCAAATGACAGCACTTGCCCACTGGCACCTCAGAAAAACACATCCATGGAGGATACGACAGCTGCGGCTGAGGAGAATTGTTCTGGAAGATCAGCAGGTTTGTGTAACCTATCAGAATTGCCAAACTGTGCATTGATACCTAAGTAAAAATCCTCTGGATTTGCTATTAAGTGACCTGCTGCAAAGGAAGATCTCTCTGTGGTCAAAAGGAGTGCAAAATTTGGTAAACTATTTTGTGATTTGCACAGGAGATAAATTTTCCAACATTGGATATGAAGGCTGGCTCTTGTAAATGCTTGGGTGTAGTGCATTACTAGAATGTGTGTTACACTGTATACCCCTTGCTGGAAGCTGCACTGGTGGAACTGATCTTGCCAGGCTCTATGGCTTTAAAAGTAAGGAGATTCAGACAAAAGCCAGGACATGTAGCTCAGTGTCTCTTCTGCCAGCTCTGTGCTTGCTGCTAATTATTGCTGCTCCTATGCTTGTTATTAGCTTGAAGTGAACTGAAGAGGAGGTTTCAGTTGCTAGCTGAATTTGTTGGAATGAGAGACTAACACCCAAGTTTCATTACTGCAAATGGAAGAGTCCTGCCATTTGAAGTTCAGGAGCTGGGTGCATAACTGCAATGCAGTGGAGAAATACAGCAAAAAGAAAAGGAAAAAAAAAAACAAAAAAACAACCAAACCCAAAAAACCCCAAACCAAGACAAAACAAACCAAAAAAACACAAAAAAACAAAAAAAACAACCACAAACCCCAGTTCTACTGTACTAGATCAATTGTGTACCTAAAATAAAGGTGCTAGATTCTGTTGGGATGCTTTTGGACACACAACAGTACCAGGTAGGCTCCTACACAAATGCCAGGATGAATGAGTTTTGGTGTTTGCCTTTGGAATACACAGCAGAAGCCACAGGGGTTGGATCTTGCCAGAAAAGACACACCGATTTCACTGTTTGCAGGTCATTTAATGGTGAGGTAACACATGGGTAGAGTTCCCTGAGTAAAAATACTCCCAAAATATTGTGTTAAGTGCTGTGGTCAAGCCATGAATGTTTCCAGTCAGTTTTTAAGTAGGAAAGAAGCTTAAATACTTTAAAATGTTTGCTGACACACAAATTACAAATATTGAAACTTGAAGGGGATGGGGAGGAAGGACTTTGTCGATGAACTCCTGTATAAACCCACTCATTTAATATTTATTGCTTCTTGCTCAACACTCAGAATGTTTCTTGCTCACTTGCTCAACACTTAATGTTTCACAGCTTTGCATATAAAGTAATGGCTATGCAGAAGGCAAGAATTAACAACAACATGGCGGCTTAATAAAACAAAATCTAAAGCAGTATTTTTTAGTGCATAAAATCAAGAGAAAATTAGAGCCCTTTTTTCCCCCTTTCAATAGAAAATTCTTGCCCACTAGATGGAGCCTTTAATCTTTCTCTATCAGGTTTTCTGCTGGGCAAGGATCATAGCGTGAAATTCTGAACTGGAAAAATGCAAAACCTATGAAACAGTACTGCTGATTCACGTGGCCCAAATGGACCAATTCCAAGCACTTGATTCCACAACCAGCCAACATTTCAACTAACATAATTAAAAATGCATTTTTTCCATTCAATAAAGGAACAGTAATTAATGTGAAAACCTAGGTTTGAGCTGGTAAAGGAAGTAAGAAGATGTGCAAACCTACTGCTGCTAGGCAAACTTTCTGCTGTGTCATGCATTCCGATGGAAGTTTACAAGGTCAAAGAAATGGTAAGTTTTATAAATTCACACCTGATCCATTCCCCTTTTTTAAAATTAATTTCAGTGTTATTTGTTAAGTCTTAGCAAGAACTTATGTCTTGGGGAAAAAAACCCCAACCTATTACAGCACCCATTTTCGCTATTGAGAATACTTTTCAAGATACACATTCCAAAGAAAACCACCTTTTTATTTTCTACTATTTAGTATTTACAGTTCTGCTTTATTTGAGTACCAAATCAAATTTTAATAAAGGATTCTACACTGTGATTAAAAAACCAAAAATCCAAATCTCAAAACCCCTGGAAATACTATAATTTTCTAATTAAAAGAAATCTTATTTTGGTTCACTGAAAGCTTTCTTTTTAACCAATAGTAGTCTCTTGTTTTTTGTGAGAACTTTAAATAGTTGATTTGGATAAACCTGGAAGTGATTAACTGAAATGCCCCCAGCATTAGAAGTTTTGTTTAGTGCTTTGGTTCCAATCAAACTGTGCTCACTGATAATGGATTGTTGATGAGAAAAATACCCGGCTCCTCCATTGCAGTTATAATTTGTTTTTTCATTACTCTCTATCTATCAAGTCAGCAAGGACTTCAGTACCAAAAGCAAATGCTGTTCTTGCCTTTTTTTGGAGTGGGAGAAAAAAACCCCATCAATATCTCCTTCCCCACTCCCCACCCCCCTAATTCCCCACCCAACAAAATCTACCATGAGACAGTTTTTTATGGTGTGTCTCATGTTCTTATCAGTAACAAATTTCTGTCTACTGGTTTGCAGCATGCCACTTATTCAGACCTCAGCACAGGCGTGGAGAGGACTGACTTTGATGAGGCAGTGAAGGAATGTTTCTCTAGCAGTTTTTGTTTTGTTTAGATGGCGCTTCAATCTGCCACAGTTTGAGAATGTCTGACATAATTTAAGAGAAGAAAACCTCTGAGGGCATGTAGGTAAGCTTCCTAATCACAAAAATCATTACTTCTTAGACATCTGTTCCGCTGACCAAATTACATGACAGAAGAGATCTCACTAACCACAAGACTGACAATTTCCACTATTTTATTGCTCTTACTCTGGTAATTTTAAAAAAATATACAAATCCTAGGATTCCATATGAAACATGTTAATCTTGGAGGTAAAATTTTGAAAATTCATGAATCTTATGGATGCAAGAACAACATTTGGAAATGTTAAGAGAATGCAACCTATAGGTAATTAGGTTACATAAATAACCAAAACCCCTAAATCTAAACATTTATTTTAAAATCTCATCCTATTTATGCTTCTACCACAGTAGGGAATTATTTTTGAGTGGCTGGTACATCAGCCTTGCTTGCAATCCTTGTGCTGCTGGCTTTCAGCCTGGAAACTGAGAAATACTGTGGCCTAGTTATAACTAGATTGGAGGTCATCACGTCAAGTGCTGCAAAAACATTCTCATCATCAGGTAATTCCTCTTAAGGATTGTATTCACGATCTAGTAGACTTATAAACGTAATTTCTATGTTCCATTGTACTATTTAGGACACTTATAAGTTCAGTCCAGAGAAGAGAGCTTATCTGTCTAAAAAGATATATCAGTCAAGGTTTCATGTACATCTTACAAGCTGCACTGAAGCAGTGCATGAGGGAGGCATGTACAGAGAAAAACTTCATCCTAAACTTGTCATATATGGCAAAACCAAATTGTGTCAGGGTGTCACTACTGGTACCACAAATGACTTAGGACAAAATACTATCATGTTAAGCATGTCCCACATAGACACTGTGATACTTATGCTATGCTTCCTTTTCTCAACTGCGTCTCAATTACTTCCTGAAATATGTAAAGTCACATCTTGCTGGTTTCCACCACTGAAAATAGAAACAAGGAAAGGAATACAACCAGATTTCCACTCCTGGCATGGATGTGGGGAATACTAAAATAATTAATTATTAATTAAAAGCCATGTTATAGTGAATGTAATCCTCTTCCCCCTAGACAAATGCTGCATCAAAATGATAGAAAATTAAGATCAATAAGCTGAAACACAAGCTAAAGTGAAATATTGAATCACCATTTGGTATCCTATTAGAGTTTATCTGGAGAGGATTTCCCTGAAGTTCTGTGTTAGGAGCAAAAATCTGCATTTAAATGGAGATACATTAGTAATGCATGAGCTAGTACTTTGCAGGTCACCCTGTGTCTGCAGAACAGCAGCATTAATTTTGCTATTTAAAAATAAAAATCCCAAGTAGTTTGTAGACTGATTTTCCTTTCTTCCCTCCTAGGTTTACACTTGTGTTTAGGCTGATTTCACTGGAGTTAATCTTGATTTGCACTGATAGATACAAAGGAAAAATTGGGTGCTTGATCTCTGCGCAGTGGGAACTGCAAAACTGGAAGTTGCAAATAACAGTAATTTACAATAAAACATGAACTATTTTCAATACTGATACAACAGAAGTACCATAAAGGCTTGCTGAGTCTGCTGGGAGGGGCTGACTAGCCTGGCAGTCAGATTCCCTCAGTGCCAAGGGGAGTTTCGAATAAGCAGAAATTGCATTGGGCATTTTTTATAACTATTGTAACTTTGGGTACCTGGTTTTGTGGCACGGAACAATGGCTTTATAATCTCAATGCATTCATACAAGCAGACCTACGAAAGCATTGAGAGGATATGGGAAGAAGTGGGGCCAGCAGGCAGGGCCAGTGGCTTTTCCACCAGTTCAGGCACTGGCAAAGACTCTTGGCTAGGGCTCTGCAGCACAGGCTGCCTGGCCTCACACTGGGGGGAATTTAGGAGGTTACAACAAAAGCTTACAGGCTGTCAAAGCTTCACAATTTCATTTAAAAAGAGAAGAAAAGATATTAACAGAACCATGTGTTCTACCCTGGCTAGAAACCATCCATGTTGAAAGAGCCTTCAGAAATGCAAATTAATGTCAGAAGTTTTCAAATTTATTTCCAGCACATATTTTTCTCCACATATTTTTTTCCAGCTTTGTAATGGTGGTACTGTAAGAATAGCTCGAAGTCTTCCCATCACACCACCTGCTTGGTGGCAATTTAAAATGTTAAGCTGATAAAAATTATGCTAAGAAAGATTGCTTTCTACACTAAGGTCTTTGCTGCTACTACTGCTTCACCAAGATCAACAAGAATCTTTAATTGTACGGAGTTTCTACAGCTATTAGCAGCATATAAGCATTACCAACAAGAAGTACTTCTGTATTTGTTCAAAATCACTTTAGCATCTTAACTTAATTAAAGGGGCCTGGAAAGTAAGACAAGGAAACTCTACATGCTGTTTTCAGTAGTGCCTATCTGGTCTAAACGTCATAAAGTTGTAACAGGAGTGATCTAGCAAAAACATAAAGTAAGTCAGGGAAATAGCTGTCTGTAAGACTGTTTCACTAACCTAAAGGCAAAGCCAGCCTATGAAGTAATTTTAAGAACTGAGTTTAGCCAGTAAGAAGTAGGGTGTGTACTTAATTTTTGATGCTTTCCACTAAGTTTGTATAATGTTTCTCAAACTACTTACAACTCTGAGGTGCTGTACAGGTGACAGGTACTATTAATAATAGTGTTAGGGCACTGAAGAAACAGCTGCAGAAATGTAGCTTCAGTTTGACAGTCACTGCTGTAGAGGTTTTGCATATAAACTAGACAAAACAAGTTGTTGCTATTTTGGTCTGTCTCTACTTCATGTTGTGAGATAAAGAACACTATTCTCATGAGAAAAAGGGCAAGAGTAATACTGAGATGCATCAGCTAATGAATTGTCTTACTGCTAACTTGTCCATAAGACACCTCATAGCGCACATCATCCTATTATGCTGTCATCTTTAGAGTCATTACTTAGTCACACAAAGCTGAGGATGGCAATCTGGAGCAACACTGAAACCTGAGATTAGCTAAAAACAATGGTGTTCTGTCACAGCATTTAGGTCTGAAGCTCTGGTTTGACATGACAGCAAAGAACCTAAAAATACTTGCTATTTTGAAAGCTGCTACACTGTCAAGTTGGTATGATGCATGTAGCAGTGAAATATACTGAATTTGTTAGAGAAAGGTATCCAAATGATTCTAGCAATTGACCACAGGCAGTGCTGCAGAAAGGAGTGAAATTCCCCCTACATTCCTCATGACTGGGCCGTTGGAGGCAGGAAAGACAGATGGGAAGAGGAAGGGGAGGGATTCTTTTCCTCACCTAAATGTCAGGGCTAGGTGACTACATCCATGTACTCAGGCTTTGAACAACATAGCACCAAAAAGTGTTTCAACACAACCAGATGTAGAACTAACCAAGATCAACAATTCACCTCTAGCTACAGTAATTTTCCAGCACTTCATATAAAAATTTAAAAAAACCTCTCTCAAAAGTCCCCGTATATCTTTCAACAGGTTTTAAAGTGTGATATTAGCTAACCAGAACACAATGTTAATTATTTTTCTCTTCTATTCTTTGGACTCCTGATAAATCCTGTCACATTTAGATTACTATATTTGCAAGAAGAAGCAGTAAAAGAGGATTTTAAAACACATTCATAATACAAGTTTTTCAACTTCTGTATGCATACCGTTGTTCCCATCATTTGCAAAAATGTGCAGACACAATGGTTATTTCTATATCAATCAAACTGGGCCTGTAGGTGAAATATTGGTATATGGATATTTACTCAGTCAATACCTACACATGTTGGGTGAAGTGGGGATCTCATTCAATCCCTCCATGGAGGAGAACAGCAGCAATGCCATAAATATTTCACAACAGTCTTGGCCAACTGCTTATATCTCGCCTACCACTGCGTAGGAAGAGTCCCCAGCAGTCCCCAATTCTCCCAAGCATTTAGCACTTCTCTGCTTTCTGTGATGGGGATATGATTTTCTCAAGGGAGTTGATCTAAAGCCAGTTCCAAGCCAGCCCTGAAAAACAAATTTAAGCAGGATGTCTTTTTATTGCTGCTGCCTGCCAGCACTAGCTCAGCACCATTTCCAGAGTTCTGTTCTGCTGGACACATTGCTTCATCACTGGGCATCAGTTCAAAAATTAAATTAAATATGATTTGACAAAGCTCTGTAAAGTCTCAGTCCTCAGCTCCAACATACAAAGTTACAATGGCGAAGATCAAAGTAGACCTTCTGAACTCTGGGAGGCTGTATTGGGCTTGTGTGGCCAGGTTTTGGTGGGGAGTGCTACAAGGGTGACTTCTCTGTGAGAAGCTGCTGGAAGCTTCCTCCATGTCCAACAGGGCCAACACCAGCCAGCCACAGAAGAGATCCACTGCTGGCCAAGGCTGAACCAACCAGAAATTATGGTAACACCTCTGTAATAACAGATTTAAGACAGGTAAAAAAAAAGTTATTGCATAGAAATTTCTATGCATATTGCATAAAAATAATTGCAGTCAGAGAGGAGTGAGAATGTGTGAGAGGAACAGCTTCAAAGACACCAAGGTCAGTGAAGGAGGAGAGGGAGGAGGTACTTCAGGTGCTGTAGATGAGATTCGATTCCCCTGCAGGCAGTGGTGCAGACCATGGCGAGGCAGCTGTGACCCTACAGGGATCTCTTTATATCCTGGGGGTCCATGCATGTACTGAGATCCATCTGCAGCCTGGGGCTGAGTCCCACACCAGAGCAGGTAGACTATCAAAACAGGTGGTGAACCTGGGGTAAGCCCATGGTGGAGCAGGCTCCTGGCAGGAATCTGTGGACCCATGGAGAAGGGAGCCTATGCTGGAGCAGGTTTCCTGGTAGGGCTTGTGACCCTGTGGGGGACCCACACTGGAGCAGTGTGTCCTTCAAGGACTGTACCCCGCAGACAGGGACCCATGATAGGGCAGTTTGTGAAGAACTGTAGGCTGTGGGATGGACTTGGAGAAGTTTGTAGAGGATTGTCTCCGTGGGAAGGAACCCATGCTGGAGCAGGAGAAGGACTCCTCTGCCTCAGCAGTGGCAGAAACAACTTGTGATGAACCAGCCATAACCACCACTCCCTGTCTCCCTGTGCTGCTGGTGAGAAGGAGGGAGACACAGGGGAACAGTCATTTTGAGATTGATTTTATTTCTCAGTATCCTGCTCCGATTTTTTTAGTAATAAACTAAATTAATATCCCCAAGTTCAGTCTGTTTTAACCATGATAGTAACCAGTGAGTGCTATCTCTTAGGCTTTATCTCATCTTCTGAACCTTTCACTATATTTTCTCTCCCCTGTCCAGTTTTGTTGAGAGTAATAGAGAGGCTTTAGTGGGCACCTGGCATTCAGCCAGGGTCAACCCACCACAGAGGGGTCCAACACACTGCATATTAAAAACCCTTCCCCTGCCAAGTCCAGCTCCCACCAGAACTGACCTAGTTCACAGCTGCTCCATTCTGACTCCTGGGTCACCCCCAGGAGCCCCACACTCTCTTGTCCACCAAGAGTTACTTTCTCCAAGACCTCATTCAAGCTATCAGACCAGAGATACTAATGAACTGTGCCAGAATGGTGGATCTGGTGCTTAAAGAGTTCCTCTGACTACATGGAAGCAAACAGCTGCTTTCACCTCTGAGCAATGGTCAAGGTACAAAAAAAGATACGTGCCCTGCCACACTGAATCCCAGGACAGCTGTTTGCATTATGGCCTGCTCAGGGCAAGGGCATCGCCAGGCTTGAAAGCATGCTGCAGCCCCTCTGAGCTGCTAGCACAAATAACAAACTTCAATCAAATTAAATCCCTGACAAACAATTTTATTATGCAAGCTTTAACAGCAAATGGCACCGTTGCCTAACAGAGTTTTATGTAAATATGGTATTACATTTACACAAAAAATGAAGAGAACAAACTGGAATATTCATCTTTATGTATAAAAGGCACCATTACTAAAGCAGCTGTGCTTTTGTCTAAAACATTCCTCTGGAAGGGGGTAATTATTATTTAAAAAAACCCACACTGATCTGCTCCTGACAGCTCATAAGGTACATGTTCATCTACTTGCTCTCCCTGACAGCTGATCTATTCTAGGCACACATAACTAACTAATAAAGACTATTATACTTCTGATAGAAAAGTAATTCCATTTATCTGTACCATTCCTAGCAGCATTGCTTTCTTTCAGTGTTGTGGTGGGGTGCTGTATGAGGTTTCTAAAATGTGGTTATTTTCACCCCTACTATTCCTGTGCATTACTTAGAATTTTAGATTGCTCTGCTTTCTTGAGAAAAAACAATTAGACACAGATAGTATCACCCTGAGGATGAAGCGAAAGCAATTATTTCTGTTACAAAATGTCCCCTAGATCTGCATGTGAACAACTAAGCTTTTTGATTTTTAATTTTATTACTTTGTCTTTCTATTAACAAATAATTAATATGATTACCAACACCCTATGTACCTCTAATGTTTATACAATTTCAATTACAAAGCTATTACTGCTGCTTATCAATTCTATTCCATTTATCTTCAAACTTGCTTCTTGAACTTAGAACATTTGTTGACATTCATGGAACTGTAGCTCCTCCAAACTTGCTCACCAGAGTCCAGCACCATTTATGTGTTGCAACCTTGAGACAGAACATGAGATTCAACAGGAGACTGCAAGCTACACTGTTTATAGTCCAGTGGCACTCAATTGGATTAGATGGCTCTCCATGTCGTCCAAACGATAAAGGATTGCTTTTGAAACAGTGCTGCCCATCACATCTTTCAATCTCCCTTCTTTCTAAGACTTAAAGTCAGCTTTTCATTTAAAAAAAAAAAAAAAAAAAAAAAAATCCAACAAAAATGTAACTTATGACACAGCACTGCCTATTTTATTTTAGCATTACCCACTTCTTCCACTCCACCTACTGGAGCCCCATGCTTCAGGAATGCCATGGGAGGGGTACCTGCTATGTACATGAATCAGTAAGTCACTGTATATGGCGCATTTAATGTTCCTGGCTGTCTGCTTTTACAGTGGTTTTTTTGGGGTGCAAGGTTAAGATTTTTTTATCAATGCTGCTGAATACTAACAGCTCCTATATAATGTTTGTCCCAAAATGAAAAAAGAGATTTGTCATTAGAGACAAATCCTAAGTCTCACTGACTGTCAAAAACTTCATTCAAGTGGAAAACTCGCTACTGAGAATCTGTTAGCTGGCTGTGCACTCTCTAAAAAATCTGATTGACTTCCAGTAATGATTTCCAATGTGAACAGTGCTCTTCATATTGGTGTGCTTCCTCCTCCTGACCTGAAAAGGCTTTTTAGCCCTGCCCCCCACCCTCTTCTCCCCTCTGCAAACTGGCTCAGCTACTCATCCCTTACATTCAGAAATATGCCATGCACTTCCAGGCTCCCTGCAAGGATTCAGTGGCTTGGGGGATCTTTTCTTTGGCTTCTTCTCTAGGGAGGAGTGCCTTAGCAGAGCTGCAGCAAGCTTTCTCCCTGGACTGAGAGGAAGAAAAGGCTTCTGCATTAATCCCACAGTGCCATGTCAGGCACTGCCCAGGCCAGGTGGTGTAAGCCCTTGGACCTAAAATGCAGAGGCCAAATGCACCACTAAATTAATGTAGTGCTACATAGTGCAGTCAAAGACATTGAAGTTTTAAGAGTGCAATTGATTATATGTAGCTCAAACTTTCAAACACACTAGTCAAGATGGATTGCAACAGTCACGCCATGGCACAGTGATGCATGTCAGCAGGCTCTCAGCTTTACTGTACAGAGGACTTGACATTGGCTTTTAACTTCCCAATAAACTACCCTAACACACTGCAAGAAGTGGGAAGGAAAAGGAACTACAAATCCAACAGTCACACGTAAAATGAAAGACTACACCAACTACACTACAGCTTGTCTGCTGCCAACAGCACTAGGTGTTAAAAGAACATGATGGCTGCAATTGCCAAGAAAGAAAATACATCCTCAGACTATTTTTTAGGCTCATGGAGCTTCCATAACATATCTGTCTTTAGCCTAGAATGTTCCTTATCTTACCTGAAATTACTGTCATCTTCAAACATTTGTAATTCCTCACTAATTATCAGTGTCTGGGGGGTACATTCCTGGGAGAAACATTCCTATCAACAGCTAAGAAAGCTACCTGCCCGAATTATATTTTGAACTCAAAATTGAAGTGGTGAGACACTGGAACAGGTTGCCTAGAGAAGTTGTGGATGCCCCATCCCTGGAAATGTTCAAGGCCAGTTTGGATGGGGTTTTGAGCAACCTGGTCTAAGTGGGAGGTGTCCCTGCCCTCAGCAGTGGGGTTGAAACTAGATGAACTTTAAGGTCTCTTCCAAACCAAACTGTTCTGTGACTCTATGGAATATGATTGTATTTTATTTGACATTGTTTTTCCTATCCTGGCCATTTGTTGTATTCAATATTTTCCACTCTTTTTTGTTTGTTTGTTTGTTTGGTAGTCATTTCACAAAAAATATACTTAACAGAATTTCATTGACATAAACTATTTCACTGATTGTTTTAAATTACTAGATGTGAATTTTTTTTTTTTTTCAGATATGGAAAGTTTTGCTGAAAGCAAAATTATCTCAGAGAAAAGTAAACTTTAAATTACTATTACAAGCTTCTGTTAGTTCTAGAAACCATGCTAGCAGCTTAAATTCCTCTTAAACTGACACCTTCCTTAAAAGTATTTGCTGTACTATTCTAAACATCCTACAACACCCCAAACCCGCTCCATCTCTGATGCCTATGGGATTACAAATAAACAGGAATACCTAAGAACATAGTGACATATCTGAAGATTAATCCTCAGATATTTCAACCAGAGTAAACAGTTTATAAGTTTCAAGAAGTCTCATAGCAAGTGAGTCCTACAGCTTCATTCCACCTCTTGGAAGATGTGAATAGAGGCACATATTCTTCATATCACAATTTTTGAAGGATATTGTTATGTATCACTACAAGGCAACCAGTGACAAGGAAGAAGTTGGTGCAACCCTAAGATAACTCAGAACCCAGAGATGTCTCATGGAAGCTTTGAACCCAATGTGAAGTTCAATGATCTCTGAACAGATACATCTACTTTGTAATTTAAGGTATGGCCACCTATCACAAGCTGTGTCTGTTCCAGAAGAGGCAGCACTGCTCTTCTAGAAACAGGCAGGCTTGTTTCAGGACTATCAAAATAGTATCACGTGTGCCCATTACAAGGCAGCCTTCATGAGACCAAGGGAAGCACTGCACCTGTCAAGCCCAAAATCAGGAAGAAAGTCTGATAAGAGCTTAGAGCTTACTGGAGAGTTGGTTACACCAAATTAAACACCAACATTTCCAGGAAGAACTGGATAGTTCTGTACAGAATGGATATTGATGAGCCTTGCAGCACTGAGGTCAGGACATAGCAATAGGTTTATCATGTCATGTGCACGAGAGGAACTTGGATGATACAGATTTTGAAGGGCTCTTTATAGGTACTTAAGCATAAAAGAGACCAATAAACTATCAAGTTTAAAAGCTGTGAGCAAAAATGTAGTTACACAACTTCTAATATCATTGGCAGCCAGCTAGATAAATCTGTGCTGCTCTGAAAGGGTACCCAGAAATAGCCATAGCATTCTTTAGCAAAGCACAGGATGTTTAAGGAAGGCCAGAATACTACAGGAAGCTCTTACTCAATTATACCTGAAGTCAGTCAGCCATGAAGGATGCCTTAGACAAGCTGCGCACAAAAACTAACTGGAAATGGATGAAGAGGTTTGAAAACAATGCTTCAGAAAAGAAAAGTCCCTCAAATCTATAATTTTGGGAGAGGGAAGGAAAACTAATAACGATTTAACAGTAGGAAAAACATGCCTTGGAAAGCTTGCCTTGCTGTAGCCGTCTAAACTCACTAAGTGCAACTTGCTGCCTAACCTCTGTTGCTCACAGGTAATCACTCTTGTTAAGAAGTTTTGCTTCCTCTCTTGAATCACGGACTTCACAAGTCGGGATGCTGAACGCAACACTGTAATTTGTAGAACACAGAATGGACAACATCCCTGATGCAGTGTAATGAGCCATTTCCCTCCTCCCTACTGTGATTAATGGTGTGGACAGGAGGTCTGCTGGCTGAGCTCACACACCATTCTGGCCCTGGAGGCATGGCCTATATAGAGCACTGTGCGAAGGCTTGCATGAGAGATTGGCAGGCAGAGGCAGCTCTGGGAGCCTTTGTTATTGTCCAGTTTACTCTTTCCTGAGCTCCTCCAGCTTGCACAATCTGTGCAGCCTCTGGGAAGGCAGCTTTAGAATTGGCTTACTTGATGGAAAAAGCTGTTCTTCTTGATGCATATGATGCAAAGTAATGTGACAATGATTGACAGCTAGAGGAGAGGAGGGGAGGAAAACTGAGTTAAGATGGGTATTGTGTGAAGAAGCAGAAGAGAGAAAGCAAAAAAGAATTCCTCATTACCACAGGACACGTACAGTGGGGGAGATAAGAGTTTCTGGATTTTATAATAATAATCATTATTAAAGTCAGTTAAGTTGACACAAGTTTATGATGATATAAATAGTACCCCAGTGATTCCTGGATGTTTTTCTTCAAAACTTAATCTTCCCCAAACAAAAAATAATTAATAAGTGTAGGAGGCTGACAGTTTATTCCCCCTTCACATTTGTGAACAGGCCATGTAATACGAATATAAACCCCAGGGCCTAGTCCTATCTGCACTTCCCCTGACACACTGTGCTCCTCATGTATACATTTAAGGTGAGTCAGAACTTGCCTGCCAGCTTCTCTTTTCAACCGTGGAATCAGTTGTAATTTTTAGTGAATGATGCAATCACATTGCAATGTACCAGGCAAAGGTGCACTGATGCTTTAGTGCTTTTTGAGTTTGGGTCTGAAAACAGAAGAAAAGGCTGCAATTCATTCCGTCTGTGTTGTTTTCTTTTGTATTGAAACAAAAGTTAAAACCCAGAAAAACTTCCTTCCTCTAGAAAAATGAACTCAAAATGTGGAGTCTCTCACTTTTTTGCTTTAGGAGATGGTACATGCCCAAGAGACATCCCATCTTAGTTTATATCTTAGTTTATCTTCAGCAGACTGTTAGGTTCTGGACCACTGGCATGGAAAGCTGAAATCTTGGGGGAAAAGAAAAAAGGGAGGGACAGAAATTTTAATGACTTGAAGACACTTGTGGCAAAACTAGAGATAGCAATATATATCGAAGAGGATATATATTTTTATTTTAAAAATCCCAACTGGCTCTTATTTTTAGTTATGAGTAAAAAGACCCTTTTCCAAGAGCTCCAGAAGGCATGCTAGGAATCGCTGCTCATTGCTGCTATTTGGAAAGTTTCACAAGTGTCTCATAAGAATATGCCATGCTTGCATTCAGCCTAAGGGAACTCCCATCGTTAGTAAACAGGTTATGCTGGAGCTTTTCTCATATATGCAAGCAGCTCAGTACAACAAAGTCATAGGAGATAAGGTTCGGAAATTACACGCACAGTAGTTGTCTGTCAATACAGATACCTTTTCCTCCAGAACAAAAACAAATCATTTGAGGTTTTTTTTGTTTAAATCCCAATCTTCTACAGTTACTGATATCAGACCATATGCCACAGCACACTCACTTTGATGTAGCATTAATAAAAATAGTATTTTAACAAGTTCTGCATGCAATCATAATGTGCTAGAGCAGCAAAACATCTCCTCAAAACCTCTTAATTGCTAAGGGGACTAATTTCAGCATCTATCCCTCTGAAAATCCTAGAATTCAAACCTCTGTAATCCAGGGTCATCTTTGCAAAAGATCTGCAAGTCAAGATGGGTCATGACAGGTCAAACTTTGAATATATTTCCTGCTTTGAAAATACCTGGTAGGTGTCTCTATCATTCCTTAGGGATATGGGGTTCAAATAGTACAAATCTTCAGGCCAGTTGAGTACATTTACTATCATGTTCAGGGACAACTGCAACTGCAAGACACATGCACACATCTTTAGGGTAATTTCATATCTAATTTGGACCTTATATACTCAGTCTACTTCACTGTTCATTTCTGCAGGCTACAATTCAGAAAGGAAATGAATCGTGCTTAACTGAAGTCCACGACACACCGTTATCATAGAAACCTCAGTACCCAGCCTGTGCTGAACTGAATTAAGTCCAAAGAACTTCCTCTAAAACTTCTGACCATATAACAGGATGGAAAAAAAGAGAAATTTGCTGCCTCTCGCAATAACATATGGACCCCTCAGTGTCTTTAATTCTTGATATAAAAAGCTTTACATTTTGGTATACACATAGAACTCCAAAACCAAAACACCTTTGCTAGGAAAGATCTAGTGTTCAAAAACTACTCAGTCTTGTTACAACTTCGTTATGAAGGAGGAAAGTTTTTTAACTTGTCACATTAAACTAAAATTGGATGGATCTGACCCTAGTGACAATGAGCTGATTTTAGGAACACATGAAAGTCCCTTGCTACTTTTAGAGAAATAGTACAAGCAACAGTTATCTTTTCCCCAATTTCTCAAACAAATACCCCTTTTCTACCCATCCACTGCTAAAATGAAAGAGGTATGCTTAGAAATTCACCCTATAAAGTGTTCAAGACATTCTGATGGCCACAATTTATCAACATAAATTACTGTACTTCACAACAATGCTCCTGTCATAAGAAAACACCATGTGCCCTAAATTGTCTGCTGCCCTCTCCAATAATCAGCCTAGTTTTTAAGATCTAGAGATTTGCTGATAAAGGACACCGCAGTGCATACAGTGACAAAAAAAAAAATTGAATTTCATACACATCACTGGAAATGTCCACACACTGCTCTATTAATCTTTAGATTGGGGTAATTTTTCTCTTGAGATATGGTAATAGATTACTTCAAGAGAAAATGGAGAAGAGCACCCAGACAGGGGCCTACTGAATACCAAGCAAGTTTGTCTCCTTCCGTCTTGGTCTAAAATATATCTAATGGCCAAAGCTGCTGTTTACTCTGTACCAACCAACACTGATGCAGAAGGAGCATATGATGTTTACTGTCATCAGTCTGCCCCTACATCTCCTCAAGCACCCTGTGCCATAGGACCCGGCACTGCTCCCCTTTTCTCCCTGATCACAACATATTTTGCTGATTTCAGCATCATCACTAGCCTGCCCAAGAACTCCTGAAATCCCATACCCAACCTGCTTTGTAGTTATCTTTTTTTTTTTTTATTTTCTCTGGGAATCAAAATCTACTCTCTTCTGGGAAAGCACTCTGACCCCCTGTCTTTTCTCCTGTGGAGATTCAGTCTCTAAGTTACAGCATATAGAAAAGACTTTCTCTACCTCATTCCTCAATCCCTCTGGATGAGTCTCTGCATGATACCAGACCTCAAGCCCCATATTTAATGTTCTTTTGTTTCAGGACATTTAAAACTGCATGAGGAAAAACATCCATGAAAGTGCCTGGGAGTAAATAATGAAGGGAAGTGACCTCATGTTCTTCAGTGCCTCTGCCAGTCTTGATTTTTATAGCATTCTTCCCATGTGTGAAAATTGTGATTCCCAGCAGCATAGGAAATGCCCACCACAAATGTTTAGAGGCACACTTCTCCATCCACAAAACAGAATTCAGTGGAGTGCTCTTTGTGCAAATCACAGAATCACAGAACAGTGTGAGTTGGAAGAGCCCCAGATGGATCAATCAAGTCCAACTCTTAACTGAACCCTTGCACAGGGAAGGACAATTCAGTGGTTTAATGACACCATTGCCCGGCATCTCTGCAGTTCCTCCAGTATATTTGCACCTCCAGGGAGCCTTGAAATGAAGCTCTTGTGATGTACTTCTGCCTGCTCATGGTAACCTCAAAATGCCTCCTCCTGTGTAACATAGAATGCATTGGCCATGCGGAGGTTAAGGGGTTCTGTTTGGATTTTCTCTGCATCTTCCTCCTTCTAAGAAATCAATGTAAGATTTTCTTTTATTGCCCATACAAGTTTCCCAGGACACATGAAGCTTTTAAGTGATGACTTAATGTCTTTAAAGTTTTAGGCTCTGCATTATCAGCTAGGAAAATCTATGAAAAGGGTGGACGCATTTTGAGTTTTTTGAGACAATGCAGACTGGATTTCATTGAGAGAGAAGAAAGGTATTTCTATGAAGAGCAAGTTAAAGTATTACCAGGTAGACCCATATACAATGGGACTGTATAACACCACCCATTTCTAATATATTCTCTAATGGTCCTGCTCTGTTTCAGTCTTGAACCCCTAAATGTCACTTGTCCTGTGAGAGATTGTTACAGACCCTCATTGACATTAATGACATCTGCTTCACGCAGCAAGCAAGCCCCCAACATCACGAGACAATGCTTTGGAAGGGGAGATGCTCTCGTTATACTTTATCACAGACAATGTGAACTTCTGCCTCTCCACACTCTGGGAACATCACCCCAATTTCATAGCAAAGATGACTTGCTTACTCTTGCTGCTCCTTGCTGTTCAGATGCTACATACCTTATATTGCATAACCTTCCCCCTCCTCTTAACGGCTTGTGCCAGTCTCATTATTTCATGGAGGGAAAAGAACTTTGCTTCTTGGGAGAAGCTGCGCAAATGAATAATAGAAGTCCATACTGTAAGTACCTTGCAAAAATAGACACTGAGAAAGAGCCAATACATATGGGTCCTACCTGGATGCTAAACCATAGGCAAAGCAGTTTTTGGCTCGCAGCAGTGGTGTTGAGTGTCTGCACACAACCCTTTGAGCATCAACTTGGAAAGTTTTTTTTACACTAAGTAGGTCATAATTTTTGTTCCCAAGTCACTGTGCAGAGAGAAAGAAAAAATCACTGGGGCATCCAGTGGCATTATGGGGGATAGGATGAATGCAAAATGACAGTGCTTATTTCTTCATTAAAGCAAAGCATCTGCCACTTTGTTAATATTCCAGTATGCCCTGCTCCCAGAGAACTGTGAAGGCAGCAGTGATTAAAGGCAGCTCCAACTGGGGAAAATGCATGTTACACTGACTTTAAAAGTGTAATTCAAAATTCATGCTGCTGAATGGTCTACACTCTAATCCGAGGAACCATCTGTGTAGATGTAGGTACAGCACATACGCAGTCCCAGGAGAGGCACCCTGGACTTACCATCAGTGTGATGGGAAACAAAAGATGATGGTCCACTGTCAACCCCTCCTGCCTAAAAAAATAATTTTGAGTGAAGCTTATGACCCAGGAGGTAAAAAGTTATGGAACCTGGTCCTCAGAGAGGCCACTGCCCTGACCTATCAGCTGTAATTGCTCAAAGAAGCCACCACAGGCTGCTCAGGGCGGTTTTGCTGTAAATAGGCAGCTGTGAACACAGGAGACTACAGTGGCTTCCTGCCAAAAATCTGCATTTTAATAACTTTGTAATTGCATATTTTTGCAGTCTGTTGACTCTGACTTATTTTAAGAACATCCAAAGAGTAAAGCAGTATCACCAGCAGACTTCCTGGTACTTTAAATTTCACAATGACGTTTCCATCAACTCAGTAATTACTGTGATGATTCATAATAAAGGTTATAATGATGTGACACCTTCTAGTGAATCCCTGAAATTTAGGATGTTGAAGTGATAAAAGCAAAATAAAAATGAATTTCAATAGTAAATATTAGAAGAAAAATAATTAAATTCCATAATTCAAAACACAGATTGCAAATCCAGCCTGGGCGATGGCATTGCTATCAAGTTCATGTAATTTCATTAGAAGTGATTTGCTTTAAAGATGAAGAATAAAATGCAAAGCATAGCAAAAATGGCTATGATCCTGCAAATGCCAGCATCCACAGGCAAAACCATGCATGTGAATAGTCTGCTGCACAATGGGGCCACTTGTGTGAAACTCTTTGTAACACTGAGGCTCCAGTCACAGTTTGCACAACAAAACACTTGGAAAAAATTATCCATCTTAATAAAAATAATGTGGAATTAAATCCACTTTTACTTGGTTGTGCTTTTAGATTAGTGCTATGAACAATGTATTGCATATGGGATTTGGAAGAAGTTTCAAATTATCCAAGTCCCTTTGCTTAAAGAAACAGGGTCAAACATGTTTTGGCTCACCATAGCACACTGTACTCTTTCCATTCAATATTCTGAAACTGTGATCCCTACAGCAGACTTCCAGGAAAGGCACAAGACACCGAGATGCAGTATTTCTTTCATGTACTTACAAGGTTTGAGAGACCTTGAAAATCTTGTTTCACTTGAAATTGAACTTTTTACATGTTCCCTCTATACAGATACACTGACTGACCATTCCAAGTCAACCAATTGAACTCTATTACTTAAATGGAATAATAATAATGTAAGTTCAGTTTTGTGTTTTTAATGCCTTTCTTAAGTCAGATTTTTAACAATGGAAAGGCTTCTTGTTCCATTTCACGAGTGGAAGAGTGAAAGCTCAGTTCTCTTACCCTTTTTTCCAATGAGGCAGCAGGCTGAAATGAAAATTAAGATCAGAAGCTATTTAAGGAACCACCTCATAATAAAGCAGATAAGTACTTATAACTTAGAGTGTATCTCTCCAAAGGTTGATCAGGCTGAAGGGGGTCTGACTGGCTCCTTTACTTTACTAATCCTGAAAAGTAGCAACTAAAGCCCCCAGTGGGAAGGTGAATTTGCCCCAGTATACACTGGGAAGGACAGTGAAAGGCTGCCAGAGCTATGATTGAAGGTTTAGCTACACTTGTTCAGCCCAAGAGGTGTTGGGCTTTTTGTTGCCATCTTTCCCTCCGCCCCCAATTTGTCATTTCTTGTCATTAGAGCTTATTTCCTCAGTAAAGGTGTGTTTGCTCTCAAGAGAGGGAAAGTGCTGGGTGACAGATCCTGGTGACAGATTTGCCACATATAATGATATACAGATTTGATTTTCATTCTGATTTGCAAAAGGAAATGCAGTGTTTTCCCCCAATCCTAAAGAATGTAAAAAATGCAAGGATTTTTTTTTACCCTGAATATTTAGCAATACTTTTCTTGAAAGCTTCTTGCAATTATTTTCCTGTTTTCTCATTAATTCCCTTCCATAGTCACTACATGTATCTCAGCCCTTCAGTTTGAAACAGTGTCATGTAGCCCCAATAAATACAGCAGTTTTTACCAAAAATGAATGAAGTATTCAGAGAGAATAAACTATAGTTGCAAGGATTTAACAGTGGTCGCTAAGTACAGCAGAATAAACACAAGATCTGAGAAGGATGGCAGCCATCGTAGATGAGACAGGTTTATGATATATGTGGAGTGCAAACTCCCCCCACCTCCCCCATACTATGACTTTTCTAGTGGCAAGGGAAACACAGCAGTTGTTTGAAAACAGCTTCTTCTTGTCAGCTCCAAGAAGCAACCTGAAGAGCTTTATTCACTTAGAGATGTAAAATAATACACAGTGAAAGACCATATTTGAATCGTTCTGTCACGCATCCACTGTGAAACCTTCACCAGCAGGCAGCAACCGCAACACTTTCTAGCACGGGCTTCTGGTGGCTGCTTCAAGGCTCAGCAATGTCATAGGAGGAAAGTAACACTTAATTTTACTTCTTTATTGGTGGGTGGGAGGGATGGGAATGTAACAAATGACCCCTGACATAAGGCATTTCATGGAGAATTGACCAGTTTGGATTAATGGCCCTTGGCTGAATCTGGGCTATAATATTTTTCAGCCAGCCATTAATTTTCAGGAAACATTCTAATCCTCAGCCATTATTACTTAAATAAAAACATATATTGTATATATGGTCAAATCAAATTACGGCTAGAATTTTGTCAAGCACAGATAAGAGTGTAAATTTCCTGTATTATTAAGGCTTTTCCTTTTATACTTAGATAACTATAGTTTGGTAGTGGGAATGACTGCTACACATGCTTGGGGAAAACACCCTTGGCTTTGTCCTTGTGTAAAGCAATCATGAGTTTAGAAGCTGGGATAACTAATTTAAAAAAATCATCATCAATTACCTCAATTTTTCTGTTATGAACATGAAGAAAAGCAGTGTACATATACTCACAGATGTTCACTGTAATTACACTCAATGATATGTATATTTATCACACAAAAATATATACAGTATATCAAACACATGAAAGGTGGCGTAGCATTTTTGCAGTGAATTTGAGCTGAAGATATTAATTATGCCCATGAATGATGTAATTGCATAGTGCAGATCATCCTAAAAAAAGACTAATAAAACTTTCCTATCACACATATACTCCCCAGTTTTTGCTGCACAGTGCAGAAACACAAATTTATGAAAAGGAATTTAGTAAAATTTTATGGAAGCTGTCGTTTGCAAGACTGAGTCTGTACTTCAGCTGCCATCGGTGAGGCCACACAGTGATTTGAGAAGGAAAAAGACTATCACCAATAAAATTTTAAAAGCCTTTATAAATGACTGAAAATAGGCTTTCCATATAAGTGCCTTGACTTGAAAATGTCATGGTAAGGACTGGACCCATGACAGGTATACAATCCAGTATAGTTGGTATTAATGGATTATTTTACCAATAGAGAGAAAGAATTTATAAGCTTACAAAGCATCTGTGCAGGACCAAGGATGATCCACAGACACCTTAATCTTAAAATCTTGAATGCTTTATATGTATACAGAAGTGATGTTCTTGTCTGGGGATGTTTTACCTTTACGAGATGCTCTGTTTTCCTTCCAGAGAACCCAGCACAGGTGCCTCAGGCTCTGAGGCATAGGTATCCTTAGGGGTGGCCTCACTGAGGACACAACAGAGGGTGGACTGATTTTGAGGTGACAAAGCTCAGGAAGGAGCGGCAAAGCTTCAGTCACCCAGCAGCAACAGGGGACTATGCCATTCCCTGTCTTTGACGAGCAGCAGGGCTGGACATCAAGCCCCAAGGTGTCCCTCAGCATCTGAGGCTGATGGCACCTCTGCAGTGCATGGCAGTCACCCCAACACCCCCAATGGGAGGTACTGGGTTCTCCACTATTTTTACAATGCCACTTAGAGAAAATGAAGGACATTCTAAATCCACACCACAGAAGGACAAATACCAATTTTATTTATGCTGAAATGTGCATTACTTCATGTCAGTTTATGGGCATGCAGTCCCTGGCCCTGCCCCTCACCTCCCCGTATCAGTGCTGAGCTCTCTTGTACCCTCAATATGATGCCCTTGAGGTGCTCTGACCATTCCTCTTCCCTGTCACACCCAGCCTTTGGTCTTCTCCTTGGCTCCTGTGGGGGCTGGCAAGCTCTGGCTTCATCCAGTTATCTCATTCATCCACCTCACACTCCCTTTCCCACGCTAGGAAGTACTTTTTCTTTTAGCAAAAAAACAACATGAATCTTCTCAGTTACTCAGCACCTGCAGTTTGTCAAGTGAGAAGGAAATCTGCCCAAAGCATGTGCAGACAAGGCTAGAAAAAGTTTCAGCTTTCCAAATAATTGCTATTCCTAATGTCTTCCACAGTGGTCTGCCTCACGCCTTGTTAGTTCTGTGGATTGCAGAAAGACTTCGAAGCAGCGTGATATTAAATGCTCTAAAAGATGACAAAATCAGGACAGGGCCCAGTGTAATGTGAGCTTTATACGAATACACAGTCAGTGAAATAATGACTTACTGCCTGTGCAATTCATGGGAACATTTGAAACAAAGGAAAATTAAGCTTGCATGTTCTGATTCACCTTGGCCTTCTTCAGTATTGTATTTAATGTAGTCTCTAATATGCAAACCAATTTTATCAAGTCTCAAGAGATTATTCTGGATGGTAGCAATGACTGAGCTGAAAAAAATCAGGTTTGATTAGGCTCTGATGCTGAAGAACTGCATATTCAGCTCTAAATTTGTATTTCCTGGCATGTACTGCCCATTTTCTGTGAACACATACAGCTGACAAAAAAATGCTTTGTAAGGACACAACTCTGGACAAAATTTACTCTCAAATCCCACCCATGTGTACTCTGGGAATCCAATGCACAACAACTGAGAAGGCGGCCAAGATCTTCTTTCCTTTTTCACTCTGTACTGAAATGAACCTTTTTTACCACACCACGTTAACCCGTAAGAGAATCAGAAAGCAAATATTAATTTCTGCCATAAAAGCAATGAGCAAATGTAGCAAATATTTCATGCTGTAATTTCTGTAATCAATACCATAAAAGTTGGTGAAAAAATGCATCACCACCTTAAAACGTATTGAAACCTGTAATGAAGTTTAATAGTAATCATAATGTTTAATTTACCAAAGGAATAGAGCATAAGAGATCATCCACTGTGAAAAATACAATTCAAACATTCTTAGAGCCCTAGAATAATACAAAAACAACAGAGAATAAAAGTATATTTATATGCCACAGACTGGAGTTCTTTTCTGAGTAGAGAAAAGGCAGGAAGACACCATGAGGTGATATTGCCATGTTCCCTAGGTGTACAAACTACTTAAAAAACAATTAGGTAAAAAGATTAATACTTCCCCCACCCTGCCCCCCCAAACCAGTATGTCTTATCAGCATTACAAAGAAATGTATCACCTAGGAGACAGAGCAAACAGCAATGCTATTCAAATTAATATTTCTTTTAAATTTTTAAAAGGAAACTGTTTTCCCTAGCTGTGACCCTTGGTTAATGCAAATCTACTTGCTTCTATTGCTTCATTCTCCTTGCTTTATTTTGCTTTGTTATTCAATATATTCAATTTTTTCATAAGACTGAGAGCCTTTAGAAGCAGGTATTATGCATATGCTATATGTTCATAGAATGCTTCTTTAAGCCTTGTTTATAGCTTCTAAACAAGCTTCAAACCCTCGTTTATAGTCACAGCAATGACTGAAAAATGAAATTTCCTCATCTCAGAAATACAACCCATGAGATGCAAGACAAGATAGGTATCCAAGTAGATAGTTTGATTTTAGAAGGGAGAATCCAATATTTCCAAAAACTTTAGTAGATTTTTTTAGTAATTTGTGCTACACCTAAACAAAGGATGGATTAAGGGGTGATATTTCCAATACTTCTGGATATTTTTATTTGTAATCGTTGTTAAACATGGTTAGCAGAGGGAATTCGTTAAGTATTTCTGAGAAAGCAGGGCGCTTAGTGCAAGGATTAATTTTGGCTTGTAAACATTTTGGTCACAGTGGCATAGAAAATGCATAGTTAGGGGAAAAATGCCTAATACCTTGTTCAGTTTAAAACCACTGTACTATTATTCTCCATATCAGCCAAAACTGCTCCAACTTCCTTATGCACGTGAAAAATAACACCCCACACTGAGAAGCAATTACCAGCTCCTGTGTGATGAGTCCTTTATGCTTGTAATTAATGTGTTTTAGTTTAACAACAAAACAAATCTGAAATTAATAAGCATTTGTTACACTTTAATAAGCGTTTTGTTACACTTTCTTTGTTGTACAAAGAAAACCCACCAGGCAGCCAAAGAAGAGCTACATCAACATATCTTCTCATAATTTTCAAAGCTTTCTTGGTCTAGGTTATAAAATAAAGATGGTGGAGGAAAAGAATTGCTCATAATGCTTTGAATGGTACGATGATGTTGCCAGCTTGAAGTGACTAGCTACTCATTAATACAATGCTGAAGTGATTTTTCCCCTGTCAGTCCTCACATACATGGATTTTGCACACACACATACAAGATATGAAACTCTGTCACTAAATAAACCAAAAGCACCATTAACAGTATAATCTAGTCACATTCAACTGATGCTGATGAGAATTATTTGCCTCCTTTTTTACTTGTACATTAAGATACGATTTTAAACACTTGTGCAGGAGCTGTTTTTTTCTCCAATTTCCTGTCTCTCTGAGGTATTTTATTCAGACCCTCACGATTCTGTGAGTGGTTTTGCCTGTGGAATATTCTGGACCTGATTTTGTACTGTATTTATTTCAGCAATGATGATGTTTTTGTCCAACATAGCTCAAGTTGTGATGATGCTTGTGGTGATTCAACCCTGGCGTCTGAAATACTTTGAAATCTCACAAGGTGAGAAACGGCACAAGCTTGCTTGATCATGGTATTCAGGCCTTTTGTTCACCCGTGACTGAACAGGCACTGTGGGTGAGGATTTTGATTGGTAAAGAGAAATTTCGGGCCAAAACCCTACAGTGAGATGTGGTCTCCAGAAAGGTTAACAAGTTCTTTAAAACAGCAAAGATGGATTGCTGCTTGCTGATAGCACTGTGATCCACTTAGCTGAGGCATACAAAACAAACAAACAAAAAATCCAAAACCCCCAAGAAACCAACCAACCAAACAAAAAAAATTGCTCCTTCTGCTTTCTGATGCCTTTTATCACTCTTTATGTAGGAAAGTAAATAGCTGATGCTAGCCCAGCACCTGGCCAGTCATTACCCTGTTCATAAATCAGAATAAACCAAACATCACTTTCTCCACCGTGTAATCAGGACACAATTTCCCAGTGTATGGTACTTTCAGCTGTCAGCTTTCCATATTTATCTTGTCTTTTGGAAATCAATCCTATGCAATGTGAACATGGAGAGGTGGAAATGAAGAAGAGAAATCTGCACAGTATCGCTCCTCAGGTTTACTTATCTTGTAAATCCATAAGGCAACTCTCATGCTCATGTAATGAGCATGTTATAAATAAAAAAAAGAGAAAGAAATCACCTCCGCAAAGTAAAATCAACAACAAAAGTAACATTTTCCCTCTAATAAATGCTAGAAAAATGCAAGGAAAAGAGATCCCTCCCTCTTAAATATTTTAAGGCAATATATTTATGAGAGCATAACTCATTGAGTATGCTTCCAGCCTTAAAGAAAAAAAGTTTTCCTTAAAACTCAAGCTGTACTGGAAAAGAAAAAAAAATAAGTTATTTAGGGTAGACCAAAGGGTTTCTCACATGGTATCAGACCTGTATAAACAAAGCCATTGTATTAGGCCATTGTGTTACTGAGTATTAACTCAGGTACAGCTTTGGCTGTAGCTGACATATAATTGTTAGAGCAACCTATTTTCAAAAATGGCCTCCATCAGTCATGACAGGCTATTTACTTCCAAATGCTGAAACTTATGGTTCAGCTTCCTTTTATGTGACCCAGAGTAGATTTGGAGATAAGCAAAAGAAGGACTTTAGGACTTCAACCTGTTTCAACAGACAAAAAATGTGTTCATATTTTATAAAACTTTGATAAACTCTTTAATACTGTTTTAGCTTTTGCTTGCATCATGATCTAACACCTCACAAGCACAATGCAAACACGTTCAAATAATCAAACTTCCTCTAATAATTCCAAGATTAAATATTCATAAAGTCTTCTTTAGACATCTAATTTGATGTCTAAATAAGAATAATTCCAGAATTGCACAGAATAACCCCAGCACTGTCTTGCACCATGGAAGAACCAAACTGCCTAACTTTTAAGCCTCTAAATCATACCTAAACTGGAAGCACAAAGTGATTCAAAACAGGTAGTGGAGATGACATAAAAGAGGCTTCTAGAGGACACCTCTAAGCCACTGATTTACTGCTCATGACCTTCTTGCAGATCATGGATCATGAGCATATGGAAATGGGAGGCCCAACAACAGCATCACGAAGAGGTATAAATTGCAGTGTCCATCTTGAAAGTGAAGTAATTCTCTTCATAACCTTTAAACAGACCTGAAATCTGTATTCCCAGGAAAGATAGGCCAGCAGTGAAGAGGAGGACATTTTCTTCTCTATTGCAGCTCACGTTTCTCAGTTCAAGAGAATTCAGCTTGGTGTCATCCAGAGGGGCAAATTTCTAGGGGAGGCAGACCACTAAATACTTTACGGTAAGAAATACCAGCTGTTATTTGCCCTTGCCACCTCACCTGCCAATGCTGTGGAACAGAAAAACGAAGAGACAGCCAAAACACAAGTGAAGTTTAAATGAGACTGGTGTGAATCATGACTGCAATAACCAGCTCACCTGGGGCATGTTTCCTATGTGTAGGCAGGAGCTCAATCAAAGCAGTCTGGTATAAATGATGTGATTTTAGGGAGAATGACTTAAGCTAACTCAGCCTGGTATGTGAACATTTTGTGTTGATCAAAACCTGAAAAAAAATCAATACAAAATGAAAATTCAACTGGTCAGGCTTTGAGTAGTGGCAGACTCTGACATTTAGATCCAAGGACTGCAGGCAGACATCTCTTTTCAGGTACAGGCCTGTCTCCAAGTCAGATGCTCATTTCACCTGCTTGGCACAGCAGGCCTTTAAATTGACTGTCCCTTACTTCTCCTGGACACAAAAATAAATCAGGTTAGCTCAGCCCAACAACTGAAACTGCTTAAGCTAGCTTGGCCTGCAGCAGATCAGGAACTGTTCAGGTGCCCTGCTCTGACAGCAGACTGATGGAGTGGCAAGTCCTGTAGAGGAGGATGAGGGAGTAGTGAAGCATCTCTCCCACTGTCAGGTCCACAGGGGCCACAGCCTCAGGAGAAAATGCAAGAATCTACATTAAGGACCTGCCTGTGCTAATCCATCACAATGGGACAACCTCAAGACTTCTCCTTCCTTGTTTGCATTTGAAGCCTGGGTAAAACAGACCAGCCTTAATTCCCATGCACACAGTCCAGGTAAATGCTTAAAGCCTGCAGACAACTTGAGTGAAAAACTCTCCTTTTCCAACAAAACACAGAAGTACAGAGGCAAGAAGCTTCAAATCAGCAGGCTGCTCCATATCCCTTATGACAGGTGAATAATAGAGAGACCCTGAGCTATATATGTGAAACACTTAACTAATCTTGGTATGTAGGGTACTAATTGTGCACAGAAAGTTTTAAAAAAGGTCCTCGTTGACAAAATGAGTAGCATATTTCCTGCAACAAAGGGTCTTTCAATACTATTCATATTCACATCAGACCACCTAAGCTCTTAGCTTCCCATCTTCTTTTCTCTCCTACCCTCAATCTATAGTTCATGGAGCTTTGTCTCTGCTTGGGTTAATGGACTCCATTTTTCAGCCATCTTCTCACTTGCCATGCAGAACTGAGCTACATCTTGGGGAGGACTGTACAAATACAAACAAAGTGAACAAAAATGAAACAGCTTCCCTTGGTATGTAAAGGCTTACACAGGGTGCTACAACAGGTATTACATTAAAACCTAAAATAAAAAAAAATGTAAGCTGTTCCTAACACAGTAAATATGTCATTACTTTTCATGTAACCCAAGGGTTGAAAAGAGAAAAAAAATCCCAAACAAAAAGGTGATAGAACAAAACAGTCACTACACCTTGGTAAAAGTGAAGTTATTTACACTAAAACCTAAAGCAATATTTGTACCCTTTGTCCTGGGTGATCAGCAGGCAGTAATTATTTGTTCATTAGCTGCTCAGATCACCGTAAACTGGTGATGTTCTCAGAAATGGCTGGGGAGTAGACAAAGAAATTTTTCTCTGAAGAAATCAATTTGGCTCCTTCAAGAAAACATGATTAATGTTTTCTTGGGATGCTGCCTGCACCGGAAGGGCAGCTATGTCTTTAGACATTATTAATATAGAGTGCACTCCTATTATAAAACTCTCTCAGGTAAAGCTAGCTATGACAGAATTACCGACCTGTCAAACTTCACCAGTTTGCTTTCTAACACTGAGACCCTCCAAACCATGTGAGTGCTTACCAAAGCTATTTCTCACTACTCCTTCCTGGCAAGGTCCCCTGCCCACTGACAGGCATGGGGAGGTGGACAGGGTTTTTCTTTCTTCTGCATACGTGCATAAAGGTGTGGAAACTTCGACAATGTGTAACAAACCACAGTCACTTAGGTGGTGAATGCACTCTTACATGAGACACTTAAACTGCTCCAGGACAAAGGAGATATTTCGGTTCACTGCATTTATCATACAAATTTACTGTTTTGGAAATGGGTATTTGAATAGTTTTAGAAATGTCTCCTTTTTTGACATTTTACAGCTCTTCTCTCATTGAAAACTGACCTAATGGCATGATGAAAATGTACATTTAAACTTTCTTAGTCACCAAGAAACATACCTACACTATGCCTGAAAACAGTAGGACCTACATATGCATTTTTATGTATGCAAATATCCACTTATATATAATGTAATTGATCCTAGAACATAGCATCAAGCTTTTTTTTTTTTTTTTTTTTTTTTTTTTTTTTTTTTTTTTTTTTTTTTTTTTGTGTGTGTGTGTGTGTGTGTGTGTGTTAAAAGAGAAAACTACCAAAAATACAGACCTCACAGATTTTCCCCATGAGAAAAGACATTATAGATACCTAGGGAAAAGTTTCTTAACAAGTAAAAAATAGGACAATTTATTCTTAAGATGTCAACTGAGCAATAAAGCACAAGTAACCATAAAGTATTCAGAAACTTCTGCAGCTTGCTGTACTTCTTTATCCAAGATATTTTTATGTATGTGCAAATGAGCACATACATTATCTGACTTGTCATTAGGCTTATCTAAATCTTGACATGAAGTATAAATTGTTAATGATGTGCAACTGAGAAATGGCAGAAGTGTACAGCAGGGCCAAAACTCAGTGCTAAAAGGTAAACAGGAAAAGTTTCCATGGCATCTTCTTTGCTGCTATAAAAATGTATAGTAATACCAGTTAAGCAATCGTCACACAGCACTAAACAGGTGAAAGAGTAGAAAAATCCTTCTTTCACAACAATACTTAGGGGAAAAAATAAAAATCCTAAAATGAATCCTGGAACAGTCAGTCCTAATTCTTCTTTCATGACAGAAAGCTTCATATTCCCATGTCTTTAGCACTACTGTTGGCTATCCTGATCACTAAGCAGGATAATTGCACTCTAGTGCCATCCTTGATTTTACACTGCATTTGGATACACTGGTTGGTTTTAAACAAGGGTTTCTTGCTTCTGCTATTTATTTATCTTTTTAGTTAACTGCAGGAGGAAGGGTCTAATTCTTAAGCATTGTTACATATTTATACACCAAGATTTGAATAAGAGTTGCTATAGGCCTGGAGTTTGACAGGGATTACACACCTAATGAAAAAGTAAGAAAACTGTACTCCCTAATACCAAGGTATAACCCAGGGAAGAAGGAAAGAAAGTGGGAGGGATACAGCCTAGCTTCTTTCTTGTGACCCATTCAGATGTCACAAGCTCTGAGATAAACAGGAAGATGTCGGTTTCCACTTTGTGTTGATGATGGATAAGCAGGAGAGTGTTCTGTCCCTCTAGAGAAGGGAAGGGTCATCACACATCTCCCTGCGTCGGGCACGCACGGATGTGCAGTCAGCACGGATGCTCTTGAGGTCTTGCAATTTAAACACTACCTCTTCCTCAAGGGTGCATAAAATCAATGTCAAGCTCATCCTGGCTTCTATTGGCTACAACATAAACCCAGAGGTACCCTACAGAGGTGAAGCAAGTCATTTATGATTTATATCAGCTAAAGCAAAGCAAAGCGAAATACAGTAACCTCTGTAGCCCACAGCTCATGGACTCCTTGTAAATACATGTGACTCTGAAAGCTTATCAACCTCTTTGTCTGAGCAAATATTTACTTTGTGAACTGCATGTTTCAAAGTCACATTTCACATCCAGCACATGCTGATACTGAAGTCTGTACATTAGCAACTCTTCGCCCACCAGTCTCCAACCTGCAGCATCAACTCTCCAGCTAGCAAAGTTGCCCTGCTTCCATGAAACTTTTAGGCTTTGCATCAATTTTCTAGCGCAGTGCCCTCTGACCGAGGTTTAACATACATAGAACATCAGCTACTTTTTAACTGAGGAATACAATTCACATGAGCAGTTTTCATTCAGTTTGCAGGAATGCTGGTTTGTAGAGTGTATAGATATCCCATGATGTGTTGTGTCCTCAGCTGTGGGCCATTGTTATTACTGCTGAAAAAATTGTTCAGTATTACTTCATGAAAAAAATGCCTCTTTTACTTGTTCAAGGTTTCCTAGAGTACTCTGGTACTCATTGGAGAAATAGGAAAGGAAAAGCACAAAGAACAGGGCTGAACAGCCAAACTAGGTGGCATCAAGCCATCATAAGAATACATAGAATATGAAAACAGTAGCAGAAATAGAGACTTTCAAGTGCCAAAGTTTGATGTCCTGGAGGCTAAGTTAAATCAGAATCAAATTTCTGCATTAAGGGAAAACAACAAGAAATTTGTCCAGAATGTTCTGTTTGGAAAACCTGCTGATTCAGCAAGTTAGGGTCTGTCAAAAGATTGCTACACATAACATCAGTAATTAACCCCCAGACATTAAACTTTCTTTTTGTATTTGCTGCCATTCAAATGAAGACATGTGGAGGGCATTTTTTCTACTATCTCCAAGGAAGTGGACATGCATTAGATTTAGTCAAAGGACAGGTTTAGGGCACAACATTTCATTGTAATTTAAAACCAGAATCTTGAAGTTTTAAGTACAGATTTGTCAAACAAGCATGTAAGAACAGGGAATTTCCATAATTCCAAATTCCACAATTAATTTCCATAATTTAATTACATAATCATGTAATCAAAAGAGAAAAAAATTTACATGTTGAAGAATACAGTGACATCTACTAATCTTGACCAGAAACCAGGACCTTCATATTACCTAAGTAAAGTAAGGATTCTTTTCGGTCCAAGAAACCTAAGAAAATTGGAACTATAACTGTGGCAAATGATGATCCCTAAAATTTCCAAGGCACCCAAGGACCCTGAGGATGTGCCAAAGCATGGAATACAACAGGAGTCATGTATGTTCCAGTCATCCCTTTAAAAATGTCTCCAAAATACCCCAGTCAATAGCAGTGGTCTTTCCAAAACATGTTTAAGAATAGGTTGCTCTCAGGAAGGAAAGGAGCTGACACTATCAGCAGTACTAGTGGTTCAGAAATAGAAAAATGTGGTATCATCCAGGAAATGATGCCTAATGACAGCTTTTGTTCTTTCAATAATTAAAGTTTCTAGAGAGACTGAGTTTCAGGGAAGAGGGAAAAAATCACTCTCTTTACTTTAAATTAACTTTGAGGACCATTCCTCATCTCCGTAAGGAGGTGAAGCAGGGCACCAAACAGTGTTTCCAGAAAAGCTGAAAATGAGGAAGGTGCTAACAGTCAGATTGCTGAATTAATTCTTAATTCCCTGTTCTAGTGCTCACTTTCATTATGCCTTGGATTGAAACAAACTAAAAGAACCTAGTAAAAATAGAAGAAAAAATTACAACGCAGCAGCTATTCATAGTAAGGAAGAAAAGGAGTTTAAAAAAATGTGGGAAAAACAAGGGTCGGTCCCCTCCACACTTTTCATGCAAATTATATAATTATATTTTCAACCTTTATCACAGATTTCATGTACAAATCTTCTGAATTCAGATATGGATTTTAAAAAGATTGACAGCTTTAACAGCTATTCAAAATGATGAACAGCACTGAGCTCAGAACAGAGGGGAGTCTAAGCAGGGCTGCTATTAAGCTTGAGCAATTAATTGACCTTCTGTTCTATAAAAAATTCAGAGGAATAAAGTTCACATTATCTTGTTGGATACTTTTTTTCTTTTGCAAGAGCGGTCTTTAAAATTTATTTAAAAGGCTCTTGATTAAGTGATCTGATTTACAGGCAGTAAAAAAACATAGAAAAGCAAGTGCTGTATCTTGGCTACCATGCAAATGCCACAAGTGCACTCATTTTTCAGTTTTTTGAGTTGCACCAATTATTAATAAAACACTTTAGAAAATAATTAATTTGCATTAAGAAAACATTAAGAAAGTGTTTTTCAGCACAGTAATGGTCATCTTTAGAGTTCATCAGATGTGTGAGACAGCAACCATTCCTCAAGCAGCCAATTTCAAATTCTGCTGAGGACAAGAGAAGGAAACAGTTTGACCTTGGAAAAATCTCTAAATAAAGTATGGACTTACAAACATGCACATTTGCATCTGCAATGAAAATCCTCCAACCATACAAAGAAATAAGAATGATGGCAATTCATAAAATACTTCTTCTAAAAAAAATACTTCACCCAGGAGAGGAAATGAGGGTGAGATTCATCTGAGTAAATGCAAACACACCTACAATGCCCTAAGGCTGTAACTGTATAGTGGGTGTGACTCATCTTAAGCTAAACTTGTGAAGTAAATCAAATAAATGATACTTTCAAACAGCCTACTCGTCTTCTGAGCATAAAAGGAGCAACTGTGACTTGCTGGCTGCAGAAGTACAATGTTAGGCAAGATGAATCACAGCATGGGTATCTACATTTTCCTAACAGCACCACTGAGGACAGACAGTTTGTCCTTTAATCCCCTGTCCCTTCTCCCCTTGCAAATGTTATATTTCCTACACATCTTCCCAGTTATATTTCAAGAGATATGCAATAACTGTTACAAGTCTGGAATAGCTACATTGAAGTTGTTTGCAATGGGTTATGTATGCAGATGAATCTCTGGATCCTCTTCTGTGAAGTCAAGGATGCGATAGCATTCCACCTGCTTATACATATATCATAAAAATGTCTATGATATTGTTAAAAGCAGCCTGCAACATTTTGAGTTACATAAACTACAGCTGCAGATTTACATCCATCCAAACAGGTACTGATAGTTTATGAGCTGTGTATTGATAGGTTTTTTATTAAGAGTGACCTCAGTTCCCAGAGAACCCCCTCATGTCTCCTGCACGAGGAATTACAGGCTTCTCCATTGGAAATGTCATTTCCACTTGTTCACTTCGTTGCCTATTTAGAACAAGTCCACATGAAGTATTGTGAGATCAGTGCTATGCCAAGGAAGAACTAAATCAACCCCCAGCTCTGCTGTTACTCTGGGAGCTCATCTGAAATGCAAGGAGGAGTTAAAAGTCAGATTAAAATCATACAAATGAAAGGAGAGTGATTACAGTAAATGTGACATTTGAGAAATTGTATGCTAAACAAATAGAGAAAGAAACAGAAGGCAGCCCAACTGTTTTGCTGACCTGCACGTGCACAAATATTTAGCTCTCAACAAAACATTTTTATCATAATTCTGCAGCAAGGCTGTCAGCTAATTCTCAACCAGATTCCCTACCCTCCTTTTTCCTAACCTTCTCTGGTTGCACAAGCACTTCTGCAGCTGGCCAGCTGTTCAGTGCTTCATGTTGTCATAGGAAAAGAATTATTATAAAATGCACAGACCAACAAAAAACAGTGTCAATGTTGCTGAACATGTTGGAGAAGGGCAAGTTCCCCTGATTCTGATATAGCGGAATTTTACAGAGAGCTAACCAACTGCCCAGGAGGGAAATAATAATTACTTGGGAAAATTATAATTGTATGGGTAGAAATAGGACAGTGCAAGAAACGTTGAATTGTCAAACTGCTGGTTGATGTTTCTCATGGTGACTTGAAATCCCATCTCTCATTAAGCTGTGCATTGGCTTCAAAGAACACCACAACACTACACAGGTTGATGTCAAGAGCCTCTGTAAGGCCCTTCTGCAGTTGTCAGGGTGCACCCACAGCTGCACAACCCTCTCCTCCTTGCTCCCCTCTCTAGTCATCACAGTTATGAAGAGAGCTTAGAAGAAGTGCACAGAGTGAGACAAAGTAAATGCTACCCAATGCAAGACACCTCATCAGTCACAGTGACTTGTTAAACTATTGAACATAAAAGGTGACAATTAAATATCAGCACAATCATTTAGCTGCTGATCGTTTAGCAGAAATATCAAGTATGAACTACAATCCCAACTGCCTCCCACATGGTGCCAGACAGAAAATGGAATATTGCAGCAACACCAGGGGAAGAACGTCTTTTTCTAGTCTGTACTCTCATCTTCCCCCCTGCTAAAAGTTCAAATTAAAAACTTCCTTATTTTTACAACTTGCTAATATGACAAAAAATATTCAGATTTAAATACAATATGAATTTAAACTAGTACAGTTATTCTTATGTAATTCCCCATATTAGCAGACAGCACCTTCTCAAGTTCAAGTCTACCTGGGCTGGGACATAAGATTAGATTAAACATCTGCAGTTCTAAAGAATAAAAGCACTTAAAAAAGCATTACATGGGCAGTTTGGCTGTCGTGCTATAACCAGGGAACACAGATGTTCAACAGATATGAAGTAAGAAGCCATGAAAAAGTTCTTAGGGTAGGAATATGACTGGCATTTATATAAGAAGATGAAGTACAATAGTCGAGATTCAGAATTAAGGGCCATTTAGATCTAGTGCTTAGGGACATGGTTTAGTGGTGGACTTGTCAGTGTGAGGGTTGTGGCTGAGCTCCATGATCTTAAAGGCCTTTTCCAACTGAAATGATTCAATGATTCTATGACAGTGGTTAATGACACAAGTAAGAGAGAAGATGTATCTCCTCCCAATAAAAGGGAGACACACAAGAACAGTATGCTCCTTCAAAACATGTCATGTCAGGCTTTCTACCCAGGAGTTAGCTGAATACAAGCAACAGCCAGGGGCCTTCCAGGAACGCTCACCTGGCAGTCCAAAGGCAGCAGCTCCCCAGTGCCTCCAGTCTACCACCTCCAACTATCCTCCTCTCCAGGATGGTTCCTTGCCATCTCTGCAGTGACCTTCATCTTTCCTCCAGCCTTTTGTCAAAACTACTCATTACTTTCTGCATATTGGCAGCTTATCACTGCTTCTTTTGCTGACTGCATTTCTTCCTTGAGAGAAGCTGAGACCTCTGACAGGAGCTGCACTAGGACCACTTCTTTTGGGGACAAAAATGACAGGGATGGGAGGGACAAAGCATGCAAGGAAAAGATTACTACAGCTTTTTAGGATGAGGACTAAAACACAAGATCTTTACTCTTTTTTTTTTAATGCAGTTCAACAGTTATCAAACATTTCATGTTCTTTGATACTAAAACCAAATTACATGTCTGCAAAACTGATAATGGTCAGGCACAACAGATACCTGATACAGAAGCTTAGGGCCGTCCTCTCAGCAAACATGTTGATTATCTATGCTATTTTTTCTATTGTGCTCACCAAGAATACAAGTATCTTTGATGCTTTGGCAAGATTTCTGTAAGTACCTGATACCTTATTAAACAACAAATTACTAAGCAGTCTTAAGAAGTATTTGACAGAAGGAAAAACAGCTGTATTATTTGTATAAGCAACTGCAAATGGAGATCCACCTGTGATCTGAGATGGCTGAGAGAGTAAACAACTGTGAAAAGTCAGGTTCTTAACCTTGCAACCTTCATAGCTCTGTTTAAGCCCTTTATGTTTCTTTTTAAATGACATTTTTCCTACATATTTTTTGACTTTCAAACGAAACTACATCCTCCCCACCACGTTCAGAGCTGTCATTGAAAGACTGTGTTACAGCTGTTGCATCTGACTGAATTCAAAACAGTCTAGGTAGAAGCAGTGAGAAAGAATTTCTTTTTTAATGCTCTGATACAACCCACTGCTTGTGCCATCTGTCCAACACATGACGAAGAATCTCTAAACAGAGAATAGCTGCAGGGGACATAGTACAGTATTTGCAGATCTGTGCTTGGTAAGAGATAAGAGCTCGTATTAAAAAAAGCAAATTTGGCTTTTTTTAAACACAATATATTAGATATGCAGTATGTTTCTGGCATGAAGTGAGGAAAAAATAAACCAGCAGATCTATCCAGCTGGAGGGGGGGAGGAGTACTGCCAAAGGCAGGACAAGGAAAAGGTGCTTGATCCTGTGTGAAGACCATGTCAACGTAATCTGTCTATAATGAGTTCAAAGGAAGATGATGGGAGTACTATGTCTTTCTGCAATGCAGGAAGTCACATAAAGAATAAAAAATACAAAGCTCAGGTTACCACGGCATGAGTGTGCAAAACTATGCTAATAAAAGTGACAGTGCTAAGTGCTTCAGTTAAGTATTTAATAGGATTGTAACAGTCACATCCATAAATCTGCCCATACCAAATACCAATTTTGTGGCATCCATCTCAGTGCAATAATTTCTCTAAATTGGCTCCTCACTGGCACCTCTCCAATTACTCTTAGAAGGATAGTATGTCTTTATCCTTTTGACTGGCATAGGACAACATATCTTCAAAGAGTCTGATATATTTATAGGTCATTTCACCTCAGAAAAACCTGTGTGTGTTGCAGGAATTTCAAAGACTCAGAGAATAGCAGCAGAGACCAGAGAGAGGCAAATCTTTGACCCATTCAGCAGCTCTGCTTGGATGTCTCTTTGAAATGTCTCAGGCTGTGCTCAGGGCTGAGTGCCCACAGAGAAGGGGCTGGGGCAGTGCCAAGCACTGACTCCCTGGAAATGGGGTTAGGAGTGCCCAGTCCTGGTAGGTGCAGAGCTGGCTGAGGGCTAGAGGAGTAGCTTTTAGGCTGTGGAGGTTGATGGTCTGTTCAGTTTTACTGCCTGCACACCCCATGAGCTTAATAACCTCCCTTCTAAAAATGCATGCCCAAAGTCCCAATCCCTAGAGCTTGCAAGAGCCTTTCAGGAACAATAATCTTAAATCGGATGAGAACTGAGGCATTTTAAAGTCATTATATAAATACTTGTGTAAATAGAGTGAACAGAAGCACTCTTTCCTGTATGCCCACAGCCCAAACTACAACTTAAAATATTCAGTGACAAATTTTTTACCCCCCACAGAATTTAAATTATACATCGGAATTGGAAGCACAGCCATGCAAGCACTGCAGTTTAAATAAAGAACAAGCTGGCTGTGGTTAGATTACAACGTCTTAAAGAGTTTCACTTCAAAAGGCAAAGAAGCTTGTAAATTTAACAAGATAGAAAAAAAGACCTAAGACTGACTTTGTGAAACCAATGGTGTCAGTATACTTAAAAAACTGACTCACAACTACTTGTTTTTTCGCCAAGTATTCCAGCTTGCCTAAAAATCAGCAATTTCCATTCTAACTAGTAAGAAAACCTGCAAGATCAAAATGTCGTAAGTACAAAAATTCAACAAGTTAAGAGTGATCCAGTTCTGTGCAGAAGGGATTTACAGGCTATTAACATAATAACCACCCAGTTACAAGCTATTAACCTATCCATCCCATCAGTTTACCAAATTCAGTTTTAATTACCAGTGCAATAACAGTCATTGCCTTCAGACTTCATTATGCTGGGCACTGTGCAAAGAACAACTACATGATTGTCCCAGTCCTGAAAAAACCTACCAATCCAGGGAACAGAGACAGTGAGATGCTGGGAAAAGAAACAAACCAACCAAGAGTGCAGCCTTCTGCCACAGCAACACAGCCATCCAATGACCCAGGCAGGAGTTAACAGGGGCACCATCAGCTTTTGTAAAGAAACATTTACCAATGTTTCAATCCCACAGCACTTAAGGGGTGGTCAGATGCATCACTCCTGTTTCTGAACTGGAGCAAATGAAGCACAGAGAAGTATGCTTGGAGTTGCCTTGGGTAACACAGCAAAACCTCAGAAAATGCCCGTCCAGCGATTCCTAGCTCAGTTCCCCATCTGCTGGACTAAGATATTTCTAATCTAAAACATAATTGAAAACTTTATTGGATGGAGTATCATAGAAAGGTATTTTTCTTACGAGGTCAAGTCCAGATAGAACATTAGAGCAACTATCCAGAATACAGGCAGTGGGCACTCATGATAACATTCATATTGACATCAGATCATAAAAAATTGCAGAATTTTATGACTGTTTATGCTGCTAAACACTTTGTACATAATGAAGTCTGTCTACCCCACTCCACAATTCTGTGAGATGTATGGGGAAAACCCAGTGCTGAAGACAGTACTACTTCAAACTGAAGGATCCTCCATAACTCCTAATTATCAGAGCTTTCCCTCAGGTGACAAAACCACCCAGCAATTCCCAAGCCTTCAGCTGGCTAATTCTGGCAATAATTCCTTCCTCCTGCCTCAGACTATAGATCTATGACACAAACTAATTGTCATGACTAATAAAAAAAGTTATACCTTTGAATATGGGCACAGGAAACTCTGTGTGCAGTGGCAAATCATAACAAAAGCAGGTTAAAAGGTAAATATATCAGTTTAAAACCAAAGCAGAACAAAAATATCAGGCTGACTTTATTTATGAAAAAATAACTTTCAACACAACCTAATATACATACTGCCTTTTTTATGTAGCTCTAACAAGGAAAAAAGTATATAGGTTTAGGTAACTTAAAAAAGATTTCCAGAGTTTAAAAATATTTTGTCACAAATGTCCACCCAAGATAAAATGAACATCTACGCAACACAAATGAAAATATACTTGTCTACTACTCAGCCATCCTGCCTGACATCTCTGCCCCTCTCCCTTACACACAGTGATAAAGGTTTTAGGTTCTCCAGTTAACTGAGGATGTGGTCTAATTTCAGGACTGATTAACAGTCCATTGTTAAAACAGCTAATGAACCAGCTGTGATACCAACCTTTACGGGGATCTCTCTTGCTCCCCAGTCTCCATTCCTATTGAATACTGAGGCTGTGCAATGGTTTGCTTATTTTTCCCGCAATATTTCCTCTTGAAAAACAACATTTTGTAATGAGGAAATATAAACTACTGAGACCTATCACAAGACTTCTAATAATCTTCCCACTACTAAGGCTGCCCTGAGTACCACCCTTCTGCATAGAGTGAATTTATGCTAATACTGTCACTGAGGTTGGCTGTAAATTCCTTAAGCACTTTTGATTTATGTCTCCTGCTTCTGAAGGAAAGTAAAACAAACAAGGTTAAGGAAAGAACCGATATTTACTTAACATTAAAAGTTATTTTAAATATATGTTTTGGGTTTTAGGCAAACAACATCCTTAAGTGTTGATTCTAGGAGGTGGAAAATCTTAGGAAAACAAGAAGAAACTAATTTTATGTGAATGTAAAATTGAGATGGAATGCTAAAACACATTTTGGGTCTCTGAATCACTAGGTTTTTCTCAAAACTGTGCACAAAACAGCAGCAATGATACAATGTACTTGGAGTTTAATCTCATCCTAGAATTTCAGTGTGCTTTTCTAAATGCTCATTAATTAAACTTCAAAAGGCTCCTGTGAGATACAGTAGGTAAGTATTATTGCACCTATTAAGCACATATAAACCAGAGTTACGATGTTTAATTATATTCAGAGTTGTTTCTTTTTAAATTGATTTTCCACTATAAAGGAAGATGCTGATAGTCTATTACTTTTAGGACAGGTTTTTATGAGTTCAATTTTTAATAGGCAACATTTCACTGCACCTATCTTTGCACATGCATGTATTCATTTAGAGTTTAAAAATACACAGCCAACCAAGAGCTGGTAGCATTCTATAAAATTGGTGTGAGAGACAAACCTTAAACCAGAACTAGGAGTAGCTATGGGAAAAAGCACACTGATCTCACCAGAAGCCTCTTTTCCCCTTGTTTGTAATTTTGGTAACTTCCCAACCAAATTCAAAAGTAACAACAATACCGCCAACAACCCCCCTCCCCCGCTCCCTCCCTCACCCCCCCCTCCACATAATCTAGGCAGTTCTGACATAGCTAGAGTATTTCCCCAGGGAAATATTGTTCTAACCTTTAAAGATTGACTGCAATCACGGAAACACAAAACTTCTAAAAAGTGTTTGTGTTTATTCTATTTTAATGGTTCCCTTACTCAAATAAATCTTCCACTGTTCCTTCCAGCATTCTCACATCAGGAGCATTCATGATGGTTTGTGTCTGTTTTGGATATTGCACATTGCATGTTATTATGTTATATGCAGCCAAGGACAAGGCAACCAGGTAGGATTACCTGCGGCTGCCCAGGCACTCACTTTGAAGGAACACACAGCCAGTGCTTAACAAAACCTGACACCATCTCAGCCCAGTGTGCTCCAAAGTGAAATTATGCATTGCAGAAAGTGGTACCTTCTCATCAGTTTTCCATTTAGAACAGTTCAGTTTTGTTGAGTATTCCCTGCTGGCTCCCAAGTCTGCATTCCATTTAGGTTCCAGAAGGACAGAATATACTTAGTAATTAACTAATTGTAATAACCAGTTGCTAAGTCTTTCAGGAGCAGACGGAATAATAAATATGTATGTGTTCCAAAACTAAAACATGCAAGGCAATACAATTCTACTAATAATTAAGTTTGCTTTGATACAATATGTCATCCAATAATATCAGACAACCTGCATGAGGAGGATTTGATTTCTTGCATTTGGTTGTTCAAGAAGCAAATTCTCTGTGGAGCAGAATCTGTTTTGCTTTGTCCCTGAGTCTCTAGAGTGTTCATGTAATTATCACAGTGATTGTCATTCCCAGCCAGGTTAGTGACAGTGGAGACTAAAATGTCATCTGCAGGCTATGGCAAAAGCTATATATTTGGATCAGCCTCTAGTAGCTCCAGTGAACCTTGATACAAAAAGGCAGAAGGTCTAAAATACTAAGCACTATAATTTAATGCATTTTTCTTTCCAAGACAAAACACTGTGTTTTCAAGAAATGGGATGATTTTTCATTTTCTGAAGTAATACAATCAGCAGCTTGGAAATTTCCTGCTAGTACTGTACATTAGCTAAACCACTGATTAGGAGGCAGGAACTTCCACATCATCTCTTCCTATCAATTTCTTTTCAATTCATCACATGGAAAAAATAACTTTTCTGAGGTCACTCATTATGTATCAGTTTTCTAACAGAGGCAACTTGATTCTTGAAATCCAAGACTTTTCACTACCCTGCTGGGCAGAGCATTGCCTTTCTTTCCCACAAAGGATCTCCTAACTTTCTGTAAGGGGTTCATGAGACTGAACCACTCATGTTTATTCTGTAACTTTAAAGTCATGGGCCATTTCTCTTCCAAGACAAGATTGTACCTAAATGGTGGTTAGACATAGTAATTTAGGCTACAGACGCATAAAGAACGGGCAAATATGTGATGAGAATGGTGTTATTCAGGCAACTTGAAATACACTGCAAAAAGGCAGTTACATCAGAAGCACTACTTTTGGACTAGGGACTGAATGTGCTCAAGGTCAGTCACCACTCTACTTCTCATCTGGAACTTGTGGTAGAATCAGCATCCCTGGAAGTGCTAAAAAGCTGAGCAGATGTGATACAGTTGAGTGGGCATGATGGTATTCAGTTAAAAGGCTGGACTTGATGATTTTGGGCCTCTTTTCCAGCCTTAATGATTCTACGACAATGTGATGAGGTATTTACCCTTGGGGGCTTAGTTTTGGCAGATCAGCTTTCTGCCAAAATTAGGTGTTGCAAACATATTTTACAGATTTAGATGTAAACTCATGAAGTTCAAGACAAACAGGACCTTGAAATTTTGGTTATAACACAACAGGCTAACAATCACAATGTCTAATCAAGCTGCAAATTATAACATCAGATGATCCCCCTGAAAGTGGCATTTCCATCAGTATAAAACACAACCTGTCAATACTGGATATTGTTAGTAAAATGTGCAAACATGTTTCACTCACCTTCCTTTCCCATTACCCTATATATAAATATTATGTACTAACATAAAAGCAACAAAGTTATAATGGCAGCGGTAAGCATTCTGGAACCTTATGCTCCTGCCAGCTGCTACTGTATCTACAGCTAAAGAAAGAGACATTACAATCTTTAGAAAGCACCATCAAGTGGCTATTATACTGTAGTTTTACCTTTCAAGTCAGTGATGCAACGTGCCAAGAAGGTATTGATGGAACATACAAAGTGCACTTTCAGTCCAAAAACTGATTCACATAAAACCTACAACTCTAAAAGCAACATGGGCTAGTCAAAAGCCTAGTTCATGGCTATATTCTGCCCAAAAGCATTCCGTTTGAGCCAGTAGAGATTATATATATCAGAGAAGACACAAATGGGATGAATTTGAAGAGAACTAAAAGTAATTTAATTCTTTCTCAAAAGAGGGCTTAGGGAAAGCAGTGAGGAGTTTCCACCTGTCAGGTGAGATGCTATGAATGCCCTTATGGTCAGCAACCACAGCCTAACAAGAGCATTTAATGAAAAAGCAGTAGATGACTGCTTTCAGCTACATAAACCACTACTCTTACTGCTCAGACCTTCAGCACTCTCGTAGCTTCATACTCTGTGACACATGTATTTACATACAAGCCTCTGGCAGGGAAGTAACAACTGCACCAGTTTAAAAAAAACCCCAACCAAACATAACAACTGACCATAGGAACCCAAACACTTTTCCTTGTTAAAAATCTGAAAATACAGGAGAGTGTGTGAAGGGAAGTCATCTTGCTCCCTGCTTGAGACTCCATACTTCAGGCCCATAAACCCACTTCCACTTGTGCCTGCAGATCTACAATACCACCTTTAGAAACCCCAACTAGAAAGAGGTTTTCAAGTAAAATCCTACTCTGAAACCTTTGTAGCCAAAGCCCGTTAAAATGCCGAGGCAGACTCTCAATTGCCAACTGAGTTTGGCAATTTAGCAAGCAATCGAAGGCTGTATTTTACAGCTGCACTAGCAGAAATAGCCTAGAGATGGTAAAAACCATGTAGCAGGTTAGATGTTTTCAGCAGAGATAAACACATATTATTGCTACAGTACAGGTGGTACATTGTACAAGGGAATGCTCTCTGAAGAAGGGCATATAATTCTAGTCCTCTGTCTAAGAAAAGATAATTTCAATTTGAAAACTAAATCCCTAATCTGGGTAGAGGACAAAACAGCTTGGAGAGAAGCCCAAAGGGAAGAACATGTTTATGATCTCAGGAGGACTCTACAGGTCAAGAGCACAAAAGTAGCCTCTGTTGTCATCCCAAGGATTTATCTTGGTAGGACACTGACATGGGACCCTCAGGCAATGGTCCATAAGAGGTATTTAGGAAAGAGCCTAAAAGACAGGGCAATATGGAGCACTTATTTGCCTCAGCACACCCTTCCTCAAAAACCTGTAGCTTAGGGATTTCTTGAAGTGGAGACTGTATCACTGTGTTTGCTGTGGTCCACAGTATTTTGCGGCAGCGCTTTCCACAGCCTGGCTGAGCCTTGTGCAGCAGAGCATGGCTGGGCATCGCCCAGCATGCCTCCTTGAAGGAGCAGAGACTTAAATCAAGTAAGTCATGGACCTAGATTTCCCTCTAGGAATCCCCAACCCAAGATAATTTCTGTTCTTGGGTAAAGAGTTATCTCAAAAGCTACCTGAGAATATGCTAGTGATCTCACTCTGACAACTAACTGTTCAAGTACTGTTGAAGTGGAGACCAAATACTACGCTTGGCTTTTCAGAAAACCACTTTTAGCTGCATTTTCACACCTAGACACCCTCTTTATGCTCAGGGATCGACACATACAAAATCACCATATATATATACCATATATATTCTAAGAGGCAGAGTTCCTAAATATAATTTTCTTAGATACACTTTGAAAACATTGACTATGTGCAATAATATTACACATATATTAAAAAAAAACCCTCCTAAAGATAAAAGAATTAATTCCTTTGCTGTAATTTATATCTACCACGATGAGAAACGAATCCCAAAGCCCAGGATACTCAGATTCCTACCTTTTGATTAGCTTCACTTAAAATTTTGGATGAGAAAAATGCTCTGCACCTCATTTTCCTCAATCAATAGATTGGGAATAAAAAAATTTCTCATAAAGAAATGCTTTCCACACAAGGCAGTGCACTCACTATTGGTAAAGTGCCTGCAGAGGTTGCTGGTGGCAGGTTGTTGCCATATTATGTGAGCTACTGTGAGATGTTTACAGCTTTGACTGAATTTTCCTACAGTTTCCTGAGGTAAACATCTTGTTTTTCCACATTCCTTTCTGATGATAGTCAACTGATGGACTTCTAGCCTGGCCAGTGAGATAGAGAGGTGGTAGCCTTGTTCTCTAATCTCTAGTCATTCTTCAAAACTTATAAAGCAAGGTCTTTGTAAACAATAAAGTTTTTCTTTCTTCAGCCTTCATTTTGTGGAGTCAAATGTGTGAGTATTTACTTGTGTCCACTAGCCACACAGCAGGTGCTATGCAAGTGCAATGAATTACTTCCTTCTGTTTCTCCACTTCCTTCTCTGCAAAGGAGGAAACTTGTCATTCCTCCTTTTATGAGCCAATGCAGCTGGGGGCTAAATACTCTTGTGACTCCAACTGACTGATTTGGTAGTGCTTATGCAAGTAAGCAGCAAGAGGCACTAAATCAGAGCATAAATAAATCTTAGGCTAAATGTGCAGACAAAACCCTAAGACATACTAAAAAAGTGTATGATCCTGAAATTAGTATTCAGTTGGTAAAGATCAGAATTTTATTTTCCTGTTTAATTTTCAAATAATTTCAGTACTAAAGTATAACTGCAGACTGTACAGGGGAAAAAATACTGTAATGGTTATTTCCCCCAAATTTAGAAACCATCTGTTTTGAAGTTCTGTTTGGCTAAGCAAATTAGAGGACTCGCAGACCAGCTAAGTAGTTAAACATACAGAATACCTTTTCTGCAGTGCAGGAGAAAAATGTCTTTAACCGAGCTGCTTTGCATGGCACCTCCAATTTATCCCTTCTCAATTCTCTCTGACATCTGTGTCCTGGCACTAGGGTAACAATCACATCAGGGTGCTCCACAAAGGTTAACACAGACAACAGCCTGGCAGCATTTGATGTGTAAGGAAACAGGACTACCATTTCCCTTGCCTCTAAAAGGTCAACAAAACACAACCTAATTCCCTCCTTTTGTACAAGCCTAAGGGCAGGCACATGACAGAAAAGATGGCAAGTTCATTGTTAGTACTACAACAGCAGAGGAAAAGTAACAGACAGATTCCACCACTGCCAGTGAAGTGAACAGAGCAGGGAGTAGAGCCTGCTAATGATCTGGGCCTTTTCTTTGGTAATATCCTGCTTATTTTGTTCCTCAGTGAATAGAATAATTTACATAGAATGAAGACTTAACCTGTAATTTAATTACCACAGGGTACTTTTTCCATTGTATGATACACAAAGAACTGATATTAAATTCAAGCTGCAGCAATAAAATTCCCTTTCAATTAATGTAACTAACAAATGTTGTTGCTGTGACTAATAATTAGCAAATGGCAGGTGACAAACCAAATAGAATTACAGCAGCATTAATACTGCACAAACCTCTTATCCCACCCTGTTTTCTAGAGACATGAATATTTGTCTCCTTGTTCCCATCAACTTCCAGTGATCCAAACACACTTGTTCTGTCCCAAATGGCTCCTACAACATGGGTGTAACACAGTCACTCTGTGGCTGTCAAATAATGTATTACAAATGTCTCATAGATCCACAGGAGACAGGACACTGGAAAGTTGTGAAAGAAGGCAGAAGCCATGAGAAACAATATAAAAATGGACAAATGAAGAGAAATGGAATCTCCTCTCCTTTTGAGCAGTGGGTCACGGGGCCTTCCACACCAAAAGCCATCATTCAACAGCGCTCAGCCTCCCCATCTCTACTTTTAGGCTCTCTCCTGTAAAGTCACCTTCCCAGCTGCCCTTGCTCAGGCTCTGGACATCAGCTGGCAGATAGCTGGTGCTCAATGGCAAAGTTCACCAGTTCCTCAGGTAACAACTCTGTATTGCCCCTAAAATACTGGCCCTCTATACTCTTAAAAGCACTACAGTGTGAATACATATTTCATATATCACCAGTTTTCCTCCAGACTCCATCCTCACTGAGTAAAAAGTGTTTACAACAGTACATAATGATAAACATATAAAACCATCATCAATCATTTATCAGTTACAATTACTATTTGCATCCATTTATCTAATCACAGTCTGCAGTAACTGCTGCACTTAAGCAGTTCAAAACCACTTTAAAGATGGAAATGTTGAGGATAACTACTGCATAATTAACTTCACATTTTGTAGCACTCTGCTAACTCATATTTCTGTCCCTTTTCAGTTTTAATGTATATTAAATAAAGGGGAATTATTATTTGCATACACCCCCACTCACCTACACAGTCACATGTGCTGACTGTGACAGTGCAGGTGACAAACGGCAGACAAGTCTCATAAACTCTATTTAATGTGCAACTTCAGCTGTCTCAGACACTCAGACTCCCAGTACTTCTCTGCTGCTACTTTAGATTCACTGAATTTCACATGTAACTGTATAAGAAAACAAAGACCCTTCTCTTTTTCCCTCTCGCTCTTCACCTGTGCAAGATCATCTGCCAAAAAATTATTTCATCTCTGCCCTGTATGTCAGAATTAATTCTCAGTCCTCCCTTCCCATTGCTGTTTTCCAAACCCACTAATTTGAAGATGGAAAACTGGGTCCTGAGCTAGTAACTGGTTAAAGAACAGATAACTTGCCATGCTAAGGAGCCAAAAGAGGACAGACAACAGTTTGTTCTGCAGTGACCACAATAACGTAATTTGCTCTGTTACATAAATAATGGATTCTTGAGAGTGGAAGGTGTAGTACTTCGGTGTTCTTTCACTTCTTCTGTCTTTAAAAATAAATCCAGTTTTCTGCATCAAAATTAACATTGATATGAAGATCACTGTAAAGATTTGGGGGACTTAATCCAACTTTTCTTGCATCGTCATTTCAACCAGTGAACCATGCTTAACAGTTTTCTCTACACTTAGGTAACAATATGGTTGAAGACCCACTGCCCTTCACCCCCATATTTAAACTGACTAAACAGAGAGGACAGACGACAAGGTGCCTTAATATACTTCACGTTCACACAACATGATCACAGGTGGGCTTTTTCCTCTCTGGTTCCTTTCCTCCTTTGTCCACCTCTGCCTGCCTGTCAGACTGCTGTGGTAGGTCATGTGATTGCTAGGAAGGCTGGCTGCAGCTGCACCATTTCTAGAAGCAGTTGCACTTTAAAAAAGAACCAGCCCAAACAACACAGGCTTCTAAGAGAAAGTTAAGAGTGCCTGTTGCTGCTGAAGCCTGGCCTATGGATATTGCCAATTATGGCCAAAAGAGATGAGGCCACAAACCATTCTCATTCTCATTCTCCAGTGCTGCCGGCATCTAACAAAAACTTCTCACACACTCTCTAGCCATTAAAGCCAACAGGACTGTGAAAAAAAAAAGGAAAAAAAAAAACCCAAGAAAAACAACCTGAACAAATCCCCCCAAATAATGTAAGAAGTGCAGGCTGCATAGCTTGCTCTGTAGATGGCACTGTATGTTAAACAATGAATTTCTTCTTTTTCCACAGTACCATTTCTGATGATAATAATCCAGATGCAGTCTCTTACACTCACAGAATATGCATTTATTTAAAATCAGGAATCATTCCATGGTAATAGCTTTCAGCTGTAACTCCAGAAGTCGTGTCCCATTTGCAATTAATTATGTTTATCCTTGTAGTATGTGACTACCAGGAAGGACAGAGGGCACTGTGTGGCCCCTGCCCCAAAGAGTTAACAAGATAAGCAGTAGGACAAGTGATGCAGTATACTCCTGAGAGATAATGATGTATTCCAGCCACACTGCTGGATCCCCAGCCTGGTGTGCTACCCACTGAGTCAGCAAGTAGTGCTGTGCCATGACAACAAAACAAGTATTTTTGGTTGATTTTTGTTTGTTTGTGGGTTTGTTGGTTTTTTAAAAAGACTGTCTTCATTATTTGTAACTTTTAAACAATTTGTTGAAAGTGGCATGAGAACAGAGAGAACAAAAAATTGGCAGAGAAACTCAGGAAGCATGGGTGCAAATACCCAGACTGACAAACATCTAGGGAATCATTAATTTGGGAAGTTAGAGAAGGGCATAAACTGGAAAGAGTGAATCTCACAGTAAAATTATTTTGAGATTATGTCAGCGGGGACACTAAAGTAATTATGGTATAAGAAAGAACACAAGTTAATTTACAAATTCACTGACAACAATGTTTTCTTGAGGTATTTGGGATGTAAAATTAATTGCCAGCAGCAGAGCTCTCAAAAATCCAAGACAAGTCTTAAATGGTCCGGAACTATGCTAACATAAACACACAGGCTAAAAAAAGGCAGCAGCAAAAACAAAGTGGCACACACAAGCTCTGAATAACAGAACAACCTTCCTACTGTACACTGCAAATGAGCAGTACAAATCTCTACAGAAGCTCACAACAGAAAGCTGTCTTTTAGGGTGTTGCCAGCATTTGTTGATTTGTACTTGCCAAAGAAAGAGTCTGCAGGCTTTTGGAACTTCAAAAGGTAAATATAACTACAATTCATATTTTAAAAAAAAAAAAAAAAAAAAAAAAGGTAAGGAAAAAAAAAAGGGCAACACTAAATTGTTCTAGTACAAAAAGATTTACATCAGAGTTAGTATTTCACACATTCTAGCCCATAATATGATGTGGAAGTCATTCCCTGCTCCACAGCAAGTGCCTTGTTTGGCTGCATACATGGTTCTAAGATGGATTAAAGATCTTGCTTCACATATGGCAGAGAGACACACAGAACTGTGGCAAATTTGTGTCATGGCAAAAAAATAAAATAAATAAACAAAAATTTAAAAATCTCATATCCTCTGTGGTTGATTTACTCCATCCAGAGTGTTTTGTTCTCTTACAACTATGCAGATATGTACTGTATTCTAATGTTTTTGGCTATTTATGAAAAGTTTATGATTGTTTAAAGATTCTGGTAGGTATCCAGAGGTCCTTTTCCCAAAAATTCTCATATGAAAAATTCACTTGATACATGGACCTGACAATCTCTACTGGTAAGAAACCACAACTGCTGAATTACAGGTAAAGAAACGAGATGTGAGAAATATTTCGAAGTTATTTGTCTTACCATTTCTTCATGCTTTGCCTAGGCATTCAACAGTAAAATCAGGAGGAATTAATGTAAATTACTACAGTCAACCAGCAATACATAAAAAATGTGCAGAACTAAAAAAGGGAGCTTATAGCATTGGTGAGTGAGAAGAGAGATTAGAATAGGTACAAACCCAGGCAGCTAGCCCTGGAAATTGAGATTAAAGTCAGTACCGCTTTATTTTATGTACAGAAAAGCCATTTCAGACATTTTTGAACTTCCACTTCAGAGTCTGACTTGTAGTAAATACTTCTGCACATTTAACTCTACTCAATGAATAATCCCTTTATATTCAATGGAACTAGTAACATGTATAAACATGCATGAATACCTAAATCTTCTGATGAGTTCAGGGCTTAAGTAACTCCAGTAAGGAAGGGACGGGGGCATCTCCAGATTAAGATATTAATATTAAAGTCCGTGTGAAATTCTCCCATTAATTCCACAAACTTGGTATTAAGCTCTAATATTTTCATAAAACATGAATTCTTCAACATATACTGGATATGCAGCCTACAGAAGTGTGTTTACAAGGTATGTTTACAAGGATTTTAACAATAATTACTTGGGGATAAAATTGGAAAACATACTTTATTTGTACTGGTCAAAACTATTCATAAACTTGTCAGATCAAATGAAGTTCACCTTGTTAAAACCTCTTAACTCATATAATGAATTGCTTCCATGCCAGACACACTTGACCCAGCTTACATGTGATTTATATCACATTTTTAAAATTAAAGCTATTCTATTATGGAACAAAAGAATGAAATAGATAGGAAGAAGGCATGCAATAATTAATTATTCTTTGAGTGAAAAAGAAATGTGAAGTAAATGGAAAACTGTTGCCTCAGTTTCAACTGATTAGACTCAACAGAATATCTACTATATCACATAATTATTATTAAACAATGAAAATGTTAACACCTGTTAAAAACAAGAATGTTAATATTTAAGCTATCATCATCCAGCTTCAAAATGCACAAAAGAAAAGTCTGATGAATGCAGATTCATTCATGCCACAGCCTTTAATTCTACACTGAACTTTTGAAAGCATAATCCAGATTCATGAAATCAAAGCTTTCTATATTTGTGTTGTCTTTGTAATTTGCTTTTTTCCCCTGTTTGTTTTTTATAAGCAAAGCAAATGCTAACTCTCCAATTCTGCTTTAAATCAAGAAGCAAGCTCCTGATGAGTGTTCATATAGCTGATTAGAAAATTGCCTTATAAACAGCATCATTAAGTGGCCTGCCAATCAGCAGTGATACAGTGGTATTGCTGGTGCCTGAGTAAATTATAGTTATGCCCTGTGCTTGGGAAACCTAAACGTACAATTCTGAGATTTCTTATTGACAATTAGATTAAAAATGCTGTGTTATAATGCTTAACAGCATGAGAATATATTTATCACATACTGTAGCTGCCGAATACAGAAAGAAAAAAAAAAAAAATAATTGGAAGAGAGTTTCTTAAGATGCTGTTATAAAGGAATCCCCAAAGTTGAACTGAAAGCTCATAAAAGAAGGTTTTTCTGGTTTTTCTGGAGTGATGCTATAGGAAAGGTATACAGATTGTAGGATCTCTTGACAATCATTCCACCTCCATTTATTTGGATTTACTGTTTGGTTTATGACACGTTTTATGATATTATTTTAAAATATACTAAAAATATTTGGAATTTTTCAAAGATTTTTTTTAAATTTTAAATACAAGGAAAAGCTTCAAAACGTAAATAACAGGTGTCTCTGCTGTCACATGCTGATGTAAATGTTAGGAAAGTTAGGGTGCTGAAAACTCAGCTTGAGTGGTAAGAGAAATTAGTAGCTAACTTACAAGGAGATAAAGTACCTGCACAGAGTAAACATTTCAGACAATCAACTGCCTGAACCACAAGAAAATCAGCAGTGCTTCACCTTATTCCTCCCAGGTATCTCCATTTCTGTAGTGGGAAAGGCTGAGGTTGTACATATCTGCGCTGTCAACTGTGACGGCAGATTCATTCCTAGAGAATGCACCTGGGAGACTGAGTGATGCTGGTGTCTCAAATCTGTAAGTACCTTTACATCGAAGCACTAATTAATTTTATTTCTCTGTTTCTGGCTTTCCTTAGTTTCAGTCTTGAATTTATATCCATAGCAGTGCAAGTTGTTTTCAAATCAAATGTCTAATGCCATCTTTTGCTGTTGGATCAATACCTAGGCAGATCCTAGGGACAGGCCTGCATCACTTGAGCTTACCAGTTTACTGGCAAGAGAAGTAGGTTATAATGCTTGGACAACAGTGGAAAATGAGAGAGATCACAAACAGCAGAGAAAAAACAAGACAGAAATTTTGGTCTCAATTCAGTGCTTCAAAAAGGAAGGTGTCAACAGTCTACCTAAAACATCTCCATTCTCATTTTCTCAATCTCTGTATTCCTATCTTTGCCTATTTTGATGTTACCTGCCTTTTTTCCAAAACAAATCCTGGATGCAATCTCCCATTGCCATTCTGCCACTTTCTCTTTTTCTTCCCCCTGACTTGGCTTGACTCCCCCTGCCATATGAATTTACTGCCCCAAAGAAATCACAGCTGTTTCTATGGCAAGACATAGAATAATCTATCAAAAATTTGTATTTCCCAACTCACCTGAAAATAACAGCTTTGCTTAGTGATGTGTAATCAGTATGCAGGTCTAATATTAATAGTTCCAGAGCATGCTCACTACAGTCAGTTGTTAATGGCTTATTAACTACACATCAGGACGCCATAAACAACTTAGAGCCAAAACGTAAGTTTTTACAACACACAACAGAAGTCAGTGATGACATCCACCAGACTTTCATCTGCTATGGAACTTGATATAACAGCAGGAAAGAAACACCTTTTCCACAAACATCCAGAGCCAAAAACTGGGAGAGAGCAGTGCCCCCTCAGATACAACATGCAAAATGTTTACAAAGGGAACAGTGAATGAAGAATTGAGACACTCTAGAGGAGATAGCCAGGATTGTTTGCCATTAGGGTACAGAAATAGATCACTGCAGAGAAAATAATTTCCTTCAGTGTCATATTTTTGGGAAGAAGAGATCAATCACATACACTAGTATGTACTAAAAACATAAACAGAACTAAAAGGTCTACAAACAAATTGCAAAGGAGGAGTTAATGCTTAGTGGCAACGCTTACCTGCTTGGACAAACCCCCAAAAATCTAAATAGCACACATTCATTAATTGAGTCATCACAGACAAACACATTTCATTTTTTAATTCCAGAATACTCTAGCCAGATGTGATTGATTTGTCCTCCTACTGGTCCTTGCCCTTTTGTGGTTCTGCAGAGACATTGGGAACTGGCAATAACTCACCACCTGCCTCAGAGAGTTTCTTGTTTTTGGAAATCTCCAGGCAGCGTGACATTTACATTTATTATGGCTGGTTCTGGGCATTTAAGGATGAAAACAATTAAAGTACATTTGCAAGGGATATGACAAATGGGCATTTTTACCCTGGCCAATTTTTCACTGACTTTTATTGAAGTACACCATTATGTTCCAGCTTTGACTCCGCTGTTGTCTAAAAAAGATGATTTCCCAGTATCCATGTGGACAGGTTGACTGATGAGAATGCTTTTAGGGTTAAATGTCATCAGTATAAACTATGAAGTCTCTTTCTTGGACAAATTCAGCCTTCACACTCGCTAGTGAAAATTCAGAGTCAGTGCTGAAATCCATAGAGCTAATTTGGAGCCTCACCAATCTAAATCGTAGCTTGCTGGCTCTCTGCAGATCTCCCTCTTGCTCAGAAAGGTGTTTTGACTTTACAATGGACATCCCTCAATAGCAGCAGGTTGCTTTAATTTTCATGCAATTTTTTGTACTCTCACCAATCTACAGCCACCAGAGCGATGAGGATTATCTGCACCAATGCTGGGCTGAAGCAGAGCACCTATTTCTTCATACATCTAAATTACATTTCCATTAGCAGAGGCAAGGACTGAAGTAACATAGGGGATGCAAAGGAAAGAACAGCATTTTTCTCTCTTGACAACCCTCTCCCCTCTATATTAATAATGAAATTAGTTGCCATAGTTGCAATGTGCCACAACAATGTAGCTGCATATGCATAAGTGTTCTGGTTGGGGAGGTGAAGTGAGTTAATTGGAGATGTGGAGATTGGAGTGCTCTGCGCTAGAGTGACCACACACAGGTGGAGTTTGCAGTCCTGAGATGTACAAGTCAGGTAAGGAGTAAAGTTAGGCTCGGAACTTTAGGAAAGCAAAATTCCAGATCTTCAGAGAGGTAATCAGTGGGATCCCTTGTGAAACTGCCCGCATGGACAAGGGAGGAGAGTAAAGCTGACAGATCTTAAAGGAAGTCTTCCATAGAGAACAAGAGCTAGCAATCCCCAGGAGCAAGAAATTAGGCAGGGACAACAAGAGACAGGCATGGCTGAGTAGGGAACTGCTGGTCAAATTAGAGGGAAAGGAGCAAATGCACAGGCAATGGAAACAAGGACAGAAAACCTGGGAAGAATACAGAGATGAAATACAGCTGAGGAAGGCCAAGGTAAAGCTGAACCTGGCAAGGGATGCAAGGAATAACAGGAAGGGCTTCCACAGGTATGTTAACCAGAAAAGGAAGGTCAAAGAAGGTGTACCCACCCCGATAAACAGTGGTGGAAAATTGGTAACAATGGGTGAGGAGAAGGCTGAGGTACTCAACATCTCTTTTGCCCCAATCTTTGTGTCAACCTCTCCTCACACACCTCTTGAGTGGATGGCCAGCAGGATGGGACTGGGGGAGCAAAGTGCTTTCAACTGTAAGTAAAGATCAGGTTGATGACCAAACAAAGAACCTGAATGTACAGGAGTCTATAGGACCTGATGAGATACATGCCAGAATCTTGAGAGAACTTGCTGATGTCGCTGCCAAGCCACTCTCCATGGTATTTTGAAAAGTCCTGGCAGTCAGGTGAAGTCCCAAGTGACTGAAAAAAGGCAAACATCATACCGCTCTTTAAAAGTATAGAAAGTAGGACCCTGGGAACTACTGATCTGTCAGCCTCACCTCTGTGCCTGGGAAGATCATGGAACAGACCCCCCGCTAGAAGCTGTGCTAAGGCTTATGGAGGACAGGATGGTGATTTGGTACAGCCGGCATTGCTCCACCAAGGGCAAGTCCTGCCTGAACAACCCAGTGGCCTTCTGAAAGGGTGAAAACATCTGTGGAGAAGGCTCCCTGGGGAAATGGTCAGATGTCATTTATCTGGACTTCTGTAAAAAGTCCTCAACATAGTTCCCCACAACATCCCTCTCTCCAAACTGGGGAGAGATGGACTTGATGGTATTAGGTGGATAAGGAATTGGTTGTATGGTCACATTCAGAGGGTGGTGGTCAGTGACTCAGAGTCCCAATGGACATCTGTGGCAAGAGGTGTCACTCAGGGATCCGTATTGGAACCTTTGCTATTTAATGTCTTCATTAATGATGCAGATGAAGGGCAAAGTGCATAAACAAATTTACAGATGACACCAAGCTGAGTGGTGCAGTTGACACAGATGAATGTTGGGATGACATCCAGAGGGACCTAATTACAGCCTTCCAGTAGAAGTCAACAAGAAATATGAAGAGAGACTTTTTCTTGGGTCACGCAGTTCAAAAATTCCTTGGACAACACTCTCAGGCACACAGTGTGCTTCTTTGGGTTGTCCTGCGCAGGGCCAGGAGTTGGATTTGATGATCCTTGTGGGTCCATTCCAACTCAGGACATTCTATTATGATCCTAAATTTTACTTCAGGATGGTATTACTCAGGTTTTGGAGAGTTATCTACTCTGTGTACAGCTGTGCTGGAATCTCTCTGAAATTTTTTTATTCTACACGTTCCTGGCAATTACTGCCTATTACCGCTGCATGGAAGGATCAAATACACATTCTCTATATCCCATTAAAGACGGCTTTCCAGCTGAGCTAAACTTACCACTAGAAGTGGTTTGAGCTAGCTCAGAACTAAGGTACTCACATGAATCTTTCTGTAAGTGGAGTCCCACAGTAGTAATGTTGCCCCAACAGTGTGATCTGGAAAAGCATATCTGTTTATCACCTTAAAGCAGCCTTTCCAAACTGAATGCCAGGGACCCTGCTACCTTGCTGAAGACGTGCTGGATCTGAATCTCTCTCCCACTAATTCCAAACATTTATCTACATACGTGGAAATGAACGGAATGTGTGACCTCAAATCCCCATTTCAAGCCTTTTCACAAAGTCTGACTGAGCTTTCAAGCTGCTGTCCAGCAAAAAATGCAAATACAGGTTTAGAGGCCCAGCACAACTGGGCCTCAGTGTTCATCAGTCATCTAATGTACACCAAATGGTCTTCATGGTTCAAAATAATTTTATGCAATGCTAAGCAAGGCCCTTGTTGTTTTTGCTGACTTGCAGTAAGCCAGTGGGATGCCAGGCTGCCACCACCAGAACATCTGCTTCATTGGAGAAGTATTTCAGCAGGCCATGCCTTGTAATAAATTATATGACCCTGGTAGGCAGACAGCAGCATTCCTGCAGGCAAACAGCTTGCCAAAGGTCAAAGCCACCCAACGCTTTGGGATCAGCAACATCATTTCTGTCCACTCCACCCCTACCCAGAGTCTTAGAGCTGCAATGGATAAGCAAAAAAATGCATCACTGATAATGTATCTTCTGTCAGTAAAGAACAAGAGAAGGGAGGGAAAGAGAGGAAAGCAGAGGAGAATGGGAATCCAGCTGTGAAGCTTTTTACTCTGTCACTGAAAACAAAGCTATTCCCAGAAGCACCACTTAGTCTGCCTCAGTCAGAATTGGGGTAGTAAAAGGTGTGATATAAACTATTTCAGTTATGAATTAGGTAAGAGAGTGCTTATACAAACAGCCTCATTAGCACAGATACCTGTCCATTTTAATTTACAACATCTCCCAGAAGAGCCCTCTTTTTTTTCCCTTTTTTTTAAAGAATTACTAACTGACTTTCATCTTTTAGACTATGAATTCTCCTAAAACACAAACCACAATATAAACTTTTGTTTAATTCACAATGCAACATCAATAAAACTCCATTGAAGTAAACAGTGCAAACATCTCAATTTTACTAACAATGTAAACAGCATCAAAAAGATTTGGGATCCTCTTCATCTACCTGTGACATTAGTAGTCAGTGGATGCTCTGTTATTACAGTTAGAGAAAGGTCTTGCTCCCATTGTAATTGCTATTGCCTTTTGAAGTGAAATGACAGTGGCACTCTTTCCAATGGCAGCATTTTACAGCAATTTAACTTCCTGCCTAAAGAAGGTAAATTGGCATGAAAATTATCTGGAAAGCACAATACCATACACACGGACTTTATTTATATATGTGTGTGTGTGTGTGTGTGTGTGTGTATGTGTATATAGGGAGAGAGAGAGAGAGAGAGAGATAGGTATATACACACACACATACATACACACAGACATGTGCTGGCATTTTCAGTACAGGCATGACATACAGCATATTTAAAAGGCAATAGGGATTGCTGTCTCTCTCTCTCTCTCTTGCAGCCCCGGCTCTGTTTTTGCCTTGGCTAGCTTGAGAGAGAAACTACAGTTGAAGGGATTTTTCCTCAGGGCCTTAAAGATCCCAGAGAGGCTTTGAACTCTCTTTAGAGAGAGCAGGTGTCCGTCAATGGCAAAGGAAAGAGTCTGTGCTTTATTCAGAGGGAACCAGGGCTTTATTCCTGTGGTCTTGCCCCGGCAGGGTCAGGAGCTCAGTCCCAGTCCCTGTCCCCTAAGCCAAGAGCAATTTTCCACGTGCTTTCCTGGCTTTTATCCAGGGGGAAGGGGCTAGAGGCGGGGACAAGCCACTACCCAAACACGGATAAGGTGGGAGTGGAACAGAGTTGGATTACATTCCAGTGTGGGAGAATGGGCGGGGAGAAGCAGCAGGGACAAACCTCATGATACATTTTCCATGGGAACAGGGAGGTACAGAAGAAACCATTACAAAACCCAATATAAAAATTAAATACAATATAAACCCAAATAATGTACAACAAAAAGGGATGAAGAATAAATTACTTGGCAAGTTTATTTTCTAAAGTAATTTCACAGAAAAGGAAGCATTTCCTAAAAAAGCCTTCCATTACCCTCCAACCTCTTCTTTGATGAGCAGTGCAGCTGATTTCTACTTTCATTCTTATTTACCTTCCATGAAAGCACCACTGAGGACCTAATGAAGAATGCTGGGTAATTCTGGCATTATTGGATTTTTTGTTATTTATTTATTAGACATGAGAGCTGTTATCAGCAAGCAGCCAGGTGAGTCAAATCAGATAAAGCATCATCTGATTCCTGTGCTGTAAATCAGATTTTAATAGAGAAAAGATCTGTATCCCTTTGGGAATGGAAAGAATATGTTTATAATGTGTTCTGAGTATGTGCTACACAATAGCAAGTATGGATAAAAATACTTTTTCTAATCAATTTTCCACTTTCTTCTCCAAGTTCTTTCACCCATAAGATGAGAATTAAAGCAAATGAAAATTCTATTTGTGACAAGTGCCAGCAAATAACGAAGATAAGTATGCATACATGCTGCATTCTCGAACAAACATACAAAAAAGTATTGAATTCTGTAATATTAAAAGACATCACTGCTTCTCTGCTAGCAGAATAACTTACAGATTTCAGGTTTATCTAATTCAGCCATTGAAATGAAATCTTTGGTAGCTTACTTTTAATCTCAGTAGTGCTTCTGTTCCAGCTATTTATCCTCATCTGTTTATATTCAGAAGCTATGAAGTATCATGACAGCACCTGCACACTGGACACAGATAACGTTTGACTACCTCTTCAAGGTTTTACAAATTTTAATTGGCAGAGTAATCTCGATATGCTCGGGCAGAAATTGGTGTTAAACATCAAAAACCTTGATGCAAAGCCAGCTCTTTCTTGTATTTCAGTGTTACTTGAATTTTGATTTGCTGGAAATTACTGTTTGTAAAAATGAGGGCTCCCCTACCACCTAATGCATCAGTGTTTGAACTAAAATTCTGAAATCAGTTTACTGCCCAGATACCTAAATATTCTGAGGGCTCAAAAATTACTTTTTAAAACACAACTTGTTAGGTCACATCAAATTAATTCCATAACAAACTGGAGAAATACGCTTTTCATGTCATGTTCAGTTTACAAATTCCATTTCTTTTATGATTTACACATGAAAATTAACTTATAACCACAAAAAAATTATTCACTAAGGTTTACAATATATTTACACTGAGGTGTATGCTCAGATTGCTGTTAATGAATGAACAGGTAAAGCTCTGCCATTGCCAGTCATCACCAGCAAGGCTGACATCCATATCATACTTCAGTATCTATTCTTATTCTCTTTCTTCCCAGTTGATCCTTTGCTGCTTGATCCCAATTTACAGGATGATTAATATTTTTTGAAGTAAGTACACAATTACAGGCAGCATAAAAGTACATTTACTTAACAATGTGTTTTAGGTTGCAACACAAGATGTATTCTATTCCCAATCTTTTGAAACCAGTTGAAGGAGTGTTTTTCTTTATCTCATAACTCCGGGGGGAGGGGGCGAGTGTCTTTTGTTAATGGGACAGCTGTTAAAACCAGGTGGGGCAGTGTTTCTTTATCTCTTCCACAACCCATCCTCCCTCCAGGGGGATATCTTCTGTTAACAGGCCATTAAGGCTCACCTCATGACTGGTAAAATTACATCATGCCATTGTGGGATGCTCTACCCAGTGGGAGGAGCCAAGTATTCCTACCTGAATAAAAGCTAAAATTCAGAACAGCAGAGCAGTCTCTTTTCCACTAGATTCCCCAAAAAAACCCCAGACCCATCTCACCACCACTAAACCCTCCTAAAAAATCATCTCTACTCCAACAAAACCACATCTATCACTCCAAAAAGACTTCTTTACACTGCTCCCAACACCTTGACCAACAGGGAGTCAGGTCTTATTCTGATTCTGTCAGTGTTTCTAAGATTCTTTTGTTATTGTTATTTTAGTTTTTTAACTTGCTTTTAATTTTTTTTTTGTACCACTACATTTTTATTTTTAATATTTCTAGTAAAGAACTGTTATTCCTATTCCCATATCTTTGCCTGAAAGCCCCCTTAATTGCAAAATTATAATAATTTGGAGGGAGAGAGTTTACATTCTCCATTCCAAGGGAAGCTCCGGCTTTCCCTAGCAAACAGCTATCTTTCCAAATCAAGACACAATGGAAGGTAGTATCAAACTTTAACTATCAGAATGTAGGTCCTGTTTAATAGGGAAAAAATCCAACCGAGTCACAACTAACCACAAGCTGTATTGGAGATACCGGTTTTCCTTTTGGGAAATGTAACTGCACTTTAATTTTTTAATTCGTGTTTGAACAATAACCTTATTCAAAGGTTACTGTGCATTTGGATGAGTGAAAATGTTAGCTGTAGTCACTCGGGCAAGAGAGCAGTTTCAGGTTGTAATGACCTTAATGTCTCAGATTGATTGAGCTTCTTCAAGGAAGACCAGATCATTTTTTGGTTTTACAGATATATCTGTGATTAATATGGAGAAGTAAATGAACGAACAACAACCTGGGAGAAATATGAATATTGAGACTGAAAACAGCCTGTAACGGGATGCAATAATATATATCACTAAGGAAAATACTGTAAAGGTCTGCTCACTTTCCTCATGGAAAATAACAGCAACAAGGGAGGGGAGAAGCAGAGATGACAGTGTCATGTTAAGACGAAACAAGCAGGAAACAGTCACAAATACTTTTTTTGTGCCTCAGAAAAAGAAAAAAAAATTAAATTAAGTGTATTAAAAATCCCCATACGTCCATATCTAGTCATGATCAAGATTTAAGAAACTGATATCTTAACCCAACCCTAGAGAAAAAATACTTGCTGCCATTTCATCTCCCTCCTGCATCCTCCTCCGGCTGGCACATCTGATTTGAAAACCCTTTCTCTTTAGCTTTAGCAGATTGGGCAATCATAATTTAGTAGTAACAAAGAAACAGAGCAGACAGACCATCTTTAAAATTACCAATTTTCTAATCAGGGCCATGTAAATCTTATGACATTTATGGAAATAAACGGAAAAATTCTGTTGTATCTGAAAAATGGCTTTTTCAACTAATAAAAATCAGAAGAAAGGGCTGCAACCTCATTGCATCTACCACATTTTGATCCACACAGTAGACTTTTGCAATACAACACAGGATTCAGAGATGCTTCCCTTATTAATGTGAGGCTGGTTTGAGCTTCTTGCACCTCATTCTGAAGGACAGAACATTTTCTGAGAAATTAGTACCTCAGTGCAATGGGTCACAGAAGTTGCTGGACAGCAGGAGATGAGCAGAAGAAAATATAGTATCTTGTATGTCAACTGTGTTTATACATACAAACGAAAATATCTGACTCCTTTTCAAATTAAGGGAAAGTCTCTTACGCAACACATTCAGCTCTTCCAATCCAGTTTAAAAGGACAGAAACATTGCTAGCCAGACAGCCCTTTGCCTGGCAATTCTCCCACAATCCAAAACTAATGGCATACTTATATCTGTTATCATTAATGAGCTACTAATGCCTACCACTACCCTCATTGCACATGCTCAGGCTCTCAGTGGAACCAGCATATGTTCTGCTGGCTGGCACAGTGGGTCACTCACATTCATTTTTTAGCCAGTGAAGGCACTGCACTGCAAACAGTGAGAACAGCATACCCCTTCTGCATGGAATAGCTCTAAAGCCTAGACATGTCAATCAGACTGAGACTAGAACCTCTCAATTACTGCTTTGCTCCCACTTAAGTTTTAATGAATCTTCATTGAAAATATCCTATTACTTTCCGTGTAAATACCTCCCAAATGACGCAGTGTGGGAGGAAGAGGCAGGAGGATGAAGATTGTTTCAACTTCTTTTGGGTCATAAAGCCTACTTTCTCTACAGATAAATGTCCCTGGTTCTAGATCAAATGGACTCTTTTCTACTTTAAAGTAAGAAAAAGGATCTGTTCATTCAGGTTTGAGAAACAGACAATATACATGAAGTAGTTCAGGTGAAGTGAGGCAGCTTTAATAATCTCTATCACGTTATTATTTGTCTGTTGTAACTTTATGGCTTATAAGCAGGAGTTTAGACACCCTGACTACTTCTCCCTGGAGGGCAATGTATCAAGATGGTAATGTATCATGACCTCAACAAATGTTCTGTTTAAAGAGCACAATGACTCCCAAACGGAAAATGTGTTTCTCCTGTGATATCTCAGGCTTAAACATATTTCTCTGGCTTTTTTTATAAAAGCCCTTTCATTTCTAGGAAAAAAAAAATGGCCTGGCAGGGATTCAATGCCATGCTTCACCTTCAAACTTGTAAGGCCCTTCATCACTGGTGAAGCTGCTCTAAATGTTGGGTCAGGACCACATCAAACCCACTGTCCCAGAGGCATCTCACTTACTGAGGTTCCACCTGAGGCCTGTCGTGGTCACACTCTCGCAGGGGTTCCCGATGGGGATGAGGCCACACCAGGAGCCCTCCAGTCCTGTATTCACATGCAGCTTGTGCTTGCCCTGCAAGACAGAAGTGTTTATGGAATCAGTGCTTGCCAGGTGCCCAAATGGCATTTGATGACAGACCTTGCAAACAAATGAGGAGGTACTTGGAGACAGGTCCAGAATGTCCCGCATATTTGGCTGCAGCAGGAAGTCACGCCATTGATGTTCACAGAGGGAGGACAGATGTGTGCTCAGGTTCCAACCTTAAGGCTTTCAAAAGTTTGTTTCTAGGCTTTTCTAAGCAGAATCTAGCTTTGCTCCTTCTTCCGTGGCATTATTTGAACAGGCCTTTCTGTCAAAGCTAGACTCTTTATTCCTGTGAAATGAAGGCATCCTGATCCATTCACTCATTTTTTCCTCATCTAAACAGCTGTGTTTCACTTCCTAAACAGGGCTAGTCAAAGCACCACTGAAGCGCCTCAATTATTTTGACAACATCTGTAAAATTTCATGTACTTCTCCAGTCATGTACTCTTCCCAGAAGGAGGAATACATGCAGAAACTTAACTAGGTGCTAGAGAAATTAACCTAAATATTTACAGTAAACTGTTTATACTAAGTAATGAAAAAAACCTGAAATTAAAACTTTTTTACATCCAAGATAAATTTATCTAGTAACTAAAATGTTCATAGGATTCAGGAGAAACAACAGCTATTAAGGATGATGTATTTGTGATAAATCTCTCAATTAGCACTTACAGAACTTGTGTGAACATCCTATAAACAGTTACAAGGCAGAGTAGATAATGGAAACCTTCACCAGAATGAAAAGTACTAAGTGTTACAGTTCTGGCACAATCTGTGTTCTAAGGAACTAAGAAAGTGTTTATGGATACTAGCTATAAGAAAGCAGCAAATGAAAAGTAGTGACAAGATCAGTGGAGAAATTATCCTCTGTTTCTTCTACACAGATAATTTAGTACTTTAAATAAGCCTGGGCTTCATGTGGGAGAAGCTTAAGATTATTTGAAATAGAGGATTTTTTTGCGTTTTATTTTATTCTCTTGTGGATGCAGGCAAGCGAAACTCTTGAGCACATCTTTTACACACAAATTCTTCATCACTATAAATAAAATCAGATATGCCTATTCATAAATATAGCAAAATAAAAGGACTCTGAAGCCCTATGACTATTCAGTGAACACTTTGTTAAGCAAGAAACCAAGGTTTTATACCAAAAGAAATGAAAAACAGTTGAACTATAAAACTCAACTAAATGTCCCAAGCAGCAAAAAAAGTCTTACAGATTTTTCTTAAGAGAATGCATTTAAGCTTTTTTCTCCTGTCCTCTGCTCATTACACACGCTCTTGCAAATACAAAGTAACTAGTTAGAAAGTCAAAACTGTAGGCAAAATATCTTATTGTTGAGACATTGATGTCTGAGGCATTCAACAGCTTCTCCTGTTAATGTCAAATGCATTATGAAGAAACAACTTCAATACATGTCATGCTCTCAGTTAACAAATGAACCCTGGAAAAGCTGTCAATTAGGGAATAACAGATTGCATAGCTTAAGTCTATTTGATTGCAGAGGAACAAGAAAACCAATCCAGTATTATCTGTCTTCTCAGGGTGTCCAGCTTCATGTCGTGATGAGGTATGTATATGTATAGTGGTTGTGAATGCTTGCCTGCCAAATTCAGAGGTGTAATAAATTCAGGCTTGATAAGCTTTTAGCTATGCAATATGCCATGCCACTTTTCTCTCACAGCATAGAGGGAGGAGGAAAGTACGAGGAGAGCTACAGGTAGAAGCTCTCTCGTTATGTGATTACAGATATTGTTGATAATGAAGCTGATGATGAATGAGAGGTGAAGGGGTGGGACTGTCTGATCCCAAAGAATGCACATATTGCTGCTCAGAGCTACTGGAGGAGAGGAGAAAACTAACCATATTAATCAATTAGTAAAGGAATATGAAAAGCAGATGAGAAACTAGCTGGCCCCACAGAGAACCTGATTAAGTTCCATATTTTCAAAGTGTGTGTCTAACTATTATCAGGTTTGCATTTCCTGTTTGATGACATTCTGGCCCAGCTTGCAGATAAGGAATCAATTCAGTAGAAATTTATGCAGAAAGCTGCATTCCTGTGCTCATGAAATAAATCTTTAGAACAAAAGATGCCAATACCAGAGACTCGCCAATATCTAGGATTTTATCAGGAGTCTTTCAATATCTGGTACTTCCTGAAAATCCCAGTTCACACGTTCCCGTGATTATATGATTTTCTTCCCTAAAAGGACAATTTCTAGCACTCAGTTGTTAAGAGAAATTTCAAATAGGGAGCCAAGGGCTGAACCCAAGGCAGCAGGTGAATGGGAATATTGAAATGCAAATAATTTTTTTTAAAAAAATTTTTAGGGATTGGTTCAATAATGTAACAGAACTCAGTTTCTAAGGCTTTTCTTTAAGTAAATCAATAAGGGATCTTAATATTACTGGGGATAGTGAGAGCAGAAAAGGGAAATGAATGTTGGAAAAAAACAAATTAACAAATTACAAATAACCCACTCATTTTTGCCAAAAAAAGGTTACTCAGCCAGGGCATTTGTACTGTAAAGCTCTAAATTCAAAGCACTGTGAACCTGCTATGCGGGAAATTCAGTTCCCAAGCTTATCTCCAATTTTTTGAGTACAGATCTCTCAACCAAGCAAGATGGAACTGATATTTGCAGGAGGAAAGGAGGATCAAAGCTTGTAATTTGCAAATACAAGTAATAATTTGTTCTATTTAAGTCTGTGTGATTAAAGGAATAATTATATACTGTCACTTAAAATATCAAACTGTTTCTGATTTCTGCAGAACTCGAATTTCCAAAACTAGGTTTAAAAAGAAAACTGAACTTTGACTAAATAAATCCCTCCTTATATTTTTTTTTTCCTCTGTAGGAGGTAACTGAAATATTTTCACATTTAACTTAAGAATCAAATATTACCATGTCTGAATGTTCCTGGTGATGAAAGAATGGCAAATAATACAGCTGCATTGATTTTTATCTTATTAAGTCAGTTTTGAAAAACATTGATCAATCTTCAGCATTGATTTTTTTTCCTTTATTTTGTTTTGATGCTGGAAAATAAGATCAATTTTTGAGTTCAGCAATAAGAAGAAAATGTCAGAAGATATTTTTAAGAACGCTTTATCCACATAGGTTAAACTTTTCTTTTTGATGCCTAATGCCTTGTGTTATAAGAAAGCATCTAAGAAGTAGTGGTTAAATGTACACCCACTCCAACACTTTTTCCTGAGGAAAGACCTAAAGACATAGTTGTTATTTGCCACATTTAACTGAAATGAATAGAAGTTTCATTGCCAGGAATACATACACCTACCAACCATTCAAGGTTGTGAGATGCTAAAACCTTAGTCAAAAATCTGCAAGCTGAAAGCACATGAACAGCATCAAGACAAAAGTGGTAGCTTCTCTACATACATGGATACCCCAGTACAGACAAAATTACTTCTCCAAGTGCTTTTCAGACCATCTTGAAGAGATGTGTTGCAATAAATGTCCACTCTAAAATAGACATCAAGGGATAAAATGTTAGGAAAGAGAGACAGAATCTTCAGTAATGCCTTCTGAAGGGATCTGAAGGAGGGAAACCTGGAAATTGTCAGGCTGCAACTGAACATTGAAGAGATGCATAAAGTCAGTTAACAAGGTGCTGGGGAAGAATAAGGAATTAAAATTAAGCTCTGAAAAACAATTTAAGAAAGATATAGTAAACAGATCTTGGAAACTGAATAACTAGGAAATGTGAAAGGTAACAGGGAAGGAGAAGAAAAAGCAATGAGTTGTCAGATTGAAGGACAAAGCAAACTTATTCTGATTTAATGAAATTAACTGAATAATTTCAGTACTAGAAATCGTTGATTTTCTAAAAGGTGTACTTTCACTTCTGCGTGGGATGAGATCTGGGGCTACAGAAAAACAGGATTTCTTGAGATCTGGCCAACTGCTCTATGATACCTCCTCCACTACCTAGATCTTGTTTTCCATGATCTTTTGATAAAACGTCCTTTTTTATCCCAGGTTTATTTCTGATTACTCCATAGATGGCAGCACACACTTGAAAGCAATAACAGCAGCAAAAACTAAATACAGATGTCATAGTGTTACCCAGGGAAAAGGACAAAAGCACAATCTGTTCTAGTACATAAGCATCTGGATGCAGAGAATGGTGTACAGAAAAAAGACTTAGGGAATGGGTGGAAATCAACACAATCACCAAAGACAGCAGCAGAGGGGAGGAAAAGAAAAGGAACAAGGATGAAACAAAGCTGAGAAAAAGCTGAGAAGATTTATGTTTAGAATCAATTATGTCTGGCAATAAAGTAAAAAGTTCCAGAAATATTTCTACTAATCATTAGTTGTGTAAGAGCTTGACTAAACAATAATAAAAGCTTTTAGGCTGAGATTCTGAGGAAGATAAATACAGCCAATTTTTCTAAAAAGATATACTTAAGAAGAGCCATTTTGTTATAATCCTAAAATATCATCAATTGTCTTTTCACACAAATACACATGGTGCCAAGTTGTTATTATGTGGACACTATTCAGAGAACATTTTCTGAGTCAATCAGGCTCTTGGTTGCTGTTGAAAATCAAAGTATCCACAATTCCACAAAAAACTCGTACATCTAAAAGCTCCCATGTCATATCCATGACTGTTTAAACACATAGAGAAAAACCAGCAAATTTATTATCTTTCAAAATAATATCGAGAATTATTGGACCCAATCCTGCCAATTCCTACTATCAAAGTTTACATTGTTCCTGTGCTGAAATGGACAGACTTCAGTGTTTCAGTTATTTGCAAGACAGAGCCCTACCAAGACTACCCCTCAAGAGGAGCACTTAATAAAAAAAAATGACTTTCCAGTGAATAAAATCCCAGGAAGAAAAACCAGAATAAATTATAATCATTATTAGACACAATTAATGAACACATCTGTTTCAAACCAATTTATGATAAGGGTACAGAAGGAAATCCCAGTGGAGGTGAGTGCCAGTAAACTGAAAAGTGTTACTACACTCTGAGGTTGTACATTTAAATGGTTGCTACTGTATATCTAATGTACAAATTATCCACAGACAGCAAACGATTTCAGAATTTCACACGTTCACACCTGAATATCTTCTGCAGTCCTAGCAAAAACCTGGCCTGAGTGAACACTTCCCATGTCACTGAGCACAGGGAGTGAATACCTTGTCTGCCCATCACTTGTTCCAGCATGAGCTGTGAAACTACTCCCTATCTTCTGCAGCCCAGTCTGTATGTGTGGCAAAACCCCAGCAATCACAGGTGCAAAAAATGTGGAAGTATACTTCCCTTAGAATACTGCATGCAGTTAAAAGTGCTGGCAGCATGTGTGCTAACATGCACACAAATAAAGGGATGAAAACATTTTTTCAACCTAAAAAGATATCTGGGAATACAAAAGCTACTTTAAAAGGGAGTTTCATCCTTTTCACAGACATATCTTAAAGACTGACAAATGCCATAAATACTAATTCTTGTTCTACTCTGAACACCACCAAAAGGAGAAATTCATTCTGTTTAAACTTCCCACTTACAAATGAGATTCCACAACATTTTCTCCACAAATCAGTAGCAAAATCAGTGCAAATCTCCACAAATCAGTTTTCGACAAATCAGTGCAAAATACACCACAAATACAGAGTGAAACTACAATAATCAAGAAGTCCCTAGTCCTTTTCTAAATTCAAGCAAGCCTTAGACTGGCCCAGTGTGACATTTTATCCTTGAGCTTGTGCATTTGATGCCCTATCCTCAGCAGGCTCATCATTATAGGTTTAATTAGCATTTTTAGTGATGCCTTTAAAAAATCAGAACCATTTTCTTTATATCCATTTATGAGACTACAGAGTATAATAGATTGCAGATAAGAGTGAAAAGTAGACAAGCTGCTGAAGATTTCATATTGCCTGTATAATTATTATGCAGTGTTGAAGTTAAATTGTCAGCCTAGAGGGGCCTTTACTAAGGGCACTAATACTCTGCAATTCCTAAGTGATAAAAAATACAGCATAATCTTTCTCATTATGAATCAGTTCCTAATAAATTTAGTGTCACTGCCCTTCCTTTTTTGTGCATTTCTACAGGGGAAGAGTCTATAGGACCCCTTCTAACTAGACTATATTATCCTATTTTTCTAGGTATTAGAGAAGTGTGGGAGTTAATTTAAAAGACAGGATAATGTTCACCTAACTTGTGGCAAGAAACAATTTCTTCTTCTTAGCACTGAATCACTGAGTGTTACTGGAAGGCACCTTTATGCTGTGCAAGAATTCACAAAATTCAAAGCTGTTTATCTGTTCCTAGGAGTCTTCCGAGACAAACTGGCAAATCTCTGTACCTCTCCTACTTCAAATTCTCACCCGGAAATCTACACTGCAAAAATAAGAATGATCAACAGGTAGCTGGTTAACACCTTCTTTTAGTTTCTTGTACTTCTCAATCCCTATGATGCCGTTTTTAAAAATGTTTTATACCATTGCAGCAAATCATGAGCCCACAAATCCTCTCATATACCACCGTCCTTTCAGTAGAACTACCTTCATATTTGGAGGTTTCATGTTAGGATTAGGGGCTTCATAAAAGTCTGGCCTCTATAATTTCTTCAGTGCAAACAAACTGATGTACAGGATTCCTTCCTTTTCATTTCTGACTGTAACTTTCATATACCTCTAGGCAAGAAAGATAGAGGTTGGAAGTAGCAAAGATGAACTTAGGAGAAAATTTTGCATCCCTTCTTTGTCTCTGCTACAGGAAGAAATAATTTGCTGTTATTATAAAGGTATTCATTGACCTAGGATAAGAAACCATATCTGCTTTCAGTAGACAGGAAAATGGCTTCTGGTTTATAACAGCAGGCTTTGAAGACATGTTATACCCCAGATCTGGTGCTAGCAGTGACTGACTGCTCCTTTCTACAATGACTGATTGACTGACTTCTTTCTACACCTTTGAAATTCAAAGATGTGTTGCTCAGGTCAAGAAGAAAAAGTATAATTAAAGAAAATTCAAGCTCGCTATTCAAATGTATAATTTTTTCTTTTCGTTTTCTTCTCTCCACATTTTTTTCTTTTCTCTTGTATAGCTCAGCTGTCAGTTGGAGATTACAGTCCTCACAAAAATCCATTATTTTCTTGACAGACATGGTAGAGGAATGGAACACTGTACTGCTCAGAACTTCACTCTCCTCCATTATGAGACACACTTGGATAGGGGTGGGAAGTTTATTTGCAACAACCACTTTGTAATGGACATAGCTCCAGTCCCCTTGAATTTCAGTACAGATTTATCCATGTCATCACTGTCATCAGTGACAGATTTGGCACTCAGAATACAGAGAAATATTCACAAGCACACTAAAATCATTCAAAATAGGCCAACCTGAGTCCTAAATATTTGACAGTGATTTCTTACCATAAATGAACACAGTCAGCCTGGCATCTTTTCTCACAGGAATTTGCATGCTGAATGTGTGTTTCCAGCACCACATGTGTCATCCCAGTAATAATTCTGAGGGAGCATCCCAAAAGAATTAAAGCTTTATTTAAATACCAAAAAGGAAGAAATTGCATTGTACAGCAGGCAATGAAAGAAAAGAATACTCATGTGGCATTTACCTTTATCTTTCCTTAGACTTACATGGAGGACCTCTTACATGCCCCAAATAAGTATTTAAAATTATCAACATGCTGATAGCATACTCAGCCTTTGCATGAAATGGTTAAGAAATAAATTTTTGGTGCAGTGACAGAAAAAGACCAACAAAGTTGCCAACCTGGATTTTAAGAGAGCAAACTTCAGCTACTCAAGGAGAATGTCCCCTATGAATCTGCTTTGAAGGGCTCAGGGGATCAAAAGTGCTGGTCATTTGTGGACACTGATACAGTGAAGCAGCCAATTGTATCAGTTGAATGTCTGTAAGTCCATGGGGCCTGATGAGATTAATCCTGGAATACTGAAGGAGCAAACAGATATTATGGAAGGACCTTTCTAGTCATCTACTGTGGATGCTAACAGCCTGGTCAGAGAGAAATTTTCAAGCATCAGACAACAGCAAGGCCTGTGAAAGAGAAAGTCAAATAAATTTTCCCAGGCACTGCTCTGAAGAGCTGTGAGAAAGCTCAGTGAAGGAATTCAAAACAATCCTTGCACCTGGTGTCTGTACTTCTGTTTGATTTTCAAGACGTCTACAAAGGGCGTACTTTCTAATTAGCCAATGATGTGAAGGGTGTTAATTAAAGGACCAATCATGTCCAGCTGTATCAAAACAGTCTATAAAAGGTGTGCTTTCTAATAAACTCTGATATATGCCTTCTAAGATTGGAGTCTGTGTCGCTCATTCAGCTGCCTCTAATGCAATAGTGACAATCTACTAAAGATCTTGGAAGCCTGGTTACATCTCCACTGACTGGAAACTAGCCAACAGCCTTCTGATTCACAACTAGGGCTTGAAGGAAGCCCAAAGAAACCACAGATCTGTTAGACTAACCTCAGTACCTGCAAGAATTATGGAGAAGATCCTACTGGGTGCAATTGTTTAAAAGACAATCCAATCATCAGGCCTAGTCAACATGAGTACAATGGGAAAGTCCTGTCTAATTTGATATCCCTCTCTGATAAGGTTACATGCTTGCGGGATGAAGGGAAGATGGATGTAGTTCTGCCGGATTTTAGTACAGTTTTTGATACTGTCCCTCCCAGCATCCTTCTGGACAAGCTGTCTGACATAAGCAGCCAGGTGGTGCACTGGGTGAAGAGCTAGCTGAAGGGCCAGGCTTAAAGGGTTGCCATGCATGGGGCTACATCTGGCTGGTGACCAGTGATCAGTGGTGCTCCTCGGGGCTTGATTCTAGGGCCAGTTCTGTTCAATATTTGTATCGATGACCTGGATACAGTACCTGAATGCACAGTTAGGAAGTTTGCAGATGAAACTGGGAGGTGGCTGTGTCAGAGGACAAGAGACCTTGCAAGGATATCTGAATAGACTGAAGCATTGATCAATCATCAGTGGCATGAAACTGAACAAGTCCAAATGCCAGATTCTGCACCCGGGATGGAGTAATGCCAGACATGAGACTAAACTGGGAGAGGAGTGGCTGGAGAGCAACCCTGCAGAAAGGGATCTGGGGGGTGCTGGTTGACAGGAGGATCAACAGGAATCAACAATGGCAGCCAGTATGGGAAACCTCAACCTGGAGTGCACCTAATACAGCACCATCAGCCAATCAAAAGAGGTGATTGGATGATCACCTCTGTATTTAATGCTGGTGCAGTTCAATTAAAGAAGGATGCGGAGATACTTCAAGTGTCCCAAAGAAGGCACCAAGCTAGCAAAGGGCACAGCACTCAAGTCCTTGAGGACTCTGTGTTTGTCTGGGTTGGCAAGGAGGCCAAGGGGCGACCTCATGGCCCCCTACAGCTTCCTGAAAAGGGGCAGTTGAGAGGTAGGTGCTGAGCTCTTCTCCCTGGTACCCAGTGCTAGGACATGTGGGAACAGCTAAAAGCTGAATCCATCAGGGAGGGTTCATACTTGACCTAAGCAAACACTTTCTTTACCCAAAAGGGTGGTGAAACTCTGGAACAGACATCCTGCAGAAGTGGTCAGTGCCCTGTGCCTGTCAGTGTTGAAGAGGCATTTGGACAATGCCCTTAAAGACGGGCTTTAACTTTTGGTCAGTCCTGAAGTGGTCAGGTAGTTGGACTAGGTGCTTGTTGTGGGTCCCTTCCAGCTGACCTATTCTTTTGAGTTCTATGAAATTCTTTCAATTTACTGTCTGGGAATAAAATAGAACTTGAACCCATGAAACAGGGAACCACAGCAGAACAAGTCTATACCAAATACAGAATAGTATCATGCAAGATGAAAAACACTGACATAACATAAAATAAGGGTCAACAGAATGGCATTGCTGTTAAAACTCATGGCTCACTCTCACAAATGCAGAAAGGCTGGAACAAGTAATACTGCCTATTTAGACTCTTTGACTCATACATATTGCATTTTCTGTATAAAAAAGTTTTCAATCTCTTTCACACAATAGAAAGCCAGGATGCATCTTCTGAAAAAAGGAACTGAACCCTCCCATAAAACAGAAACTTGCTAGGCCAAACCTATTTGTTGGCTTTATTAATGAGATAGAAGAATAAAATACCTCACAAAAGTATGAAAAAGAAACAAAAACATCAAGAAAGAAAACATATAGCCAAATACTTGAAAAACCTAGAAGCTAAAGCATCAATTTCAAGCTATTTAAAGTAGTAATAAACTTAATACATAATCAAGGATTGCTTAAGGAATTAGGTGCATTACACTTCCTTACTGGACTTCTTGTCTTTCTAAACTCTAGCTACTTTTCCCTCTTGGAAAGCATGTGATTTCATGGCTCCTCCTGCTCCATGAAATGAGATGCTGTTGGGTTAGCACTAGAAGAGAATTGCAATCAAGATATCAAAGATTTCAGAATAAAAACCCCTATTGCTTGCCTGTGTTGGTTTAGCAGTGGGGAAGCTACAGGGGTGGCTTCTGTGAGAAGCTGCTGGAAGCCCATGATGCTATTTGATGAGTGATCTGTATGGGTCCTCATCTCAAGCTATGAACCCTTCATTATATTTTTCTCTACCCTGTCCAGATGCAGAGACGAGTGGGAGAGAGGCTTTGGTGGGTACCTGGCATCCTGCCAGCATCACCTCACTACACTTTCCTCAAACCATAACCAACCACAAAAGTGGAGTTTTGCAGACGAGGAGAATTTCTCTCAGAATGGATCAGGTTAGAAAAGACCACCTTCAGGTCATCCGGTCCAACCTCCCTGCCCAAGCAGGGTCATCCTAGAGCACACAGCAGAGGATTGCATCCATACAATAGTTCCAGTGAGGGAGACTCCACAAGTTCTCTGGGCAATAATTTCCAATATTTGATCACCCACATAGTAAAGAAGTTCGTCCCTGTATTCTGGTGGAACTGCTGTTTATCAGTTTCTGCTGGTTTTTACTGAACAAGTTATATTTCTCTAAGAAGCCTACACAGCAGTGGGGGAAGATGTTGGAAAATTCTTTTAACTTTAGCACAATAGTGTATAATCCCTATATTCATCATTAATGCTTAGTTTTGTACCATACAGCGCTTAGTACAAATACCAGAGATTAATGTGGCTATCTGGAGTATATTGCAACCTTAACTTGATTGATTGCGTATCAACAAAAGCATCTCTGAAAAAAAAAAAACAAACCCCAAAGCCCTGAATATTTTAAATGTGTTATCTTCAATTTTGAAATAAATATTCCTGGCTCAAAATAAGCAGCCCTTGTGCAGACACTCATGTTCCCATTTAGGAACCCATTTAGAGGGACCTTTTCCAAAATCAGGGCAAGCAGAGATTATTGTTTCTTACAAATGAGAAGCTCAGGACATAAAACTCTTCAGAAAGATTTTTATGATACGCGTCTTGGTCCCTTCCCGATCCCCAACCACTCTTCCTACTCAGCAAAGCCTTAAGAATCTGCTTCTTAACAACTCTGACTCAAGACCAGATGTAGAGATGCCTACGATAGTTCACTGGAAGGACAGTCACATAACCCTCCAGATAAAGAAACAACCACATTCATGGCTGCTTTCTTCAGGAGGTTTTGGGAAAAAGACTCATTCCTGACAGACTACCAGAGTAGAAAACCTTCTTGTATGCATTCACGGGCCACTGCTGGCTGCATTACACCACTGAGAGTTGGGGACATGGAACCATCATCAGGAAGCCTTTGCATTGGGGAGACCAAGATGATCTCCAGGAGCCCCTGACACAGGCCGGACTGCACAAACACAAGGCAACAAGACACTTTCCCATTTAAAACAGAAAATAAAGCCCCACAATAGAGATACAAGACAGGAACTGACATATAACAGGCAGCTGTCAATCACCACAGCACTATAAAACCTTTCAATGGATGTCCCTCTAGAAAGTTAATAATTAACAATCTCTATATGGCACTTCAGGAAGGCTAAATATAGATAATTAGCCACACATATTCTGGCTACAGGGCCAAGCATAGTGGCAGAATGAAACCAGACAGAAATCATCTCAAGAGAAATCATCCATTTCTTCTGGGGTGTTTTTGACTCTATTAGCAAGACCTCATATGGAGACAAATGCAAAGTTTCAGACTTTGTTTAATACTGTACTGGTTAGTCAATATGGCCAAGAAATATTAAGCACATCAGATTTTTATAATGCCCTGAAGACAAAGAGAGAAACATATGATGTTTTAAAACATAATTCACCTTGACTGATGGGGAAAATAGTATGCTTTTGTTAATAGACAGTAAAACAGGCACTCCAGATTTCTTTTGGAAATGAATAGAAGACAGCTCCTCTCTAACCTGGTATTACTCTAATGAAACACTCATCTACAAAATGCAACCTATACATTGAATTAATGTTATAATTTTAAGTAGGAACAATACCCTTGGTTAGTTACTTGAGGACCACTTGCTTAGATAATTACTGAGTATCTAGAGCAGATGAATTGCACAAGGAGGTTTTATATAGACACTTCGTGAAGGAATATTTAAATAGAAATAAAATTAATAAATAAGGTAAGTTCATTTGGCTTTGCTTTAGCATGGTGAATGCCAAAATAGTTAGCTAATAGGTTCTCTCTTTCACTTGGGGCTGCATGCTTCTGTGTATTCGACAATTTGTAACTAATCTAAATTACTTTTGGTATTTGACCTTAATTTAGAAAATACATCTTGTTAAGTCCCAAAAACTGTGTCATGTCAACTAATTAATACGAGACATTAATGGAGATGAATTTATCAGGTAGTTTTTTTTTTGTTGTTTTTTTTTATGAAGTTCACCAGAAGTCAACTCAGAGACTACATATAACAGGAAATGTTAGTGTCTGGACAATAAATTTGTACGCGCTTTTCTTAGCTTGCAGATACAATGAGTTTTGGAAAAGAATTACTTATGATTATGTTCAAATGTAAACAAATTGTATATAAAATAACAAGTATTCTTGCCCTTCATCTCCGCTTTACACCAAAAAACTGTAACTTGGCTTTCTGGGATACAAGGAAGAAAAAAAAAACAAGACTGTCTTTTAAATTCATACAACCTGTTTTTCTCAATTTCTCCTTTTCCTTTCTTAGGATAGTTTCAGGACAGCAACTTATCAACCCCAAGGACTAACTAATTCTGCTTTAACATGAGTTTTCCATTAACTTCAAGAAAACATTATTTCTGATGAAGGTTGAGTCATTGCTGTCTTATCAGTAGTGGTTGGTGAGGAAACCATTTTATCTGTTTGCACTCAGCTACCAACCTATGACACCCCAGAAATCCTGAAAATGCCAAGAGGGCATCAAAACCCAGTGAATTTTCATTTTCTTCATTCAAATACCCCTGTCAGTTGGTAAAGACACTGTAAAAGCCCATGAATATACATACCTGTTTAACTGCATCATTCCTGTTTTCACATCTGGTCCTTAAGTGCCATGCTAAATTTTATCTGAAATACACAAATCTTCAATTTTAGGTAAGTTATCTTTTGGTAGCGAAACTGGAGATGCAGTTGTTTCCCCCATCTACTTTACATCAGTCTAACTGGAAGTTTGCACTTAGATTTCATGCAGAAAAAAAAAATGAAAACAATGAAGAATTCAAATATCTAAAATGCTTCCCATTTTAAGCACAAATACAGCAGAAATTTCAGACTTGACCATGTTAAGTAGGACTAGCGAACTTAAAACAGAGTTTTATTGGGGCACCAGAAGTTTTGGGGCAGCAGAACTTTCATCCAACCGGAGTGAAACTGCTGGCAAACAAAAATGATTAAGCTTTTGAGAATTTAAATAAGAGTGAGAAAGAAGGCTGACAGGTGCTAAGGAGCACTCAGGTCAGACAAAGACATCTGCCAGAGACTTAAACAACGTAAAGTAACTTTGAATCCAGTAGTGGAGGACAAGACAAAAAATTAGAGTTGAAATGAAGGAGGTGCAAACTGAAATCGTATCAGTAATTTCCATAGAAAAAAAAGCCATCAGGATTTAAAAAAAATCCATCAGCATTACAATGAATTTACACAGAAGTAACCTAGATGTGATGCTATTTTAGCATGTATAAAATAAGAGAAAACTTAAATGTATTAAAGCTGTAAAATAGCAACATACGTAATAGTAGGGTTTTACTATTGACAATTCACTGTATGTTTACTGTATTTTTATTTATTTATTTAAATATTGTGGACTGTCTCCACACTGGGATTCACAGTGACTTGAGCACACACAGAATATTCCTTCTGGACAAAATTAAACTGGAAGATATCTCCAGAAGAGCACCTGAAGCACTCTACCCACTAATGGGCATTCACAGAATCAGAGACCCAGATGAGTCTGAAATAAAACTCTGAAAAGTGTACAATGTAGACATCAAACACCACAAAGTTTTTCAGTACTAAGAGCCTCCTTCTACTGATCTGCACTGCTTTTTTTCAGAGACACAGGGTCTGGAAAGATCTAAAACAAGAGTGATTATAGAGGGCAACACAGTATGTCTCCATAGAAAGTGGCAAAAAGTCTTAGGTTGCAACGCAAGATGTAACCAAAAGTATGTATTTTATCACAATCTGTTTAAACCAGCTAGGGCAGTGTTTATCTCTTCCATGACCCATCCCTCGTAACTCTGGGGGGGATCTTCCATTAATGGACCAGCCGTTAAAACTGAGTGGGGCTGTATATATCTTCCACGACCCATCCTCTCACCAGAGGGATTTCTTCAGTTAATGGGCCATTGAGTCTCACTGCATGAATCATGAAATTACATCATCCCATCGTGAGATGCTCCACCCAGGGGGAGGAACCAAGAATTCCTACCTGGATAAAAATCTGAGGTTTGGAACACCACAGCAGCCAGTTTCCACTGGATTCCCAGAGGAAGACCAGACCCATCCAACCACCACTGGACCTTCATAGAAAAACTACACCCTTGTACAGAATAATTGCTTCAACAGAACCACCTCTGTCACTCCAAGAAGGCTACAGACACCATGTAATTGGATTGCTACCAACACCCTGACCAACAGGGTGTCAGATTCTAACCTCTGACAGTGTCTTTTTTTGTTTTATACTACTGCATTTTTACTTTAATTTTAATTTAATTACTGTTATTCCTATTTAATTACTGTTATTCCTATTCCCATATCTTTGCCTGAGAGCCCCTTAATTTTGAAATTATAATAATTCGGAGGGAGGGGTTTTACATTTTCCATTTCAGCAGAGGCTCCTGCCTTTCCTAGTGGACACCTGTCCTTTCAAACCAGGACACAAACTATTACACTCAGCAAGATTTTGGAAAGCAAATTCTTGAAACAACTTGCTGTCTTTGGCAACATTTCTTAAATGCTGTACAGTCACATAAGACATGCTATAAATACTCTTGGTTTATATCAGTATTTTTTTTACAGAAAACAGGCGTGCAAAAAAACTTCACCTCAGGATAAATTCTTCTTGAGTAGTTATTTATTACAATACAATGGAGAGATGAACAACTGCAAAGGTTTTACTTTTTAACTGTAGACAAAAAAATATGGCACAGTGGATGCCAGATAAAATTCTGAATCCAAACATTTTGATTCTGGCTGCGTGGAAGGACCTGCTACTCTCTGGCAAGGAAGGGGAGCACTTTGGAGGAGCTGTTGGTTAAGAAATCTCCTGAGGGCATTTCCAAATATAGGTCTGTCACCATCAGAGAAGATTTAGGCTAACTGGCAGAATTAAAAACAGCAAACACTCTACCCTCCCCCCAGCCCCAAACTGAAATTTAACCTTCTCAACACAAAATTTTTAAAAATGCACCATTTCACGTCTTGCTTACAAGTTAATAAACCCAATTCACACATTGTATTTCTGCTCCATTTGATCTGCTCTCATCTTCTCCATATAAACAACTTTCTTCCCAAAAAACAAACTTAAACTCAAAAATATACTGACACACAGAACAACCTCCATTAATACATCATTAGATCTGCAATCTCTCTGCTGCATAAGGTGATTCCTCTCAAATTTATCACTAAAGCTGTGCATGGCTACTAAGATATGTTGCAAAATGTAACTATTGTAGTCTTATATACAAGTGTATATATAGATTTAAATAATACAATTATTCTGCATTCCAAGTTTAACTAAGGGACCAATAAATAATCAGATTAAAGAATAAATAAAGAGCTTCTCGTTTACTGAACTTCTACTCTCTCCTTTTCTCCTGAATTATAACGATACATGTTTCTTAATTTGAAACATAGCATACATAGTACTGATTTGTTCTAGAAGCAAACATTTTTCTCTTAAGAAATGGTTATACCTATGTGCACGGGTCAAGTCAAAGTCAAATATGGTACAATCAGAAAGTTCAAATCCAACCTTAAATCCAAGCTTTCCACAAACTTTCAATCCTAAAGTGCAGCGTTGGTTTTCTATTACTCCAAAATGTGACTCGTGACAGAAACCTGCTCTCAGATCATGACAGGACAAATATCTATAGAAGACGTTTACATCTATTTTAGTTCTAGAGTAAATTAATGAAACAGAAAAAAAGTAGGAAAATGTCAATGCTCCAGATTGCTAGGCACAAAAATAAACTACACAATTCTGTCTTACTGCTTCTATTCAGCCTCTTTGTTTATCTACTGGGTGTATGAGTATTCCTTTCATTTCTAACAGCTGCTGGAACTGAAACAACACCTGTATTAGAAACTGTCTTAAAATTTCTGGACTGTCCTCAGTTTAGACATCGCTCATAAGAGACAGCTCTGACTCTGAGGGACAATCCTCACCTGGGAATGCCAGATATAAACCTAGTGGTGTTTCTGTTTTGCAAAGGGGTTAATTTCCTATACATCAGGATTACTAGGTGCTTCATTGTTATGCCCTTTTCCACTCGCTGTCTTTGCAGTTTATCAACTGTGTCACCATTAACTTTTTCTCCACAACACCTAAGTGGTAGAAAAGTTTTCATCAGAGCAGCTAGTATTTTCACAATGAATTTGAAAAAAATCCAGCCATTTTTTCACCTTTTGTTTTCTTTTTAATCCTGGAAAACAAAGAAAGAGCAAGGTCTAACAAAAACTTAAGTTTGAGTTATTACCCGTAACCTAGAGCTACTGCAGATACATTCAAAAGAAATGTGGCAGTAGTTAAAGCTTCATGCTCAAAGTAGCAAGCTTGCTTTCAGGATATTACATCTTATACTCCTAATATTAGGGTGAAGTTAAAAATGCCACTGTGTTTCCTGATGTCTGCAGCTGAGGTAGCCTTAAATCCACATTAAGTTTGGAGAGCTTGCTTTAAATACCAAGCACTTTGGGGCACAACTTTGCCTAATCTTTTTCTTTTCTGTGCTTGTGTACTTTGTGCCAATACATGTAAGCGCATAGATAAGATTAAATATTTTCAAACTCCATATATCTCATCTGCATGTTCAGTGAAATGTCTGTGTAGCCAAAACCTTGTATTTGTTTTTAGAATTAGAAGAATCAGAGAGAGCTGCAAGTAAACATTTGCCTATCATATATTCCTATGAACTGTTCCAGCTATGACTGAAAGTAATGTCAGTCTACAAGTTTACACACTCTGGACAACTGTTTTCTGTGTACATAAACAACTTCCCCTTTGCAACTTCCCAAAAGCGGACAGATTTTGTGAATAATTACCCTCTTTCCCTACATTCCAAGATCAGAGGTAAATGCATCTCGTGGAATGTATTACCTGAAATTATACTGCATATTTTCTGAATCAGTTAACTTTCCACAGTGTGTGCAGGTATGACATCCAGAACTGTGATCACATGTAATGTTTACTACTATAAATCTCTATAATCCATTGAATAAGGTTTTGTTTTTGTTTTTTTAAAGGATTGTCCAACTCTGAACATTCAACAGCCCATTGTATAAATTGAGTGCAGTTAAATCTGGGAAGGGCAATCTCTCTAAAACCAAACATCAACCTTTGTAGCAAACTTTTCTGTACCATGGAGTCAGACTGCATTATTGTCTATATTCCAAAAAGGACACATGATAAATGGTACACCAACAAAATATACTTTTTAAAAATTGCAGATATGGTTAATCTGCAATTTTAATTATTTAAAGATATCTGGTATCGTATTTCATTAGTTGGTTTGTTCTGTTTTCCCCTTATGTTCATAGTATTGATGGTTTACCCCTAAAAGTCTATACCCACCCCTTACCTCCGTAAAAGCTCATACCACACCTTCCTTTCCACCACCTTCCCTGCCTGTTATCCAAACACTGCCCGCTACTCCCAAATCCTCCCCATCCATCATTGTAATCCCTGCCCCTTTACCCAGAACATTCCCTGTTCATCAACCCTCCTTTGAAGTACTATTGGACTCAGGAACACAATCCCTCCCACTCTGTAACAACATTGGTTCCCAAGTTGTATTCTCCTCCCTTTATTCCCCCCATGGTTGTACCCCATTGGTTGTCGGTTTGTATCCACCCCTACCACCCCCCCTTGGTTTATAATCCCCTGCACACGTGTTGTTGGGGCTCTTTGCCCTTGGATTTCCTTTGCTAATAAACCATGTGGACTTACCCCCGGAAAAGTCTCCCTTCATCTTTTGCCTCAGTTCCAGTCAGCACCAAAGGCAGCAGGAGCCTGCAGCCTCAGCTCCAAAAGTTCAGTGTGTCCTAAGGCTCTGCCAAGGGAACACTGTTCCCCACTCCTGCCATCGCCCCAGGGTCGGGAGCTAGCCCGAGTGACGCCGTGGAAAAGGTGCAACGACAATCTGGAATGTCATTTGAGATTCTTATCAAGTCTAAAGCACTTAAGCCTCTGTCCTATGACACAGATACATGCCTACAATCTCATTCACATTGCACACATTTTAAAATACTACTCCCTTGATGAAAAGAAAAAAAACCCCAAACCCTCCAAAAAACCACCTCAACCCCTTGCTTAGAAAGATAGATTCTAATATTTTCTAAGTTAAAGGTAAGCTGCTATGCTGTGTAAAAAGAGGAAATTCTGGTTATATCTTGAACTGGTTCACTGTACACTGAGGCTTAATCTGAACACAGATGTGGGCTGAACAATAAACATAGGTTATGTACTGGGGTACGCAGTGTGAAGCACATGAGGATAATCAGGCTACCTCTGATCACATCCACAGAGCTAAGAGATAAATAACTATTTGCTGTAGGCACCTATTTATTTGGCAAGGGAGAAATAAGGGTAATTTCTTTTGCTTCCATAATTAAGACTTTTGACTTTGTTTTAAAGAATGGGTGACTGTAGGACTGCGAGGCTGGAGAGCAGCCAAAGTTAAGAGTTCATCATAGGGATTTATTAAGACAAGCTTGCCCAAAATTTTTAAGTACTTTCTGCTTCACAGGTAAACAGAACAATCCTACTGTACTTCAAGAATTTCTTCTTCATTGCTGCCTTCATATCATCAAGCAAAAATATTTCAAGACATTCCCAAAAATGCATAATCTCTTAACACTGCCATTTGCAGAGCGCAGAACAAAATGAACAAATGAATTCTTTGTGAATGATTCTGTTTCATTGACTATACAGTAAATGCCCATTAACCATCCATCTGATCGTGTTTTATTTTCACCATTTCGGCAAAAACCTCATTAATGACTACTGCAAATTACTGACACGCCATTGGTCTCAGTTTACAGGACTAGGACCGCATGTAGTTATGTAGCAAACTAACAAGCACCCAGCAGACTGCAAGCCAAATCTTCATTTCATTGCAAGGCAACACTTTACTACAAATTTAGATGGCTGAAAGATAGGGAGTTTCTTGTGTTATTACTTCCAAAGATTTATCAAACAATTAAGGATTTGCATCACTACTGAAATATACTGTAGCTAACTTGAGGAGAATGAGGAAGTCAATGCATCCTAGACCCTTACAGGGTATTTACATTTCTAATTTTGGCAGTCCCTGCCTAGCCCAAAGAAGAGTTACTCATTGTTTTTAATTTAAACCCAAAATCTACTCCCCTCAGAAAAACCTCACAGGGATCCCTTTCCTGTATAAACAGGAAAGTCAGATGATATGTGGAAAAGCATACAATCCCTTCCCACTTTCAGATTAGCTATTATTAACAAGAGGCTGACAACAGGCACCCTAGGATGCTTTTTCCGCAATTGTCTAAAGATCAGCTCCACAATACCTGCCTTATGGGGAGAGCTCCCTTAGTCACTGGAAAATGAGAAATACAAAAACCTCAACCTACTCTGAGAAATATGAATGACTTCATTTTCATACTCAGGTAAGATTATTGGTAATTGCCTCTGTATGCCATGAAACACACTGCTGCTGCACCCTATACTACGCAGAGCATGGGCCTGCTCAGTTTTAATCTCTTGCATAAATAACTCTTTTGACTCAAGGCTCACATTCCTGACCTCTTCCCATTGTCTGAAAAACTGCAGGTCTCATGAAACTATAAGCAAAAGAAGTAAGCAAAATGTCAATCAGCAGCCTGAAAACATACTTGTTGTCAAGGCAATGCAACATCTCTCACCAGCAGTCACACAGTTTTTGCACGTTCTGTTCAACTCCTGCAACATTTTGCCTGTCCTACAGTGCCCAGAAAGGCTGAATAAAGGAGCCAACCTTAGTTTTATCAGCAAACAGCAGTCACAAGTAGACCCCAGCCTGGGGGCCTTTATGGAAAAGCTATATATGCAGAGGAGAGGGCCTGATGATTCACACAGGAAGTAAAAGCACCTGAACTCCCTCTCAGGTGAACTCACTGACTCACCACATCACTAATTTTAAACACTAAACCCCCTTCACATCACCCTCTTGGGGTTCTTAAGGCAGTGGCAGCTCTGACTGTGCCTGCCCAGCCTCCTCCACCCTGCTCGTCACCTGGGGCCATCAGCACCTGACCCAGTGTCCCCAGGTCCCCATGGCCCTGCCCTCCTGGGCTCACACCCTGTCCTGTCCCCATCCCCATGGAGGTGCCCAGTGCTTGCGGCTGAGGTTATGGAGGAGTTTAAGCTGCCAGGCCATCCAGTTACCTCCTGGTATCCACGGAGCCTGAGCCACTGCATCTCAGATGTCTGCCTTCATCTTATTCCTAAGTGGAAAGGATCATCAAACTGGGACATCGGAGAGGGGAAAATTGCAATTCAAACTTCTACATCTTCCTGAGTGAGATCTACTATTTCAGAGGATAAAAATAATTTAAAATCTGAGATTCTCTGATAAGATGAAGAGAAATAAAAGTCACAAAAAATTATTTGTGTTCTCCACAGATCAGTTATCAGTGACTAATGGATCACTTAATAGAATATTGCTATTTTATTTGAAAAAGGACACCTTCCAAACTATCTTTTATTCATTCTTTGGCAAAAGTTGTTTCATTTTTCCTAATTTTTCAATATTAAAATGAAGGTCAAACAGGACCGTCTCTTGTCTGTTACAAAGTTATTCAACCAAGTCCATAGCATTAATTACACACTCTATACTGCTTTAAATAAGAATGAAAGAGGAAAGCCAAATTAATGTGCAAAATGCTTATCTGAAACTTAGATTTCTCTTGAAACTAAGATGCCACTCTAAGAAAATCAATTTACAAAATGCAACTGTTTCTTCCTACAGTGAAAAGTAACCAGCCAGCAGTATATTGGTATTTTATTGATGGGTACAGTAAAAGAACATAGAAAAACATTTTCCGTAGAAAAATGTTATTTACAGGTTTTTCATCCATGTTCCTTCATGTGCTATTTCTTCAGTTGATCTTAGTTCCACTTATACTTTCTAAAAATACTTTTTGTCTTGAAAGGTCTGCCTTGATTAAGACATCCTTACTTTTACTCTGCAAAAGTTAGGAAACCACTTCACCATGCCACTTTTTTTTTCCTCCCATTTAATTTAACTAAATTAAAAAGACATGCTTTCCTCAGGCTCAAGTCCTTGGAAGTATATCTGCAGGTGCCTCAGTTTTACTAATCGTTGCAGATGCACTGAAATGTAGAAATTAGCTTTCAGGTTACCATGTACATACCTTCTCTCTTTTGCACCACACATTTTAAACATCTGACAACAGTTTTATTTTAGGACAGTTAATCATCCATGAGTATTTACTTATAAAAGCCTATAAAAGCCTGTTTTCAAGGGAACCTAACTAGACCATAAAAATTTGCTTTAGGCAGAGACAAGCACAAAACAAAAGTTAATGCTTTTAGTTTGTTTCCAGAATAATAAAAACTCATTTGAGCACTCCTAAGTCATTGGCATCAGTGAATCCAGTAAAAATTGCTTTTACTTTTAAATCAAATTTTGCTAACCAGAGTGTAAAGAGGCCTAACTGTTCTGATATTTATTTGTGGTCTAAGATACTTCAGAGAATGGCAGTCTGGCAGAAAATACTTTTCTTGAGAAGAGAGGGGATGTTATTACAAAAGATTCCTTTTTACAGATCTCGCAGAGCTGAGCTATCATTGGGAAAAAGTCTGTTGTAGGTCATGCTCTCACAGTGTTTTTCTTGCACATCAGTGAAAAGTCAGAATAGCGTTTTCAAGTGCACTCAGTGCCCACCTGCTTTTCCTCTCACTAATATCACCATCACTAACATTCCCTGAGGTCCCATTCCAGTCGGAGCTCTGGTGAGTCACACTGAACAGCTTCTGAAAACATGTTAATAATGACTTTAGAACATTATTTAAAAATAGGAGTGTTCATTTTTCCTAATGCCACATCACTGTCTGTCCTCCATGTAATTTTCTTTCTTATTTCAGATGTATTGACCAACTGTCTAAAACACTGGTTTCCTATTTTGTCCAATACAATTATTTGTAGACAGCTGTAACAGTGATCTTTAGAATCAAAGCCAGAATTTTTGTATTGTAATGTTATACATACAGGGTATTTACATAAAGGTATGATACACTATCCTGCCTGCAAAACATTTTCCCCATCTATTTCTATGCCAGTCTCAAGCCTATCAAAATTCTTTTAAGAGCTCCTTTATATTCTTTAAAAACTAAGAAACTGTCCCAATCAAAGTTGATTTGCTAGAAGCAAGTGCTTACTTAAAACATATCATATTTATAAAGCATCCCTATGCACTGCTGGCAAATCCTACAAGGCATATAGTCTATGCACAAGCACACAGGGAGTATCGTTCCCACACCTTTATTCTCTCTTTTTTTGCCTTAATTTCTTCTTTGTTTTTCCACTGTGCTCACTCCCCACTTTTTTCCCACTGTCTTTATTCTCAGCATATTTTTCTATTTGTCCCAAAACAACATGAGTCAAACCATGCTAAGACTCAAGCCTACTACACAAATCCCTCTTGTTCATAAATAAAAGAAACAGTAGGAATGGCCTTGGACTAAGCCTTTAATCTGACCTCCCTAGAACTTGGAGAAAGTTCTTGATCTTCCCTAACCAGGAATGGTATATACATGTACAAGCAAACCCCATCACATTTTAGATGAGAGTTACATAAAAAAAAGGCATAAAATTCTGAGAAATATATCAAGAATGAAGAAAAATGAGAAGTGCACATTGGAGACAAACATACAAGTGACTTTAAAAATGTAGGGATTTTTCTTGTCTACTGAGAGTGCTAGAAGTGCCAATAAGACTTGCTATATGACAGCATATCAAGGCAATGTTTTTCAGCTTGGCATAACATTTTGACAAGTCATTTAAGGCCTTAAACTTTAATGAATATGGAAGCAATAATAAAAATGCATGACATATACAGTGTGTGTTTGCTGCCTAAGAGAATTTTCTACCAGAATGTGTTCTGTGTGTACTCTCTCAAAATGTGGCTGGTTATCTGATGTTGAACTCACAAATGCTCTTAAACCCTATATGGTTTTATTACAAAACTCTATATGGTTTTATTACCTGTTTACACAAAGACACCCATATTTCCCACCCATCATAAATATCAATCAGGAGAGAAATAAGGAATCAAACTTCCTCCTCATCCATCTCAACAACTGCAGTAATCTTGTTTTCACCATTCAGTGCTCACACATACAGAAATGTAGGTGCCTTATTTCTAGTATTGCTAAGATAGTAAGTTAAATATGTTGAGGGGTCAGGAACAATGTTTGGTAATACAATGTTTGATAAAGGGTTCAGGTAGCCTTCTAAAAAATTAACTCCTGCAAATGAGGTTTTGTCCCCCTGCAAAGAGCTGTGTTCTTTTGGGCAGTACAGTTATGCAAGAGTCTTAGAGAAGTATAAGATTTCTCTCCCATGTGGGCACTAAAGTTCAGATAGTGCTAAACAGTCTCCTTCCACTTTCCAATTAGCTTTCTCAGGAACACATGCATTTTCCTGCTGATGCATAAAACATGTCTTTTAGTCTGAGTAATGCCTTAGATCCAAAGAGTGTCAAACATGGAACAACTAAATCTAAAAATTCTAATGAAGGAAATGGCAGAGTACACAATTCTGTAGTTGTGCATATATTTCTAGGATATATATCTTTGGGATATTTCTGTACTAAAGCCAATATCATATTTATTTTTTCTCTTAAAAAACACAGGCATTTGGAGAAGACTGAGAATGTTTTAGTTCTGCTACTTTACTTATTACAAGAACAGACTCATCTTTCCACTTCCATCAAGATGAAAGCCAGATTTTAAAACACTTAGTTTTTACCTTATCTGTCTTAATATCATAAAATGGAAATATCCTTTTCAACCAGCAGAAGCATCAATCAATCAATTCAGCTTTCAAATAATTTCCAATAAATATAATTATATCGCTTTTTCTCTCCTATAACAATAAAAAAAGTGGCACATTTGGGCACACCATCCCCAAATGACTTATAATAATATACTGTCCATCCATCCATCCATCCATGGAGCATAACAGTTATAACACTATGGTTAATAATACCCCCTTCAAAAATCATGTTCCATTTTTGGGAACATATTATGGGTTTATAATGAAACTAGGCTAAATGTTATTTATTAGCTTTCAATTTTTAGAACTATGTAACTTTCTACAGATATATAAGACCCCACCCACAGAGCAGAGAAAAAAAGTCAGGAGTTTTGGAAGGGGAAAATACATGTCTAACTGTGATGTATTTATAGTCAAACACACAGACCTACAATATTTAAACCAAACTCTCCTCATTATGTATTACATGATGTATCATGTTTATGTGATGATTAGTCACAGAAATCACATCAATTACTCAGAGACAAAATTACTTCTGAGAAGATCTGTCTTTTACTCTGTATTTATTTAACCTTCACTTATGACCAGGGCCATTAAATTGCAAGGAACAGACTGGAAGCAATTCTGTTTATCTCCTTGGAATATTTCTTAGGATGAAGAGAAGAAATCACACTTTTTATCTGCCCCTCAATTACAGGTAATTAAGGCTCTGAATATTAAGGGTCTAGCTAGTGCCCATTCTAGCCCATTTTCAAAAGATTGGGATGCTTTTCATGACCTTCTCTGTCCTTGGAAATGGAAAACTGTTTATGGCTGATTTGGGAGACTCATTGCTTTGTGATGCAGAAACAGAACTCAGGTAAGAAAAATGCTCATCCTTCTAGTGTATATCCCTCTGCTTTCCAAGTCCCTTCTAATCTTTTTGTGGCTGTCTCCTAGCTGGTTGTGTCTCCACCTGCCACACTACCTTGTACTTATCACAGTGCCTGGGCTCCAGAGTAGCATACTAAAAGTGTACTGGTGAATATTTGCACTGATTTAACATAAAATCACATCCAAAATTCTAAGCAACGAATCTCAAAGATAATTCCCTTTGTGTCAAATAAATCAGAGAATAATTTTGTCCCTGACACGAATAAATTGTGCCTGGAGAAGCAGTCAACCCAACAAGCAAGAGTGAGAGAGAGTGTGTGTGTGTGTGTGTGTGTGTGTGTGCAGACTTGCAACAGATACTCTTCTATGAACTTAGAGATCATTTCAATCTCCTTTTCAATCTACCATGGATCCAGATAATGTTTATGAGTATATCTTGAAATTTTTCCTAAATGATACAATAGGACAACAAATGCTTCACATTTCTATCCCAGTAAATAATCGCCATATCCTTACCCTATTAATTCTTTGTGTAATTCATTTCATGCTCTCCTTTTATAGCCTGTCTAAAGTCCATAGCACTCTCCAGTCCATATATAATTTGCAAGATCTGCATTGCATCTCTTCTCTTTGCAGCTTTTCACCAATTTCACTCCTGCAGCACATTAAGTACAAACGTTTTTGCTCAATTTCCAAAGTTATTGCCTAATTTGTCCTAGATTACAGATCTAACCCAATACTTAAAAACCTCCTATACCTTCTCTCTATAAAAGGACAGGCATGATCCTGATTTTCTCATAGTGTATTCAGTCGCTTCCCTGTGCTGAACACTACACTTCAAACACTTCATTTGACACATAGTTTTTGAGGTGTCTTAATTTCAGGAAAAAGAAAGAGAAATAAATATATGCTAGTTCTACCAACTGTGGTGATTAAGCATTCAACTATGTGTTTTTAAACTAATTTTAAGAAACTTGGCCTCCCTAAAAATATAGGCCAGCAGCTCTTCCAAGAAATTAAAGAATCAGCTACTTGCTTAGGGATTTATACATCCACATTTAAAGATTAGTTTGGATAAGAGAGGGAGAAAATATGCCAGTTCATCCAACCACTAATGTTTGTCCAGCTGCATACTAGCGGAGGTACAACTTCCTGCTATGCTTGAGTAAGCTGTGCTCATGACAGCTCATTGTACTGGGACATGATGTATGTATTTTGTAGACACTTCAGAGAATGAGAACAAATCTTGATGTAAGCAGTATTATGTGATACCCCAGGATTTTCTTTTGCTCACTCGCCTATGAAAGACTGTGATAGGTATAGTCATTTTCCCTTCTGCATCTCTAACACATTAAAAAAGGCAGGAGGGGACAAACATCCATCCTCTGATGTCTCCTGTGAACTGCTTTTTCTTATGACACTTGAAATAGAACTTGTAAAATTCTGATGAGATGAGAAATGCTTTATTGGATAGCACAGTGGTCATGCACAGAGGCAGAAAGCCAAAAGATGTTAAAATGTAGAAGTTACTATTTTTAATAACTGTCTGCCACACTGACTAACTCTTTGTTTCTTTCTTTCCTGGATATATTGTTCATTAGAAATAATCAGCTGTTATAATTGGCATATATATATTTGGCCACTCTAAGCCGTGGCATTATCAGATTCAAGAATAAGATTTTTTCTCAGGCTTCTTAAGAAATGAGATTATTTATACAAATCAATCTCTTTACAATTTCTCCAAGGAAGTTTAAAATGAGTTTTACTATAGAAAAGTGAGCTTCTCTGCTTTTTCTGAAAAGATTAAGCACTTTCAGCAAAAATCTCCATCGTCTCTAAAGGTCACTCTTAATAAAGTCACCAGCACCAAGGAGGAAACAGGTCCCAGTTGGCAGGTCACTGGAGATAGAAACCGGGAAAACTGGATTCAATTTTCAGTATGGCATTGACTCCCTGAGAACCTGAGCAAATAATTTCACTTCCTCACGCCTTTGTCTCTCTCTCTCTCTCCCTCTGTAATATAGGAGTAATATACCTTGAGATCCAGCTAAAGAGTGTGACATGACATGTAGTTCAAGATACACTAATGCAAGATCAGAGCCTGTATGAAAAGCTAGGCAAGTTATTATTTGTCATCTTATGGATTCTTCTAAAAATAACTATTTCCACCGAAGACTTTGTACATCAGTTACCCTGCACAATAAAAAAATGTTGAGAATACACAGTAACCTGATTTTAGATGTAAAGGCTTGTCCTTGTTTAGGCCAAATTTGGGAGAAAACCCCTGAATGGGATCCCTCCAGGGAGCAAACCCAAACGGCCTCTCCCCCCAACCATTCTGGTGAAGAACTTTCTCGGAGAAAAGTGGAAAAAACTATTTTACTTAACAAACAAAGTGCATACAAGTATAAAGAATGATTAATATGAAACAATAAGACCTCTTGTTCTGGAGTGAGATGGCAAATTGAGAAAGTCCTTGCCGTGGGTGTAGCTCGGCTCTCTCTCAGTCTCTCATCAGTCCCAGTCCCTCTGGCGCTGCTGGAAAATGCCGAGATCCAGACCCCAGTGGGCCACAGGTGCAGCCCCCAGTGTTCCCCTGTTTTCAGTCCAGAGCAGGTTTAAACAGTCCCAAGAAAAAAGGAAAAAAAACCAGTCCAGGGAACTTCTCTGCCCTAGCTAGCTGAAACTAACTAAAAGCAAAAAATCTCTGTCCTGCAGTCTCTCCAGGCCTCAGCCAAACACCTGTCCGGAGAAGAATGTGTAGGAGTCAGGCAGTTTCCTCAAAACAAACTCCGTGCTTCTCCTTACTCTTTACCTTACTCTCCTTACTCTTAATGGCACAGAACTCAATATACAGCACAAACAGAACAGATGATTGGAGATACAAGCATCATAAAGTCACCCTAGGACAAGGCTGAAGGAAAGGAATCATGAAATGACAATTCAGTACAGTGTAACACAGTAGAAGCCACTATCAAAGCATGTCTAAATACTAAGCTGTTTCACTCTCCCCCTCTCCAAGTTGACTACAAAGGAGGAGTTATCATAACAGCCAGCTTCAGGTAAGCTCTTGCTGACTCAACATTGGATTTTTATCCCTCAAATGGAAAAATGTCCAATTATAATAAAACAGTGGTGTTAAAAATCACCCTGCATTTCCAGAGTCCCATGGAGAAATACTGCCAAACTTCAAGGAGTGACGATCTTGTTCTTACTCCCCCAGTTGAGAGCGAAGTTTGCATGGGAGCAACCAGATGCAGGCATTTGGCAGGCACGGCCTTCCAGGAGGAGACACCAGCAGGGCGTCAGCTTCACTGAATTGCAGGGGTTGACTCAGGCTGTCTCAGAAACACAAGCTCCTACTGTCTTTCAAGATGACAGATTTGAACATCATCATGCATGGGTTTCCAAGGGCTACAGTAATGAGCAATTGCATTCACTACATTATCTGAAGGCTGTGCCTTGGGCAGGGACACCTTTCACTAGACCAGGCTGCTCAAAGCCCCATCCAGCCTGGCCCTGAACATTTCCAGAGATGGGGCACCACAGCTTCTCTGCCTTTGAACAGACTGCACTAAATAAGTAAAACTGCTTCACTTTCTCAGATGACTCGGAGTAAAAAAGAATAATGTTTATTATTTTATATTCTTAAGAGTTTTTGGGGACTATGTTTGACAGTTCAGTGGGCTTCCATACCACAAATACTTAAAAAATTCCTACACTATTGCTAGAAAACCTGTTTTCTAAAACAATACTTCATAATATGTCTCCCCCAAGGAGACACAGAATGCATTTAGTACAGTAATCTGGAACTACATTTAAGTACAAAAGAGAATTTTAAAAAAAGAGAGGTGTTCATGAAGGGCATTACTATTGATAAACTGGAAATTACATGTTGCCCTGGTGTTTCTGCAGTTTCACTGAGTGCTTGTGAACAGGAAAGGTGATCCAGAAGTCAGACAGATGAAAGACCATGAAATGACACAGGCATTACTAATTCAGTTATATCATTAGGCTTACAGAAGATTGATAAAATATGTGTAATAGGGATGATGAGCTACTCCCTTTATCTGCACAGGTTCTGAAGTGCACCTCTTTTGTAGCATACATCACCTGGCACACCAGAATAGCTGGATTTGTTTATAAGTCAGGCTGCTGCTCCAGAGTTCTGCCTCTAGCCACCCATCTAACTTAACAAGAATACACCAGACTCTCTCCACACTCCTCAAGGATTTCAAGAACCATTAAGCATGGGTGGGTTAAAGCTGCATGTGGTAACTTACAAACCTACAACATGCGGAAATAACTCTCACAAAATCTGGAATGGACAGGAGGGTCTAGGACTTTATGCAGAGACATCCTGGCTCCTCAGAGACCTACTGAGACCTCTCTTGGTGCTCTTCTAATTGCTTTAAACCTTCAGTCAATACCCTGGGTAGAGTGAGTATCTTATCAGTTTTATTCTCAGTCCCCAGGTTCCTCTAACATAAAGGAGACAGGCAGTTCCTTCTTAAAAAAATCACCAAGCTTGCAGCTAATGAGACTGTCTGCCTGTGGCATCATTGTCACAGAAGACTGATTCCAGATCTTCAGCTGCTCTTGCTTCACTCTGAAGTGCATCCCCCAGTTGAGGGAAAACTGCTGGTGGTTAACAATAGAAATAAAATTTACCTTCCCCCCCCGCCCCCCCCTTTTTTTTTTACTAGGGAGTCTTCCTCTTTTCCCTGCACTAAAAGAAAAGCGATACCTGAGAAAGAACTGAACAATGTGCCCCTGTTATTGGGAGAGATATACATACTGCAATGCAGCTTTTAAATGCCTGCATGTAAAAACCTTTAAGGTATGAGGTAGGAAGACCGCAGACTCATATAACAAGGGTACATTTCAATGCCAACATTGTGGTTAGGAGAAGAGAATTCTGCAAGCTAATTATTATTCAATCTGATAATTTGTTCTTTCACCAGAATAAAAGGATTCTCCTCTGGGTGCAACTCCTTCTTCTCCCTAAGGTATCTGACACTGCTGAAATTGAAGGCCATAATTTAATTAACAAAGGATGGGAACCCTTAATGAAAACTACCCACTCAGAAACAGATGTTGATGCCACAGAAATGCCAATACTCCCCATGAAGCACCACTGACTGTCATGTGGATGGGAAAATGCAGAGACATCTGAACTTGGAATTACACATCAGATGAGGTAACTGTACTTACATCTGTGGACCACTATTCAATGAAGTGCTTAACACAGGCTTAGATTTCATTAATCTGCTTTGCCATATGCTTACATTTATTCTGTACTGGTAACACCACTAGCCAAAGGGTATACAATTTCACAGTAGTGCATTCTCCCTGATTGCTAAACCACCTTTGGATATCTGATTTCTTATGGCATATATTAAAGCAATGCCTAGATTTCAGAATTTCAGAATCTCAGAATTGTTAGGATTGGAAGACACCTCTGGGGACCATCTAGTCCAATGCCCCTGCAAAAGCAGGATCACCTAGAGCAGGTTACACAGGAATGTATCCAGGAGGGTTTTGAATGCCTCCACAGAGGGAGACTCCATGACCTTCCTGAGCTTCCTGTCTAGTTCTCTGCCACCTTCAATGTAAAGAAGTTCCTCTTCATGATGAGGTGCAATTCCTTGTTTCAGTTTATGGCCTTTGCTCCTAATCTTGTCACTAGGGGCCACTGAAAAGAGTCTGGCACCATCCTATTGGCATCTGCCTTTGAGATATTTATAGGCAAGCCCAGCCTCCACAGTATGAGAGATGCTCTAGACCCCTGATCATCTTTGTGCCCTCCATCTCAGTAGCAACTTGTCTGGACACAGCACTCCAGATGTGGCCTCACCAAGGCTGAGTAAAAGGGCAGGATCACCTGCTTTGACCTGCTGGCCATGCTCTACCTGATGAACTCCAGGATACCATTGCCCCTCCTGGCCACAAGGGTAAGGCTGGCTCACACACAGTTTGTTATCCACCAAGACTCCCAGGCCCTTCTCTGCAGAGCTGCTCTCTAGGAGGTCAGCCTCCAACCTGTGCTGATACTTGGAGTTATTCCTCCCCAGGTTCAGGATCCTACACTCACCCTTGTTGAACCTCATTAGTTTTCTCTCTACCCAGTTCTTCAGCCTATCAGGATCCCAGAGTGGCAGCCCAGATTTCAGGTGTGTCAGCCTTTCCCTCCAGTTTCATATCATCAGCAAACTTGCTGAGGGTACATTCTATCCTTTCATTGAGGTCGCTGATAAACCAGTTCAACAAGACTGGACTCAGCAGATTCCTGACTGAGGCCTCCAGCTGATCACAACCCTCTGAACTCTGACACTCAGCCAGTTCTTCATCCACCCCACTGTCCCTCCACCTAACCCACACTTCCTACGATTACCTGCGAGGATGGTAGGGAAGACAGTGTATTTCCAGCTATAGTAAATAAAATGCAAAAGGAAGCTACATCTGTGAAAAAGACTCCGTGGCTGGAGCTAGACCTGATGCTCACTGTTTGCAAACCATCACTGCTGAACATCTGACCACAGACCAGTATGGCTCCTGTGACTCAAGGTTCAAACACATTAATGCCACTGTCAGGCTTCAGGCTTAAAAAGCAGCAAATTAGGGACAGTTGGAAGCACAATGCCTATATATTAACAACTTTTGAAAGTTTTGTGTTTGCTTTTGGTGGGAATAGAGTTGAGGATGTAAAATCAGCATAGCGAGCTCTGACTCTTTCCCCCTCTTCCACATTTTTCCCTTTTGTAAACCTGTTGTGGAATCTCACCAAAAGAATAATTAGGGACTTTTCCTTCTAATTTGTTCCAGTATCTCACCACCCTTGCGACAAAGAATTTCTTCTAATAGGAAAGAGAGGAATTTCCTTCCCTCTCTTTCAGCTTAATACCAATGCACCTTGTTCTGGTCATTATCTACCCATGAAAAAAGTCCCTCTCCCTCCTTCTTTATAAATCCCTGTAATACATTGGAAGGGTGCTCCAAGGTTTTCCCGAAGCCTTCTGTTCTCCAGGCTGAATGACTGCACTCTCTCAGCTTGTCTTCATAGAAGAGGTGCTCCAGTCATCTGATCATCTTCATGGCATCCTCTGGACTCACTCCAGCAGGTCCATCTTGGGGACCTCAGAGCTGGATGCAGCACTGCAGGTGGGGTCTCACCAGAAAGGAGCAGAAGGACAGAATCCCCTCTCTCACCCTGCTGCCCACACTGCTTTGGAGACAGCCCAGGACACATTTGTCCCCCTGGGCAGTGAGTGCACATGGCTAGGTCGTGTCCGGCCTCTCATCCACCAGCACCTTCAAGCCCCTCTCAGCAAGTCTGCTCTCAATAATTCCTTCTTCCAGTCTCTACTTATGACTGGGACAGGTGCACTTGGACTTGTTGAACATCACAAGGAAGACTGTTGGCCCATTTCTCAAGTTTTTGCAGCTCCCTCTGAATGGCTTTTTTTTTTTTGATAGAAATTAATCCATCCCTGGTTTAAAGCAATTTACTCTTGTTCTAACATTGGCCTTGAGCTTAAGCAGACCTCGTTTGTCTCCCTGGCATTTACTCAGCGCATTCAGAGACAGCAATGATTTCTCCTTTCAGCATTTCCTTCTGTGAGGTTACATGAGAGACTACAATACTTCCCTTTGTAAGGTAACAAAAACATGAAAAGAGAGCAGAGTGGACAGAACCACTATTTCTTCTTGTGGCCACAATATTCTGTATCGGGGGATTCCAAATTCTTTTCAATAGATACTTGTACAATGGTTTTAACACACCTACTCACTCTACCTGTACCTTCCCAAGTGTCCCAGAATCACTTAGGTGGGAGGAAATCTCGGGAGTGCAGCCTTCTCATCAGGTTTTGAACACTGTCAGGGACAGAGATTCTCTGGGCAACCTATTCCCGTACGTAATTTGTAATCATCCTCAGAGTGGAAACTTTTCCTTATAGTTACCCTGAATCTTCCATCTCAGTTTAGGGCCGCTGTCTCTCATTCCTCTGCTGTGCATCTCAGGAATAAGCCTAGCTTCATCTTCTTGAAACTCCCTCACAGATCCTGGAGATTGTTTCCGGACTTCTTTTCTTCCTTCCAACAGAAACATATTCATTCCAAATCCCTTGATTTAGTATAAAGAGTAGGAAGCCTGTGTACTGCCCTGAAGGTCATTGGCGCAAGTGCAGTGCTGGCAAGTATTTTTGAGTGGAGTTGTCGTGAGAGTGACAGACACATTACAGCCTTAAAAGACAATGAGGAATTCAATCCTTGATCCCCATCTGCTCTTGGAATGTTCTGTGAGAGCAGAGAGAGTCCTGAAGTAATGTAATCAGCTGTTATCAACATGAAGAAAATTCGGATTGCCAAGTCAATCACTTCCCATGGCAAAGCTGAATAGTTCTACCTAAATCTTGTTTATCACTGTAGCACAGCATTTTCCCTAGAACTTCTGATATTACCAAGTATTATCACTCTTCTGCCCTGACCCTTTCTTGATGTTAAGAGTAAATGTTGATACCACTGCCCTGGCAGGTGCAGAATTAACAGTGATACTGTAAGGGATTGCAAAACCCTAAGCCATTTCACAAAGGGATTGAAATGAAGAGATAACACATTTTCAAATATAACTGAGGCCAGAATAAAGGTGCTCACCTTCTACAACTTCAACTACTACCAGTACTCAGATGTGAACAGAAAAGACTTATTAAATTTACCTCTAAAGGATTTTATAAACCCTTCAGGTCAACAATTAAGTGTTCAGCATTTTTATTTTTTGATTTTGTAGTAGAAAATAATTTATCACCTACTATCACTTCAATTTTTACTGTTATTTACATTCAGGATAGGAACAATAATATTGATTTTCCTGGCTATATTTTAGATTCTGTGAAATAAAATATTTTTCCATTCATTTTCTTTCCTTATAAGGTTCTGTCACAGATTACAGATTTCTGATACTTGTTAGTTTCCCTACAGAACCTTCTGTAACTCAGACAGGGAGTGAAAAAAATGGCATGCCCCTAAACAATCATTGAAATCTACTTAATACTCAAAGAGGAAAGTTGATACTGCAAAACTCTGGTGAAATTCACCTCGAGCAAGGCAGTAAGGTGCCTTCAGAAAGGCAGTGTCACTTAGTGGGTAGAACAGAACTCCAGAACCTGAGAAATTCGGGCTAACATAATAAAGCTGAACAAAGAGTTAGAGCATAGAAACGATTTCAGAGTGATGCAAAGGCACACTGTAGCAGGTATCACCCCTGTAGTAGATTCCAGTACTAAATACGGGGCCACTTTGGTCATTGGTACAATGAAATAAACATGAAACATTTTGAGACCCAAGAGGAATATGATCCTATGATTCTATGAATAGATGAAGGCAGAATGACTGAGCATTGATGAATTAATGCTTCATAGCATACACTTGTGACTGCTGGGAGGAGACAAATCCTGGGAAAAATTTTCAGGGTAGCAGTGGCTGCTTAAGGTAAAGTTAGAACAGTTTAGACAAAAGTGAAGTAAAAAATTAAGATAAGATGACCTGTTGAGAAAAGACAGTTGATAGGATTCAAGAAAAATCCAGAGGGAAAAGAAAGAGAAAGTGGAAGAAACAAGACTAGATAAAGAAAATAAGATCTTGCAGTATGATGACTACTTAGTAAGGAGGATGGCATCTGATAAGGCAAGGCACAGAAAATGTTAATAATTATTCCTCTGAGTCCTCTTACTTCCTCATGTCTAATAGTTGACCTTGAAATTCAAAACATTGCATTACTCCTCCCAGGTGTTAGATGACAGACAAATACTCTAAATCATAATCATAGAAATACTACAAAATCAATCTGCAAAGTGCCAGTCTATGACACCTTCATATAGACAAGCATTTGCATAATGTTCCTTTTTTAAAGTATAATAATATGGCACCTTGTAGAAATAGAAAGCTTATCGAATTATGTACAAAGTATTTAAATATTTTGGTCAAATTTGGAATCCATATTAACAGTCTTTTTTTTTTTTTTTTTTTTTTTTTTTTTTTTTTTTTTTTTTTTTTCCTTTTTGGCCAAAAATCTATTCACAAAAAGCTTAGAAATTCTTTAGCTTGCTACAAAATCCTCATATAGGAGTAAATCCTACCTGGGGAAAAAAACAAACAAAACTGGAAAGAACACACACACGTTCTCCATCTTCTCCTCCATTCAGTCACGGAATAAAGATAACTGAACACACGGCAAGAGAAAATACCGCTGTGGTCTTCCTCAGCTTACTAATATTGTCAAAACAGGATAAAGTTTTACCAGCTTCCTATTGATCCCAGCTTATGTATCAGCTCTTACCAATAAGCAAATGTCAAAGACAAACATCTTGTATTTTGCTGCTGACCATTTAATGTAATGCAGAAGAATTGTTTTATAGTACACAAAATTATTAATGCTACATTGCACACAAAAGCCCAAAGTATCAGACCACTGAAAAAGAGTTTATTAAGGGAGGGAATGAAAAGATGGATTAATATTTTGAAGGAAAGAAAAGTAATTGACAAATTTGGGGGAAAAAAACTCCAACAAACCAGCTCTAAGATAATCAGTTTAGTAGCAAAAAACTTCTTGTGGTTTCTATAAAGCAACAAAATAGATATTATCAATATTGACAAGATTATATCACAGCAGCTACAGTCAACAACAGAGAGCAGGAATCTCATTGGAAGAGTTTTGTTTCGGGCCAAGGTTCTCCTCGACGATCATCCATTAGCAGCTGCAGTAATTAAAAATCTGGACAAATATTGAAAAAAATTGCGAGCAGAACTGTTGACACTTACCAAGTGCAAGCTATTGATTGAGAATCACACTGGGTGACTTCAGAATTTAGAAATACCTGCGTAAGCCAATTAGACTCCTTACATTGTCTTCTCTTGCAGACACCATTAAGACATGCATTTAAAAACAGCTGTGTGATTATCATGTCCTGCTATAGAGCATGACTTGTTTCCTAACAATTATGAACAGATGAAAATTTCATTTAATAAAGACTATTCTTTTTCACTTGGCAATGATAGTTCCTCTCTGAAAGATAGGTACTTTATTAAACTGCAAGCTAACAAATTGATTTATGAAATTTTTGTTGTCAGTTTGTCTTCCTTATAAAGAAGAAATCCGTAACTATTAGATGTCATCCATAAAGTTGATATAGGCTGCACTTTTAACTGATGCTAAATAAACTGTTTAAAAGGATTTGACTATTTCAAAAGCTAATTATTATTTCTAAGATTCTGTATAATCTTTGTATATTTCATACTACACATCTGCTGATGTTGTAATAGAACAAAGTTACAAAGAATGTAGCTGTTAAGAGAAAATCCACCCAGAATTTTCCTTCTGTAATAGCGAGAAGTATGATAGCAAGTAGATCTTTTCCAGGTCAGAATGTTATTGACAAATATGAATTAATTTTGGATCATTAATATTCAGTAAAACAGAGAAATCCTGTGCAAAAACATGAAGCAACACCACTTCATAGCTATGAATTACCATGAAATAAACCTAAGTCCTTCAGACCTGTAGCCTTTTGTAGGTCACGTTTGCACAGGCCCACTACATTACCACAGGATAAGAATGAATTGGTCCAGCTGGCTTTTCCCAGGAAAGAATAAAAATACTAGTTAATAAGACTAGATTAAGTCTTATTTTAAGAACAGAAGTTGAGCTGTAACCAAATCCTAAAAGTTTCTTACCAAAGAAGGAAACAAAGGCAGCTAAACTACCAACATATCAACTTTTTTTTTTTTTTCTGAGAAGCCACTTCAATGTAATATTAAACTTCTGGAAGCACAAAACCTGTTTCTGCAAGGTTTTCTGTGAAGGACACAGGCTCCAAGAGAAAGGCTGGATTAAGATTTTTCCTCAGCTAATATTTTTGACATTGCAGTGTCTCTGTCCAGCTGAATGGCTGGCTTTCTCATTGAAAAAGTCACAAAAAGAGGTATTTATCAAAGAACAAGAAGTTGTGTATTTGTGAATTCCACAAGGAGCTTGAGGCACAGAGACCGACTACTTTGTCAAGGAGATTGAGTTCAAAGAGTGCTCTTTGAGAGAAGATACCAAACAGGAGAGAGAGACTTTCAGGACAATAAATACTCTAAGTACTAAATGCATGTTTAAATATTAGATATATGTTTAAATGCCTTCCTTTACAAATGCAATCTTTTTGAAACTGAATTTACCCATCAAAAATAAATATCTAGGAAAAGGAGACTGCCAAAGTTATCCCCCATAGGAGGCACATTCATTAAGGATTTTCTCCATTGGCTGCAATCCAGATCTGTTTCCATATGAGGCGATACAGAACTGATAGGATAACTCATACTTGAGGGTCCTGCAAATCTCATGAACTGTCTGCCAGAGAAAAACTCACAAGTTGAAGGCATCTACCTTGAACTTCCCATTAAACTTTACAAGCATGGACACAGACTAAATCAAATAACATTCACTGGCGCAAAGAATTGCAGCAACAAACCCCACCAAAGTTTCCAGTCTTTGTGCCTTCTCTCACATCTGCTGCAGTGTCTCCATCTAGGAGCAGATTTTCATGCCAAGTCACTCTGTCTGCATCTGTAAATTGGTTCAGGTAATAGCTCTGGAACTCAAGCCAAGCTGCACAGCAATGCTCATGTGCGTGTGGCTGTTCTCCCTTGGCCCCGTGACAAGGCGGTCCCTTCCAAACGCTCCGGAAGCAGCTCCTGGCCTGTGTTAAACCTGAAGCGTGCCCAGATGCCATCTGCGAGAAGGATGGCCGGCTCCCACGGAAACTGTGCTCGGGACCATGCTAACTAATTATCTGCACAGCTTCCTGTAAGGCAATATTTATGTTAATTAAGGGTCTTGCTAATACTGTTGTTACTATTACCACAAATCTATGTTCCACCCCAGTGCAGAGCAGAGGATGTAATGGCATTCTGTAAATAACCAAACGAGCCTCACAGTACCCATTCGTAGAAGGACATGGGCTTTACCCAATTTACAGTCCAGGAGACTGTGGGATCAAAAGACTACCCAATATACTTCTCTTCAAGGAAATGGTGGTAAAGAGCCAAGAATAAGGCATGGGATTCCTGATTCTTATTGCTCACATTTAGCTGCTGGGCCACTACCTACGATGTTAAATTATTCATAATTTCTCACAGGGAAGGCAGGCATGCACTTACAAGAAAAGCTGGGTGCAAGAAAAAGGGTTATCAAAGTATTCACACACTCTTTCAATAGAGTTAGTTAACTGACAAAAATATGCTTCTGCAATGCATTTTCATATGTAGGCAGCAATTCTTCTCTACATCCTAGGGCTGGAATCCTGTGTGAGGAAAACTGAACTGCTCAGTATATGTAAAAGACAGGCCTCATTAACTCTTAAACATCTTCCCATTTCTTGGTCATAAATCCTATTACCTCGTATTACAAACTGCCATAAAACTCACAGATAAAAGATAATTTATGCTCAGTGTACAGAAGCTAATGCTTCTGTACTCCTGAGAAGCACACAACCAGAAAATGAGAAAGTATGTATGTGAAACCTTAAGCCATTCATACTGAGCATGGCTAGCATGATAAACATGACTCTAAGGGCCTTATGCTCTTCAGCCAGGGTATAGTCTAATGGTAATTGATATTACCAAATTTCAAATATAAAATGTATGAACTCTCGCATAAAATATCCTGCTTATAAAGACTGATTACTCCTAATTAAAAATTCAAGCTTTTCTCCCTCCTCCACTACAGAATGAAATATGACATCTATTCAGTACACAGGTACATTTTTTTCTTTTTTCTTTTTTTTAAACTCCAATCATCACATAAGAAAATGCTTCACAACAAGCATCACATCCTAGAATTCTTACAGTCTCCCTATTTCTGACTTCTATCCTAATTAGTGTTGCATGGCACACAAAAAGTAACAGCCCTTGGAGTTGGCAGAATCAAAGGCAGCTCAATCTTTTATTTGCTTTTTCTCTGAAGCAATTTAAATTCTTCAGATTTTGGCACTGATTTTAACTGTGTTGGTTATCTGCTCAAAGGAATATTTTGCTTTAGTGAAGACTGAGCAAACATGCTCATTTAGGCTGCTTGTCATTAGTTTTCCTTTCCCATTCAGACAAGAGAAAATCTTTCACTGTCAATTTATAAATTCTGTAGCTACAAACTATGTTCTCATTGTTTGGGCCCTTCCATAGGTGAAACTCATTTCATGCCTGCTTTCTTTTCTTAAATATTTTTTAGTGGTTTGACATATATTGGAATTAATTTATCTAAATTTACATACTTACACTCGATATATCTACATTTCAGCCTCCCACTCAGTTTCTCCATAGAGATCATAGAGACAGGTATTTATGGGATGTAATTATTCCCATCTTTTTTCTCCTTTCCTTACAGGAGCTCATCCTTAAAGGTCAGAAAAGAACATCAGAGAGTTTACTTCCTTATAGTTTTCTACACTTTCCATGCCAAAACATTTTTATCTATATATTTCAAAAACTAGCACTGTCTATCTATTTCCCAAGAAATGCCTCAATACTCAAAAGTTCTAATTACTTTTACATTCAGTACTTAGGTAATGTTGTTGGCTAATGAAAAAAGGCTTTGCTTACCTTGTCCACCTTGCAGTCTGCATTGGATCCCAAATCAGGCATTGTCCTTGCTGTCTTCCTCTTACAACCCTGACGACTTTTAGCAAGTCCATAATGTTTCCTGCAACACTTTGGACCCTTTACAAGTGTGTTAAATACTGATGTATTTCTTCTACCATAGCCTTCCACACCAGCGTTGTAACAATGTGAAATCTCTCTCTTTCAAACAATTAGTAGATTTTTGCTGGCCTTAGATACCTACTCATATGATCCTGCTCTTAGTTTCTGCACTGGGAACTACAAATTGAGCAGCTGCCCTTGTTACTCCCCTTGTTATCCTTCCTAAGGGTCTTAAGGAATTACCAGTTTATCTGCTGTATCCAAATATTTCAGACTCTGGCTAGGTACATATGACAGAGAACCACTCTCCAGCTACACTGAACCAAAGGCAAATGTTATTTGGAGGCAAAACCGTTATTATATTTTGCTCATGTATTTTATCCGAAGAATCCAATAAAGATCAGATTCTTCTTCCCAAGAAAGAAAGACTTCCATTCTACATTTATAGAAAATCCAACATGCTCTTAACTTTATCATTTGCATCAGCATTTGAATTTCAAAACCTTGCTTCATTTATTGCACAGTTTCCAGACTTGCATTTTGAACAGTCAGTGGGTCTCCCACTGCGTTAAACTCCCTCCTACCTTGATTTTAAATTACAAAGGAAAGAGGGGGAAAAGAGAGAATGTCATGATTGTGGCTGTTCGGAAGAGAAAAATATCAAGTTGAATTTCATTTAAAAAAAAAAAAAAAAGAGAGAGAGAGGGAGAGAGGGAGAGTACTTCCAAGCTTAGGATCCTTGTTTCAGTTTAAAAACTACTCACTTTTTAAAAGAACACCAGTTATGCAGGATTAATGTCATTATCTGGAGGTATGACAACAGTTGACTGAAGATGCCAACAGTGACAAGCTTAAATCAGCAATGAAAAGCAATTTTGTCAGTTAGCACTAAGATTGTTTAAATGACCTGCCCCCATATCTGCCCCTTATTTCTGTATGCTAGAAACAGCCTGTAGTTTCTTGTGGAACTCTGCCCATCTACAAAAAAATATTAAATGCTCGTTGTATGGCATTATTAAAAATAGGACAAAGAAGTTTCCAGGAAACAAAACAATTAGCAACCTCCCATTTCTATCTAAAGTACACAGATCACAATTTTTTTTTTTTTCCAAGTTGTAAAGGGTTTAATTATTCATGGAAGACTCATGAAAACATCCTTACGCATGGCATTTTAAAGCCGCTTATGGAAAAGATGGATGAAAATAATTAGAAATCTTTCTAGTCTTAGCAAGAGTTTTGTAAGTTGAACTGGAAATCGTCCAGTTTATTTCAGCTCTTCAACATGTTCTTAAAAATACCCTAACGGAAATTTACAGTGGTCAGAAAAGTACTGCACTCACAGATCAATTACAAGCAAGTTACTCCTCACTTTTAGATTTTAAGCACAGTTATCCTTTTTTTCTCTTTCCCCCTCACTCTGCTGCATCCATCTATTTGGCTGTGAAACTAATGATCAGAGTAATTCCTCATCATACTGGCAAAAGAGCTCCTGCGCCTGCTACCTTTCCTGCAGACACAGTGATTCAAATTGTTAATAGAGCACCTGCCCCTGTGGCTTTAAATCTATAATCTCATAGAACTTCATTAATGCTTTTCTCAAATTACCATGAAGCACATCTGGTGCAAGGTTGTGTCAAATTTACCTGTGAATGTTACTTATTTTAATAGAATAAGCTATCCTGGAGAAATTGGGAAAGTTAGGTAAGCTTTTAGAAACCTTGCCAAGGGGAAAACATATTTTCCAGAAAATAAATGAATCACTGTTAGAGAACAGTGTTTGATGTTTAGATTTGCCTTTAATTTAAATCTCAGAAGCAGAAGATCAGCAAGATATTTTGTGTGTGTTGTTTTATGAATCAATAAATGTAATAACAGATCTGAAAAACCACAGAAATAACACATCTTAAACAAATTCCCTTGTTGATGCTAGATGGATTCCTGCCATAATGAACTGCACCATTCGGACTGCATAAGAGCTCTGCCTGATGTGTATGTCAGGAACTCCCTCATAACATCCTCTTGCATCTTTCCTTATATTGCTACTCAGCATGCAAAAGGGGTGTGTGCTAAATTTAGACTTACTGAAATCTAATTTAAAAGGTTAATTTTTTTCCCATTTATAATTAATATTCTATATTTAACCAATTCAGTTTTCATACTTTCTGGTTTTCTTGTTTCTCCCGTTTTAAACAAATCTATTGTGACAAACTGAATATAATCTTTTCCAAAGGAGGGATTCAGAGCCCCATCATTTTCTGTCCACTTGCCTGCAACGTATTTTATATTTCAGCTCTGACGCTACAGAACAAACTGATAAAGTGAGCATTTAATGGTGAAAGGCCTAGGTGTCAGGGTGGGTGGAAGGTCAGTTTTATGACAAAGTAACTTTTCACAACACTTACCGGTTGAAGCAGGTAAATCAGCGAGCACTCCTGGATAACTATCACTGGAGAAGGAGTGATATTTGTTGCATGAAAAAGCGTTTCCACCGATGCCATTGCTTGGTCAAAGCGTCCTCCAAGTCCACCCAAAGTCACAATCACATCGACCTAAAAGACAGAACAAAAGACTCACCAAGAGAACTCTCAGGAATGCTCTTTGGACCCTGAAAATTCACAGTAAAATCAGTTTGAGGAGGGGACAAAAAAAAAAAAAAAAAAAAGAAAAAAATAACTACTGACTATAGTAAAGCAAATGTCAAATACAGTTATTAACTCCCATTTCTGATAAATACCATTATGTGATTTTTTAAAGCTGAGTGTTAAAGCACCATAAATCCATGGCCAACATGTGGCACTTTTTAAAAGGACATAACCATTCTCCCTAAAATACAGGCCAGTCTTTGAAGCTACTTACCTGTCTGTCCAGAATATATAGGATACATCACTCCACACGTAAGCTCCTTGGGTAAGCATGGTATATCTGAGCCATAGAATTCCCAGTTCGTGACATCATTTCATTATTATACTCACAGTTCAAAGAGCAAATGAAGGAAGTATCAGGTTAGGCCATTATGTGTCATTCTCATTCCTGCCACACAGCATTTCAATGTACAAGCAATACCACTCAAAGGCTGGCCCTGCTTAAGATAAAAATACTACCAAATAGGAAGTTCCGCCCCAAGCGACCAGGACATCACCTCCCAACTGTCAGGGACAGACAGCCACAGGAGCACTCTCCATTCCCAGTCACATAGAAAACACCATCTGACTGGTTGCAATATGCCATGGAGTTGGCCTGCTCCTGCTTAATTCTCTCACACAGGTGTTCCAGACTCTGAACACTTTATTTTCTATAAGCAGAAAGGGAGTACTCAAAAGGCTTGGTTAAGAGCTTTTGGGCTCTTAAATGAAAGGTCACTGAGTGCGAAGTATTATTATTATTACTTCCATTATGTAGATCAGTTATGTTCAGTAACTGTATTTTAAAAAGATAACACTAAGTCATATCTAGGGTCTTAAGACATTGCAGCTCTGGAGTCTTTAGAAGCTGCTTTGACAATGGCCATCTGGTTAAGTTTCCAACTTTACAGAGCTTAAGTCTATGGTTTCTGTGATTACATGAAATTTTACTCAACCCAAGAGCCACATAATGGTGCTCTGTGTATATGGAATGATGTATTAATCACGTCAGCTTCTATTTTTATTACCAGGTCTAGGGCTTTATGATTCTGTTGAATATTGTTTTGCAGGCAAATTAAGGTCTTGAAGAGATATACCATCTTTCTCATTACTATCTGGAAAATTCTTCAGAGGCCGGAGTAGATCAATATAACACATTGCACTAGCAGCAAACACTGAAGCAAAAAACCCTGTCCTTGTACTGCTGACAGCATGTATTTTCTGTGCACGTTACAGATCACAGAGACTAAATGTACAACTAAGAGAATATGAATGGTAAGAAAACCTACCCTTAAACAGAAGAAAAAATAGCAAAAGGTAAAAAGCATGTGTTCCCAGCTAAGCCATAATACCATAATATAGTTTCCCTTTTATTGATTCCACTTTAGAAACAAACTGCTTTTGTTTGACTGGTGATTACTGTGAGTTAAAAGGGTGGATCAATTATCTGAAAATAATATTACTGATAAGACCCACCAACACCCGTCAGTTTCCTACCAGACAGCCAGCACTAAAATGCTCTCATCCTTCCCCAAGAGAGGCCATGGCGAAAATCAGCTACACTAACCTGGAACTACAGTGAACTTAAGGTGGCTTGCAAAGGATCAGGATCCACACGTATGTTGTTTTTCTTCTAAGCAATGGGACTGAAGCTCTAATATTAGCCTAGATTAGTCTTCAAGAAACCAACCAACTACTGTGTAGTTGCTTGGTCTATATATATCTCACCATAAACAAACTTGTTTGTTTTGGCTTTGATGATGGGTACCAATATAAAAAATAAGAATGAAGGAAATACTGAGTTCCTTTTACTTGGAATTGAAATGATGCAATAACAGTCTAACTGTGTCTTTCCCTCATAAACCCTTCTTTGTTATTATCACATGTGTTTCCCATGAAGTACAGTACCCAGTTCTAGTGATGAAGTGTACAGAACCGCAGAGTTCTGTGGTAGAGACTGCCAGAGCACTGCAAATTGAAGAAAAATATAACACACCCCCCCCAACTTCTTATATTTTCAAGTAATATGGAATCCTGCTCAAAGTCCTTCTCCTTACTAAGTCTTGTGGATTGGTTACTAAAAAGGATGAAAATAAAACCAATATAGCATGGAGTAGACATGTTGAAAAGGCATTCATAAACCAAAGGTATAGGGCTGAGGTGTGTTAGGAGAAGGATAATAAAGATATCTGAAAAGGGAATGTATCTATTATTTAGGGCTTGCATGGATTGTGAAAATGACAAACAAGTATGTGACAGGTATGCAAACAAACCCAGCTGGAGTATGAGAGGAACAGACAGAGAAAAGCCAAAATTCGGCACTTCTGTGACAGTTTACAGTACCACCTTTCACTGGGTAGTCTTGGCAGAAGTGACAGGCATACATATATTGTAGACTTTTACAGCCTGTATTTGAAGATCTAGGTATTCATACTTTGTTTATTAAAAAAACAAAAAAAACCACAGAGAGGCTAAGTGCAACCAAAACCTCAAGAAAATTTTTCATCCTGAAGCTATTACCTCTGTTAAAAAAAAACCAAAAACAAACCAAAAATACAACACAAGAAACACAAAGTATCAAAACAATCAGTTCCTTCCCTGAAATCACTGCTCCTGTCACTCTGCCAAGAACTTAAGAAAATGGATGTGCCATGGAAGCATGTACACAACTCTTTGTCATTCCAGAACCTACGACAAAGTGAATACCCAAGGACCGGTACATTTAAATATTTCCACGCTACAGAGAGGAAAGGCCATTCGTTTTTGCACTCTAATTTCCTGCATACCACAGGCCACAGAATTAATCCTGTTACTGCTAATGAGCCCAGCAGGCAACATTTGACTAACATGCCGTATTTCAATTGAAATGTCCTGCTTCACTTAAATGTCCCATCACCAGTCCCCTTACACTGTTTGTTTCCACACTGTGTCATTCACTTCCTGAAAAAAAGGACACAAAATCACAAATAACTACAGAGAACAGCTTAGATCATTGCATATTCGCTTGGACTATATAATTGCATATTGCATTGCAGATATTTGCTTGGACTATCTATAACGTGAATGAAATGCACAGTACCTTTAAAAGCTATCAAGCTTTAACTTGGAAACAGCTGAAGATCTAAGGGTCAGGATCCAGTCATCCTGTCATCTTTAAAAGATACACCCATATGGTGAAAGGCTTGAGAAAGTCTTAGAAGTCACTATCAAAGAGCAGGGCAGTTAAAAGGAGAAGGAAAGCACACAGCAAGCCTTTGTGCTGACAATTCAGTGATGTATTTTTTCCTTGTCCTGCAAACTGTACTTTAGAGGGTGCAGTAACCAAGGGGAGCTGAGGCTCTCACCATATCAGAATGAAGTTTCTCAGGTTCCTGCTTCCAATCTCACAGAAACTATTGATATGAACAACCAGCTGTAAACTCTTTGCAGGCTTGCTAAACACTGTGAAAGCTGGCCCAGCTGACATTCCTCTTTCTAGTATAAATGGGTTAAATACAAAGAACATTTTCACTTCATGACTGAGGAACATGCATTTAAGGACACGGGAAGCTGTGAACTGCCTAAAGTGGGTGAAAAAACTGCAATACCTAGCTTTGCAATGTCAACATCACCATGACATATAAGAGTGAACTCCAATGCTCAAACTGACAGTAAATGATGCCCACTCTTTTCAAAACCATGCTCATTATCTCTGATAAGAAATCCTCTCCCCAGGGAGAGGACAGACAACTCAAAGGACTTTCTTCCCCATGAATTTGCTTTTAGCCAGACAACTTGCAAACAAACCTGCCTAAGTCGCAGGGAAGTGGGTAGATGAAAGGAAACAAATTTACTGATAACAACCAGCAGCACTGAACCAACTGCAAAGAAGATCTCCCCTAAAGGAAAAAAGGAAGGCAAGAGTAATGAAGATGTAAAAGTTATGGAGTCATGACTAAACCCCTGACTCCTCTGAGATCATGGAGACCATCCATTGCTAATATCCAAGATATAAGTATGCCAATTACAGATTTGATATCTGATTGGAACACAGCAGGTTTTTAGCACCTTCTCACTTCACTGAAATCCTTTCATCTTCCACAGCCTTTCTTAATTTTCTAGAATTCATAAGATTATTCCTTTAATTTAATTTTTAAAGGAATTTGACGTACAGATTACAACCAAATTATTGTAGTAATATCCATAGTATGTTGGAAATATATTATATGCTGAAATATATATACACACACATATATTAAAGTATCTCATGTAGAAAAATGAACAATTAAGTAGTAGAGTGAATGGAGCATTTATTATTGCTTTATTGGTTTGTCACTTCATCAATTTTGGCCAGTTTACAGGAAAAGCATTTGCTGCTTCATAAGGCAATTTGTCAGCTCAGGATGTGCTTTAAATTATTTTCTGGTCTTTGCATCAGCTTCAGTACCAAAGACTTCAAAACACACCAAGCACTTCCCTTGATAACAAATGCATCAGAGCAGATTTTAACTCATTTGCCCATAGCTGTGTCAGACCTCTAGTGCTGGCCAGTTATTTTTTTATATCATCCTCAATGTAAATTTAATGGACTACTAAAATCCCACAATCCTATGTTAAATATGTAGCAAGATTGTTGCCCTGAGTTTTAGCCTTCTGATTTGCTTGCATTTTTGTAGTGGAGTCTTCTCACAGATTGTAACATAAACAAAGAGGTTGTTTACTATTGACTTGTGCTTACATCTCTAGTTGAATAACTATTTAATCTCAAAAAACAAAGCTTTGGCTTTGCCCTCTCTTGCAGGCAAATGGAATATCTCAGAGTGTATATAACATAATCTAGCACTAGTTGTGGAACATAAAACTTCATAACCATTAACTTCATTCTTTATTACATAAAGAAACCTAATCGACAGAATACTTGTGAACTGCTGGATCCCAAGCAGCCTGAATCTGACTTCCTGCTTTTGTGCTGAATATTTGTGTATGACCTTGGTCAAACAATGTACCTGATGTAGAGAGGGGACACCGACAACTCCTACTCTGCTACTGCTGGTCAGCTGGAGCAAAGCTATACAATTCTTTTTGTGTGTGAGATCAGGGTCACTGGAATTCCTTATCACCTAAGATTTTCTGCGTGAAGGATTTGTCTGTACTCCTGACTGTTATCAGGCCATTCTGAGTAGGTAAAAGCACTAGAACTCTTCAAGCAATCTGTTTACTGATGCTTTGGAGGAAAATGTGTGCTGGCTTTGATGCAGACACATTCATTTTGTGAATGAACAAGGATTCCAGGACTATCAATCACTTGTCTTCTGAAAAATCAAAAAATCTTCTCATTTTTTAAAACAATATGAAAAAACATTCACAAGCTACCCTTTCTCTTCCCATAACTGAACTACTGAACTACACAGTGTGCACTGTGGTATCACCACTATGGAAGTGGGAACTCAATAACTAAATTGTCATACCCCTAAGAAAGGAAGGCCTGGATTTGTATTAGGAGCAATACAAAAGGCCCTTGAAAGATTATAGTAAAATAGTCTAACAAATATCTTCAATAATCTAATAGCCACTTGCATCCAGTGCCAAAAGCTCTGTTTGGCACATGCTGTGGTTTTCATCATTCTGAATACTGCCTCCAGGAGTTAAAATAAGAAAATACAAACTAACTACAAACTCTCATCAATGAACAATTCAAGGAAGGAAAAAAAAAATTCAAGAGAATCTGTTCATTTTGAGCTTTGTTTCCCACATTTCTCTTAACTTTGGCTGTCAGTCTTTACTGTAGCAGCCTTCCTCCTTTCTCCCTCCAATACATTTCCATGTTATCACAAGATCAGCAGGGCAACACAACACACTGCTTCTAATCCAGCAGGGCCCCCATCTCCCTGAGCTGATGCCTCACCCCGTGCAGATCCCACATCCCTCAAGGGCCAGCCTGCAACCTGTGCCGGAGGTTAACCCAGTCCTGTAGCGCCAGCAGGTGGGAAGGACACTTTGTTACAAAGAGTCTCTCTTGAAAGCCTCTATTCTTCCCCCAAGAGACACAGATCATGGTCCAAACCAGGGAGCCTTGCCCTGGACTGTGGTGCCCACTGCAGCCTGCTTGGCCGAGTCTTGTACAGGAAGGTCCCTGGCTACTCAGGACCTGATAGATCAGACACCGTAAGTTTTGCCTGCTGGCCCACAAACATGATATATATCCTGTATCAGTGAGAGCATGTGTACCTCTGCACATCTCCATGAGCCCTGATCATTTCCCTTTGATTTCCCTTACAGTTCTGTGGTGAGTTAATCTCAGCTGGCTGCCAGGCATTCACGCAGCCTCTCTCACTCCCTCTCCTCAACAGGACAGGGGGAGAAAATGAGACGAGAAAGCTCAACGGGTCAGGACAAGGACAGGGAGATTGTTAATTATCATTCACCATCACAGGCAAAACAGACTTGACTTGGGGGACATTAATTTAATTTATTGCCAATTAAAAATCAAGTTAGAGAGGAAAAAAACCCCACAAAACTAAACCCACCTTTTCATCACCCATCTTTTTTATAGGCCCAATTTCACTCCTTCATTCCTCACTCCTCTATTTCACCATTCGCCTGAGTGGCACAGGGAAATGGGACTGCGGTCAATTCATACCAGCTCCTCTCTGCTGCTCCTTCCCTATCATGTTCTGCTACAGTTTAGGGTTCTCTCCACAGAATCCAGCCCTACAGGAACAGACTCCTCTGCCATGGGTCCCCCACATGCTGTGGCTCCTGTCAGGAGTTTGCTCCTGTGTGGGTTTGTCTTCATGACCTGCAGCTTCCTTCAGGGCACATCCACCTGCCCTGGCACAGGGCCCTCCACTGCCTGTGGTATGGGTATTTGCTCCACCATGGTGTTCCATGGGTGGATACCTGCTCCAGCATGGGCTCCTCTGCGCAGGCTGCAGCTCCCTCGGGAGAGATCTGCCTGCTCCCCCTCCAGGGGAATCTGGAGGCTGGACCCCTTCTTCTGTTCTCCCCTTGAGGCTGACACAGCCATTTTGTTCCCCTTTTCTCCTCACCCCTCCCTGCCTCCTGGGCTTAAGGGCTCAGGTGTGCCTCTCCTCATGGACACCTGTGCACTCCACCAGCACCTGGGTACACAGACCTGAGAGCTCATTACTGTACCTGTTTCTCTAGAAGGCTGAGATGAAGAGAAGATTTGTATTTCTTTTCCCACTACAACGTCATCTGGTTCTATTTCAGCTCTTGACACTGCTGGTCCAGGACCCTTGGAAAGCCCACAAAGGAAGCTAAACAAACCAGTGATATTGTGAGGCAACAGGGTAGAATTTCTGTAGCCAAGGGTGTCCAAATGAAACACTGTCAGCTGCCCACAGGCACTTACATCCCCATGAACAAGAAACGCTGACTTAAACATTATTGAGAATTGAGACTTTTCCAGTGACTTCCTAGACCAGGTGTGTCTTCTCTTTAAGACAAACTTTCTGTCTGGTTTTGTTTTCAATTTTGTCATATTAAGTTTAGGGATTTTAAGGACATTTTAAGGAAAGAATCATAGATTTTTAAGGGGAAACATTCCATACAAAATACAGAAACTTAAAGAATCTAATTTTCCTTTTTTTTTTTTTTTAAAAAAAAATATATACACACTTATATATATACACACACACATACACACACATATGCACTTTTTTTTTTTTTTAATCTGAGTTAAAAGCAACAACTGAGGCACTTTCCCACTGTAATATTTAGCAGGAAAGTCTGTATAAAAGACATCAAAAGTAAGGCAGAACTTTGGAGGACCTTCACTCTCTTGTAGCAGCATCACAGAGGACATAACAGCCTGAGGCACTGGTGCTCAGCTAGGGCAAGACATCAGCTCTGCTATTTAAAATGTTCAAACTCGGGTTCACACAGGTCTGAAGATCTCCCAATAGGTCCCAACAGAACAGTAATATTTTCAGCTGGTCTGAACATTAATCTTCATGATGAACAGGGGGATAATAACCTGTCCTATTATACTCCAGAGACAGATATAAGACCTGAAACTAAAGATGGAAAATTTTTCCTATGTCTCTCAGGCCTTATTCTGTGAATAGTTCCTCTTTTGAGTGATTTCACTGAATACCTGGGCAGTACACAATGTCTCTTTTTTTCTAAGGGAGCGCAGACTTGCTGAAAGAAGTCTTGAATTTATACATTTGTTTCATGGACATATTTTTATACTGAAGGAAGTACATTATGATCTGGATGCCAATTTTCCTTTTCAGCGCAGGTTCAATATTTATAGCAGGTACGTTAAACACAGCCTGAGTAATTACAGAATGTATTTTATTTTTCTACACTGTCCTCTAGATCATATAAATTTAGCCACACACTTAAAAAGAAATGAAGCATGATTTCTTAAACTGGAGGCGCTTGTGAAGCTGTAAACATTTTATGTTCACATTTAATTTGCACAAAATATTGAGCTTTAATTGTTCAGTACTTAGTTGTTCAGTTGTTTAAAAGGCAAACGTGATGGGTTCTTTAGGCAAGTTGAAACCATCCTCTGTCAGTGGCAAAGTAGAAGGTAGGTGATTTAATAAGGAATAGCATGTGCATCAGAACTAGCAAAGCCTGGTTGCCAGGGCAGCTCTGCTACTTTTGTTGAGCTTGTGCTACTGCCTTTTTTTTGTTGTGAGAATACTGTAAGGGACTTTCATATGTTACCAGGCTGCCTCATTTTCTCAATATTTGTTAAGAGTTAAATTATTCGATTCCCCTCTGCCCCTTCTTGAACAGCACTTGTATCAGCAAAGAAGTGCAGAGTTAAATGTCAGGAAAAGCCAAAGGATTGCAGAAAACAATGAAGCCTCAGGACTACAGGCTAAAACATTTCTGGGTAGCACCAGCCACACACTTTTACTTTCCAATGGTCCTTTACTTTCCTTTTACCTTCCTCTTCCCTCTGCCCCAACACTCCTTTCTAGGTAAGGAAAAGAAAAAAAGAAGAGCTTCCAAAGCTTTTACCAATATTACAATTTCACTGTTTCTCTTGGCTATTTAAAGGCCATACAATATTACACAAAGAGGGAACATGTCATTGCAAAAAAACCCTAAAAAATCCCAAACCAGAAAGGAAGCATTCTTATATACACTACTTAGGTTAAATAAGTTTCTTTGAATAGGATAAAAAAAAGAAGACACAGGATTAGTTAATCTGTTGACTGGTTCACTCTGCTTTAAGAACCAGATCACTGCAGCTCATGAAGTTAGGAAAGCATGCTCTCTAAAACCAGTGTTTCTTACACTCAGGAATGTAGAAAACTGCTAGAAATTTTTATGAAACTATCTGTACAACAGCCAAAAACCTGTCATTCTTGACAGGCATTTCAATTTAGTCAGAAGAAACCATATTTGAGATGTAAAAAATGCTCTATTATAATCTGCAGTTAAAATTTACCATACTAGCTCAAATTTCCTAATATACTTAACAATAAACTTATGTTCCATTAACTAAACAGAATCTAATAAAAACAGTTATAACTTATGGGAGATTTCATAACATCATATTATTCATGTGTCAAGCAAAAAAAAAACCAAAAAAAACCCCCAAAAAACCCCAAACCAAACCAAACCAAACCAAAAAAACAAACAAACAAACAAACAATAAACAAACAAACAAAAAACCACAAAAAACCCCCCACCAAAAAAAAACCCCAAAACACCCACAACCCAAGTTATTAATGAAAATCTCAGGCAACAAACAGAGCTCTCTGTCCTTGAACTGAAAAAAAATTCCTGGTGTCAAAAGATATGGCTGTTCAAGATCTCTCACTACAATATCCACATCCAAGACTGTATCAATGCAAGCATGACAGTCTTTTGAGGATAATGATACGTCCTTGTAGCCGCCCAACCATTTTCCCAGCATGGGGGCAGTTACATCAGCAATAGCTGCTCTCAGGGAAGCTGTGCCTCTGCAAAACAGAAGGGGCTGAAAGGGGGAGGAGAATCACATCTCCCATGAGAAAGTTACAAACAGAGCAAATTTGGTAGTTGCAAAGGGAACGGTACATTGCCTGTAGTAACCTCATGCTTTCTGTTTCAAATATATTTAGCCTTTGACTAAGTTGAAAGAACAGTTGCTGCCTTCCTTATTAGCTTCTGCAATCCTGTTAATGAGCATATTCTTGATCTCTCAAATCCCTTGAACTGCCTAAATAAACAGTATTTTTCCCCTTTGTTCTTCCTCTCCCCAAAGCTTGATATGGGATTTAACTTTTTAAACAAACTGAAATCAATGTATTCTCCAGAATTCCTGCCCTGTTTGTATCATAAAAAAAAAAAAAAAAAAAAAAAAAAAAAAAAAAAAAAAAAAAAAGGGTCATAGTTCCAGAGTTCCAGTACAAGTCCCAGTAGAGCATACATGGGGTTATGTAAGAAAATTTATTAGTATGCCATGCACTGTGTTCTTGCAGACACCCATATTGCATAAAATTATTTGAAGGCAAAGATACTCAGTGTGTCTTGATGCTCACAGCTATCGTGAAACAGGAGGCACCTTACATGGTATCAGGGCTTCTCTTTGGGAACTGGCAAGTTTTGATATTCTGTATTGTAAGAAATGCATTTTGCCATACCTTTACAATGGGAAGCATTAAATTAATGCAGTAGTAGGAAAGATGGATTAGATACTGCATTCCTTGAAGGTAGATGTGGACCTTAAGAGTTAAAATAGTCTTCAAGGATATTTCTGAACACCCTACAGGAGGGATTTATTCCTGTTGAAAAGTATTAGGAAATTCTACATTTTAGATGTGGGAATTAACAGGAGACACTTTAGATCCATTTGTTTCTTTTGGACAGGAAAGGTTTATGAAGATTATTATTAATAACTCATGAAAAATCTTTTGATGCAGCACTTGACAGAATAAGAACCTTTTCATGACACATATTTAACTTCCCCTAAAATACATCTCATTTGCATTTTTATTCTCCTTCTGTGAAGCATTAAGAAGAAAAACTCAGTAGTGCCACCAAAACTGAACAGGTTTATTCTCACTCCCTTCATCTATATAAGATTTGGTGATAAATCCACAAGCTTCAGTGTCCTTTTGGTCCTTCAGATCCAGTGGTGAGGCACTGGAATTGGTTCCAGGGAGAAGTTACGGATGCCCCATCCTTGGAAGTGTTCCAGGCCAGGCTGGATGGGGCCCTGAGCAGTCTGGTCTAGCTGAAGGTGCCTCTGGCCTGTGGCTGTGGACTGGAACTAAACGATCCTTATGGTTCCTTCTAACCCAAACCATTCTGTGACTCTTATAAAAGCTTCACATTTCAGCTCCATGTCAGCTTTGGGATTTTTCCAGTCTGCCTCTCCCCCCCATTTTGATATTCAGCAACTTCCCTGTTCTCAAATTGTAGTAAGACTATCCTCATTCCTAGGCTTTTCTTTAAGAGCTATTCCCATGACTATTCTTGATACCCAAAGCTCTTCAGAAATGAAAACAAGTAGTGTTCCGTCTTGAAATTACCAACATGAGCAGCAAAATTATTATTTAGCCAGGAAATGAAACTAATCTATTTATTGCTAAAAAAGTATAGCAGTACTTTTTAATAATAAACCTCAACTGATAGACAAAATGAAAACGAAGCCAAACAGAGCTCAGTATTTGCAACAATTATACACTTTCTCTACAGGATACATCTTTATGTAAAAAAATTACTCTCTTATAAAATATCTTCTGGCTTTTGTTTTAGGGTAATTTGGGTTTTCCTTCAGGACCTTTTTATTATATAAAGACAAACCAGAGAGGACTTAGGAAGTGATATGAACACTGCACAGCTGAAGGTGATACATGAACATTACTGTCTTCTCTTTGGCACTTTATAAACACAGGACTTCACTAACTTGTTTAGCCTTGCTCAACATAAAAGAAAGTGGACTGATTTGACTTTTAGAAGTACAAAGGGAAGAACGCTTGAATTCACTTTAAAGAGTTAATATCCTCGACTGCTGACTGAACCTCTGAAGTGTAATTCTAAAATGGAAATGTTAGTAGAGTATCCCTTTACTGCCAAGGGTTTTTAGTTGGTTTGGATATTTTCCCTTTTTCATATTGACACTCGTGCTTTTATCAATTTAAACACACTAACATTAAACCACTAAAAGGCATGTAGGTTTCAATAAAACTCATTTTTTATATCTTCAGCCCATATAACCCAATGAGCTGCTTTAACTTTTTTTAAGCAGAAAAGATAATAAAGCTAAATGAAAAGTCCCAGAGCTTAATTTTAAGACTAAATGGTATTTTAGATGAAACAGTTAAGGAAAGCACAGTTTGTAACTCTGAGATAAAGATAATGGCTTAAATCTATCTTTATATTATGAGTATTCTTCTTGGAGCTGCAAAATTGATAAACATGCTTTCAGTTCTCACTGGCATGGGCTGCTACAAGCTGAGTGAGACCAGAGATGCTGTTATTGAAAGAGCATTTGATAAACATTGGGAATTGGAGGATCATTCCCAACTATACCACTAGCATCCTTATCCACTAGGCTGTGGATAAATTACTTCCGTACTTCTGCTTTCCAATCTGCAAATCAAAGATAATAGCATACACTTCTAATGCCAGATCTGTTGACCCCTAAATAAGAAATATTGTAAGCTTGCCTATCATTTTGCCAGTTCAGCTGGTTTCTTGAAATAGCTTATGTTAAGATGGGAGAAAATTAAGAAAAGAAAGTAGCACCAGACAGAAATGAGTTTATTTGAAGGTCTTGTAATGAAGAAAGGAAAAGTACTCACATAACTACAGAATGAATAAAATAGTGATTAAAGCAGTAAAGCAAAATGTGCACACCTAATAGACCATAAACAATGTGAAAGACACACACAGCAGCAATAAAGACAGAGCTATTAAGACATTTGAAAAGCACCAATTAGGGCCAGGAAGGAACACTGCCAGAAAAGGTGTGCATTTATATACATACTTGCATGTGCATGTGTGCATGCATACTCACAGTCATGCAGAAAGAGAAATATCTAACAGCCTTTAGGTTGGAAAGAAACTTCAGGAGTCAGATTCTCTTGGTGGTACTTCATTGCTTCACTCATCCAATAGAATGCAATTCACAAATGAATTAGGACTGTGGAAAGGGAAGATTAAGACTGATTCTAGCTTGCACATATAAAGGGTACTGCTTTTTCTAAAATTCACTGCAGTATGTAATTATAAATACATATAACTAGGTGACTTAGATCTCACGAAATGACCACAATGCTGCTTTCTGCATGACTTGGCTATGCAACCAAAATATGCATTGTAAATTAGAAATTAATTACCCTGAGGATTCAGAAATTATTCTAAGAGTGTTTATTTGAGAAATAAGGAAAAAACAATATGAGTTTGGCTAATTATTCCAGAACACAGAATTAGTGCTCTTTATACTGAACAAGGAGTTCAAGAACTAATGAGGTATTTTTTCTCCCAGATTTGTATCTCAGCTGACCATCAACTCTAGTTGCTTATTTCCTTGTGGTAAAGACATTTCTAAGGCTCTTCTCAAACTACCAGTAAAAATCTAAGCTAACTTTTTTTGCATCCTTCTTTACAAGCAGGGGCACTGAGTTCTACCACACCTGCATTCTCACTCATCTGACCTCCAAGAAAGCTGCTTGACATGGTTATTATTTGTTCAAAAGCTATTTGGATGAACAGGAAGAAGGAAAAGGAGGAGGATAAAGGTGCAGAGACATGGAAAGTGAATTACACAAACTTAATCCCTTTATAACAAAATGTTGCCTTCATATGCTCAAGCGAGCTCTAAAACCTCTATGACATACAACTTCCATAGAGGTGACTGATAAATCAGAGCAGAAATTTTATGTATTCAGTATAGCAGATAAATGCTAACTTATTCTCTGACCAATGGAAGGACACGTATTTTAAATACCTCAACCACTCACAGTTGGATTTCATCCAGACAAGCTACCTTGTGGGATTGTGGATCCATGGTATACATTGAATGCAATTAACTGCCCAGCTTAACATATTGCTACCCAGAAATAGCAGCAAACATAGCATGACTGTGGCATCATTTTTTTAAAGATACTAGAGAGATACCTTCCTTGTTTCGTAACTTCAACTATAAATCATGGGGAAACAAATTTGTAGTGTCTCTTTGTCTTATTCTTCTTTGACAAGTGCTTTATGTAGAGTGGGGAAAAATCAAAACTAGATGGCACCAGAAAGACATATTCCACCTTAGTTAATACTCTCAGTTAAAAGGAAAGCTTTTATGATATTTTACAGAAGGAAAAGAACTCTACTTTGTGACATGCAAGTTTGTCCTTGAGTGAAAAACCACAAATGCAGATGAAGAACCCCTTCTTTATTCACTTCTTATTTTCAGACCCTGGACTTCCTTTTCTTCTCAGCGGTGTGTACCTCTCAGGTGACCACAGAATTCTATGGCAGCTTTCTTCGCTGAAAAAAGATTGCATTCTACTCGAAGATTTTAGGTCTACTGCTGGAACAGCCTGTTGTCTTACCACTTGACATTTTCTGTGGACGAATGTTACCCATAAAGAAACCCAAATTAAGTGCAAATTTAGGTATTTAAAGAGGATAGAGTTTCAGAAGAGCCAAGACGGTACATCCATAAACCTAGGTCACTGTATTTTGCAAGCGCTCAGAATCTCTGTGACATTCGGGGACCAGACATCAAGCTACTCTCTGCATTACCAGGACATTCTGAAGAACCACCAAACCACCTACTAAAGAATTATATCCAGTCCTTCTGAACAAAGGGAAAATTAGAAACGGAACTAATTATTTAAGGAGTTGTGATACAGTTTTGTCTTACATTTGCTTAAGTTTCACATTTTAGCTCCCTAAGTGGAGTCAATGACTTCTTCAAATTCCTTAGTCAGAGAACGCAGAAGAACAAAAAGTAGAAATTCATTATGCTTTATCTCGTGTGCATGAATAAGATGGCATTCTTATTATGTTTTATGGAACAGGCATAGCAAACAAGAAGTAGCTGCATTTAATGAGCATGGTGCTTATTTTTAGAACATTTATCTGCATTACTTCTTGCACCTCTGAAAAACTCAGATTTTATTTAAAGCACACCTTCAACATGTAACAGCATACAATTATAACTGAACTGAAATCTTAGGTTTAGTGCATTGGCATGAACACTACACAATTACTGGAATTACACTCAGGCTTGTACTTTAGAAAATATCCTCAAAGATTACAGTGTGGTGTCCTTTAGCCAACTGAACATGGCTTTACTGTGAGAATGATCACAGAACTCAAACTTTTACAGACTACTTATTGTTTAAACACACCTGCTGTAGCTGTCATGCTCCCATTGCTATTACTTTAACCACACATTGACTATTCATCATAAAAACTTGTAATAACTTAAAAAAAAAAAAAAAAAAAATCCCTCCTCTCTAGCAATAGCTGGGATTGGATAATGAACTGAATCCAGGAGACATTTAAGGTCTTCATTGTAAGGGCATTTCTATTAAGAGGAAAGCACCTTACTTGACAAATTCAAAACAAATCCTAGGCACTGGTGGCTCATCCGTTCCAATGGCACTCATTACCATTCTTGTCCTAGATGGAAAGACACCCCTCTGAGCTCTTGTGATGATAAATTATAGGGGGAAAAGAAAATAAACTGTTTTATAAAGAGTTTCCTGGCTCACAGCCAGAGAGTAAGAAAAGTGTATAGTGAAACCATCTGATCTGTGTCTATACTGATGGGGAAAAAAACCCCTGATGAACAATGGAGTTGTACTGAGATGCAATTGCAGATGGGCACTGTATGATAGCACTCCAAAGTGTCCCATGGACATTTATTGTCTTTAGAAGAAGTTTTAAAAACACTTAAGCAAAAATTGGTGAATTTTTTATCAGCCTGGAGTGAGGAGGGAAGAAGGAGGGAAGGATATCGGCATTTCAGTCCCTTGCTGCTTTGTTGGAGTATGGTGATCTCAGGAAATCAGACAACTTTCTTATCCTGCTACAATGAAAACGGGAAAAGAGGTTTATGTGTCTCTTTGCATGTTGTGTTATTGTTTTAATTTTCTTACACTCCTCTTGTTCTCACTGGGGGTAAAGGACACAGTGGCTGTTCCCTCTCTTCACTCGTACATGAAGAGCAGAAGAGAGAGGAGAGCTCTTATGAATGACTGTTCCATGGGGAGGAAAGGGCAGCAATCCCAAGAGCTCATCTGCCACCAACACATCACATTTGAAGTTCCCAAGGAATTTTAACTGTGCATCTCAGAGACAAAACAAACAGGACTCTGTTATCAAACTGTGGAAGTTGGGGGGTGGGGGGGAATGTTGCCTCCCTTGCCTTTCCAATGAAAAGAGCTGGAGAAATCCATATGGCTTCTTTTAAGTTTAGTGCACTGGTTGCTCTGCAAAGTCTGCCTTTGATTCTAGGGGAACATTTTGCAGAAGGAAGTACTGCTTGCCATTTGTAATGTTGGTAGGAGAAGATTTCCCCTCTCCATTTCACCTTTGAAAGGGGAGAGAAAGGGGATGAACACCAAGGCTTAGTGTACCAAGACATGAAAATATATTTACATGCTGAAGTGGGACTCTTGCTTTGAACACCAGCCACAACCGCCTTCTGCACTTTGGGTAGTTCATTAACAGAAATCAATACAAGCTGCCTTTTAAGAAAGGTAACACTTGTTCATCGACACACTTTGTAATTCCTTTTAGCAGAAGCATCAATGCTTACAAGGTGTGCAGTAAATTATGGCAAAACTGCAGAATATCAAGGCTACTGAAAATAGTTTCATTTCAGTGCAAACTTGAAAGACAAACCTAAATACAATGAGAAAAAGAGAATTACTAAGATACAGAGAAAAGGATGTGTTGTCTTTACCTGGAGGCCCTTCTTCTCTATCTTTTTCTGGAGTATTTGAAGGCACTTGGTGAAATCTGTGAGGTCCTGATCCATGGTCTCAATTAACTCACATCCCTAGTGAAGAAGCAACAAAACAGAGAGAGAGGAAAAAAAAATCAGTAATTTTGAGAACTAATGACATCCTTGATGAAATTAACTGCAGACAACCTCTCAGAGTCTCTGCTTAGCGATGCGGAATTAAGTAAAAGACCCTTAGAAAGTCCAGAGACAGTAGGTACCAGCTGAACTAGTTACTATGAAGCAGCAGATTGATAGGTCCAGGAGTATATGTTCAAAACCCATTGAATACATCTGTGAGTTTGGATAAGCATGTTTTACAATGCTCTGCTGAATGGACAAGTTCTGGTGTAGTGAGCCCTGCGTGTCAGTACCTTTCAGGAAAATGACTGTCCTCTCTGGTGCTGCACTTACTATGTCTCTGCTACACACATTCAGACCCGTATAAATGTAAGCACACAAAAGTGTTCAAGCATCCCAGAAACAGTGCAGTTGTACTGCAGTTAATTTGCAGTGATTCAACAAGAATTTCCTTGCACTGGGGTATTACGGCTGAGAACATGTCAGAGAAGAGGTGTTCAGATTTCTTAAATGAGAGCTAAAGCAATTTCTAAGCTGCTGATAAAAAGCTGAATAAGGAAAAGTGAAGTGTATCTACCACATAAAGTCACTATTCAAAGAGGTTTAAAGAATAAAAAATATCCAACACAGCATTGAGAATTAAAATAAGAATCATGCACATTAGATTTATAAGTTCCCTCTCCTACCACTTCAAGGTCCCCTTAAAAGCCTCCTAGCTTTGTCTTACTTGACAGATTTTATGTTTCTGCTATACACAATAAAAACTGATAAGAGAAAAGCATTCAGAATATAGAATATTTGTATGTGTGCCTCTGTGTATGAAGTACATTACTCTGTTACATCAGAAAAAAATCCCGAACAACAAAGCCAACATAAAAATGTTAAATTTGCCTTTGCCTTGGTGGTAAAAATAAAGATACAGAAGACAAAATTTCCCAGATTAGTGAAGGCATGGAGTGTAGTGAATTGCATGCAACAAAGTAACAAGCCTCCAATAGGAAGACATTTGCTGCCACTGAAATGCTTCCCCACAGAGCCAGAATGCATATAAAGTCAAAGTCATCAGGCAGTAGGAGATTTGGATAAAGTAGAAGAGAAAGGCAAGAACATAATAAAAGGTTTTCTATTATACTTCTCTCCTCAAAAACTTCTGAAAGAAAACTGGTCAAAAGTAGCAGGCTTTCTGAGACCTGATATTGCTCTAAATATTTTTTCAAGTAGTAATAATAGGCTTGCCAAGATGAAGCACTGTGTATCTGCAATAGCACGTGTAATCAGAGACCTCCATTGCAGAAGTGAGGCTGCTTCCCCTGCAAAACGGTGAGGGACAAGGTAGATGGATTCTGCACTCAGTGCTAAGCACAAAACTCTTTGAAGAGCTGCCATATCTCCACTCTTCTCTAAAAAAAGGCCAAAATGTAAAACTGGCAGGAGGGGAAGTGACACAGGCCATCTGGAGCCTGTAATGAACATGTGAGTTTGGCAACACCAGCCAGAGATGCCCAGGGAGCCCAGGAAAGGTACAGGATTGTTCAGTCCCTCTCAGGAAAGCTCAGTCAGATCTGAAACTACTGAAGGGAACTTGTTTATCAAAGCCACTCTAAATGAAAAGGTCTCATTCACTAAGGATGGGGTGCTCTCAGTCTTGATACTGATAGTGGGAAGAGAGACCAAACTGTGAGAAACCATGAACAAGCAGGACCTCAGTATTTCTCAGACAGCTTCTGAGCAGCTTGAGAACATGACAGATGAAGAATAAATCAGTGGCATGGACAACTGCTGCTGAGTATAGGAGACACAACCTCAACTGCCAGCTCTTAAATTAGCAGTGGAGAAGTCAAGCCTTTTATCTTTTGCCAGGGCCATTCCTTGGTTTCACAACAGTGGCATAAGTAAGTGGTTTATAGATTCTAATTTATGAATAAAAACTTTAACCCTCACTCTCCCTCAGCACTTTCTGAGCACTCAAAATACTCCTTTCTGCAGTCACTAACAAGTTTCATCTTGAACAGGCAGGTTTGTCAGCAGAAGGTAGGCTGCAATTCTACTTTCCACACAGGGAATATCAAGGTGTCAGGTTTTTGTTGTTTTGTTTTTTTTTTTTAAATGATGGCCTACAACAGCTTCAATTATAATTTATTATTTTATGCTACTACTAGAAACATTTCTCTTGATTTTAATTCTTGCTTAGCTTCTCAGGATGTTCTTTGACAAAAAAAGTATATATATTCTAGAGGAACTGCAAAGTACTACCATGGCAAGATAATGCTAGCATGGTGACTGGAGGACACTGAAGGTCATTCAGCTCCAGGAGAAGGCTGTGATGCACCATGCAATAGACAACCTGTGTGCAGCCCTGCCACTGTCTTATGTGCATATTCACATTAAAAGGCTTCAAACACATACTACTGGAATGCAATGTAAATATGTGAATAGAGCGTCAAATACACAGTTCATTAAAGGCAGGTTACTTTACCTGTGAGTCCTGTAAGATGGTGCTGGGGCTTATAAGTGCCTGGAACTCTTTGCTCACCCCCATACCTTTAATGCTTTACACAAATACTGCTGTAGATCATCATATCAAAAAATGCTGATAGAGTGCTACCATTAAAGCCACCAGTTTCTGCAAATTAAACCGTGATTTCTCATTCTCTTTCCACATCAAACAGATAACCAGTTGTAGAATTGGCGGAGATTTTAGTACTGCTCCTTTTGCCACAATGTCAAAGAGACTGGCATGGTCAGACTGAACTGGAGGAGGGGACAAGCAGCACAATTGGAATCTTCCTGCATCCTCTTTACAGTCTTGCTGAAATTAATGTCTGTGCAGTTCATGTTCATTGATGGTATAAGAGCCTCAGATAAATCTGTTGCTCCTGACATATCAAGTCCAATATTTTATGCCACAGAATTGGATGACAATTGTAATGCAGTTCCTTTCAACCTTCACCACATTATTCTGGAATGACAAAAATGTTCAAGACAGAGCTATCCAATGCAGTCAGAGTTTAATGAAAGGACAGTATAACAATGGCAAGATAGGCAATAACACTTGTAGTTTTATAGATACCTGCTCAACTTAATAACATTAACCTTTGGTAAGAAAGTTAAAAAGCCAAACAAATTTAACATTAGAAAAGGTTAGAAAAATCAATAGCACACAGCAGGAAAGAAAACAATAGATTTCATCTGATGACAATATAGCTTTGGTAAATGATAGGAGGAGGCACAGGGTATAAGGCTTTTGCTGCTCTGTCTTATTATAGCAGCTATGGGAGGCACTTTGCTAAAGAAGTAGGAGTGTGTCAGACACACATAATGGGATTATTGAACCCTATATTTCAGACAGACACTGAATTCAGACAGGCACTGAAATATCAATCTGAACATCCTCGGCATTTCTCCATTTTTAGAAACATTACACATTACAGGACTCTGGGTTTGCAGAAAGCAGTTTGTAGTTGCCAAATCTCCCATGTTCTTCTTAATCTTTTATTAAGAGAATGTAATGCTTTTTTCTTTCTGTAATCTTTCTGAGAACGTAATTAGAAAAGAATACATAAAACATCCTGATGTGTACTCTGTCTCCCAGGTCCTATGGCAAACCATTTGAGACTATCTTTTGAAGCCTGTATTTGGCTGCGCTCAATGGGTGCACCAGTGACATTCAGTTCAGTCCTTTAACAATTCCTGAGCACAGAAGCTCAATTTTGAGCTATCAATCTCAAACAGATGTGCTTATATATAGTGTTAATGGCCCACATCCTCAAGCAAAAAGAGGAGAAAGGAGACAGCCTGTAGAGCCTCTCAAAATCACAGCACTGACAGATAAATTTTAGGAAACCTATATGAATTAAATGTTATCTCCAAACATTCTCCTTCCCCTAGACTTCACTTGCACAAACAGTAATGTACCTACTTTATCCTAATATTTCACTGACCAACTGAGTAAGAGCTATAGATATTCAGAACTATTTCATTTGGAAGGGACTTTTCAAAGTCATCTCATCCAATCTCTTGCTAAGAGTACACTAAATTTGCTTAGGTTTCTCAAGGCTCTTTCCAGTCCTGGTTTAGCTGGAAAGGAAGTCACATCTCCCAGGATGGGGATGTCACTTTCGCCGGGCAACCTCTTCCAGTGCTTGACCACTCCTGTGAAATTTTCTTTCCCAGTGTCAAACAGGGATTTCTTGTATTGCAAATTGTGGTTGTTGCTTCTTTTTGTATCTCAGCTTAAGGAAGAATCTCTTTCTGTTTTCTCTTTGCCCTCCCACTAGGAAGTTTAAGACAGCAGTATGATCGGCTGCTCACCTTTTCTTCTGGAGATTGGAGCAAGACCGTTCACAGCCATTTCTCATGTCATATGCTCTAGAATTCGCTAAAATATTTCCCTCACTTGTACTGTATTGGCATGCACCAATTTCCACCTCAGAGAGCCTGAAGAGGTTATTTAAGAGCAAGGAGGCAGAGGGTTTCTAAATCTCTCTTTCTTTTAATGTAAATTTCTGGCCACAGGAAGTTTTATTTTGCCCCTCTGGTATGCTCTTCCTCTTTAGCTCACTCTGAGAATAACTCCAACCTTCACATTCCTCATACACTGGCTGCAGCTACCTGAAAGTTTTGACCTCCCCAACATTTTCATACACAAATGTGAAGCAGACAGCCGTTTACATCCTGAATTGGACTCAATTCAACTGATACTGAAAAACAGCTCTAGGAAAAAGCATACATGGATTGAAACAAAACACTGCTCTAGACACAGAAAGACGAATGGAAATGGACTGCAGGATCTGACTGCGGGTCTTGGACTAGGCCTAGTAAAGAAGATAAAACATGTGGACGCATAACCCTACAAGTTCAACACACGACAGACGTTATGTTCTACCACCTCATCTGTAACAGGTGGGTGGTTTTTGAGGCCAGAGCATTCAATCAGTATCAGAAAGGAGAAGAAAAAAAAAAAGTTGTTGGGGAAATTTGTTTGCAGAGATGGCAGAAACCCAGACAGTGATCGTTAGCCCATTATTCCACAGCTGACTCACAATACCTCTACCAGAATCAAAACCAAGCCTAGCATGGGATGAATATGAGGCAGGCTAGAATGTCACAGGACACTTCTGAAAACGTTTAAAGATACAGGATTGTAGAGAGACATGCAGAACAACCTCTAATTTGAGCTACTTACAGTCATAAAAGTTGCGTAGATTTCCTAAAGGTGGTAAGCTGTTGGAAACTGAGTTAGCATGTGTGATGGGTTGGCACAGTTTTGTTTCTAGTTATGGAGAAATGTAGAATGTATTTCCGGGTCAGGACCTGGGAATTGCTTTAGAAAGGACAGGGACCTATCAGAAGTTTAGTTGGAATATTGGCATCTTTTTTGACCACTAAAAATGTCAGTTGTGACTGTGAGAGTATACGCATTTCTGGCAGGTCACTCTTCTTTTCCTTTGGCCAGAGAGACAGGTAACATCGTACGGCAGCCAGGGGTCGGCCGGGCCCCTCTGCCCTGGCCGGGGCTGTGCTGAGCCGGGCCCAGAGGAGCGGCCCCGGCCGGGCTGTGCCTCCGGGCCCAGCTGCTGCCGGCAAGGGGGAACAGGCAGGCCCTGCCGGCCGGGCCTCTGACAAGAGCTATAGGCCCCGTTTAGGCCGAGGCCACCCCGATTTACACTGAGAGGCAGGCCAAATAGGCATTTATGATCCTGCCTGTTTGGTTTGGTTTTTTTTTTTTTTTGATTCCAGACTGCCCAGGTCCTCTGATCTCTGATGATTCTGCATGAGTTCTTCCCCACTCACCAGCATGGCCTTGAAAATCTTAACACCATGAGCTGCAGCAAGAGAGAAAAAGACTCTGGGCAGATTTAACCCTTTTCTGAAGCTTCCAAAGCCTAACCCTTCCCTGAGAGAGAAAAGGAAGAGACAGAGTGAACATAAAGAAGAAACAGCATGAAGTCAGTAGAGTGAGAGTGAAAAGACTATTGGGACAGCGCTCGGTTGAGGAGTTTGTCATTCCATCCTTATTGAGCCATGGAAATTAACTTTATATTTAGATTATCCCTTTAAATCATGGGAAAGATATGCATTTGGGGAGATGATTGTTTAGATTTGTGTGTGGATTTAAGCAAAGATGTTTGTGATGGACTAAGTGATATTAATCCTATAAGATGCTTGAACAGAGATAGAGATAAGTCCTCTGCACCAGTAAAGAAGTAAGAAGGTATCTCTGTGCCTTGAGATGAAGAATCCTTTGCCTTTAGAGTTATTCATCTTTAAAATCTGACACCCCAAAATACAAAAACCTAAGACACAAGACCCATAAGCAGCTTGGGAAACTGCTAATGGGACGGGTCACAAAGGCAGGTTTCCCCAGGTGGCTGGTTTCATGACAGTTAAAAAACCCACAAGAGAACTGTTCTAGGTTGTCAGTGGGATCCATGACTCTAAGAAAGACTCCTCTCCTAAAGATAAGTGAAAGACTATTTTTAAATGGTGAAACTGACTGAAAATTACACGTTTTGTCTCTTTGTGTTGTTTTGTAGGAAAGTGAACAGCTTGTAGGGGGAGGGAAGAGTGTTTTTGGAGTTTCATTCTGTTTTGTTTTAGTTTTTTTCCCCAACTTTCTTTTTCCATTCTTTTAGTGTGTTAATAAAACTATTTGTTCACTTTTAAGCTTGAGCCTATATTGCTTTTCTCCTAACCTCTCTCCCACAGAAAAAGAATAAACACTAAGACCACTACACGAAATTTGGTGAACGTAAAACCACTACAGCATGATGGCACCAAACTTACATGGCTGGTTTATCTCCGTGAATTACAACCAGCAGGAAATTAATGAAATGAAGCCTTTTGCACTTGGGAAGATGGATGCAAGTAAGGAAGGCAAAGCAGTTAAGTTCACTGACTTCTTTTGGGAATTTCAAATAAAACAAAATTTCAAATTAAACAAAAATCTTGAACTACTTCTTTTTAACTCAGTTTAATTGCATGAATTGTCTTCTCATTTTTGAAATGGAGAACAAACCAAGTATATGCAATTGGCGAAAATTATTTTTGATATCTAAATAGCCAAAATACTTAATTAAGTGAAATTAATTTTCTTCTAGCTTTTTGCTTACTCAAATTTGCCTGACTGCCTGACATCACTTCAAACCTAATACTGTATGGATTGTTTGGGCCTCAGTCCTACAGTTCATGATGTTTTCACTTATCCAATTGCACATTAAGTGATGCTGCCCTTCAGATTGACTAAAATAATTTATTATTCCTGTTGAAGCCTATGCTCTGAAAGCCAAATAACTGAAATTTACACCCAGGTGAAAGCCCCATTACTGAAAAGCAAACCAAGAATATTCAGGTTTGACCATCACTTCTAACCTTATATAACATCACTTGATTTATTAAACAAGTACTATCTGGTGGCAGAAAAATCAGTAAATATATGTAAAGATATGCACAGTTCCACAACCTAGAAGTTACATGAACTTGTCAAATTTGGCAAGCATTTAAAACAACAACAAAAAAGCACTTTGTAGTTGAAACTGACTGCAACAGCTGCAACTTTTCGTCCCTTTACCTATTTCTATTTTGATGTGATCTTTTCCACAGTAAATAAAATGTTTCCTGTTTTTGTTTTTAATGAGGCATCATGTGGCTTTTGGTGGAGGACTTTTTTTTTCCATGCATTCTGTGTTGATATAATAGCAATGAAAGAGTTCATCTGCATTAATTAGGTTGCCCCCTTTCAAAAGAAAAGTCTATTGTTCATGAAATAGCAATTACTTAAAATGAACAAAATATGGGTCTGTTTAGTTGTTATCTGACCAATACCAAAGAGAGCCCCTGCACCTTCTTTGCCACTATTAGATACCAAAAAGCAAAACCCCAAATGTTTCTAAATCTAAAAAACCAAATGGAAGCAATCTACTCCCTGCTCCCCAAATTAAAAAACCAAAAAAAGTAAACCAACAAACCCCACATGTAGACAAAAAAAAACAACAACAAACCCCCCCCCCCCCCCCCCCCGAACAAACAAACAAACAAAACCCTCAGCACAGTTAATGTTCCATTTGCCGAAAAAAATCCAAGTATTTATTGGTACTGGAGCAAATTCTTCTATGTATTAAGTTTGGTGAATGAAAGCAAACAAATGCTCACAGGTCAGAAAGTGCAGGAATATACACATCACTGCAACACCTTTATTAGGACGCCATTAACATATTTTAAGACTTATTAAATAACTGCGCAGAGAACTAAGAGTGTTGCATGAGAAAGATCTGTCAGGAGTTGCAGTCTCATATTAAACCCATATCTCTCCATATCCATTTCTGGCATTTAAACATTAGACCTACTTTTGTACATCCCTGTGCAACCCAAACATGTTATTTTTCCAATTTGATGATTAAAACTGAGCACAGTACAGCAGTGACAGTCACCTGCTATTTTTGGATCTTCTCTGAAATTTCGCTTATGTGCCCTTCCTTGTCTGAAAAATAAAGGTTCAGAGAGAGGAGTTTTAATTGATGGTCAGTCTCTCTCTGTAATCAGCGCTGTGAAAAACTTTTGTCTACCAAGATTTTGCCCTTTGGATCCTAACCTAGTGATGGGTCTGATTCTTGGAAAATAACTTGAAAACAGTAATTGCCCCTCTGTGTGTATTTAAGTACTGAGATATGAGGTAGCTCTTGGAATGGAAATCAGAGTGCTGGAATTGCATCAGTGTCTGACAAAAGGGGAAGCGCATGCCACTGACTGTAGACAGCAAGAGCCATTACCCAGTTGTGCTGATGGCAGTCTTTTTTGTTGACTTGTATGCACTTTAAACCAAGACAAAGAACTGTATCATTTTCAAAAATTAGATAACTATACTTAAACACATACCATAACTACCTTTGGCACTCACACCAATGTAAATAAGAATCAAGCACTCTTCTGAAATAAAGCAAGAAAGAGAAAAGCTGCCTTAACCACAAATCCTATTTGTGCCCCACAAAGCTGAAGAAATAGGGCATGCAGTATTCCTTACAATTCAACCATTTGAACTGAAAGGGAGCGAGAGAGGCCATCTACATTTCAAATATCCCACACCAATTAATCGCAGTAACCAAACAGGTTTTTGTTTTGTTTCAGCTTCTGTGATTTTGTTGTTGCAGTGGTGGTTTTTTTTTTTTTTTTCCTTTTGTTTTTAGGTTTGTTTGTTTGTTTGTTTGTTTGTTTGTTTTGGTGGGTGGTATGTTTTTTTTAATTATTATTTTTTGTTAATTAAAAGGGCTTCAGGTTAATAACTCGTGGTTTTTATCACACAGGATGACAGACACTCTGAAGTACTAAAGTTAATAAGCAGACACTGTATTTGAATCGACTTCAGTTTCCAGACTAATTGCCTATTCTCAAGAACAACTCAAGGTAAGAAAAACAAGGAGAAAACAGCAAGGCTTGTACTGATGTGTTTTCAAAGATCTGGGCTGACAAATTTTAGACATCCTAAACACTATCTTAACATGTTCCTTTGACATCAGCCAAGAAACCCAAGAGCACCGTGACTGTGAAAAATGCATAGAAAATAGCCAAAGAGATGTTAACTTGGATGGCATAAAATTCCCTGCAAAGAGTTTCTAATCATTCATCTTATTTAAATATATATGATTAGTAACCTAGTCCTTCTCTCTTGTATTTGGACAGCTTTATGCAACAGAATTTTTCTTCCTCAACTAGTATTTCCCAGTATGTCCTTAGTTCAGAGTAATATGTAATTGCTCTGAAAAGAATTTGGATTGTGAGACTAGGGCTGCATTTAAATATTAATTACTGGACAGATTTTATTGAGACCAGGCTCCAAATGTGTGCTAAGGGCAAAAATAAAAAAGGGGTATTCTTACACGACCCTGCCTATGCATACAAGATGAGTACAAAGAGATTTGAAGATTTTGATTATCTGAAGACAGCAAATTGAAAGGAGAAATATCCTCCTGTCGTGGATAAAACTCCAAAAATTGTGTCATCAATACAATTCAGCAGATCCTTTTTTCTTTTTGGTATTGGGATATTAATAAAAACAGTAAAATTAGTCTCAGGACTGATCCTTCAGGAGAGACACTGATTACTCCCCACTGCTTGTTAGTTTTCTTATGAATTGTTGCTTGCTTTTAATTTGTGTCTTAAGTTCTAACTTGGCTAGATATGTGACTAGATAATACTCTTTTCTTTCCTTCTTATTGTTCTGTCTGACAGTTTGTAAAACCTCTCAGCCTCAGTGTGAGAGCTGTATATCACAGGGAGTAGAAGAAACCTCCTGTGGGGAGAATTTATTCATTGTCTATAATACCCCATCGTTTCAGGATAATTTAATATAAATCAAAAGGAGAATGCCAAACTATACAAATCCTCAGCACAATGCAGGTCAGCTTCTGTGTTCCAACTTTTAAATTTATGCCTGTCCTTTCTTTTTCCAATTTTTCTTTCCAGTCATATTTCTCCTTCTCAATGAAGGGAATAGCTAATTTAAACTTATGGAAATCTTTCTTGCTTTCTCTAGGAAGATCATCTACAACAGGCAGATTGTACAACATTTCCAATATGTGCTGGTGCCTGAGAGAGGCAGGAGCTTTCCGCTGCTGAAAACTGGGTATCTCCCAACACTGCCACACCAGGTCTACATCCTGCTTACATATTTATAGGATACCAGAAACAGTAAGGCAGAATGATGCAAATATTTGTTGTTATCCATACATACTCTGTGTTAACTACAGATAGAAAATTAACACATAAAAGAGATGTTAGTTTTGGGAACTAATTGGAGGGAAGTTCCTAGCCATAGTTCAACAGCCTCACGTCAGAAATAGCCATGTTGTAAAGAGTGCCAAACTCAAAGGCACATTGCTATTAATTTAGTTATATCTTCTATATTTAAGAGAACTTTGTGGCTCCAAGAATTAGAAAGGCTGCATAGGTTTTGCAAATGTCCAATCTTAATGTAGACCAGTAAAAACAGGTTTTAAAAACTCACAATAAAATTAAATTGTTCAGTATTGTAACAACTGATATTGCAAAGCTATCAGCAATGAAAATAAATAACAATAATAATGATAATAACAACAGCAGCAGCAGCAACTACCACTCAGCTTTACAATCCTTTCCCATCAAAGATCACCAAACTATCTAGAAGCAAGGAACAGAAATTATTGACATGCTGACATTTTGACAGACATAAGGGAAAGCTTGGGAAATTAAAGCCCTGCACAGCAGAGCAGTTCTGACTTCATCACTACCAAGTGTTCCACTAAATATGAATACATTTCCAAGTGAAATGTAGAGTATTTGCTGTATTTCCACATAACTGAGGTCGATTTTTGAATAATATTAGGTCACACATCATATTCACGCATTTGCCGCATTTTCTATTTGCGGAGGATTTCAAATCTCAAGTGAAATTGCTGAACAAACATTCAGTCCTTAGATCTGAGAGCACTTGATTACTTGCTAAGTTTGACACCAGTTTTATCTTCAAGACCTGCTTTTTGATAAGCAAAGGTTGTGAGTTTAAAAACAGAGGAAACCTTGAAATTGGGCTGTATATCCTTCTCCCCATCTCTCTTTTCCACATGAAATATGAATGACTACTCAGGGGACTGTTCAATTAGAAATCAGAAAATCCAAGCTTACTGAACTGAAAATAATTCCATTACACGTGACACACTTCAAGCTTTGAACAGGTGACAAATATGATATCCAATAAAATAAAGAACATATATCCAACTAACTGCAATTACTCTGCAAGTAATACAGAGCTTTGCAACACAGGATTTTGCATTGGTATACCCTAGATCTCTTCTAGTGGGATGTTCCTTTGCTCTACACAGCATCAGTGATTCCCAAAGTGTGACTTCCAGCTCTTCTTACACATAGCTACGATCTCTGGCAAAAGCAGGCTAACAGAACATAATGGGTACAAGCACTACACAGGCACTATATCGTTAACTTCTTGTTCTAACAGGCATCTGTTCAGAACCCACTCCACTAACTGTTCTGTGAGCACTGATCACAATCCCCTGGATAGGCTATGTATTAAAGGGATAAATCACAGAACAACAGAATATTCACCTCCAGAAAGCAGAGTCCCACTCTGATGTTTATTAATGCTATAGGGTATGCCTAAAGAGAATTACTCTGAACTGAAATCTATATGAAAAATCTGATCCCATGATCTTCCCCTACATAACTGAGAACAGGATTTGGCTTCCTGCATTTTCTGTTGACAAAGGGCAATGGAACCGTCAGGGCATATTTATAATACAAAATGCAAGTCACTGCTGTTTGTGCAAAGAGCTGGAATGGGTTTGCAGGAACTGACTGCAGCAAAAAATCTGAGTGTCATATTGTGCTAAAACAGAAATGCAAGTGTCAAAAGGAGCTGGGTGCACACACAGGGGCAGACTGGTCTAACAGACTACCTGGAAGATGCAAGGATGCAAGCCATTTCGTTGACTACTGCCTAGACAAAGCATAAGGCTCCAGAGCATCCAGCTGTGCTTTGACCTTCTCATCAGCTACCCAGGCTAACATGATTGCTGAGTGAACCCGACCTAACTCACTGATACCAGTACTCAAGACAGCAAGGCACAATATAAAATTTCCATAATGCATTACTCTAAGACATAATCAGATCTCTAGGGATCTGGAAGCTTTTCCTGTTATGCTTTCCTTCATTCTACCCATAGTCTATTTTAAACTACTGCTGTTAGAAAGAAAAGAAAAAAAAAAAAACAAACCCAAAAAACCTGCTTGTGCATTTTGATCAGAGACCTAAAAAAAAAAAATTTTACAGCTTCAAAAAGCTGTGAGAAGATTAATCAGAAGCTTGGCAAGGCTACACGCACACATTTTGAAGGGGCAATATTAAATTTTTGTTTTGGCTCAATCAAGTCTTCCAAACATATTATTTTCACAAAATTTTGCCTGAATGGTAAGTTTGAAGCAGATCCACATGGAGATAGCAAGACATGAATTTACACAGTCCCCCAAATTCTGAAGTGTTCAGGCTATTTGGCACTTTACTAACTGGGGTTTGTGGACAATGGTTATGTCTCTACCATAGCCAGTAGTGGAAACTGTACTGGACCTAACCAAGCTTTAGTGGGCAACAGCTCTGCTTAGGCTGTATCTGGAAGCCTCTTGTCTTCTATGATGAGTCACAAGAGTCAAAACAGGTCTTAATACTGCCACTGCTCCTGGGAGGCCAAATAGCTGCTTCAGAGCTAGGAAGGTTTACCCAGTTCAATGCAAGGCAGATTATGTCTGCACCAAGCAGGCACAGAGCAGCCCTATGAGCACATCAATGCCGCCCCTTATTCTACCACTCAAAAAGATCTCCACGCACAGCAGTTTTAAACAGATGAATATTAGTGACTGCCTTTAACCCATTCTGTTAAAGATTTGTCAGACACTTCTGAAGGCATGAGAACAGTTGCCAGGAAAATTCTTCCTGACGTTCTCCAGGGCTGGATTTGCTGTGAGAAGGCAATATATATACACTAATCAGATGATAAAATATGGAGATTTAAGTAATCCTGTCCATACCTATAAAGAGAAAGTTTTTCTCCATACTTTCTCAAGTGCTGTGCTCAGTTTAATCAAAAGATTTTTCAAAGCCTCCTTTGAAAGTTTTACTTCTTTAGAGAAAAAAAAAAAAAAACAAAAAAAAAACAGAATACCAGACTACAACTGATTTCTCTAAGTACTTTTCCTGATATTTACTAAAAAGTCTTCTATTCAGTCATATCCCTTTTTGCTCACAGGCATTACATATCTCCCCAGTCCACATGATGTCCAGTTACACTCTATCTCTTTCCTAATCTTCCTTCAAACTCATGTTTTAAAATCCCTAGCATCCACACAAAATATAAAGGTAAAGCAAATACACAAGCAACACCTACTATATAGAAAACAGGTACTGACAAAAGGCATTAGAGGTGCTTTCCTTTTTGCAGGATCTCATTGTGCTTTTCCTTACATAATGGAATGGCAATCCTGTGCCTGAATTGGACCACAAAAATTATTTTTTAAAAGGTTTTGCTCTTCAAGCTGCAGATCATATTCTAAAATGCCAACAGACTGCAGCACATTCAGACACTTAATAGTTTTCCCTTATACATGCAAAAACTCACCCAATACCTTTCATTCTATATCTAATTAGTAGATGTCCACACATGGCTTATGTAGACAATGCCCTATTTTACTACACATTGCAGCCTGCAGCTTTATAATTCACATCCAAAGCATTCAGAAGGAAACTGTCTTGAGATCAAGGCACTGACAAAACAGTCATCAATTAAGGGATCAGTCACTTATACTTCCATTTGGGCACTAAATTGTTCCTAGCTTTGTGGGTCTTAGGCTTGATTTTGGCCTTTCTTCACCTCAGTTCTGCAAGGTCTGGTCTCTCTCCATCTCAGTCTTGCAGGTTTTAGTCTATTTCAGTCCTGCAAGTCGGCAATAAATTAATACTTTCGGCATGCATTGTGAAAATAAATGAATAAGCACTCAAGAGGCAAACTATGGCACATACATGTAAAGTGGCCCTTTCCTAAATCGGATAAACAACTACTTAAGGCAAACATTTACCTCTTCTCCACAGTTTTTGAAGACATAGCCATGCATATGCATCTGTGTTTTCTCTATACTAGAATTCTTTAAAGGTTTAGTTTCTTTACCTTGACTTTTATAAAAAGAAGTTAGCCTAAAAAGGTAGCAATCATTATCTGTTTTGCCTCCCCGTTTTAGCTATCATAGAAGCTTTTCCTTCCTTTGGAAATTCAGATACTAAGCATTCTAGTGTTACATGCTGCATCAAGTAAAATTAAAAATATCACAACAGAGGAAGTATGCAACACACTTATTTCTTCATTGAATGAATCACATTGGAGATATACAGAGGAAATTATTTTGCAGCAGATTTAAAGCAAAAGCTGAGCTTTTTTGTTTAAAACCTTCTTAATGTAAACTTCACAAACTGTTACTGTTACATTTCCAGACATTGTATGTGGTCATTATTTCTATTCCCTAGATAATTTAACTCTTTTCAACTCTTGTGCATGTAATACAAATGAAATTCAAATCAGCAGCTTTCAGTCAGATATTTTTTGAATGTGGCAGTCTAGCACTAAAACTGGTATCTGAATGTAGTCTAGTGGAACATAAAATACATTGTTTTTAATGGATTCACTGGAAAAAACCCTAAAAACACTGTGATCTCTTCATTGAAATTATGATTACGCAAGTAAAGATCTGACTAGGTTGTTAGAATGGAAGTAGAAGAGAATAATCAGAGATTTAGGTAAGACTATAGCATTAAGAAAAAACTTTGTGTTCAGTATGTTTTGCAAAAGGCCACAACACATCTCTTCTGACAGTGGAGCATTTTCCTTTACTCCCAGCAAGCTCAGCCAAAATTTAGCTAATATTAAACATTAGGAAGTGTTATAACTCCAGACATTTTAATTAACGACTTATTTGTTCCTAATAATTTGGCTGAGAGTGAACAGAGCTCATTTTTAAAGGAGCCAAGATTATCGTGTGTGAGAAGAAATAGAATTCCTCATTCAAGAAGAAATAGTAGGTCACCATAAATAACATCTGCACACTTACTGTAAATCATTTTGGTGACAGAAGGTACTACCATGCACTCTGATTAACATTACCAATGAAGCACAGCCAATTTTGTTATGTTTGTATGACAGCTTGCTGTTATTAGTCAACATTAGGATGTTTGATGTAGTTGCATAGGGCTCTCAGCCCCCCAAATTCTTGTTTTGTATTCTCAGAAAAGCATCTCTGTAAAAAAAATTAAATTGACATAAGAAATGGAGATGAAGATTTCATTTCACTTGTATACTGTGAAGTTCAACTTCAACCCACATCTTTTGTAACTCATCTTGAAAATCAAATTCTTGTGCTGTACACTGAGTGCCTGCCATCATCACTGGGGTCTGCAATCAGCACTCAACCAACACCTAGGCTTTGCATGATGCAACATTGAACTGAACCCTTCCCCCGCTGAACTGGAGTAACTCCAGGGAGCAAGATCTCCCTATGCCTCAGGAATATATTCCATTTCCTCCAAGTTTCTTAGCTAACAAAGCAGAGTTTCTTTATCTACAGATCATTGCAAGGAGGGCGCAGTAATTCTGGTCCCAGTCTGTTACTCGTCTTTTGCCAGCACTGATGTGAGGAGCAGGTTCTAGTCCGGGACACAGGAGGCATCCGTGTTCTCTGAAAGACTTGCTTAGACTTGAGGGCCAAAGAGCTTATTTCAAGGAATTCAGCTGCTTCTTTCTGAAGTCATGGAAGATTAGAAACAGTGTATATAAATAAAGAACTTGGCAGTCAATAAGCACACAATAGCTACACACACTGGAAGGCATTGCTGTGCAGACTTTTCTAGGGCTGGCAAAGCAGGGGACATAACCAAGGAAGTCCAAAGGCAGAGAGCCCTGAACACTCCAGCTGGATTTGCTACCAAGATTTGCATTATTCCACATTCATCTTCCACTGCATTTTTCACGTACCTCACCTGCTTTGAATAAATAACAAATTATTGCCTCAGATAATTATTTTTACATATCACATTCCTCTCAATAAGAGTTCTGCAAGGGATCCCAACCACTGTACAGCCCATCTCTGAGAAGGCTGATATACTGCCTGCTTCTCTTACACAAATGCGTTTTCTTTAAAAGCCATGAACCTAATAGCTATTTAATACTGAACTCCTTACTGCCCTGGAAATCTCCAGCGACTCAGACAGAAGTAAGTGATCTGCGTGGATATTCCTGCCACACCACCCAGCTCTTGCTTCTTCCTCTTCTTTTCCAATGATTCCCCATGTTATTTGATTCCCCATGTTTTAACTCACTAACCACTTTACTAGATTTCTATCTCAGAAGAGGAAAAAAAGACAGTATAAGCCAAAAATTGTTAGTCAAGTAGCAACCTATGTAATTCTTCCCAGAGATGGCCTTTCCCTATTCACTAGCAGCTCATTTCTGTTCTTCATAATTTCGTTTCTCTGCCAAACCTTTTGGTCAAGGGTTGCTGCAGACAGGATCCAGTGGCAGTACCTCAGCCCTCCAGCCAGGCTATGGAAAAGGCAGCCTCTTTATCATCAACTACAATCCAAAGCAAAACAAAACATCATTGCAATGACATCCATTCTCTGCCCTGGCTTCCAGCTGAAAGGTGTCCTTCCAGCCACCTTACTGAGTTTCCCATGTTGGCACCTCTTGGCCTGACAAGCAGCTGGGATAACTTGCGTTCCCACTGCCAGTTTGCTCTGTCCCAGACAGCAGGAGAGTCACCCAGCCTCACAATTAGGTCTGAAACAAGACTGCTTTTTAACACTTGGAAGATGCCTCCAGCCTCTGGCTTGGCTTAAGAGACAAATGGATGGAGCAGACTGAGCCAGACGCTCACTAGTCCGGTACTGAACATGTATATTCCAGTACAAGGAGGGGGAAAGGGGAGAACACATATAGACACATACACTCTACCTAAGCCCTTAGGATCTCCTTTGCTAAGTTTGTCCAGTGATGGTGAAAGAAAATCAATGTGTGAACTGAATCTTAAGAAGCACTCAATGTGGCAAACAAATGATAACAATACAGGAAAGGCAGGGTGCTTGACCAGTCTTTGTAAACCTCTTCACAATTCGTCTTGTGCTAGAAGCCACTGACTTCACCTGTACCAGTGAGGAAGAGGGGACAGGCAGGGAATAAACCTACACATATGGGGCTTACAGGTACGGCGACACCACAAATGATTACAGAAACATCATACATTTGATTCTTAAAGTGTAGGATGCACAGTGAAATCAATAAAGTAAAAGGGATGAGGGAAACAAAATATTGAGAAACATATGGACATGGATCAATGAGTTAATAAATTGGCCTTGGAATGTTGGGCAAAGGTTTTTTTTGCAAAGTATCTCGTATAAATTGAAATGCTAGTGAGAATCTGCACTATTCCATTTCCTTTAACTGTGCCTTATCCTTAAGCTTACACCATCCTGTCCTCTGTTACTGATTTTTCTTTGGCCGTCCTTCTGTACAGAGATGCAAAATAGCAGTGACAAGATTAAATCAAGCACCTGCTTTTAAATAAGCTATTAGTAACACACAAGGGAGGCAGGGGACAGGGAGCATAAACACTGATTGCAGTACAACAGTAGCTTTTCTTGCTCAGTAGTGCACTTACAGAGATGGCTTTTCCCCTTTCCAGATGAAAAATTAGTCATAGCAGGTTTTATTACTTCCCATACTACAAACTGATAAAGACGACTATTGGAATAATTACATTATGCTATAATTACATACAGTAACCAATTGTCAAAGGCATGGCAATGTTCTGGAAGTACGTTGAATTCTAAACACTCTGTGTATTTCTCAGGCAGCCATTAAGATTTTTTTTTATTCCTTTATTGATAATTCCAAGCTTACAATTTATCAGTATATGGCAAGTGAAACCCAAGTGCACAAGAAGTGATCCCTCCATGACAGCTCTGTGGAGAATTGTTCCAGAGACCTTTGTGTCATTCTCAGGGTTGGGAGCACCCTGAGTCATGCTGCAGAGGTCAGTTAAGATAAAGACACTCCAGGGGATACCTCATCAGGGTGGCCTCAGACTTGGAAAGGAAGCCTGTGCTGGCAGCAGAGGCTAGGAAGAAGAGGGAACAGGAGGAAAGACAAAGCATCATAGCATCTTTGAGGGAATTTAGCTGGAAGCATTGCAACCTGCAATTCACCCAGAAATCAGATACATCAGACAGACTTTGTTCTGGAACCAGCATGGCAAGGAAACTTTATATTTGATTGGGTTGAAATAAAAAGAAACAAAAGGTAAAAATATGTATTTCTATCATTGTCTTTCTTATCCTTCTTGCAACTCTTTAAGCAAGTCCTGTCTTAGTTAAGGAAAGCAAATTTCCTCTTTTTGCATTGTGTTTCTACAGTGGAGAAAAGTTAACATCAATTATAAATAGCATTAAAATATCAGTCACAACTGCAGGCCTGTAACCCACTCCATAATCACAAACTGGACATTTGATGTGGAAGCTGCTTGATAAAGAAGGACGCAAGAGAGCAGATAAAAATCTGCATCTGTTTATACCAAAGATGCATCTCCACTTAATTTTGAATACAGTCCTCTCAGGATGCTTATCCAGACTAATCAGACTAACATATCTGTGGACTGTCCTGTATGATGGATTGTTGGAATTTCTTACCTAACATTTGCATGAAATGTAGTGGCTGGCTTGTCTGGAGGTCAAGAAGGAGATTTGATCTGAAATTCTGTTTGCACTTTTTGTAGTTCAAAGGCACAACAGTTTAAAGTTCCTCTGAAAAGAACACATTCACTGCAGTAGTTGCTCACCTGGATTGGTACCTATAGCTAAGTGAAAAGCAAACTTCATCTCTGTAAGTATGAAGAATCTTATTTTCCTTGAAAAATACAGTGTTGTGTCTTGCGATGCACATATCAGCAGTTAGGAAAATGCAGGACAAATAATTAAAAAGAAAAAATAGTGTACAGTTTAAAATTGTCAGTTTATTGAATATATATAAAACAGTGCCTAAGGTCTGAATCTATGAATCAGATATATGTTGATGTAAAAAATTGGGACATACTGCATTTTCCCTATTATTTTTAGCTTTTGCTGTGTTCTTTAGAAATCATCAAGGGAATCATAAAATAGTTTGGGTTGGAAAGGACATTAATGACCATCAAGTTCCAATCCCTCTGCCTCTACCACAGGTAGGGACACCTTCCATTACAGCAGGTTGCTCAAACTCTCATCCAACCTGGCCTTTAATACTTTCAGGGATGGGGCATCCACAACTTCTTCAGACAAGCTATTCTGGTATTTCACCACCTTCACAGAAAAGAATTTCTTCCCAATATCTAATCTAAGCCTGCCCTCTTTAAAGCAATTTCTCTTGTCCTACCAATACATGCCCTTGTGAAACTCTCCTTTTGGAGAGGAACTTTTTATTTTAGACTCTCAAGAGGCCTACCTGATTTGGGGGAAAAAATCCTGGAACAGTATTAGTGACAACAATCAACTAAATATGCCAGTACTGAGGAAGGAATGTTGGTATCAAGATTCAAATTAGGCCCATTCTTATACCATATTTTGAATCAGGATTTAGTGTATCAATTGTCAAATTTACCAATTAAGTCATTAAAATTAAATACAAGCTCTTTCTACAATAGATGCAAATCACATCAGGTCACATTATACTGGCTATTAAAAACATGCAGAATAAAAATAAACCAATGAATGTAAAATCCAGATTTGCTCCTAGATTATTTATTATTGCAGATTAAACAGGTTTAAAAAGGAAGCAAACAAAACAATCACCTGTGCTGTTTACATCTAATCATTAGAGTTACAACTTGAAAACCATATGCCTGGATTCTTTCTTCAGAGACAAGCTGGTTTCATCAAGTTTACAGAAGCATCTTAACTGATCATTCAAAAAGGAAAACAAAAAATTATCTTCTAAAAGAAAAGTTCTTTTCTTGGTAGGTACTCAAGATGAGCTCAACCCAGAATACAATTTTGTTATTATTCTTAAATGACACATTTGCCTTCCCAGAAAACTCTATCCAAATATGCTTCTAATCAATTTATTAATTGCATGCATCTTTTTACTCTTTGAAAGATGCTTCTCAGTTTTTGGAGTTTTTTGTTTGTTTGTTTGTTTCTCGGTTTTTGGTTCCGAGATTCAGGTGGTTTTAGAGTCTTTTTGCCCTCTGCAAAGCTCTGAGCCAAACGCAAGAAAGAGACGGAGTCTTCAGGTTCTGATTTTTCAAGGTTGCGCACTTCGTTTATTGTTTCTTATCTTACAAATTTCTCAGTGCCCAACAAAGGTCTGTGCAGCTGCTCGGGCATCTGGTGATTCCTCGACTCCTCCCGCACTGGGCTGTCGCTATCTTTTATACTAATTGCTATGTATTCTTTATTTATCATTATTTGCCAATACCTATCACTTATACTAAACAGGTCATCTCTGCTTTGACCCAATCTCTTTAAACTACTTTGTGCCACCGTCACTGCTGAAAATGGAGTGAGGGAAGAAGAAAGAAGAAGCAGGAGACAACGCCCCAAATCCTCCATCTTGCTCCCATTCACTTCCATACTAAAAACCCAAACCTACTGTTTTCTCACCCTGTGATAAGCTAAACTACTGTCTTTCACACTCTTGTGGCTTGCAATCCTTCCCGCAGTGCAGGAAGCCTTTCCCATGGACTGAGATCAAAGCCAGTGTCCCTCTGGGCTCTGGGCCAGGGTCCCAGACCCCCCTGTCCAGGTCTCCGACCCTCCAGGGCAGCCAAAGGAATGCCCTGGACTCCAACATTTGTTTGTTTGTTTTTTAAATCAAATCAAATCCTTCTTTCAGATGAAAATTGGAATCAAAATAAAATGCCACAACCACTATTTCCCATTTTTAAAAGCAGTTAAAGATTTTAGTTAAAATCTAGGACGGGATTCTCCTGTCTCATCAAATGTAATCCAGTGCCATCACTGGAAGCATGTCATGATATACTTCTCACAAACTTTCTAGCATCCATTTAAAAATACTTCTGTCCCAACTATGATCTATGTAAAATTGCACACATAATTTGCGGCCTGATTTTATTTTAATGGATCTAAAATGAAGACTCTGGGATTTTTTTAATCTTCTCCCCTGTGTGTTTAGCCCTTTATATATTTATTTTACCTTTATTTCATTAAGCTAAACAATACAAGCTCTTCTAGTCTTTTTTCACAAAACAGGCTGTTGAGCCCCCTGCTTATTATTTTAGCAGGTATTTTTTGAGCCTGTTTCAGGCTCACATTTGTGTGTTTTGGAGACAGGTTTTCAGAGATGTATATGGTGTTCTAGGGATGGCATAAAAGCTACAGTGGCCCTGAGAGAAATCCTGCTGCTGCCTATGAAGCCTTCCTTCATCAGGGGATCACCTCTGTTCCTGCTGCTGTCATACCATGAAATGACACATCTGCAGTGTCATTAAGATTGAATCTTCTCCCACATGTGTGATTGTGAGCCTGAGCTCTGTGTGATATGTGGATATTGATTCTCCTGACCCAGCTCTTCTGTTCAAAGTAGGATGGTAACAGGAGGTTGAGCAGTTTTATTGCCAGTGTATGGCTGGCACTTTCTGATAACAATGATTTTCACTTCCATGTGCTTCTTCCCATTAGCCAAGTGTGTTTTTCCCCAACTTCCCCTCTTGTCCTCTTTCCCAAAGCTTTAGGTAGGTTTTGTTTTGCCATGGAGTATTATCTTCAATAACCATGCTGACCTCATGAGTCAGTTTGACTTCATCTTTCTGCATCTTCTAGGTAACTAAAGTACCCATTGCTACATGTGGAGCTGACAGAAGAGAGCTCTAATTCTATTTTTGCTCATCATCCCTCCTCCTCTTCCATGCTTCACACTTTCTTAGTTTCTTTTTGGAGTTCACATGGTTATATTTGAAGTCTTCCTTGTCTTTCACCTTTTGCTTACAAACCAGTTCCAGGTAGAAGTTGTTAAGACAAAAGAGATGAAAATTTGCCTTCTCTTTGCTTAGTGCAAAAGCTCCTCTACATATGGCCTTCTATTTTCGATTTTGCAAGGCATTTTTCTTTTGAAATACAGTTATATAAGATTTATAAATAAACCCCCAAAACTGAAGTACAGTACAGACCTCACAGTCCCCGAATGTACCAGAAATGTTTTACTGCCTACCAGAACAATACTGAAAATACTACACAATCTCATTTCTCCAGAGACTGCATGCTGAAATATTATCTGCCGTCAACCAGTCAAGTACACCTGGGTTTTACCATTTAAATAGCATTTTTCCCCCCTCATGCCCAAAAACATGAGTGCAAACCAGCTGACCTTATTTTTAGTTCATCATACACATGCAAAGTAATTTCACATTATCCTTATTTTCTTTTTAATAATGTAATATTTCTATTTAATCCTTGCCTGCCACTTTGCCGTATTTCCAATAAAGATGTAAAAATCTATCTGCATAGCAATAATAATTGTCTTAGTACTTCTATTTTGGTGCCAAGTTTCTTGTACAATAGTCAACAAAGCATTTTAGTTACTCCTTGCTGACTTCATCCAATTTTCTAGCTGGGTTACATGTGTTGACCACCACTCCAATCCACATATTATTGCATGTTCCTCTGTTCCATGCTTTAGTCCCTAATTTGTGTCTTTACCCTTTACTAAATAAAGCAATTTTATATCTTACAGAGACATGAATATGCTACAGAGACACAAATATGGTTATCTAACCACATTTTGCCTTTAAAAATTAACTGATTTACTAGTTGAACGCAGGAGCTAATGTTGATCACATCTTATCATCAAACCCTGCTGTACTTTATCATCATCTCATAACACATTTTTATTCATACACTAAAAGAAAAAAACCCCAACATTTTACTTTTTTTCAAATCTAAGCATTGAACTGAAGCTAAATGACTAAATAAAATAATTATAGTAATAAAAAAAAATCTTTGACTCTACAGTAACCTTTACTGTACCAGAGTAGCTTCTTTAGCTTATTCTGGATTCAAATGCTGAGCTAATAAGGTGGCCAGTTCTGTTTGTTCCCCTTAACTTTCAGCAGGTCATATCTTAAAAAGCTTTTAAATTTACTTTGTATGATTTTAAACCAAATTGAAAAAATTATTAAGAAAGTGCCACATTAATAATCTCAATTAGGTCTACTTTTCAAGAGAAATGTATGAATTCAGTGAAATATTAAGCCTGTGGTTTCATCTTTCAAATCAGGTTTGTTGTTTTGTATTTGTGATAGTGATACAAAAGGTAGTTGCTAAATATTTATTAACTGCTGAAAAGTAGGTAGATGGCACTGTATGTTTCTAAATCAGATACTCACACAAGTGTCTGACAAGCAGACTTCAGCAACTGTCTTATCTGCCAACATGGCAACTGGAAGAGACCTCCTGTCTCATCACATTTGCTGCCTGCAGTCCTAGTTAACTACATCTTAAACACCCTTCCACTGAATCATCAAAGACCAAAGCTGGGCTCCATACACTCAGGCACATAATTTGAGGTTGAAATGTCTGGGATTTCATAGCTTCATCAATATAATATTCAAGGATGGGAGACATTTAGAAAGCATGTCTGTGTACTGCTCCATTCATTACTACACAAATACATTCGATGAATGCATTTTTGAAGGTGGAATTTCAAAGTCTGGCTCTCCTCTCATGTTTTAATTCAGATTTTTTGTCCAACCACAATGCTCTTTATTCATACCGCAGACAAAACTCTCAGCCAGAAGGCTCAGGAGCCATTATTTTAAACTAGTGAATCACTGGAAGCAGTGGGGAAAAAAAAAAAAAAAAAAATAGGAGAGTGAGATGGTTTGTAGTAAAAAGAAATAGTTGCTCTACTAACAGATAACAGGATTGGAAGGCATTGGACCTTACAGTATCTTTTGTTCAATTTCTTTAAAAGTGGATTTAACTAAAAGAGAGGCAGTGTAGACACCAGTTATATGATATGGCATCAGATAATCTTTACAAATTCCCCCAGGATTTATCAAACCAATTTATCAGATTTACCCTAACCCTTCAAAACATCTTGAGTTTGCCACTAAAAGTACATCACATAAGTGATAAATAGTGCTCCCTAAGGGACCTTAAACTTTTCATACTATTTCATTCCCAAATCTAACCAGTCCACCCTACTTTCCTCCTGCCACAGGGAATTCTGAGTATCCCAAAGCATCTATAAGCTGCCAACCCACACGTACATTTTTCACATTATACAGAACCAAGTTCAAGAAGAACTTGTCAAAAAATGTCAAATGCAATTATTCTCTCTTTCACATATTACTTTCATTCTCTACCTATGAATGTGCTCAAACTTCAGGTCTGCAAGGCATTCAGACATAGCACTGACATATCAAAACATCACAGGGGGCTATCCTGTATTCTGTACAGGAGGACACAACCACTGGGGAATCACTGACTTTCACTCCTAGCACAGTGTAATCTATTTCCGTGTACAAAATCCTGAAAGCCTCACCATTTCTCATAAATCTATCTTAAATAATTTCTCCTAAATCAGCTGAAAATTTATCAATTACCTCTTATTAACTCTAAGAGACGAACTGAGATCTTCCCATGGCTTTTGGCCTTCTCTCTGCATATGGCTGGCTAGGGGAGGACCCATCCTGAAAATCCTGTCACAATCAGGGAACTGGCATTGACTTGGATAGGAACAGCACTTCACACCAGGACACTGCTGCATTGCATTACACTTCATTTGGAAGCCTGATGCTAAGGACTACAATCAACACTTCATCACAAACTGCAGTCAATTGGAACAAACCAATTATTTTTGATGAAAAAGTGTTCAGAAAAACTTCCCAGTGAAGCAAGAAAGTTGTTTTGCATTTAAGGCACTGAAACTCTGAAGGTTCACAGCTAGAAGGATTCTCTTCTACAGAAGAGGAGCAAAGCAGAAAGAAACTGAGTCTGGCCACAATCAGCTATTTGCATTTCAGGGTAGGTGAAAATTAATAGAAATGGTAAAATTGGAAGGGTAGGCTGTCTCTTTTGGCTGGACTGTTTCTAACTGCTCCTAGATTGTGGGGATGGCTCTTTGGCAGTCACTGTGTGCAGCCCAGGGCTGCAAACCACAGCCAGGGCAGTCCAATGAGGGTGGCACAAGGACTGAAGCATATAGAAGCTCAGTCAGTAAAGGAAAGGCATGTGCTTGAATCCATAACTGCTCGGAGAGAGGAAGACTTGGCTTGTCCAAACACTCAACAAATTACAAAAAGTATTTGTAAACTTCTCCCCACCCCTGTCCAAGATCAAGCTAGACATATTTTTTAGCTGGAATATGTGTGGATTGATTCCACTGTTGTTGAGAAAAATGTCCTTTGCAACACCCTGCCCCTCAGACCACACCACACTTGCTCAAGGTTGGGTGGGATCAGAGCTCTTTTGGAATCTCAGTGGAGCTCTTAAGAAGGAAAAACACCTAAAGGAGTGTCAGACCTCCTCAACCCTCTCTCTCTTGTTTTATCTTATGAGTGGGAGAATATAACAGAAGCTGAGCTATGGCATTCACAGTTTCCTCCTCCCATATGGCCCACTTCTAGTCTGGGATGAGCTCAAGATATCAATAATATAACCTTATTGAAGAAGAGATTTTGTTGAATCATTCTAGAGACCTTCCCTACATTCAGCTGTGAAAGCTATTGGTGCCAGATCAGAAAGGCACTTCTACAGGTATTCACGAGTACATTTATTTGCTCCAAAGAACCTGCAAAAAATACAGGATATAGAACATGCTCTGAGGCTTGAGTGTGCTCCACTACTGTAACTGTTAGTATTTCCACTAGGAAATGTATCCTAAAGTCCCAAAGATTGTTAACTGGTTAACTGATTCTGGTAATGTTAACCAGCAAATTCTGGTGAGTTGACTATTCCTTACTTGAAGGGTTATTACCAATTAACTGCAAAGTAAATGCTTACTGAATTTGTTGCTTCAATTGGGTTAATGATTGTTTGGACAAATTATACATTACAAAAGGACCTGCTGCAGAATTTGGACACAATAGTCTTAACATCTGTAAATTTACAGTAAAAATATTCAAACTTTCGTTGTAGTTTGTTACATTTTTAGCTCCTTGTAGGATTTTTTTTCTTCACAGATGACTCTCCCATCAAAGCTTAGTCAAGGATGGAATAAATTTTATTTTAACTTCAAACAATAAGATTTAAAAGAAAAACAACAAAGAAAAGCACCAAAACCAACCACTCTGCACTCCTTCTTAATAAACTGGAAATCTTACTTTTAGATTAAAAAAATATGGTGTCCAGGTGTGTGTGCTTATTTTACCCCAGTCACTTCTTCACAACAGCAAAAAAGTGACAGCAGATTCAATTTGCTGATGTGTCTGGGAAAATTTTCTATCTCTATCCAGTTCTCTTTCCTGCTCTCTGCTTCTACCTTTATTTTTCTCTCTTAAAATGCTTACCTTCTCCTAAATTTTAAAGAGCCTGGGCTTTTTTCTTCAGTTTTCATTCCTCATTTTTCTCCCCCCACATTTCATTTTTCTCTCTTAACTCATGTCATTGCATAGGGGACTGTATCCATTTCTAATTATAACTCCAAATCTATTTCACTTATTTCACTTTAGATTAAACTTATGGGAGTTTTTATCAAAGACCATCACAGCTTCTTCAGGGAAGGGAATCCAACAGCACATCAGAATGCAAGCTATCTCAGTCTTAAGAGTGGCCAGATTGTAGCTGATTTTCCTGCACATCAGCTTATCCAAGCTTCATCCAAGACCTGTTTGCTGGACTCTGCTGAGCACTCAAGGAAAACAGCAGAATTGAAACAGAAAAACAGAGCTTCAAATGAGCTTGCTGATGACAGGGAAAACAGCAAGGATCCAGAAGTATATTACTGTCAGAAAAGTAAAAGCAGAAAGTACCATGAAAGGTTAAGTATGAGAAATACTCCAATTTACAGAAATTTCCCTGCCCAGCTGTATTTAAAGCTGCTAGAACCAGAGTTCTTCCATTCCCCTCCACCCCCTGTAATGGTGTTTCTCTGCCACTAATATCTTCTTTTAAAAAATGACATCTTAATTAAACTTCTTCCTAGTATATCTGAATGTAATTTTTACCATCTTGCACTGAGTGCAGCTATAAAAACAGACCTTGTATTTTGCATGTTTTTGACCAACTCAAAATTCAATTAGTAAAAATAACAATCTGTGCTCCAGAAGCCATACTTGAACTTTTCTGCGGGACTCTACCTCTGTCTTGGTTTATAAATAACCTTACACTTCCACAGCTTGTGAACTAACACAGGCAAGTGAAAATTTGGCAGCTTTAGCTCATTCTTTGTCTCACTGTAAAGCTACAAAGCATTTAACTTCTCTGCTTGGACAATACACAGAATTTTCTCTCTTTTCCATTTGATGGCTGGTGGAGCACTCATCTACCTGTGTGAACACAAACAGAACAAATCCAACCTTATTCCATCTGGACTGTCATCCTTGAGGTTTTGTAACTGGATTTCTGTACGTGAAGTATAAGCACCACAAGGGCAACTTTATGGAAAGTTAAGACATGCCATCCCTGGGTCATATGTCCCAATTTATGGTGCCTTTTTAAATTCATAGTTGTGTCAAAGATGAAGAAGCAAAAGCTATGGTGGCCTTAGTGTATCTGCCTCTGGAGTCTGGAGGTGAGGGAGAATGATCCTGAGTAGCCCACACACTACTTTTAAAGCAAGAGAACCCACTCCCCAGCACACTCACGACAGGTCCCTCAAAGCATGTTAGAAACATTCCTCCTCCTCCTTGTCCTTTTCCTTCTCCTCTAGCTAACCCCTAAACCTTCCTGCTTCAAAATGAGCAATAGATTGCATCTTTTCACTCTGCTTCTGAAATGAGAGCTGACAACTTTTTGACAGGATACACAAAAGAATTATTTGCACAGGCTGACAAACTGCTTCTTAAAATACTTAGGAATTGTAACATCAGGATTTTAGGGAACTCTTGGTCAATGATCTGTTTCTGGCCAGACTTGTGCTCTTGGTGGCTCGTGAGCTGCCACACAACAGTCAAGTTTATAAATCCCACAGGACATTTGGGCTGAACTTGAGTTTGCAGCAACATTTGATGAGCCATGAGGCTGTGGATTCTGCATCTTTGCTGAAGTCTGCTCTAATTAGGAGTTCATAGGCAAGGGCACTGAGCCCTGTGCTTTGGGAACAATTATCTCTTAAATTCTAAAAAAAGAAAACAAAGGATCAATAAATCCCATTTACATCTAAAATGACCTATAATCTGAGTCTTCAGCCTCTAGTACCACATCAAAGTTGTCTCTTTTGTGTGAAGAGGCTTAATGACAAAATAACTGTTCAATTTCCTTCTCCAGATTAAGCTGTCATTGTTTAAAATACTTTTTTTGGTTCCTTCCACTGGAAATGAAGTTAATTCAACACATTTCTATTTTTTAAACTATTCTGTTATTTTCTCCATCACAGTCTGACAGATCAGAGTAATGACTTCTTTCAGATATTAACACCAGATTAAATTTTTTAAAACTCCTGAAAGTAACTCAAATGTCTAATGCAATATAGATTCTACTCTTTCCCTTCCTCGGGCCATAACCAATAGAAGGGAGAAATAAATCTTATACTGCAACATAATATTAAACTGAAATTGGATGCAAGACTAAAATACCACCACCATAATTTTTGTTATATGGTGCACTGTTTTCTTGCATATTCTACTGTCAAGCAGTTGAGCTTCAGCTAAAGCACTTGCAAGAAGAAAGCAAGCAACTCATAACGTGAAAATTGTAATTTCAAACCAAAGTAAAAGAAAGACAAACCATCTCTAATAAAAGTTTGATCTCTTAATTTCTATATACTGTCTCCAAAGGCTAAATTACAAGCTGCAAAATACTGCAAAGGAAAATAGAGTAATAGTTTTTTAAGGCATGAGAATTTGGCCAAATTCAATTCTCAAACCTCCTGGGTAAATTAGGGACTGACTCAGACTCTAATAAACATAGATAGTAGCTCTCAATGACCTCAAAACTCGCAGAATCTCAATGATATTACATTGATCTTACAACAGAAGTAGGACTTAGCTGTTTCTCCAGGTTCAAAAGGAGTGATGTGCAACTCAGATGGAAAGAACACACATTACCTAGAAAGATGCAGGCCTGCATAACTGAATGTTTTAACTTCTCTGCTCCCTCCTCCCAAGCTGCCTCTGCAAAAACTGATTTTTGTAAGGTGCTACCTTAGTGAAAGTGTAAAGAGTGATCTAGAACAGGACAGAGATTTTTCAGGGATTGTTTTTTAAAGGCACATAAAGAACAGCACAGTGCAAGCTCAGAAGTCCTGAAATCCTTTGTCTTAAGAAAGATTCTTTTCAACAGGACTTTTCAGACATTTTATATATATTAACTCAACAGGACATAAAACATCTATACAGGCTGTACATAATTTTAGGCTGTAAATTGAATGGCATATGCCCTATTTCAGTGGCTTAGTTGTGTACACACCCCCACATACCTATGGGAATGGCAGTCACTAGGCACAATCATTCCAATACAAGCAGAACAGCACTGAAAAGGTGGTTGATATATATTTATCCACTCTTTATCACAATACAAGGATTCAGGAGACTCAAATATAATTATCAAAAAGTAAAGCTCAAAGCCAAAAAACCATCTAACCATCTGAAAGACAGATTCTTCTTAACTGCAAACAAACTAGGGAACACATTGCCAAGGTGATGTTGATTTTTTGGTGTTTTTTTTTTTTTTTTTTTTTTGTGTATACTTGCATTCTCATCAATATAGTGTGAAGAAAAGGGAGCAGACAAATTTTGGGGGAGATTAAATCAATCTATGAAGCTATTAAACACAAAGACACCACCTCTGACATAGGAAATCTTTAAGCAACACATTAGAGGGTGATGAAAAAGTGTATCAAAGAAGCCCCACTGTGCATACTTTTGCTTTCAACAGTATTCTGTTCTGGTTCAGCTGAATGAACCTTTGATCTGACGTAGTGTGACTGTCTGTCATGTTCACCTTTACAAAAGTGCCACCAAGTCCAGATTCTCTTGTAAATTTATGACATATCTGGAACATTGAGATACTGTTAGTTTCATTTAGCATGAATAAGAAATCCACATAACCAGATTCACCTAGACAAGTCACTTGGAAACACAATCTTGACAAGACCTCTGACATACTGTTCAAGGATGGAACCATCTGGGAAAGTTCCTGTTGAATAATTACGTGACCAAGGCATACAGAAATCTTCCAGTCTAAAATCCTAAATTGCATATACAGTCATATACAATTTGAACTATTAACAGCAGGACCATACCAGATTTATAAATAGTTTTATCCTGATGAACCTCTATTCATATGAAGACACTAAGGCTCTTTCAAAAAATGTACATCAGTAGAAAAAAACTACAACTTGGATCTAAATCCAGGTAGCACTAGGTACCCTCAACATATCAGAAGCAGAGCTGAGATAGTCATAGCATGTTTTATGCTTGTCAAAGATCTTGTCAGCAGAATGTATTAACCAAGGGATTGCTTGGATGCTTAAGTAGTGAAAGTCAGGCAGAAGTAGCCAGTCCAACAGCAAGACTGAATTGTTTCAGATCCACTCACAATTTTTAGAGTTCCTTCTGAAACCTTAAAACATTCCACAAAGGAATCAGGCCCTAAAATGAACCATGTTTTCCTTAGAAAACTGTTCAGGAATGCTGTAAATGAGTCAAGCATTTTAATATCTGAAGTCTCACCCTATATTAAAAATTAGTACTGGGAAAAAATGTAACATTTAGGAATAAAAGATAAAATAGTCACATAAAAACTTAATGTTTTTCTTTGTTTTAAATTATAGTAATATAACCGAGGCCAATCAATTAACACTGTGATTTCATGAAATTATTAAAAAGTTTGGCCTTGCAAAGCAAGCAGGGAACATAGCCTAAAACATGCAGTTTATCCAGAAAGCGTAGACGTTAGAGAGACATACAACACTACCAGTGTTACCATTTTGTAAATCTAATTATAGGTGCATCATCATAGAACAAAAATACAGTACTCACACCCTACCTATTAAACCTTTTTACAGCCCTAATAACCATTAGCCCTGGAAATGAAAATAGGAAAAAGAAAGTGCTACAGCTGCAGAACTACCTGCAAAAATAAGCAGCTCTACAGGACTTAAAAAGAAAAAAGAATAGGAAAAGAAGTGAATTTGTAAATAAGTTCATAGCATTTAGTTACAGATCTGAAGTAGAGCCTACTAAGTATAGAGCAGCCCTTTCAAGGCACATGGAGTTTGCTTGGCATGAAAGCCAAACTGGATTTTTAATAAATAGCATAGCCTGGATTTCAAAGGGCATTGGATTCAACCTTCTGCTTCTAGGCGTAAGTACAGATTTGGTGTAATTTTAGATCATGTCTTTGGACTTAAGACTTCAGAAACAGAACCTTCTTTGAGGCATAACAATACAAATGGCTGCTTTAACTTCAAAGCAATGTTTAAAAGGTTTCAATAATAGAAACATTCAGCTAAAGCAAGAAAAGAATGAAACTGCAATGACAGAAATATCACCACAAATCCTCCCTGCTTTGTACAGTGTCATTTCCAATGCACTTCAGACTGTACAGAGAAAGAATGCCAGTACATCTATTATGGGATCACATGAACATGCATATTTATCATGAAAGTACAAAACCTCTTCTCAATTTCTATTTTAACAATGACAGAAAATACATAGAGTAAAGAATACTAAATTGCTATTCTTTATCTTTCATTTACAGAGCAAGATGATTTTAAAAAGAAATTTTAAACATGACATTTCATTTTCAGTTGTGGTGCAGTTTTATCCAGTTTTAACATTATTTAAGAAATGGGGGAAATAATCTCTAATATTTTAACAAATTTTAATAGAAGACTACAAGTACATCCTTGACAAGCCAATGAGGCAGAACCAAGACCACAGAAAATAAGAAGTAAAGCTGAGCATCTGACACGTTTACTTACTCTCTCCCAAAAGGAATGCCTAACTCCTCACTTACACATCTCACTCAGAAGTCTGTTACACAGTCACTTTCCAAAACAGAACTTTTGCCTTTAGATCTCTTCATTATGGCATACTATACCTAGCATATAAAAGGGATTTATTTGCTTCATGCTTAATGAACTTTATTTAAATAAGGTTCCCCAACACAATCGTGATTGTCCTCCTAAAAGAAAATGGAAACACTTGTCTTGTAATCCCTGCTGAAAACAAAAACACCATAGCAACTGGTTAAATAATTCCCATTTAGTAAAACCCCTTGACTTCAGGAATCTGTATGTTATGTCTTCCTGTAATGACAAAAATCATCTTGCTTTCATCACTTAAATGAGATAGAAAACCTTCTGAGTCCAGGAGCAACGTCTTGGCATGAAGCTGGTATGATGAAGAGTCAGGCTGTTACTTTGTCATTATGATGATAGAACTGCTATAGACAATGCTTCTCACAACCATTAGCTTCATGTAATGAGTTTAATACACCTCACTACTTACTTTGACACAAACACTTGCATATGATTATGTTTTATAGCTCAATAATTAACATCCATAAGCTTTACAATGAAAAAGTAATTCTTCTGAAGCAATGGCACAGTATCTTCAGATAGGTAAAAAATGTCACAATGCATTAATTTCTGCCAATATAGGTAGCTTTTATAAAATGATAAAAACAATTGATAAAAGAGAATACTTGAAACAATACAGTAATATTATCTAATGGTAGTGGCTTACCTTGTCTCTGAGTGTAATCTGCACGAGAGTAAGGCAGGATGGTATGGGAAGCAACCTTAATTGGCAACATGATGCTTCCCTAAAATCAATGGTGCTACCCTGGTCTACTTACCTGAAACTCTCCCACAGCCTATTTTAAGCATTCCTAATATATTTTGGGTCATGAACACATACAGCATTTCTAAAAGACAGTGACTTTGTAAATTGTCTGGACTACAGAGGGTGCTTTAATGAACAAGGTGCTTTACAAGAGAAGAAATATACACCTCTCTCCAATTTCTGTGTTTTATTACATCTTATCAAGATCTTCTTAGACACTCAACCAAATTTACCATCCTAATTTTCTGATTATGGAATGTTAATTTTAAAAGGCAAAAAATTATTTTTCCTACCATACTCCCAAACTTAAAATTCTGAAGTCTATCTGCATTTTTCTCAGTCTTGTATGAAGACCCCTGTAGGGGGTATGTAGAACCCTTGTTCTTCTTGTATGAAGAACCCTGAAGGGTTCTGTAGGCTAGAAGATGCTGTTCATGACACCTTTAAAATCCTGACAAATTACTTCTTCCTTTACAGCCTATCAGCTCAGTCCTGGCACAGATGTATTAACTCTGTATGAACCAGAACGATTCACTATGTGTCCACAGAGAAGATGTAAACTGTGCATCACCGGTAAGATGCAACTAAGCTGACAAGAAGGATGCTATGGCCAGAAAAGCAATCCCTGTGCAAAAGGGTTATATCTACTGTATTCCACCTCCTACCCCTTCCATCTCCCCTCTCTCTGTTGAAGGATCCTTAATTTGCATTCTTTGGTAGGATTTACCTACTTACCAGCATGCTGATCTTATAAGCATTAATTGCAGAATGACAGAATGGTTCAGGTTGGAAGAGACCCTAACGAACATCAAGTTCCAATCCCCTGCCATGGGCAGGGACACCTGCTACTAGACCGGGTTGCTCAGAGCCTCATCCAACCTGGCCTTGAGCACTGCCAGGGATCGGATATCTGCAGCTTCTCTGGGCAACCTCTTCCAGTGTCTCACCACCCTCACAGTAAAGAAATTCTTCCTAATATCTAATCTAAATTTCCTATCAATTTGAAGCCATTCCCAGTAGTACCGTCACTCTATAATCTTGTAAAAAGTCTCCATCTTTCTTTCAGATAGTGAAACGTTGCAATTAGGTCACTCTGAAGCCTTCTATTTTCCGGGCTGAACCACTACAATTCTCTCAGCCTTTCCTCCTCTCCTGATCCCTTCACACTTCTAATCATCTTGGTGTCCCCTCCTCTGGGCTGGCTCCAACAGTTCCATGTCCCTCCTGTGCTGGGGACCTCAGAGCTGGATGCAGCACTGCAGGTGGGGTCTCACCAGAGAGGAGCAGAAGGACAGAATCCCCTCCCTCACCCTGCTGCCCACACTGCTTTGGAGGCAGCCCAGGACACATTTGCCCCCCAGTGCACGTGGCTGGGTCATGTCCGGCCTCTCATCCACCAGCACCCCCAGGTCCTTGTCCCCAAGGCTGCGCCCAATCTGTTCATCCTCAGCCTGTGTTGGTCCTACAGATGTCCATGTCCATGTCCATGCCAGAGTACTGCATTTTGCAGTTTCCCCTTTTACAGACTCACAGAATTATAGAGGAAGCTGAGTTGGAATGGACCTACAATAATCAGTGAGTACAACTCCCAGCCCTACACAGCATCATCCCCACGAGTCACACCAAGTGCCCAAGATTGTTGTCCAAACACTTCTTGAATTCATTTATTCACAGTTCATGAATTTTCACTCTGTTATGAACACTTTTATTCCAAAGATTTTTATTTTATTTTCACTTCCCAAGATGTAATTTAAAGATTCCAGAACATTTTTCTTGAGAGGTTCTCCTGGAGACGAACAGCCATCACATATTTCTCCATTTTTAAAAATGGGATAGAATATGGAAATAAAACCCCACAGTGCTCAAAGAGAGACTAAAACCCATCTCTACACACTCCTCCAGCCATCCCCTCACAGTCTGAAACCTTTTGTTCTAAGCATTTGATCCCAAGCCCATCAGGGAAGATTTTAGGCAAATTTTATTCTTATACATGAATTAGCAGCAGACTAAGTCAACTACCTCAGAAGGATCAAACACTTACTCCTCTTGCAAGTGCAGCCTGCTGCACAGGTAAGCTGGCCTGTCAAGGCAAACCGAATTTGCAGACCCCTGCTGTTCAAGATGCCAGGGTAAAGAACCGTGCTCATCACAATAGCCTAAATAAGTAGGCAGGTGAAGCGTTAAATACCAAAGAATCAGGTAAAGTCAGAACTTTGAGCCCTAAGACCTGAGAAAAGTGCTCTCCATTGGAAATAAATTAACACAGGCAGGAATTTATCCAGTAACTCATTAAGGAGGACACTCCACTAGTGTAGCAGAAGTAGTTGACTGTAATTCAATGCTTCAGGGTGTGAGGGAAGAGACAGATTTCTCCATCTCCAGCTTTCCTCTAAAAAGTAAAGTCATATCCTACAAAATAGCACACTGAGAGACTCTCTAGAAAGCATGTGGGTACCCACCAGGTGGGAATCATGGTAAGTTAATCTTTATTTCTCTGTATCTCACCAAGCAAAAGAAGTCACAGATTTTTCCAGAAGTTTTATCCTAGTTCGTAGATGCTGTAATCTCTACCAACATCTGATCTATTTCATCACCTGATACTATGAAAACTCACTCTGTGCAAGACTTGAGCAGTACCTCACCTCCTGTGTTTGTTTTAAGCATTGGTACACTGCCACAAAGCACAACTTCTGAACATCTCAGGTGTTTACAACTGAAGCCTCAGATGAAAAAATGAAGCCAGAATCACTTCATGACCAAGGGGAGCACTAATGGCTTGGATCTTACAATGCTCTATCACACAAAAACTCAAAGGGATTTAATTTACCTTGACCTTGTAGTACTCCTTGACTTCAGGCAGAATGGAATCAAAATCACCACTGATGTAATCAGGCAAGAAGCTGAAAGGAAAGCAACGAGCAGTGAAATGAAAAATTAATCCATCTTACTATATTTAATTTTTATTTTCTCAAGAGTACTATGGGGTACAAGCATTAATCTTCCAAAAGGAATATGATTTCCTTAAAAGCATGTTAAAACAAGTTGATGTGAGGTGACACAAAATAAGGTAACAAACGAAATGTAAAACTGGTAAATCTATTCTCCCTTTGCTGAGGGAGCTGCACATTGCTTAGATGCTTATATATCTCCCGAGGTCAGTAAGACTTGCATATGCCTGGTCCTAGAAAGACAACTTTCAAATATCTTTCAAATGTATCAGTCAGCAAAGAGTTTGAAATAGCATATCTGAGTGCTGTACATCAAGCCTCAGAGGATATCATTTGTCAAAAGATGATGATGCTTCTTGGACATCTGGTATGCCATAAATGTTTCAAGGATTTGTATTTTAGTTGTTAGTGATGTCATCTCATTTTTACTCTTCCTGATTATTAAAAATATTCCCAAAATATGGAAGCCAAATGCTTAGTGGGTTGTAACTCACATGAACTTAATTTCAACTCCTAATCATCATTCGTACAGTAATACAGCAAAGCACATGGAAAAAAATTTGTGATGTTTATCTTATCTTGCCACATGTAACTTTTAAACTGCAGAATGCTTAAAAATATTCATTGTATAAATTTGTACCAAATTCATAATGAAACATCCACTGTGCTATAGCGAGAACAGTGTAAGAATACTTTTGAAAAAACCCACAATGCCCCCTGAAACACTCAACACAGCTTTCCATCTTACACAACTTCCTGAGTTTTCAGAAGCAGCTGACAGGTGAGAGAGTGTTTCCACTCTTTCAACAGATATTGCAGCTCTGAGTTTTGAAAGTAAAGCTGTGATTTCAGTTATCAATATTTTACAATGGGGCTACCACACTTTACAAAGGGGATGAGAGTTGATCACCAAATTAGACCGCACCTTAAACTGTGTTACAAGGAATTAAACAGAGTATATGGGGACATATTTTTTATGCCACATGATTTTAGAAGAAAGCTGCAGGGTCTAGCTACTCCTCATATCAGTAAAACTTATAAAAATCTCATGTTCTGTGTCCCTGCAAAGATTTCAAAAGAGATGTGTGGTCACTGGCCACCATTTTCTTTGAAAACAGAAAGCTGCTCCAGTAGAAGTTGTTAAGTACAATTGCTTCATGTGCAACTATGGCATTTCAAATTCCCTGTTCTCCACTATTACTAATGTTGTAATAAAAGGATATGTTCTACAAGTAATCCCTCTGGAAGTGATGGAACCACACTCACTGCAGTGAGAAGGGCGTCCCAGCTGCACTGGGTTTGACTGAGGACACAGGAATCAAGTAGGAGAAATGCAAATGCTTCAGTGCTCTTTTTCATATGCCTCCATCAGTATGGTTCAAAACTAAACAGAAAATTAGGTTTGCTCCATCATTGTAAAGACTAACCTTTCCAATGTACAAAAGATATCACACTTTCAAAAGTTAAAATTTAAAGAGCTGGTTTTTACTTTTCCATGAGTTTTCTAATTAAATATTTACTGAATACAACAAGCCTAAAAAACGGCAGGTATTCTCCTTCAATTTGTTATTTTATAATTATTTTTAATTCCTGTTTCAATCAGGAGGAAACAAATTCACTCTAAGCATTTCAATGGTGGCCCTGACTGCAAGCCCTGGAGGTTTTCCAACGGGTTGGGCAGGAAGAACAGCAGCCGGTCGTCATGGAAAGCCAGCTTGGTATGACATAGACATCCACTGTGATGAAAAAGCTGTTTATCTTACTGAAATGCTGTATATAAATCCAAAAGTATCTTTCTTTCTTTCTTTCTTCTTTTCTCTACAGCAGCTACAAATTGCAGTGCTTTTAAATAATCAACTATTTCTCCTGAATGTTTCAAGAGACATAAGTGGGAGTAAAAAAAAAGTGCCTTCTAAGCATCAAGTGCTCCTTCACAGCTTTTGTTCTCATCCAAAGTAAAACAATTTCCAGTCAAAAAGCTAGTCTTGAATTTTTCCAAGCAGAAGGATCAGGCATTTCAGTTGCACCTCCCATGGGCTCTGCTGGGGTTCCTGGCTGTGCTTCCTGAACATATCTCCTCTGCCAGGAAGCTCTATGTCCATTTAAAATGTACTCTAAGTCATTCACTTGGATCAAAACCAGAACTGACTAAAGGGAATAAAGAATTGTGGTTGGGGACTTCAAAATTTTGAGATGTCTGGGCCTCCCATTAATGATCAAGAAGAGAATTCCTTCTTCTTTCCCCTTCCTGTTTAGAAACACCAGATATGAGGAAAGTTCAGAAAGTCATGCCTGATGAATTAAAAAAAAAAAAAAAAATGGTAAATCTCAACTCCACTGTCTGCCTCACAGACATGAAAAAATACCTCTGCTTTATCTTCAGAGGGAGGATGGTTGCTCATTGTAGCTCATTGACTAAGCAAACCAAAAGACGTAAGGCAACATACAGTATAGAGCCAAAGGCTGCATTTGACACAGTCCTTTTTGAGTTCTGTGGAACAATTGTGATCCTGGTGAGCAGATCTGATTCAAGGCTCTTTCCAATTAACACAAGTGAACAAAATTCATTGTGAGAAGAATTATCCTTGACTGACTAACCTCAGAGATAAGCTGATCTAGAAATAGGGGAATAGTTGAGAGAGAGTTATATGGAAAAAACCCAACTTCAAACTATAGTAACTCAAGAATATTTTGTAATAATTGGGTTTCACTTGTTTGCTTTCATATATTTTTGCATATGTATATTCATATAGTATTGTATAGTTTTGTATTTACTCCCGAGTACAGACTCTAGTGCAGGAGAACAGGCTCAGGAGAATCACACATCAAGCTTACTTCTATTTGAGTGGAAGAAATTATGTCTGGAGAAAAGTAACAAGAAAGGCCTCTCCATAAAAGTCGAAAAAGCTGCCCTTATTTAAAGTACAGATTAAAACCAGGTATTATATTAGTCTAACCCATGTTTTCCTACCCTCTGAACTCAAATTCATGAATAATTTTTATTTTGATGCGTAACTGTATTGAAGATGACATATTTCAGTGACATATCTGACACACATCCTTTAGTGAAGTTTAGCTTTTTGCCCATGATGGCAAAATATGTCTTTAATTCCTAGTGCAATCTAAAATTTTAATTTCCAAACAGTCCAGATGATGCAGTCTATTGCATTTCAGAACACTATTTTATCAGTCTCATTAGCTATTAATTATCACTATGCATATAAGGTCATGACCAGCTCAGCTGGCTTGATGCTCTACTGCTTTATACCGACATTTATCAGGAGTGAGCCAAATCCTTAATCCTAATGGGACTGAAAGTATAAAATTCATGTGAGATCAGCCTAGTGTACCAAGTCTTTTCTAGAGCTGTCAAGAAGCATAACACTAGGTGCTGGGCAACAAAAAATCTTCAGAGGTGTGGGCCAACGGGAGTTTTTCTTACTCTTTTCAATCTCTTTGGGTTGTTGAGGGATTTATTTTGTTTGGATTTAGGTTGTTGCTTTTTATTGCTGTTTGAACTTGCCTTTTTTTTTCCCCCTCATCAGGGTATTTTAGAATCATACTGCATCCATCTAAAATGAGTATGGAGTCAAGAGGGCCAGGATTACTTTCAGATAAGGACCCAAAAGGCACTTCCATACCTGACTGCTTCATTTTTATATATGTAACTTAAACCCCCCCCCAAAAAACAACCAAACTAACCCCCCATTGTTTCCATATGAAACCTTTAAAAGCTTAGCTAGGTTAGGAAGAAAAAACAACACTATTTCTCAGCAGTTTGGAGATGGATTCCAGCTAGATGATTTATACAAATTGGATAAAGGCTGAATGTTGACTGAACAATTTTATGAACTTTCAGGATGCTAGACTGGAAAGCAGGAGGAAAAAAAAGAGGTTCCAGCAAGTTTGACATAGTTTTCAGATATCCCAATCAATTTTTAGTCACCAGTACCGTAAAGCAGCAATTGATTCTTATCATAGACAGATTTCAAACTAAATAGAAGCTATTTGAACTCAGGTTCTTATGCTAAACAAGCACAACTGTGCTTTTTGCCTTGAAGTAATACATCGAATAGACACAGCAATATTGTTTTTAAATATTCAACACTAATGAACAGTGTGTTAAATTAAAAACATCCGAATATTTGATTCTTTATTCACACACTAAGAATTCAGTGTAAAGTGTTAAATAAGCGTTTTCACACAGTTATGAAAAAGAAAAAACAAACAAACCCACAAAACCCCTCAGAAAACCATCACACTGTAGCAGTTTCTACTGAAACACCCATGCTGCCTTCTTAAATAAAATGCTTGGGCATAGCTGCTCAGCTCTATCATTAATTCAAAGTTACAGTTTCCTAGTACTATTGATTTTTCTTGTGGTGCAGTTCCTTTAGCACATAATTGTATGCAATTAACCTTTTTAAAATAAATGTTAACATCAGAGACATGAGCATTTAAAGGCAGTATCTGCATACCCTTTGATTCCTTCAGCTACAGCACAGAAAAGAATCCCATGCAGACAAACCATGTGTCCCCCAGCTGTAACATCTGAGGACACAGAGTGGGTTTCCTATGTTTTTCCTTCACTACTAAAAATAAATTTCAAAATGGGTGTCTTTTACCTTGGACTAATAGGCACACACAAACCATATCCCCGTGGAAAAAAAATCAGTGATGAGAAAATGCTGCAGACTGAACATGAAGAAAGTCAGCTCTGACTTTTGTAAGCACCTAGTACTTGGGAACACAGAAGATAAAACTCTCTAGCACTACTTCAGGATAAGCACTACAATCACAGTTTAACAAAAAAACCCCAACAAAAATTCATGGTCTCAACTCTATGTTTGCTAACTGTAAAGGTGCACTTTCAGCTTGCCCTCCTGACACCTTGACAGGAAGAGTAAGTGAGGGCTGCTCTCATCAGAAAGGTGTTAAGTCTGTTTAAATGTGTCAAAAGTATGCTGTTATCTGCTGTGATGATCAAAGTGCCTTTTTAACTCTCAGAGACATGTACAGCACGAGCAGTTGCCTTTCATATATTGACTCAGAGCAGCATATTCAGATGCTCCAAGTAGCTGCACAGAGGTGAGCTCCTGGGTAAAGGAGAAATGTCAGATAGTGAGATATATTCTGAGTTAATGTCTATTCAAACCTCAAATACCTTCATGCATTGCCTGCAAGGTTACCACAAGAAAGGGTCACACCTGTAGCTCAGAAGCCCAGCGCTAAAATACCAATAGAGTTAATGAATTCAAACTCACCACAGAGAAGAATTTTGGATTGATTGATCTTGAATAGATGCCACAAATGATTCCATAACTTATTATTATCACGAGGCTTTACAAAACAGCTAAACCCCAGTCCTTAGCTTGTCTACCCTCTGCTTCCCAGTCAAGACTCTCCTGAAGACAGTAAGCGTAGTTTTCTGACTACATGGTTCCCATCACTGCTGTTTTGATCCCAAAGCCTCTGTTATCACTATATAATGTTTGTAGTAGGGTGGCACTGATAATGATGTGCTAGTTCTAAACGAATTTGGAGAGAAAAAAACACATCAACAAAGAAATCTCAACTATTTCCCATGCCTTCTTCAAAGGCTTTAATAAACCCTAATGTTCATTATGCAATTGCTTACACAAAGCAAATCCTGAACAGCATTTCACACACTACAATAAATCCAGATGTGATTTAATAAGACTTAAGGGAAGGGAAAAAAAAAAAAAATAAATAGGGCAGGGGTACAATGCCAGCACTGCAAACACCAATTTAACAAAGAAAGCAAGTATATGCATACATCAAGCTATACACAGATAACCTAAATTCTCTGCACAGGACTGTTAGCATCTCTGCATATTACAGTCAGACAGTTATGTGGTTAAAATTACTTGGAATATTAGGCAACCTTGAAAAATAGCCTCTTTTTTCCTTACTTTCTAAAGAGCTTAGTGTTAAAGAGCATGTAAGTATAATTTCATTTGCAAACCTTACGATTTAAAGAAAAAGATAAAAGTGTGTGAAGATATGAAGGCAATAATGCATTAATTTATGCTTGTCTGGTATGCAGTGTCACCTTGCAAATAATAAAAAGTATCTAAAATAAATTGAAGAACATATTACCTTCAGCTCAAACTGCTATGCAAAGCACACATCAGGGGGACATCTTCCACTGGGGAGAGCCAACTTTCTCCCATTATCATTACAAATCTGAGAAGCTTACACCCTGCCTCCATACCTTGTCCCTCAGTGACAAATATGAGAGTTAATGATAACTATAACTGTTGCATTTTTCTTTTTAGTAGTCAATAATTGAAACTTTTCTCCAGATGCAATTGATACAGTGTGAAATTAAGTCATCCTCCAAAGAGATTTAAGAACTACTCACTTGTTTGCCATAGTGCTGAACATCCTCCTCTGTTCAGGTAGGTATACATACTAAATGAAAAACTCAGTATGCTCAGAACAAGCAACTCCCAGGGACTGCTGCTAAGTACCTGTGTTTTTACTACTTATAGACTGAAGTATTTCTTAAAATAAAGGATAACTGATGGCAATATATGATCTTTCGCAAAATTAAAGCTGAAGCTCTTCAGCACAACTCAGCATTGCACAGGCTCAAGCACCATGCCTTGCTGTTGGATCCTCGGCAAAAGGAATTTAGAAAAAGGGAGCTGAGCCGTGAGTTTTCATCCTTGCATAGGGCAGCATGGCTCAGGGCAGCACATTAACTCAGTGGCAGAAAATGCTCCAGTGCCTCAGCACAAGTCACCCAGAAGCAGACGATTTTGAATGCTAGCAAAGCATAAAGACTTGTCTGAAAGTGCCAGACTCCAGTCTTCCAGGACTCAAAGCCAGAGGAAAGGGGGGAGAAGATAAGCACTGCAGCCTCTCACAGGTGAGGGTATCTGACTCACTGAGAAGAGCATTTTACACTACACGCGAAGAATCAAAAGGATGTGGTCTAAAATGTGGTAAACTTAAAGCAGTCACAAACTACACAAACAGATTAAGAAACTAGTCTCAAAAAGATGGCACTAGAAGGCTCAGGGCTTCATAGAGTGCCACCCAAGTTAGATGTTCCTGCTACAAGGCAATGCCTCTTCATTTCCTGAAATGCTAGAAAGACACATATTATAATTTTCCACCGAATCAGTTACTAGCAATGTCTACAGTGTGGCTTGAAAACTGAACTATACAATTTCAAAAGTCAGTTTGAATGACTAGTATTTGAACTCTAAGTGTCCTTTCTGTGAATTTTCACACCACTAAGAACACTTAAAAGTCAAGCACAATCAAACAGTAAGAAGTTACACGTGAAAGATGTTCACTGGGATTTCCTTGCTTCCGTTTCTTACTCTTACCACAGTACCGTAAGTACCTGCTCTGAGTTTAGCATCTGTTTACATATTTACAAAAGCACAGAAGAACATCTTCGCAGGGGAGGTTGAGCTTGAAGAAGCCCTTTGCTTCTTCAGGGCTGGAAACTGAAGTAAGTAGCCTGCAGCATAAATCCTCTAGGGCCATTTCTATACAATGAGTCACAACTGCAATGAGAAGAGATTTATCCCCTTACTGAGCAACTTTTTCCAAGCAGACGAGGAAATCTGTAGGTTTTTAAAAGTCTGTATTATGCTTCTCCTGTTTGGGCCTGCATTTTCTTTTCTGATTTTCACATACACATCATTTTATAGATGGATATTCTGTTTTGTGGCAACAAAAGAGACACGCTTACACTTAGCTATAAGCAGGAAGACTAGCCAAGAGAAGTGAATTGTCATATAAAAATTCATTTAAAGAACAGCTACACAGAAGATAAGTCTTCAGGAGAAAAGCAGAACATCTGGTTACAACACAATTATTGAAAGGCAAAGTTGATTCTGTACAGTTATTGAACATGCTTCTTATCCTAGGCTCTGATTGCCTGTAGAGCATTTTTATTTCTGGTGAAAATGTGCTTGAGTACCTTAAACACATTACTATAATTCCTTCAAGTAGCAAGACCGTACACTGATAAGGTATATAATATTTGGCAGAGAAACAATGCATTAAGGATCCTGAAAACACCCAGACTACACAGAGGAACAAAACACACCACTTAAATGTTCTTAGGGGGTGTGAGCCCACGTGGCAAGGAACAGAGAAAACACAGAGAACAGTAGAGAGCTGTTTGAAGTCTGTGGTCTCTGTAGGGCTGAAAGTGGTAAGTCACTGGGAGGCAAAAGTTTTATTAAATCTTTTGCTGCTGCCCTCTGCTGCAGCTTCTCCAGAGCTGACAGAGAACCAGGATATTCCAGCAGAGCATTAGCATTTCAAAAGGTACCTGCACCTCTTGCCTAGCACAGGACAGCAGCATTAATTAGAGAGACAGAAGAAGATAAATGCGCATAGAAAATGAGAGCTGGGCTCTATTTGATGCTGAGTAACCTCTACCAAAAAGCACTCTCCCTTTCATCAGATAAACTCAAGCGAGCATTCTCCCATTTCCACACAATTTAGCTGTACAATGGATGACCCTATTTCATTTTCCAGAACCTGTGATTTAGACAACAATGTATTGCAAAGTTTAATAGAAATTCTTTTAATGTTTGTACTCATTGGAAAGATGAAAGGCAGGCTTAGAGCTCTGAAGGAATTGGTGGAAAACTGTGTAGTATACCAGTGTTGCTGTCTCCAGTGGGCTGGAGCATCACAGCTGGGTAAAGCTCCTGCAGCTGGCAGAGATCCTACTTACTTTAATCCTTGTTTTGCTCTTCTTGACTGTATCACCACCTCTACAGAGCCAAGGTACTAGTGCCATATTTTAGTTGGAAAAGTCAGCAGATCTACAGTTATGAATACACACAAGCAGTTCTCTCTTTCACAAGATTAGAAGTGTTTCAAACGACCGTTTTCATGAGCACAGCTGCAATTAAAATGCCTCTGATGAAGCTCTAATTAAAGAATAAAACCACCTTTTATAGTTACTTGACATATGGATGAAATTAAGAAACAAAATAAAGCTGCTACTCTCATGTATCAATAAATCTGTCTTCTGATCACAGCCTGATGTATTCAATTGAAATAGTTTTTCTACCAGGGTTTTATTTGTTAAACTTTTTATAAGGGATAAAGAATGAGAGACTGACAAAATGTGTTCACCTAGGGAAAAATCAGCTCTCTTGACATTTTCTTCTGTAAAACATTTAAACTGCTGTACAAAAAAAGGTAAGTTCATATCTATGCTCTGCACCTTAAAAGATGCAAAAGGATGTCTGGTTGACAGTGACCTTCCAGACCTAAATTTTTATTTCTTTTCACTCCTCATTAGTGAACAAACCTACCTGTAATGAAATACAGTAATGCAAGGAAATCTGCTGCAGTGTTACCCTGGCCACTATACAGGCTGTCTGCTTTCCTAAAGACTCCCAAGAACAAGGAAATGCTATTTTAGCTGTTAACATTCTCCTTTATCTTAGAGCCTGTTTTAGAAGTCAGCCATTACCACCCCTAACACCACAGGGAAGCTCCCTGCAGCTCCCCAGATGGCTAATCTGAAAAGAAGACAGTGTAATTACACAGCCATGGTATCCAGTGTAAGGATGGGAAATACTGCTTAAGGGAAAAACCCCTAAATTTTGCACTGGCCAAGGTACCATGTCAAAACCTGAAGTCCTCCTTGCTTCTCAGATCTTCCTTCACCGCTCGAAAGCACCAGCTGTCACACAGATATTCAGAAGATACAATCTTTTCCCATTTTCAGCTGGAATAACTTATCAGCAGCTAACCAAGCCAAGATAACTTACAAAAGCCGAGGATCTGGTTTATATTAATTATTTCACAATTTAGGCCACAGGTGATAAATATTAAAAGTATGAAGCAAGCCATACCCTTTCAGACCTCTCATACCTGTGGGGTGGCTACTGTGGACCATGGTACTCATTTGACCTACCAAAATTTCACCTTCTCCTTATTAAATTAATTTTACCAAGGAAATACTGATCCTCAGCTCAATATAAAATGTCTTTCATAATCCTAGGAGACTGTGCTTGTTTTTATGTTTGGTACAGTCCTAACTCAGGAGAAAGAGCTAACAGCAATTCACAGAATCACAGAATGATTTGCATTGCATAGAACCTTAACGATCATCTAGTTCCAACCCTGTTGCCATGGGAAGGGACACTTTCCACTACATCAGGTTGGTCAAAGTCCCACCCAGACTGGTCTTGAACAATTCCAGGGACGATAAATACATCAAGGCAGCAAAATTCTGCAAGAGCTCCAAGTCTGCAAATAATCCTTCCTTCAGATCACATCATATTTCTACCACTGTGAGGCCTTAACTACAGCTATCACTAACAAGCATCAGGAATCTGCAGGCATGTGCTAAAATCCTCACTAGGTCCCAGACCTTCAAACCTGCACACATACAGCCTTGCCTGAACACATAACCAGCATTTCCCCTCTCCAGAGAGAGGAAAGCTCTGTATCAGCTCCATCTGAAACCAGCACAACTACATGCAACACAGCTGGCAATACAGCTGGTGAGTCAGAACACACAAGGAGTCCAATGCAAAACTCAAGCTCAGAAGCAAATTCATCATTACATTCAGAATCAGTAGAGCAGAAGAGGACGCAAAATTATTTTGTTATATTATACTACATTCAAAACAGCAATTTTCCACATATTTTTTGCTAAGAAAAAAAACAAAAACAAAAAACCACCATCACCAACTAAACACCAACCATACACAAAAAAGAAAGAAAAAAAAGGGAAAAAACCCTATCTGCAAGCATGACCAAGTGAAATCTAAAGGGCACTGTGAAGGGTCTCCAAGGCTACATTGAGAACTTGGTTGACTGAAGAGTATATAAATCTGAGCTAGCTTTAAAACAGCTCAGAGACTAGTAATAGTTATAATGGCAGTGCTTGCTGTGCTTGTTTCCAGAAGACTGCCAGCTTCACATGTGAGAGTCTTGACTGTGTTCCAGAAACAAATGTGTGTGCCTGTCCATCTCCCCCCACTCATTAGTCAGAGTAGGGTGCTACAGTGAATTTTCAGCAGAGCAGGTAGGTTTGTGCTACTGCTGTTATTAAGCTTTTAATACCCAGGCTGTGGCTGGGATCTACCTACCAAGCTCCTACTGCCTGTTACTTAAGCTGGCTGTCCTTATTAATGCTTTACCAAAAGCAAGGAAATCATACTGCAGAGGGAAGGTTTGAAGAGAGTGTGAGCCAGTCCTTCTGTTGGTATCTGCAGCATTTAGTTTACTGCCACTTAAGAGCGCAAATGAAGCATTGAGAGAACTACCTACCTGACAGATATGAGATCCAGGTAGGTCGATGTATAGATTTGTGCTTATTTGTAAGTGGCAATCACAGAAAAAAAGAAAACAAACAAACCCTGTGTACTGGATTGAGGCATTAGAAACACTACAAATGTGATATTGTAGAATTCTGTGTTCTCACTCTCTCCCCTCCTCAATCCTCCTCCTTTCTCTCTTTTTGTCTATGTGGGCTAAAAGCACTCTCAGACAGAAAAGACCTCATTCTTGATAAGTAACACATATTCCAAAAAATCCCTGTCTTGGCCTCTGCGCAAGTAATTTTCTATCAGGTAGAGCAGATGAAAAAAATTAATGTCAACTCTTATGCTGTTGGTGCCCTGCTTTTTATAAAAAAAAGTAATAATACCCTCATACGAACTTCAAAATTTATTATGATTAAAAAATATATAACCCTTAAATGCTATTCTAAGTTCTATTATTGTCATAATCACTTTGACTTAATCTTGTATTAAATTTCAACGCATTAATTAACTTTTTTTTATATAATAAGAACTAGATCTTAAGGACACAGATCTGCCTATAAATAATACAAGTGCAATGATGAGCTCTTATTAAAAGCTCTTCCCTTTATATACAGTGATAGTAGTTGTTCCTTGGGGAAGACATTCAAAGGTCTGACATCCCTGCTGCCATCTGCACCATGTGCACTACAAGAAGGGGGAGGAGAACCCTGAATGGATGCAGCATTGGAAATGCTTTGGAAAAGACTGGACACAGATGAGCTGCGAATCAGACACTTTGAACTAGTGTAGAGATGCTGTGGGAATAGCCTGAAGACTACCACAGGTGACATGGGAGTGTAACCATCATTAGAGATGTCATTCAACAGAGGTCATTCAATTGAATGACAGTGTGGCCGACTCCTTCAGTCTAAAATTCACTACTAGATAATTCTTTCCACACATTTTAATACCAGCAGGACATTAATTCTCAGGTTGATAAGTTTTTGAAAAATGTAAAGTTAGGAAGATTAGACCTATCTGCCTGATAATGAGGTAAGAAATACATATTTTACTGGAATGGCAGAAAAAACTGTCACTGAGGTTACTTTTGTAATTGTTCTTGGAGAGAAATGGAAAGTCCTCCTAAAGAAAAACAGAGAATTCTACTTCATTGTAAGCAAAGCCATTGCCTAAATCCTGTTAAATACCTGCTAAATTCCAATGCAAAACAAGCCTGCACCAGCCAGCTACAGCCAGCCAGCCAGCTAGTAATAAACTGGGATTTGGACTTACACGTTGATAAAAAGGCACCAAGATTTTGGACCATCCCCACCTTCAAATTCAGCTCCATGTACTCTAGGAAGAGCCGCCACACCCACTCTCTCTAGGTAGCAATGAACGTCATGTGCAGTTCACACAGCGGCTGTTTTTGGGGATCCCGTCAGAAGTGTTTCAGGCTATGTGGCTTCCTAACTCTAAAATAACACCACCTCCCTTGCTTAGATAGGTATGTCCATGATAGAGAGGGAGGTGGAGAACATCTTTTTTCCAAAAGCCATTGGGTCACAGCCAGGTCCAAGGCCCAAGAAGGACAGGCTGCAGCATTCACAATGCAGCTTTTCCAGAGGCCAAGATGTGGTATCAGAGGGCCATTTTTTTTCAGTTGTACTCCTGGCTGATATGGGTGCGTGGAAGAGCTCCAAGGAGGAGGACGTAGGAGAAGTTTTGCCCCTTTGTGTCTTTTACAGTGTGGGAAAAACAGTTTGCAAAGGCAGCTTTCAGATGAGAAAATAAAATAATTAAAATTACTTTTTAAACACAGAAGTAAGGAATTAAAGCTACTGGTAACTCATGCTTTTGGTGTCTAGATTTCTATAATATTTTTAGAGATTAAAATCATTAACTCTTCAGAGATAACAGAGTAGAACAAGTCAGTGTGTGAATGTTGGAATTGGCTAATTTTTAAAGACGTTTGGGGAAAATAAAGAAAAATCTACACTTGGATTGACAATTTGTATATGGTTTCTATGCCATGTTCCACGCCTAATGCACTTGAACAGGCTGAAATATTAAATCCCAGAAGCACAAGAACTAAAAGAGAAATTTTGATGAGCTCTTAAACAGGGTTATGAACATGATTGTATTTCTGCTGGTGCCACTAAAGGAAGTCAAAACCTGCCACAGTTTTTCCAGTGTGAATGTGGCAAAGGAAGCACTTTCCCCTCTGATTAAGAATGTGATCCTGCAGAATGGGAAAGTCATCACACTCCTGATGAAAGCCCTCTTCAGCATACTGGGAATGCTATTAGAGTTCTTGAAAACCCTGCTGAGGTGTATTATGATCACATATATGCATGACAGCGCTGACCACTTAATCCCCATTCTGTCACAGGCAAGTTGGAGAATAAAAATTACGCTGACACCCAAGGGTATTTTATAATAGAATATGAAATAAAACAATAAATTTGCAGATGATTTTGGCTTTGCCTCATGGTACTGCATTATGCACCAAATATTCCTGGCCCCTCATTCATTACTATTTAATTACAACAGAATACCTTTTTTTCAGACTTAATTAACCTCTGAAAGGAGTTTGTGACCTTGGGACCCTCCTGCACATTTGCAACGTGCTATTGGAATATAGCTCTGCCTGGAAACCCCTCCTTTAATGCTGAGATTTAATGAAGTGCACAGGTTTTTACAGGGAACACACTAAATACGAGAACCCTGCATGTGGTCACTTAATGAACAAGAGCTACAGCGTATCAGTTAGAATCATAAATCAATACTAAATTAACATTAAAAGATGCCACAAGAGTATCCCCTGAGGAGAGGGTCATTACAATAAACATGATCATGAATGCTCTTCTTGATTACTTTCACTCTGGGGCAGAGAAGAGGGAGTAATGAAATGAGGAGGGATTTGTCCATTTAGTTCCTATTTGTTTAAGCCAGCAGAAGCTTAAGTATCCCACTAAGCCAAATGACAGTGTAGTACAGTTCCAGCTCCTGTCCTTGTCAAAAAATGCTGTTCAAGCTGAAACACTGTAACTCTGAACGGAAATGGGAGAGCAGTAACCTTTTCACAAGATGAGAGGCAGAACCACAGCTTGTGCAACTGCTTTCTTTCATTGCTTTGCTCCAAAGCTTTGAATGATGGATTAATGTTGGCCCCTTGGTGCCAGTCAGAGCAGACTGGGGCTTGCAGAGTAGGCGCTGGTCCAGTAACTTAACTTGCTAGGAATGTTAACTCTTCAAAATGTATTCTTCACTATCCTGAGTATTCCTTCTGAGAGCTAAAAATCACATCAATCCATGCATGTTCCCCGTACAATTCCCTCCTGTACAAAACCACCCCAAAATCACCTTATGCAGTTTTCTTTTTTTCCCTACAATTGAATGCATCAGAAAGAAGAGATATTCACATCCACATCTGTCACTTCATTAATTACAACCATTTGTTGTCAAAACTCACAGATGATGTTTTAGCAAAAGATAAAAAGAAGGCAATGGGTTCTTTATTGACTCTTTTCAGGTGTCTTTTCTGGGCAGCCTGTCTTTCACTACTCAAAATACCTTCAGGTGCACAATTCCAATATGATCTGTCACCAGTATTTAACACCCATGCTGCAGCTTATAAAATTAGAAAACATCAATCCTCCCACAGATACTGCTGGAACTTGCAGAGGAAAATAACAAAGCCTTTCTTTCTTTCTTTCTTTCTTGTTACAGTTGAATAACAGTTGCTTCACTGGAGTTATTAGCTAGGTTTATTCCAGCGACTTTTCTCCTTTTCAGCTTCAGTATCAAAAACATTTTCACTCCCTTCCCATCTCTTTCTTTGTGCCCTGTTTCTCCCTCCTTTCCAATTTTTGCCTTTTTTAGATTATGTCTGTCCCTAACCTATTTAGATTCTCCAAATACTAAGGCAAAACCCCTGCTGACAAAGAGACAGACATATTCAGAATTCTGTTGCATTGGTGCATAAAGACTCCATGATTCCAAGCCCTTGTAGTGGCTTCACTTCTGTGCAGAGGGAATGACAACCACAGGCACTGCACTGGTCCACAGCAGGATGCCCACCACTGAATGAAGTCATTGTGCTTGTAATACACACCAATTGCAGAAACAATCAATCAATCTACTACCAACTCACAAGCCTAAAAAAAAAAAAACCAAAAGAACAAAAGCCAACCTAAAAACCCTACTGTTCTCATACAAAATATTTTGTGCTACACCCACATACCAGTCTCTTTTTTATGCTGAAGAAAAAGGGGAAGTCCAAAGGCACTGTCATTTATCTGCTGCCACTGCTACTCCCTCTGTCATTGTTTCATACATCAAACATTCTAAAAATAAACCTTTTCTAACCTGCTGACCCTAATCAATCTTCTTCACTGGCATCCTATTAGGTCCCTCCACACCAATGAATTAATCTAGTCTCAAGTTGCAAATCCCTACATTTCCTTTCACTTAGACAGTCACTCTAGTTTATACAAAACACTTATAATGAATAAATGAAGGAGAGCTATATGGGTTTTTATTGCTTCTATTTTTTTTTTTTTTTTTTTTTAAATTTTTATTTGTCAGATACCTTTTACACAGAGATCAAAACACTGGAGAAAATGAAGACCAAACTGCATGCCCATGTGGTACAAAACATCTTATCTATGTGTAATATCATCCCCATTAGTCATGTGATGTGAATAGCTTCAAGTCCCCATGCAGCTTACTTTCAAAAGAAAGAAACTTCTTCCAGCTGGAGTTTCTTAACCACCAAGGAAAGCCGGAAGTTTAAGAGTTAAGCACTTTGTGTAGATGAGATATCCCTCAGGAGTTAGACCAAGAATAGATCAAGAATTATCCTTAGACCAAGAATAATTTATTGCTACAGGATAAATTTCATTCCTGATGTTACTGCTTCTATTCTAAATAATCTAAATATTTTGATCATGGTGTGGGCACCTGTAATGGTTTTAATTTAATAAAACCGGGTGGAAACACTAATTAATGTAGGGGGTTTAGTGTTAATATTTTTATGGGAGGGAGGGATTAGGAGAAAAATAAACAAAGCAGGTTTAAGCTTAAAAATGAACAAAAATAGTTTTATTAACATATATTAAAAGACTGAGAAAAGAAAAAAAAAAGTTGAGAAATAAGAAAAACTTAAACTAAAACAGAATGATACCTTAAACCACACTTCTTTCCTCTTACAAACTATTTTCTTATTGAATAACATAGAAAGACACAACTTAGGATTTTGAGTCAGTTTCACCACTTAGACATAACTACTCATTATTTTAGGAGAAGAGTCCTTCTAAGATCTTTTATGAAGATGTTTGCTACAAGACAAAATAGTCCAGTGCTCTCTCTCTCTTACACATTCTGCTGCCGCCCGGAGTTTTCCCAGACTGTGATGTTCTATCTGCAGAGCTTTTCAGTGTATCTGAGGTATTATTTACAAATACTTCTTCTAGTCTAAAATCATCTTTGTCTCAAAAGGCTGAGACCTCCTTTTGACCCAGGAGCGGGGGTTTCAAAGTTCCCAAATAAATCTCTATTACATCAGTCCTTAATTTTGATTAGAATAGCATTCTACCCAAGTAATACTAAGATGCTGCAAAGAACAGTTCATTTCTTTGTAATTTACCTTAGAAAAGTCCGGTTAAAAATGTCCACTTCCTCAATGCTATTCCAATATTATTAGTTCTTTCACTTCTCATCTAACTAACTTCATGCAGTGTCTGTTCCATGTACCTTCTGTTTTTTTCTTTCTTCTTTCTCTTGAGCAAGAATTGTGCTTTAAAAGTTCCGTGTTGCTAAGAAAGGGTTAAAATCCGCCCAGGCTTGCAAAAGCCATGTGTACGCACTGGGCTGCAGGGATGAAGGAAAAAAAAAAAAAAAGAAAAAAGCAAGGCCGTGCTGGTAGAAGAAGCTGGTAAATGTCCTTTTTTCCACCCCTCGGTCTCAGCCAGGGCGGTCCAGCTCGGAGCTATCACTAAGCTGTAAAAAGGCTTCACCCGGGCTGCTCTCATGCGGGCAGCAGCTCTCAGAGGCTCGGCCGGGCCCGGCCCAGCCGCCCAGAGGACAGAGAGGCCCAACCTGAGCCTCCCCCGTGCTGCGTGCGGGCAGCAGTTCTCAGAGGCCTGGCCAGGCCCGGGCCAGCTGCCCGGCCGGCAGTGGGGGGCCCACCCTGGGCTCTCCCTGCTCTCCATGCAGGCAGCAGCTTCTGGAAGCCCGGCCGGACCCGGCCCGGCCGCCCAGAGGGGCAGCAGAGCCCGACCCGGGCCGGGCCCGGCCCGACCACAATGTTACCTCATGGCAGATCACCGAAGGGAGAGAGCGAGGCGGTCCCAGCAGATTAGTTTTAAATGTTCCTTCCAAAGTGGCACTGACAGTTTTCACTGGTCAACTTAACTGCCAATATCCCAGCCTGCTTTTTTGATAGGCCCTTGTCTTCCCCCCCCAACCTACGCTACGGTCAGGTCAGGGAAAAACATTTTACATTTCTCTATATCTAGAAAACAAAATTGTGCTAACCTCAAAGTTGCTTCACATACAGTAAGCAGTAATAATTTCCAACTATTTCCAATGCTGGAATCAGAGTAGTAGATGATCAAACAATATTTACACAGTAAAAAGGGTGGGGTTTTTTGTTTGGTTTGGGATTTTTTTTTTTTTTTTAAAGTATAAGGGATAAAAATGGATTACGTCCCAGTCTCTGGAAGATGTGGTTATTGACAAAGCAGCAGTAGGAATCTATCTCGCTCTTGTTCCAGCCATTTCACGGGCTATTGGAACAATACCGGGTCGCTGAAAACATTAGATCCAGCTGTGGTGATTTCCTTGCTTGCAATCACCATGGAGAAGTGACGCATCATGTAAAACATTAGTTATAATGCAAGAATTCAGGGCAATGCATGGAGAGGGTATAATTGCTTAGGCGTCTAGTGCTTAATCTTACCAATTAAGTCAATAGAACATCCTGTATTTGTACAAAAGGCGATCTGGGTCCCTATTCAACAAGCACAGGCTCCATATATTTCTGTGTTCTGACAATAAAGAAAAATACCTAAGTAATACTAAAAGAATACAAAACTGACAAGCTTGCATGGAATCGCAGTTCCCCTCATTCACCAGGTTAGTTTCAAAATACTGAAAAAAGTCACAACATAATTTCTACAGGAATGCTGTGTGCCCACTGAGATAATCACTGGTAAATCTTGGTTTGTTTCCTCTCTTTAGAATGAAACATAACTTTTGACCATGTTCAGCTGTATTCTTTCTCAAGTATTATTTGTCTGACCCTTTTTATTTTGTAGTCAGTTTAATATTCCTTGGTAGTCAGAGGAACAAACAAGGACATCGCTCCAAAGCCAATAAAAGCTGAATGCGTCTCTTCCTTAGCCCACTTCTGTAATTTCTTTGTACAGTACATATATATGCCTCTACTTGAACCAAAAAGAATTAGCACAGGACAGATGTATTTTTAATCTGAATGCTTCCATGTTCAGACTGTCTCGCAACATGCAAGGATCTTGGTGGTATGCTAGAATTGCCATCCAGCCCTTTATCTACTGCTCTCTTCTATCATCTCTCTGAAGTTCATTCTTCTAGTTGTATCCTTGCAATGCTAATCTGTTCCTGAGGTGCTGGTATGTACACAAGTGCTTACAAAAAGATAAGAAAAATGGAAAATATTTGCAAGTAAAGGCATTGCCCACAGCACACAGAAGATGCTCATGCTGGTATCAGAAACCATCTTAGTGCCTTAGTGCACATTTCACTTGAGACACTCCCTATTTCATAGCTGAGTTAGCGAGTCGGAGCTGAAGGATGTGCTGATACTGGTCCAGAGTTCTGCAGAAACACGAAAACCCGTTTGCAAATAGCCTCTAGACTTGCTTGTGGTGAATGTCCCACACAGGTAGATAAGCATCAAAACACAACCCCAGTGGACCTTGATGCATTTCCATTTATGTTAAGACACTGTAACCTTGGATATAATCTACCTGCTGTATGATCAGACATTATTCTGCTCCTTTATTTGGGATCAGTAGCCAAGATATTTCTGTACAGCTTATGGAATTTCCAACAGCCTTTTGACTATCTTTTATTAATGCCTGATGTATTTTCATTTTGTTATCAAAACCAGATCTTTTTTCCCTTGCTCAAAAATCAGAATTCTCTACATTTCTCTGTAATTGACATTCACTACATTTTCAGCTATACTGACTAAAACGTTTATTTTCTTTAAGTCTGTATGCAAGAGATAGCAATTTATCTCCTTTTTATTTAATACAACTAACACAAAGCATTACAAGATTTTTTTCTCCACCATTTTGCAAAAATGGAGCCCAGGCTGTAATCTAAATAAGGCCAGTAATATGGTGGTTGGGGAGGAGCGTGAACAACGGTGAGTGTGATTTTTGCAGGAACTATGAGTTGAAGGAGTTTTGAGTTTCTCTGAATGTAAGTGTATCCAAAAGCAGCTTTGGAAGGACCACTGTTCTCATTATCCACATGCTTGAGCAAATTATTTCTGGTAGCAGACCAAAACTGATTTTGTGACAGCTCAGACCTCCAAATTTTTAACAAGGATTAACCCTCTTGTCTTAAATGATGGAATTTGCCAGGTTGACTGGCAACCTTATGAAGTCCAACTTTCAATCAACCAGCAATTAATTGATGCTCAACCCTTCATGTAGGTGTCTTTGCAACTGGTTCTGCAGGTTTTGCTCTATAGTTTATCCTTGTCAGAAGAGGCACAGGGTATGCATCTCTTGACCCTAAAAAGTAAATTTATTAAATATTCTCAGTTATCAACTGTAATAAGCAGCCTTGATCATTGTTTTAGAACACAGTTCCTTGCCCTTGACAGCATTTTCTGTGGAAACAACTGTGTCACAAAACATTTTTAAATGAAAAGACAAAAAGAGTTCATTTGTAAAATGAAACCAGTCTTGGAATACAATTAGATTTAAAAACAAATCTTACTAGGAACTAGGAAAAATAGTTTAAAGATGAATGGATTTATATTCTCAAGTTTTACTTCCCATCAGATTTTACAGTACATAAAGTCCCCCCATTCACAAGCTTTTGGCTTCACTAACACTAAATTTAAACAGATTTGAAGAATACAATCATCTGTTCTGAAAATAAAAGTGTCCATTTGAATGCAAATTGTTAAAATTCAGAACTTCTGGCTTTCACATACTTACAAAAAGGGAGCAGAGTCTAGTAAAGAAAGAGAATAGGAAAGAAAACCAAGTAATAAACACCCAGAATATGTTTATGCTCCAACAATCACTAATAAGTTTACTGAAAGGACATTTTAGAAACAGCAAAAACTAAGCTGAATAATTTATCTATGGGTATTTTTTGTGTTCAGTCCCATTAGGCAGTATACTGTGCTTTGAAGTCAGCTGCAAGGGACTATACCTGCTCTTCCCCAGAATTTTCCAGGCTATGAGAAAAAGAAAACAACAACAACAACAACAACAAAAAAAAAAAAAAGAAAAAAAAAAAAAAAAGAAAATGGATGTTATAGCACTAGCAATTCCTCCCTAAATGTCAGAAGTGCAGATTAGTCAACTTCAAGGTCATTTATTAACATGCATTCATTTTAAGGCATTGATAGCACATGGATTTCTGTGCTCCCTAATTGAATACTGCTCTTGGCATCCTTCTCAGGTCTAAAAAGAGCTTCTTTCAAATCTAAGATCATTCTTGCCATGTCCAATATAAAATCTGTACTTTAAATTCTAAATGACAAGTACTATTGCAGCAAAGACCCAGCTTGGTTTGAGGCATGTAGGAACTTTCTAGTTTTGCTTTGTTTCAAGGATATGAAAACTCCCAGTCCCCACACTGCCCCAAACATCTGTAGAAAGCATTGCTCCATAAAAACAAGCATTGCTGGCTTAATCCTTAATTTCTATTGATAGTAAGAGATGCAAAGGAAACAAAGGTATACATTCCACCCTAACACTACACACAAAGCCAGCTTCTTCTGGATCCTGAGAATTACTCCTTAGGTACAACAGACCAAACCACTATAAACTGCTGAGTACTCTTTAGCCAGCTCAGAATTCTTTTCGAAGATGCTTGTTCCAGATGTGACTCAATTCATGGATATTTTATCACTGCAAAGTCCTAACCTCTAGCATTGGGGTGGCCATAAATGATTTTTACCATGTCATAAAGCCAGAAATCACCCAGATGGCAAGGACATTCCTCTACTTACAGTACACTAGGGGCAGACATACAGCTATTTGAAGAATAAGATGAAGCAGTACAAACCCTCTGATTGAAAGACCTGGGATTAATTCAAAGCGTCCCTTTATCCTCCTTTTTTTTTTTTTTTTTTTTTTTTTTTTTTTTCTTTTTCTTTTTCCCTTCTCTGTAGAACTACTGTTCTGGACAAATTGTGACCCTTTGATTTTCTCGTTGGCAATTTAAACTTGGTTTATGATGCTCTTACTGGGACAGGGCAGTCTTACGGGCAAAGCACCTGCTTGCAGCCAGGAGACCTTGTTTCTAAAGTTGAACTGTTAACCTGTTTAATATCTGCTCATCACTCCACCTCCCCAGACTTTTGCCTTGGTCCTTCTTATCTACCCCTAAGCAAGATTAGAATCATTCCAAAAAAAGCAGAGATTCACACTTAATGTTTGTTGATGGGACTGAAATAGGGTCTTTGAATATCTTGAGGTATGCAAAAATAGAAAGAAAATCAGTGGATTTATGCCGAAGCATGAAGATCCCTGGAGCACTCATGGAGATCAAGTCTGCTTACGCCTAGGAACTACTATTCATTATTAAACACTCATAAGGAATGATACCTGACCCTTTGATAGGCTCATTTTTAACAAGTAAATATCAGAATCTCTGACGAGACCATGTTAATGAGGAGAGCATTTTATTTATTCTTAAGAGCTATTTTCCTGCATTTTAAAGTTGACTAACTGAGAATGTGAAATGATTTTGTGACTCACTTAATGACTTTGAGCAAATTAATAAAGGAACAAAGTAGAAGTCTTGGTTCCCAGTTCTCCATTTTAACCTGTAGACAATACTCTCACTCTTGCTCTACACAAAACGTGATACATCTACATCTGCCTCTTGTGAATCATATCCAGAGGTTCTACCAAGGACTGGTTTTTCTCTCTTCTCCTGTAAAGAAAGCATGGTCCCATAGACAGGAAGACAGTAACTTGCTTCCATTGTCTCCTGACATAAAAGAAAAAGGCATTCATGCATGCATGTACCTCAGGGATGAAAAGCCAGCCATTTCACAGCTTCTGTAAGGGCATGATGCAACCATGTCTTCTTTCTATTAGAGATCTAAATTTCAGGGGTCACAGCAACGGTCAGTGCTGTCACCTCCCATCATTTTTAGTTATAATATTACTGTGATTCTACAATTACCATCTAGCAAAAGAAATAGAAATTTAACATGAGGAGTAATTTAATCTCACCTAGATACTGCTAGTATTTGTAAGACCATATATTTTATTATTATCTGCCATTTGATTTTCTGTTTCAGGGAATGATAAAAAACCCCAACTTGCCCATTTTCTGGTATGTTTTATGTAGTAAGTACACTTAGAAGCACCTCTAAGTAAACCCAGTTGCTGGTGTCTCTCTCAAAATAAATTTCCACTTCTTGTGATATGCAAAATGTACTTCTGCCCCTCCTAAAATTAACAAGTGAATCTGAACTAATGCTTGTGTAACTCCCAGATTTTTCCTTTACAGCATATGATGATTAAGTGAATAGAAATAACTCCTTTGCTCCAGAAGAATACATATTCCTGGATCTGGCTTAGACAGATGTTTAATATGAAGATGAACCTAGAAGTAAAAAAAAATAGACCAATGATTTCCAACTCTCATAATTTCTGTAAGCATTTGATTCAGAGACCAAATAAGTCTGATATGCCTAGTGATGTTATTGCCCTAATACTTTCAGGGAACCCCTTCCAATACAGGAAGCTAATTTTGGTTTAAATTTAGGACTGAAACGATGCATATTTCATGATATTCATGTCTTGCTACCTCAACCTCTTCGCTGTTTCTGAAACAAATCTCGATTTAACAGTGCACAGCTACTGGAATATAAATGTATTTGAAAACAAAACTGAGTGAAAGTAATTAAATTGAAGATATAAATGAAAAAAGAAAAAAAATCACATGGTCATGAGGTATCTTGAGAATTTCTCATCTGCACTACCTGAAGCAAACACATTATGTAAGTTCAAATGGATTCATCTTTCCAAACACTGAAGGATAAATTTCTTTGGTTTCTTTAAATTTTTTGGTGCCTGGCTGCTTTCTAAAAGTTAAAAAATGGATCCCAAGTCAGGTATTTCCTAAAGGAATAGGGATAGGGAGGGCTTTTTTGAACACTCCTACAGAATTTATTAGGATAAATGCAAGATTCTAACTTTGATCTTTAAACACTGTTGTAGTTTTTAGGCCAGGAAAAGATTTCTGATATAAAGATCTCCTTTAAGCCATTTGACAAATAAAGCACTGCCTGAGTTTTCAAATTTCTTGGCTTTTGGACTGTAATCCCTTAAATCAAAGATCTCTTCACCACTAGCAGCAAAGGTGCTGGCTTTGACCTCACAGTTTCACAGGTTATATTTGTTTTAAAACACTACAAAAACATATTTTCATATCAACATAAATAAAGCAAAGACTTCACAAGTACAACTGTCTCACATCCTCTCCAATTCATATCTATGAATAGATTTTAAAGACAAGAAATTATCATTGTACTCTTCATGTATAATTCTATACTCAGATAATCTCATTCAGTGTTTTCTGCATCAGTGCCCTAATTTTTTCCTGAATATAAGATGCCTTAAAAACAATATTCAGTTTAATCTGAAGAGTTCAAGCAAAGAATTCCTCTCAATTGTACATTAAGTTATGTCAATGGCTAATTACCTTCATAAATACCCTACTTCTAGTTCAATATGGAACACAGCAAAGTATGTATGAATTTCTCAGGCTAATAATCTTTTTAGGGACCTACTTTTCCATTAGTAGAAGTTATTGGGGAAAAAAGACAGAAGATCTCATTTTACAGATGGGTTTTGCTAGCTGTTGTTCAGATGTTCCTCTTTTGACAATGGAGGCACTGGATCTCAGATTAGTCAAATTCAGTGTAAGCTATAAATAACCAACTGAAGTAGCCAAGGCACTACTTACCCTCACTAACTGCTAAAATGCAGACATGAAACCGTCATATACAGACACTGTGATTCATCTTTCCATTTTTCACGTAGGCAAATATATGGTGACGACTACCCTTTCTCATGGAAGTTACATTAGCTGAGTTTTCTCCTGTTCAAAGGTTAAATTTTTGTTTAGCATTCAAATTTTGATAAAAAAAAAAAAAAACCTGGAAAATGCACGGAGAGATCTGGGTGCAGTTGCACTGGGAGCTACAATCTTGTTGGGATTACTGAAATACGACTGAGTGTTGTAATGAAGGGATGCAGGCTTTTTAGGAAGAACAGGACAGGAAGCCGGGGAAGAGGAGCTGCCCTTTCAGGGCAAGAGAAGCTGGAGTGCACAGAGCTCTGCCTGTTAGGCAAACTAAAGCTGAAGTGGAATTGCATCTTGACAGGGATTTCAAAGATATAAGTTGATTGTAAAAAGATATTTTTTAGGTCTGTATTTGAAATTCAGCAGCTGCACCAACTGGAAATGTCTACAAATTTTGTTCCTAATTTTTAAAAACTCCCGTAGAGCTTCTTTAAGCTGTGTGCATTTAGAGATGTTCAGAGAAGAGTTGTATAGTAGCAGCTGTATTTTCATGCATTACCTGAGTTCACATGATTTATGTCTAATACGTAGAAAATGCTACCATTTTCCAGTTTTACTGCTACTCTTATATTTCATACAGTTCACAGGGAGAAACTGAAAGAGTAGTGAAAGTGACGTTCTCTTTGACTGTAAGCAAGCCAACTAGTGTCACACAGTAAGTCTGAAATACTAGTCAGAACTCCAGAAACACAGTATTTTTCACGATTGGTTTATCCTTCCTCCTGCAGAGCTCACCACTCCCCTCTTTAACCTGATTCTCTTAACCACTGTTAACCCATTCTCTTAACTATCTCTCAAATCCATTGTGTACTCTTCAAAACAGGAGTACACAATGGATTTGACATCTCTCTGGAAAACAGCATCCAAGACACAAGTACTAATGATTAGTTTTAAAGGTTTCAATGTGATGATAGTTTTCAATGCATTTTCACCTTTGTATACCCCAAAGCCAGTGACACCCAGGTTTAATCAATGTCTTGAGATTTAATCAGAAAGTGTTGAGAAACAAGTTCTGCACTGATACAGATAAACAACAGCCTAATGCTGAAGTGGAAAGCAGTGCTTCAAAATGATTCAAGAAAATTCAAAATTGGATAGGCAAGGCAAACAGAATGAGGCAGAGCAAAAAACCCATAAAGATCAGCGACTCACCTTTAACTCTGATAAGCAGCAAATGTTTAGCAATCAAGAAGGGTTTAGCAGTAATCCTTATTTCTACGTGGGAACTGCTGTTAACAGTCTAAGGAAAATAATACAGTCCTTTCTGGACTGTAGAGTCACAGAGAGAAAAGCACCAGCATTCAGTACTTTTTTACTCCTGTCTTTCCCCTGTCCCCAGCACTGACAGCTCCCAAGGACCAGCCTCCTTAAGGGAAGTGATCCTACCCTTTTGGTTACTCTTCTTAGCCTTCATGGTCTAGAAAGCAATTTGTTTTAACGTACCATTGAAAAAACCCATCATGGTTTCTCCTTGTTAGCACTTACAAAAATGAAGGTTTTCTTGGACAGGTTTGTTTCTAAACAAAAATAATTGCAACTCAGATTGTTTGAGAAAATGGGAAAACCAACCAAACATCATAAAAATGCCACAACAAACAAAGAGGAAGACAGGTAACATCTTACCTCATGTTAACCTCATGACATAAAGTCTCATTGCTATGTCAGCCTGTGCAGTGCTGTAAAGAGGAAGGTGAACTTCCTTTGCTTGATGGGTCTAGCACAAAAGCAAGACAAGGTATCAGCGGAGGAAACAAGAAACAGATAGAGGTGGGGGGCTCTTGAAGCAACCTTTGCTGCTTTTCATCCACCAGCATAGGCCAACATAATGAAAAGCAAGTTAAAGAATTGTTCAGCACTGAGGAAGAACTCCAGCAACCATGGAAGCAGCAAAAGGAGGCTTAAGAGGGAATACCTCAATTAAACACAAGCATCCAAAGACACAACTATCAGAAAGACTATGCATCATCCCTCTGCACTCCTTCTGGGATACTGACACAATCAAATACCTCTATGAAGTGCCTGTATGCCAACACACACAGCATGGGAAACAAAGAGGAGGAAGCAGTGCAGTCACAGATCTCACTGCGATTATGGAGATGTAGTGGGATAGCTCCCGTGGCTGGAGTGTTGTCATGAAGGGCTACACACTATTTAGGAGACACAGACTGGGAAGGTCTGGTGGTGGAATTGCACTCTATGCGTGAGGCAAAACTTGGAATGTCTTGAGCTCCATCTATGATTCTGTAATATGAACTTATCTCCAAAGGAAGATACCAGTACAACAGCACCATACTGCAAGCTGGTCTTTTCCCAAAATATTATCACTAATTCCCATTCCAAAGGATTCTTCATAAATCAATCAAAATATCAATCAAATTCTTTATTTATATCTCTTGTATATTATAATATCTCTAAAATTAAAGAACTATTGTTTTTTAGGTTTGATACAACACCATTAGATATCAGGGCTTTGAATAAAGTATAATTTTATAAGGTTAAGACAGCATTAAGAATGATTAGTATGTCAGTGGAGTCTGAGCAGACCTCTTTAATAACAATGGACAGGGAATTTAAAGAAAAATACTTCAGAGAAGTAAATGGATATTCTTTCCAGCTGAATGATTTCTTTAAAGACAAAAATCCAAATTATGCATGTCTCCTTTTTTTTTTTTTCAAAAGAACTACTTTGAAGGTAAAATATACCTACCCAAAGCAATTAAGATGAGAAGAAAGACAGAGGAAAAGAATACTCCAAGGGCCAAGTATGTATGACTGAAAGAACTTTTAAGTCAAAGTATAATCATCCATTTTCCCCTGAATTATATTTATTTAATACAAACATAAAGGTGTGAGGAACAGATGAAAGGTAAAGCAAAAGCTCTCAAATGTTGTTCTTTGGAGAGCATCACCATTATCAAAGAGAACTATTTACTGCAAGTCAGTCTTGAATTCAAATAGACACCTTGTTTAAGTTTTCCAAGGCTCTGTGAGCACCTACTAGAAAAGGAGAAATCGAATGTTATAAAACATATGCTATAATAGTGCTTCCCAGACTTCAGCTTTGGTTTTTGAAGTTGTAGAACTTTAGACAAAATTCTTACAGGTGACAAAGGAAGAAATTTTTACTTTACTTTTGGACTACAGTCATCCTCTCCAACTCTTGTCTTTATTCTGAAGGAGAGGAGGAAACTGAGGGTACTCATGTCTCCATCACACACTTTTCATGAAATGAAAAGCAAACTACGTATCAGATTTTGCTGTATGAAAAAAACTGTTCATAAACTTTTAACTTCTACCAGATGCCTTTCTCATACCTTTGCTCCAAGAGTCAGGTTTTTAATCTGCTTTTATGAAACTACTTATTTATGAATTCTTGCTCAAAAAACCTGGAAATCCTAAAGACAAGCAAAAAGAATCCTTAGTAAGCTAAGTTTGCACAATGTTCCATGATTCCAATACAAAGATAAGAAATCACTTGAATGAAGTGTTTTGCACCACAACCTCAGCTCAACACTTCTGGTGCAGAAACCTGGGATGTTTTATAATTTTAAATGCCATTGCAGAAAAGAAGAACATATTCTTTCAGTCATATTTCCCCACCTAGTGTGCACATTTATAGTTTCTGTACTTGCCTTTGGTCATTTATAATACCCTGATGTTAATTGAAAAATAACTCAAAAAGACGATTTCCTATTTTATCACCCATCTCACTTCACCAAGTAAGTAGATTTCCTCTAAGGCCTCACATGATAAATGAAGAGGACATGCTTTGTTTCAGCTTGTGGTGACAGGCATCTAGGCAGCCCTTGCTAGGGGCACGGCAAATTTTTTCCAAGGCCTAACTCTGATGGATGCACAAAATAAGACAGACTGAGAGCAAAGCTTTCAAGAGAAAAAAGACCACTGGGCTTCAGGAAAAATGGTGTTTCAGGCTACCTATGTTTTTTTAAATTGTAGCTGGGAATAAAAATTTAAGATAATGTGGAGAAAATATTATACTACCTGTCACAGTTTATTAAAGCACCATGGACAGAACAAGCAGCTGCTTAAATAAATGAACAGATCCTGCTCCTCCACATTCTGCTTTCATTGAGAAAAGATGACTTCTGTGGCTTCAAGTGTATTGCTCACATACCTTTCCTGGCTCCCCTCTGTGATGTGGTAGAGACGATTGGCACCTCCATCAGCACAAGCTCTCAGGGCAGCTGCAAGTGAAGAAAGAGAACATCAGTGCATTTGCACAAACAGCTGACAATCCTGTGTAAACTTAATTGTTCATAGTGGCAGAGGGGTTGACAATGAGATTCTTATATGGCTTTTAGCTTCCTGTACTTGACTGCTTTCTCTGTTTCTCTAAATAGAAATTTGAACTGTTTTTATCAGACTAGTGCCAATCTTCATCTGACTCTGCCACTGTACTTGCAAACAGCTTATTTCTATCTATCTGTGAACCTGCTGCCCAGACAGCTTAAAATACAAGACAGGTAAGTATTAAAAACCTGAAAAGGCCCACCCTCCATCTACAGACGGATCCTCTGCCTTGTCATAAGTGGGAACTTGCACTATAAACACAACTATGTTCTCACCCAGGCAGAAGATTCTCTATGGTGGCTCTACAGCAACCTGCATAACACTGGGAAAGAAAAATAACCAAGCGCTAATCATGACAATACCATTTTTCTCTTTTTTTCTCCTCCTATGACACAAAAATGGTAACTTTATTACAGTTCCTATATTGTTCCATAGACTCTTTGAATCTTCTGATATGAAGTAGGTGGTTTAGGTCTTAGCTTTAAATCTTGGACTATCCTGGTAAAAAACCACAATAATTTTCAGCACTTCCACCTAACTCAGGGACCACAAAGGGCATGTGCCACTAATTCTAGCTGATTTAAACAAGCAGAGACATGATCTCTTCTGATCCTTTTGTTTATAGAGCCTTAAGTTATAGAAAAGAGACAAGTCTAACACTATTATATTACAAAATCAAACAGAAATCTTTTATTCATAAGCTTCCCTATTAATCATCATTTAACTAACACACAGCTCTTTCATGAGGTTTTTAAAACCAGATAAGCTATTAAAGATTGAAAATGACCATCTTGTCTTAGCAGTCATTATCAGTTTTGCTCCGAGATGCACTAGTTAGATAACTATAGCACACAAGATAAAAGAAGCTGTTGCTTCCACACTAGGGTAGAGTGTTCCAGGCAAAGAGAGACTGACTGGTAATCCTGAAAGGGCTGAAAGTCACAGGGCTGGGAGGAAAAGGAGGAGAGACAAGTAAAAAAAAAAGGTACAAACAACAAGATCAGGCACTTCTTGCTACTGAGAATCCAATTTTCCGCTAAAGCTGCTTTCCTTTGGTGCTTATTTTTCAGTCAGAACCACCCCTCAGCAATGATACAAACCTGTATCTTTCCTTTTGGTGTACTTTAGATGGGCAACCCACTTCTTCCCCTACTTAACCAGCCTATACAAATAGGGACAACAGAGTTCACCTCTACAGCTGCTTTCAACTTTAAGTCATTCTTTCTTATGTGGGTGCTGAACTCCCACAGGGAGTGCTTGTAAATTAATATCTACTGTCCAGTACCGTGACCTCGGCTGAGGATTTTTTAGGGGGGCAGGGGGGAAAGAAGGAAGCAGGACAATACAAAAGCTACTAGTTCATCGCAGGTAACCTTGGGTACCTCAGCTCTTTTTTCCTTCACGATGAAGCCATGAGCAGAGCAGAAGAACAAGCAGTGTTCTCTGTATTGCTTTTAGCACAGCTTCTGCTCCTGCTCTCTGCAGCACCCACTCTGGCAAGCACTACTGCCCTCAGCCTTCTTGTATAGACCCTGCTCTGTCTCCTTACACCACTTCACTCACACCTTAGATCCTCTACTCAAACACATATTAACAAGCCAAGGTCAAGCAGATTTGATCCTGAGAAATCTTATTAGGTGAAGCGATTTCTAGATTGTTCTAGAAGCTTGCCAGCCACTTACCATGGTGATTCACTGCTTCAGGCAAGTGCCTCATCCAGTCTGATGAATACAACATCACTAGACAAGAACAACACGTTTTGCCTGCTGTGTTTGACTGTAAGACTTCTCCTTTCACTTGAGGTCACAGCTGAAAATGGATGGCTATACCTCCTTTTACCTAGGCATATCTGTTGTCTCAGGGAGTTCAGCTCACACAGAACATAGCAATGGCCCATTGGAAGAAAAGCATGTAATACCTGTTCTGAAGTCAGCTATCCTGTCCACTGGCTTATTTGGCAGACAGAAGGCATCTAAGCAAGGCCTAGGATCTAAGTACATGACCTGCCTAAAGGATGTTTCCCAGGCACACTTACAGCTTTTTCCTTCTGAAAACAGTGAGTTTTCAATCTATTCTCCCCGACTTAAAAAAAAAAAAAAAAAAAAAAAAAAAGGGATGAGATACATAAAAAGACTTTAAAATCTATTATTGGTCTCAATTACTTTAACACATCTAGAGCCTTAGCTATTGCATATTCTCGCACTGGACTTACCACAAGTGGAGCCTGGCCCAAGATCTCTTCATCTGACCTTACAATTTTAAAACAACATGACCAAAAAACCCAAACCAAACTAAGCAGCACAAAACAAATCAGTCTTTAATCAGTGTGGTGGTACATGTAAAAGTACTGAGATTCTCCCAAAGACAGGAAGGTGCCTAAGTAACAGATCTATGACACTTGGATGTTCACACACAGATATGGTGCTATTATTTCATATCTCAAATCAAGAGTTGCCTTATATAACTGCAATTTAAAGCTGTCCCCCACAAATTTATTCTTATTGAAAGGAAAAAAAAATTCAACTTCTGTAGCACTGTAAAGTTATTTAGAGAAACAATTTATGAGGTACTGATCCTTCACCAGCAAGTTAATAACTTACACTGAAATCAAACAAAGCCTCAGCTGCATTAAGGAACAAGCAGGTAATTAACAGATTGGCTGGAGGCCAGTAAATCATAATATTTCAACAGCTATGAACTAAGCTTTGCTTGACAAAAAGTAATGATACATGTTAGGTGGAAGAATATGTATCATTATTATCTGGAATTGTTTAGGAGATAGTCAGCAATTCTAAGGTTACAGTTTGGATGGAAAATTCTCCATGAAAAATAATAGGAACTGATTTTATACAGTGCCTTTTATATTAGAGACAACATTGCATTACAAACAACTATTTGGCCCAGGTGCACCATGGCAACTGCATAGGCAAATCTAACAGCCTCTAGGCACTTTGCAACAGCTCACACAAAACCTCATTAATTATTTCAGGAGAAACCAAAGGACCTGAACAAGATTTGGGCTTTGTTTTGCTTGGCTTGGCATCCTGAAAACAGAAACACCTTCTTCTGAGACATTCTCAATTTAAACAGATGAAAAAAAAAAGAAAAATTAAAGGTGGAAAGTGATGCAAATGGATGACGTGCTAAGGGTCACAAATGGGTCAAAGGCAAGTTATCTTCCAGGGTGACCAAAGTGGATGGTGGGGCTTATAAAATGAAGAATAACTTAAGTGGACAGTCAGAAGACCAAAGGTCTTGCTTTTACCATCTCTTCTGGCCCATAGGGTACCATCAGAATACAGCAGACCCCTCAAATTTGCTAGGTGGGCTGCACATGGACTTACGTATGACAGAAAAAACTAAGTCACCAAAGACATTATCTAAGGGCTAGAGGCAGTTAACCCTGCCTCTGTAAATTGAGACATACTAAGAAATGATTGTACAAGTAGCTCACTGAGCTCTGGTGAGTCAGGAAGACCAACAACTCCAGAAAAAAAACATGTGATATGCAACGGGGAGCTGTAGCTTTTTCAAGGAGCACAACTAGAAGCAGAGGAGGCCTGTGCTTTTGGCCACCCAGCTCAGCTGCAGAGCCCCATGGTACCATTTCATGCTTCTGTTATTAGAAGAGATGATGCTAAGATGACAATGACACAAGTGCACTAAAGCCCCAGCTCAGCATGTGAATCTGCATTCCTTGGCATTTACCAGAAATTACCACCTTTCCAATCTGAATATTCTGTGTTAAGCTCCACTCCTCAGAAATAGCTCTGTCTGCTAAATTATCACCTTTTCTATCTGTTAGATTCCTTTCTCATATAACTCCAGTGTCGTTCAGTGAACTAGGGCATGGAGACATAATCTAAAAATCAACTGTTTTATTGTGCAGGAGGGGGAACTCAATGCCGCTGTCAATAACTGCTTCCCAAGTTACTGGGAGCAGTATATGTTCAGTCCAGCAGTGTCTGAAATTACAGCAAGAGTTAATACCCCTCAGCTCCACCGACACCAAGGAAGAGTTACATAAAGAGCTTATTAGCAAGCCATCCCATCTAGGAGTTTCTCACAGGCAGCGTGAATGAAGAAACAAAAGCCCTTCTGAACAATACCCTTCCTTTTAAATGGTGCATCTTCTGCTAGTAACCGGTGAAGTACTTCCCTTTAGTGACTGAATTTGAGGCACCAATTTTAGGGCTTTTAGCTTTTACAAAATTTATTCTAATACAACAAAAATACTGGAAACATTTTACTTTATATTCACCCCTTTGGCAAATATAAAAACTTCCTGTCCCTGTGAGACAGGATATAAGCAGCATATCAAACACAAAAAGGCCTTGGCTGTGAACTAACTAGTTCTGATGTTTTTTTGCAGAAAAGGAGCAAGCATATGATCATACTCAATAGCCCTGCAAATTCAGTTGGGGCAAAAGACTCCACAGAACAGATGCAACTCTTGCAGACTAAGATGAGTGCATAAAAAGGGAATACATTTATAAATGTTACCAATACCTGGGAAAGAAAAGTATACCTTTATTATTCCTATTCTATTATTCCTTCCAATTAGCATTTAAAATATATTCTTTTCCAAGCAGATCTTGAAATCAATCCATGGTTTTTGCTGAAATTCAAATTTGTGACAACTGTCCTTAAATTGTATCATTCAACAACTGTTTTGGCCAACACTAAACCCACTAAAAACTGCTTCAGTATAGTCCTGATCCTTTTCTAATTTTATACAACTTCTAGGTATGCAATCTCTTTCCCTCATTCATTTATTGATTCAGTAGCCTGGTAACCATAATTAACCTGCCAGCAAAATCTATGCATAAGAGAACTCTGCTTAATTAATGACTTGGAGTGCTGGTAGTAATACATATGTGAAATAAATGGTAGATATGCAGAGAATTGCTTGGTTGGCTTGCTACATAAGGCAAACACATTTTTGTCCCAGTATTACTAAAAAACAGCAGTTACCGACAACAAAATGCATAATCTGTATTTATGTGATGTCTCATTTTCTCCTTTGTCTTGCAGAAACTGCAAAAATAAATTTTAACAAACCCATGGCTTTGCAGAGCTGCAGATTGCTAGATTGCATCTCAAACTATTCCCTCTCACCCATATGTTTCCACCTGTGTTATCAGGACTGTTTGCAACTGCTATTCCACATCAATTACAGGGCACTGCAGACATCCCTCTTCTGTCAACTGCAGCTCTGTTTAGCAATTCAGCTACCAGTCCATAATAGTTTTCTAGTTTGTGGCTGGATGCTTGTCTTGCTATGAGGCTTTTTAACTAATTAAAATAGGTCTATCCTTATGCTGCAAATGAGTGGTTTGGCCACTTAAAGAAACACCATCAAAGACAGTGGTGAAAGCAGTTTTATATGAACTTTTGAAAATACAACTTTATATAGTTTGATGACAAGGTTCATTCTATTACTTACTACAGAGACGATAGCATACAAAGGAAGATCAAATTAGAAGCAATTTGAAATGATTTGCACAGAAGCTGGGAATGCACCATGGTGTAAGGGTGCAAAGGATCCAGATGCAAAGATCAGGGTGTAAAAGGGCTTAGCAGCACTTAGTCAATGAGTAATTAATATTTACAGAGCAATTAGGTAGGGTTCCCTACAATTATAACAATGATTAACTATAGATTTGAGGTGGCAACATTCATACTACAATCAATTCATATGCACACACATAAAATCATGTGTACAACCCTTAGTATTTGTGCAAAGGTACCTATCATAAATTCCTCTTGAGTTCAGTGGACTGCTGACATCAAATTGCTTTGTGTTTGCCAGCATGCAAGGGCTGCACCTCGAGAAGTGTGACAACAGGATGGGGTGGGTTGGGGGTATCAGCCTAGGCTTCATTGTTGGTGACAGTTCTTTGAGTATCGCAGACTTGAGGGCTTGCAAGCTCTGAGGTGTCACACTCAGAGGGTTGCTATTCTAAAATTGTTTGTGTAGCCAAGAAAGATCCACCAGCCACAAATCTCTTATACCCAAACCACGACTTCTAAACTATCCATATCAAAGAACATAGGTACGCAGTGGTCCTGAGGCAAATGGATCATCAACACTGGAGCTAGCTGTGTGCTCCCATATGGACCAGACTGGAACTTAGATGCAAAATGACTGTACTTTTGGTAAGGTAATTATATGCTTCCTATAAAGCTGCTGTGCTTCTTTAATCACTATGCTTTGAGCTGTAAACATCATAGAGATCTCAGCCAAGCAGAGGCGAGATTCACTAAACAATTAAATATGAGAAGACGAGGAAGAAACCAATGTGAGAATGAATTAGGAACACTATTCTTTTTTCAGTGCATTGATTCACTATTGAGCTAAAGTGACACAGATAACATTTCTCTTTAAAAAGTTCACACAGAAATTAAACACATGGAAAAGGAAAACGTTTTTCCCACAGACAAAAACCACCACAGAATTTTGCACCCATCGGTGTAACAGCAAAGCAGCCCTGTGCTGTGTCACAGAGAAAACTAGGAGGAGAGAGCTCAAACATAAAGTACTTGCTGCCATCATTTCCATTAAAATCTAAGTGACCTTTTCATGACAAGGCCATGTGGCTTGATGCCACTGTGGGAAGAACCAGGAAGAAGTTTCTCTTTATTTCCTCCTTTTTTTTGCTCTCTGTTTGAAAAATGACAGCTAAAGCTATAATATAACATTTAATCAGCTTTTCTTCTTGCCCTGAGCACACATCTATTATTATTAGGTAACAGTAAGAAAACACTGATTAGGGCACAGACAAAAAAAAAGGAAAAATGCACTGAAGTGCATAACATTAATCCTGACTTTTTTCCCCTGATACACTACTTGTTTTGAATGGTTTTACAGAATAACTTGTCAAATCTAAGCTCCTCACAAATCAAACAAGCTGCTGAAACAAAAGCAGGAAGTCCTACCTGGGCCTTAAATCTGTATTTTCCAGAGTGAGAAGGAATACAAGCTCTCTACAGTAATATATTTGCATTCTATTGAAGTCTGATCTGATACCAGGAATCCCCCAGAGATTCACAAGCCCTTCCTGTAGCGCCACACATTGGCACCAGGGTTGGGTTGGATCCTGGTTTGCAAAGTCCTTGCCTCTCTAACCCCTGATTGCTGATGAAGAATCAAGTGAGTCTCAAACATCAAACCCCTACAGACTCAGCGCTGCTGATCCTTCACAATACATCCATCAGGCAGCCTTTCAAACAACACCTGCTTTCATTGCTTTGCAAGTACAATGTGCCTCACTAACCAAACTTTACTACAGCCTGACGACCAGGGTCTTATACCTACAGCAAACACCTACATTGAAATATAACAAAGGTGAAATAACTGCAGGAGTGTGCAGCTAGCTTTTTCTGCATCCATTACCTGGTCATGGAAGTGAAATGGAGAGGTTTTAACATTAATTTTACTTCTGAAGTTTTAAAATCATATTGTTTAATAATTGTTGTAACTGCCATTGACTTCAAGCTTTTGAATGCAACTTTCTATTTCTTCATTTCCTATCTTCTATTGCTGAAGCATTGATTTCTGACAGAAGGAAAACAAACAGCTTTAAACATGATGGAATACCCCAACTGCTTGCAATTTTAATTGCCGGTCAGCATGTTATCAGACAGACTTTAGTAACAAGATGACTCTATTTCTACATGGAAAAAAAAAAATTGACTAAAAAAATAAGCACCTTTATTAGTATTATATGTCTACAATTGCTGCAGAGGAAAACAAAAAGGAAGCGCTTTTTTTTTTTTTTTTTTTTTTTTTTTAAATCTGTCATTGCATCAGCAATAACAGACTTCATGAAATCACTGCTCCCTACCCCAGAATGAGAAGTATATGGGGCAGGCAGGGAGGCAATATTTGGAAAAGGGTGGTCAGCTGTGCGAAAACAGCAAAGAAGAAGAAATAGTTTCCTACTGTGCTGGCAACCAGCAACCCTACGCTCTTCACCACAGCCAGTCTCCTTCCCCTCAACAAAATGCATTAATAATTCAAGCCAACCTGCAAGTATAACACAACGAGCATGATAAGTTCATACTCATGTCCATGATTAAATATTTTCAGCTAATGCATTTATATTTCAAATTTTGTTTGCCTAAATTGGATTTGCAGTAGCTGGCAACTCATAAAAAAATTAATCATACACTTATTTAAATTGCACAAAATATATTCTCATGCTACTAAAGCACACATCTTTCCTTACAGCCAAGAACAGATTTCCACATAACCATTTTATATCACAGTCTAACAAAAACTTTTGTGTGCCAAGGAAATTTCAGGGCTCATAAAAGTGAGAAACCCCAATTTTGTTAAAAGACAACTAGACTACTAAAATGCATAAATTTCTGAATGAATCAAGCATGCTTTGACACCTACTTGAAAACTTACTTAAAATACTCAGGAGAGTAATCTTGGTCTAAAAGTTGTTTGGAAGTAAGTATCTAAAAGAGGGACAAACAAGAAACCATACAAGGAAATATTAGGATGATAGATAAATTTTTCTAATACTTTATTTTTTAATGTCTTGATAACACAACCTATGTTTATGCTACATACTCTTGTGTATTAATAATTTCCCCTACTTTTAACAGATAAATATTCAACAGATTTTCAAGCAAACAACTGTTAACACAATCCAGAGAAATGGCCAAAGCCTCCCCACCTCCCCCAAACTGCTATTATGTAACTTATGACAGTTTCACTCTTGTTTCTGACTGACCTCCACATCTCTTCTGTTGTCTTAACTTCCATATTTGGGCAGTGGTGAGCTGCAGTAGAAGTTCCTTTGAAGAAACTGGAAATGTAAAACTACAAGACCCGATCTTACCTACTTTATTTCATATTTGGAATAACTACAAGTACATATGCCCTGGCATTTGCACTAATCTAAACCAGAGCGGTCTCATGAAAGCCATGGATTTGCATTGTTTTTTACTATAGTTCTGGCAGTTTAATAGAGTTTGAAGGATGAAAATGAACATGGATATCACAATGTATTGTTCCTCTTAGGAAAAGAGGAGCTTTAGCTACTTGCATCAAGTCTAATCTTGATCTCCAACATCTTCCCACACAAAATAGATCTAAAATTGAAACAATATTCTTGTTAGGCACTTCTTTTTAGCTAAGTTTTCCAGCAGCCGAGAAAGAAGGTCAGATAGTACATTGATATAAAAGGTCTATGGTATAGTTTTCATAAACACATTTCTGTCATTTTTTATTTAATAACACAGTTGAAAAACCCCAAAGGATGCACAAAAAAGGTTATTTTCATTCTTAAAATAATATAGAAGGTGTGAATTAGAATTTTCAAAAGAAATAATCAGCAGCAACAATAATTTTTTGGAAGTTTTTAGCTATCTTGATGAAATAATATGTTAAATCATCAAAAGACACAAAACCCCCTCCCTTGGACTGTCAGAATCAGCTTCAAACCAGACTACAAGCTGCATTTCTGAGTGCTAAATGGGATTTCACATCTGAATTCTCTTACACGGCATAAAAGCAAAACCAATGCTGTCATCCTTGAAAAAAAAATAACATCTATATGAAAAGTCTGGTTATGAGTGAAGATGGCACAGCAGTAATGTCCCAGCTCATAAAAGTGATGAAGAAACAAGTGCATTGATTTCAAAACCTCTCTTTATTAAGGCTATAAAAGAACTTTTAACAGAAAATTTCCAATTAAAAATATTTGTAGGAGGCAATCTAGAGCTTACTGTACAAAACTGAGCGTATATTCTCAAGGGGAATAAACTTCTGTGTGACCACTCTCCTCACAGCAAGGCTGCAGACAGGTAATTAATTTATAGATCTTTGCATTAAGTAGAAATAGGTCTTGTCCATTATCTCTGGAACAGCCCCACAGCACTTCCCTAAGGCTTCAAAAAGGGAGAAGGGTGTAGAGTGAACAGAGAAGTAGAGGCTCAGGGGGACTCCAGACCCCAAATTTGGGACTGTTCAATGTTCTAAACTATTCAAAACCTGATTTTAGTAGCAGATTTGTCTGTGTCTAGTTTCTAGTTACAAAGATAATCAGTACATTACATGACTTTTACCAAAATGCTACAGTTACTGCTCTAGGCCTTCAATTTCAATGTGTTAGAAAAACAAATAGGCCTAAAAGTGCAAAATCAAAGAACTTTTCCCTCTCATTTTGATCTATATTTTTCCTTTTGAAGAAGAGAGACTGGACTTCATCATATATTGAAGTCTACAGTTCAGAAGTGAATTCATGCAAACTAGGTATGAACTGTTTTGTTTAAATTACCTCCTATCTAACCGTACTATATCCCCTTTTAAATTCATGCTAATATGGAAGCATTTTGCCATCCCCCGAGGAGAAGCCAAACCACTTAATCTTTATTGACCAGAAATATTGGCCTCTTCCTTGGGGCCATTTTCCCCATCTAGTTGAAACCCATGCATTCAATAAACAAAACCTTAGATTTAGCACACCTGAGCTTATTCTGAAAGTCTGCTTTTAGAACAGGTTCCCTGTGAAACAAACAAGCAAACCCCCAAGACACAGCCTTGTTCAAATGGTAAAATATTACATGTTGTATCTGCTGCTCTTTGTTCTCAAAACGGTTCAGTGAAAAAGAACCCCAAGAACAATACAGCTGCTGTGAGCACTACTATAAAAAGTGTTCCATTTCAATGTTGCTACTTAACTGGAAATTATCACCCTGCTAAATTTTTCCAAGAAATACGGCCTATAAAAATGTCCTAAGTATATCTAATATATCCTTATTTAAATCAGCCAAGTGTTGGCCAAAAAGAATATCAATACTCTATTTAATTTACAAGCCCTGTCCATACTAAACACTTCATTATCAGGAATAGAAAATATTAGAAGACAGAATGTTCAAATGTGATTTAAATTACTGTACCAATCCCATGCTACCTTATCTGCCAGATGTGCTGGAGATTCCTGATTGGTACACAACATTTTCATTCAAAGTAGTGTGTGCCTGCACTCAGCCTTGTTTAAATCAGTATTGCTAGTGAAGCGTTGGTAAAATGATTAATAAAATTTTATTTTTACTTGCTTAATCTGGATTCATCTTTCATGACCCTACAGTATCCTTACCTACTGGGCTTTGAAGCACAAGAATTATACAAAAGTCAGTCTTTTCAGCTGGCACTTACATCCCTGTTTTAAAAGAAGAGAACTTCTGTCTTCTCCAGCTATCCAGATTTCTTTCTCTGTCCTCATCCATTCTTGACTGAGGCTCTGACAGCATCCCTATACAGAGGAATTCCCAGGCCTGAGCCTTAAATATTGAATATTAGAGAGTTAAAAGCAAACAAATAAACAAACACCTAACCACCCTACATAACAACAACCAAAAAAAAAACCACAATAAAACAAACCCCAAACCAAATGCAACTCCACAACAAACACATATTAGTATGTGTAAGAAAGGACTTTCAAGTAAAATATTTATTTACTCACTGCTTTTTGCTAGTTTACTTCCAAATGTCTCTGTTGGTCATGCCTTAGCTAAGACACTCAGGGTCAAGTTCAGCCAGCCCACTTTAGCACCGTGTGTTTAAGGCAGGATCCTTTCTTTCAAAGAGGTTTGAGGAAAGAACTGCTCTAACTCATGTGATAATACATGACTGCGCCCCTGTGACTATGCTCTCTGTGTTCAGAGTTGAACATCCAGCACTGGAGGATTGTTCTCCCTTGTGAGGAACAGGAACAGCAACGTCCTGATTTCACATGACACTCACTCTCTCACAGACCTGGAAAGATACCTCTGAATCTTTGGTTCACAAGATGCTACACCAAAAAGGCATCAAGCGTGGTTTTGCCAGCCTAGAAAAAAAAAATTGCCTAATGCCTCGCCACCTGCTTGGTACAGTCACCAGAGCTTCTAATGGATTTTGCAAAGGGAGTTTTTGCTTAAAGATGCAATGATTTCTCTGAAAGATTAAAAGGTGACCAAACGGACACCTTTATAAATTAAAGTAATGTTAAAAAAAACCAAACCAAACAAAAAAAACCCCAAACAAACAAAAAAACCCAAAACCCCAAAACAAACACCCCCCTCCCCCACCCCCCCCCCCAAAAAAAAAAAAAAAAAAAAAAAGAGAGAACTAGAGATTCTGGTTCTTTCATTTGTCTTGTTCACAAGGGTCAATGAATACTATCAAGTCACAGCCTATCAACAATTTCCTGGCAGAGAAAAGAAATCTCAGAAATTTGATTTTACAGCTGGCTTCCCAGTCTCAGAAACATCTGATGCTCTTTTAGCAAACCATAATCAATAGTTGTGACTAACTGAAGAAGGTTTCGTTTATGTGATTAATTCCTCCTGTAGCCAACCCAACACCTAACTTCTACAGTTAAAGAGGCTTACCTGGAGGGGCATGAAATAGTAGTTGCTTTAAGCCATGATTCGAGAGATTCCTGCATGCAGCTAGTCCTCACCCCTCTCCATTCTGCCCCCATTGCTACTCCTCATCCCCACTGCCTCCTATTCCAGGATCTGCTTTATGAGCCACATAATTAGTTTACTTTACTTAAAATTTAGCAATTGTGAGAGAAAAGTACAAAGTGTAAGCAGAAGAGCATGAACTCCTGGGGTTCTGTAGAAAAAAAATTCTGAAAACAAAGCAAAGAAGACAGGTTCTTATACCATAAGCAAGAATAAAAGGGGTAAGTGTCATGCTATTTCTCTCAACATGCACTAACCTCGTGCACTGTCCTGTCACACTATCAAGGATGAGAGCACCAAGCCAAGCTGTTCCCATGCCAGCAGTTTGTCAAAGCCTGTATCGTACCTTGGGCAGGTTCAGAGTGGAGGCAAACAGGCCTTGGAGAGTGCCCAGGGAGCTGCACACACAGCACTGCTCTCACTCTCTCCATCTGAATGGCTCCCATGCCACTGGAGAGAAGGGAATTGCACACTGCACTATGCCTGGTGCAAAGATGCTGCCTCCTTCCTGCAGCAAAGGGTCACACTGAGTCATCACTGATGCTGCTCTCCCAGCCACCACAAACCAGTGGGAAAGCCTTTGCAGGGAGACAACCACTGGCCCTCAGGGAGGCATGCATCTGGTTTGAGAGTGAAGAACAGGGACAGGCAGGAAATCAAATTGTATCTCTTTTCCTCCCAGGCATGAGGGGTGCATTTCCTCACACTCAGTGAAAACAACATGCAATGTTTAAAGAGACATTTACTCCCTAACACAGCTGAATTCATCAGGGCATTCCCAGCCTCTCCTCTTCTAAAGAGGAATGACCACCCATTCAACAATAAAATGATGCAATATGTATTTGGGGGAAAAAAACCCAAACCCAAACCTAAATAACAGAACCACCAAACCACTGGTCTGTTAAAACATAAGAATACTAAGAAAGAAATGCTTACATATGAAAAAATATTTAAAATTAACCACACAGAAAATTAAATTTAAAAACAACAACAACAACAACAACAACAAAACCCCAACCCATAAAAAATAATTAAAGGTAACCTTAAAGTTACTATTCCAGTCCATAAGAGACATGCTGCAAATTTTAATAATATTGTTTGGAACATCAGTCATTTTGCTCTTGCTGAAATTCATTTTTGATAATGCAATACTAACATCTCAGGAATTATATTAAATTTCTACTTTGTATTAAAGTAGAATTGTATTAGCATGGTACAGTGTGTGTATCTCTGCTGGGATTACTTTCACGCTGAAAAAAACCAGCGTTATTTTTCTATTACTGATATAAGTTATCTATTTTGACACTGGAAAATATATTTCACTACACTATAAACTAACAAAATCTCTCATCTAAGAGGATATCACTAAAGTTTCCCTCCTGGTGTACTCTCAATTCCAGGCCAGCAGACAGTCTGCTAATTTCTTTTTGCACAAACTCATTTGATTTGCAGATACCTGTGAGCCCTTATACTAGTTAGCATGTCCAGTTCAATTATTCTTGCTCAATCTTCGACCAAACTATTGGGAAATCTGCCTGTAGAAAGAACAAAAGATTGCAGCTGACAGACCTATACCTTTCTGAACAAAACTCAAGCGGCCTCCTTCCAGCATCTCTCCTCATTCAGTCTTTCCATTTGGCTACCAGTAACACCCTGAGAGAGTGAGTCCCATGGCAGCTTGGAGGGATAAAGAAATGGGGAATTAGAGTTACATTTATATTCAAACATATCTGTACTTTACTGACATGATTTTCCAAAGCACTCAACCTCATCCTAACATTTGTTTCTCAGTTTAAGAAGTGGGATCACTGGTTTCTATTCACCTTTCACATTGATGAGTCACCTAGAACATCCTTCAGCTGGCCCTAAACCTCCAGTTTCTTGTCAGGGTATGAAAGAAATGAGCTCTAACAGGGATTTAAAAGGGGAATAGAAAGTATGCACCTTATCTGATAAAATCTGCCTTTTGCTACAAGCTGCAAACAGTTTCAGCTATGAGTCAGGGAGGTTATCAAAGACAGGCCAGGAATCATGCCTCTCACTAATGGATCAAAACTGTGACTAGCAAACACTGGTACTCCAGCAAAATCCAGGTTTTAGCCACATAATTACTTCAATTCACTCCAGAGGGTACGTTTCCAAACACAAACCCTAATTTGCTGTTGCAGAATGATGTGTAATTTGCAGCGCATTCTGCACTGGTTCCAAAGCCAACCAACACACCTCCATGTGCTGAAGCGACACATCCCACCACACCTGCAGAGTAAGGGAGATTCCATAAAAAGAGATTAAATTCTTAAACAGTTGGTATGAAAAGCAGCCATGGACATTAAGTTTGGGACTGGTACATGCACACCGTGTGGGTTCATGCTGCCCTCAAGGACATTTTTTTTTTTTTTTTCTTTTGCAATAACACCAGAATTGGGAAGAAGATAGGAAACTTGAATATATTCTAGAAAAGCTACTAGCAGTCACTTGGGGAGCAGCAAATGACTCCTTAGAGCCAAGCAGCAGCTTTCTGTGAAGCCTGCCCTTGGCAGTAGGTGTCACTGCAAGGCAGAGGTACAGCAATTAGTAAATTATTGGGGAACAGACAAGAACAGAAGCAGGCAAAGATGCTTCGTGGTATGCAGGAAGAACGTGCACATTGCTGACAGCTGGTGGCTGTGCACTCCTCTTGTGCTAAGTGTTTGGGCTGCAAACATGATCAAAAAGCAGACTGCAAGTGTACACCTGCCTAAAAAACCCCATGGAAACTCTTACTATTAAGGTAACAGCTTGCATAGCAGGATTCTTTATGTTTAGTTTTCCACTTACTGAGTGCTCAGTCCTCTCGACACATTAAAGAGCTTACTGCTATTCAGTAAAAACAGAACTCCATGCAGCACCTAGTTGTTTAATCCTCCACGATCAGATGCAAACTACCCAAATAGTGCCTTTAAGTTATTGCAGTGGGACCTTTAAGGATGAATTCATGCATGAATTCCTGTCACTCTAGTGTCCAGCCACCGCAGGTTATGGATATTTCATCTTCTAGGGAGCAGTGTCAGCTGGGTTACACTCAGCACAAAACACGAGCTATAGACACCTCTGCTCAGCTCTTGTGTGTCATTTCAGCCACAGGCTGGTATTAGAGATCACCATTTTTTTGATCCTCTTCAAGTCCTTTAGGATTCTGTAATATGCTTCTCTTCACACTGTAGAGAAATTGCAGAGGCTGATGTATCTGTGAGAGAAGACTTTTTCCAGAAGGGTTTTCAGCCTGCTGTCAAGTAGTCTCTCCCTTCTACTCTTTCATGCTTGAAATATTAGCCTTCAGTTGCCACTGACACAAAAAAAGCATTTTCTGCTTCAGCATTGAGGCATTTTACAAAGAAACTGCCAGCTAAATTAAGAACTAATCTTTTCCTACAAGTCTAACAAGGCAAGAGAAGTATTTAAATAATGACAAAGAAAGAAAAATACTATCTCATAGTCCAGAGATTCCTAAAACTACAGTGCCATGATTTACTTTGAAGAGGGCTGTTGCTGCTAAGAACAGATCCTACAAGGTCTTGACTTCCCCAAATGGCTTTAAGCCAGAGATATAAAAGTCAGTGCTCTTATCACCACTATGAAAATCTACTACTAGAGGGGCTAACTTAGTTTTAAAAGAACACTTAGAAAGCAGATATACACTATGGTAAGCAAAGGTTGTGCAGAGACCTGAAATAGGCACTGGGGCAACCGCCGAATGTGTTGAGTACCTGCAGTGTCAGCCTGGCAGAAGGTCCAGATCAGCAGACTGCTGACTGCTGAGCAAACTGAGCAAGGAGGGGTTTCCAGCCATTGCCTGGATGAAGCCAGTAAAATAGCTTTTCATCAAGGAATGCCCTTAAAGCTGCATGTAGAGCATACTTGGGGTTTTCTGTTTGTTTGTTTTTGTTGTTGTTTTGTTTTGGTTTTTGTTGTTTTGTTTTGTTACTTTAAAAAACAGAAACCACTTCTACAGCAAAGGTTTTATACTGCCCTCTCTGAAGCACACTCACAGTTTTCCTGCAGGGAGAAGTATAAGAACTTGGAGTGTGAAAACACAAGTTACTCCTCCTCCAATGAGGCACTGAGGTACTATTTCACTCTGCCACCAGAGCTGATACCACCATGCCATGGTAGTAGTTAGTGACACTAAAACAAACCAGACTGCAGGGCATCAGGGAAGCAAAGTACTTTGCTACATCTTTTACTCTTTTCGCTCTTCCACCCCCTCACCTTTTATATGAACAGAAGCTTGGCCTAAGACTTTTTGTGCTTACAGTGACTGGCACATCAACCCTCTCCAGATACCACCTTAATAAAAACAAGACAGACAAAGCAGAGAGAAAATAGATAACATAATATCTACAAACACATAATACCCACTGGAAGCAACCTGCTAATGCCAATCCCTAATGCAGCAGTACTCTCTTACTTATGACTGTACACTATCTAATAAAATACAACCTCTGGGAAAGGAACTCATCATCTCCTTCTGTTCCTCTGTGCAAGCAAGACCTCTTGTTTACCAGTTCAGCAAAGATCCTGAGCTGTGACCAGAAAAAAAGGTGCCCAAATTATTTACTGTGCTGAGGACTGTACCCAGACTGTTACCAGTGAGGCAGGAGGTGATGGGCTCATTGCTCTACTCCTGCAATAGTTTTCACCAGCAGTACTTGGTCTGTGACCCAAGGAAGGTGTGCAGCTACAGCAGGGGTGGGTGCAGGCAAAGCAAGCATAGGAGAGCCCTGCAGACAGTGCTCAGGCGTGGGGAATGGGACACTTGACTGCTATCTCCATCTTAGGAGGCAGAAGTCAAGCCTGAACTCTGAAAATACAAACCAAACCAGGGGAGATGCAACAGCAGCTTATATATATCTGCACTGTGAAGCAGCTTTAGAGGGGGAAAGAAAAGAAAACCCTGTAGACTGCAGTAAGGGAAGAATAAGGTTATAAAAGGTTTTACGTCCATAAAGCATAACATCAAGGTAGTGATTACAGTCCAAACAGGCACCAATTGTATTTAATTTTATACATATACATATACATATACATATACATATACATATACATATACATATACATATACATATACATATTTAATAGAATGAAAGAACTGCATGGCCTGTTAAACTTTGATTTTCCTTGGGCTTAAGAAATGGTCATCTGTATTAATAACAGGCACATATTGCTTGCAATATGCCTCTGTCAGACAAGTTTTGGGGCAATCTGTTTCAAAAACATATTTAGTAGCAGAATCAAAAAACATTTGCAAACTGAATGCTTCTGTTTTAAAAGGCTTGACTTTTAGAGAAGTGTTTGTGGTAACATATGGAAATGTAATCACAATGTAAGGAAAAAAGGAGAGTGGAATGTGTGCAGTGAGAAAGAAACGTTCAAAATGTTCAATATGCTCAGTACACTGTTGCTTGAAATATTAAAGAATATTAAATTTCCACCTGGGTTTTTATTTACTAATTCATGGCAACATTAAACCAGTCTTTTTAGTAGTTTTGTCATTTAAAAATATTCTTCTCCACTTTTGTCTAGTAGCATGGACTGTTTTAGAAACAGTTTTATGCAATCAAAGAGCAAAGCACACCTAAAAGCAAAACTAGACTTTGCTACTGTAATTGCCATAATATCAGAAATGTGCCTTGTGGGTGGCCAAGGGACCTCTCATGTTCTTGTGACATGGTCCATAGCTTGGCCCATGTCCTGACCTGACTGGAGCTCCATAATAAAGTGAGCAGTGCTGTGCTAAATGTAATTCTCCTACAAATTCATCGTGTGAAGTTCTAGCAGGTGTCCTACTGCTAGAACAGAGAAGTTTCGGCTTCAGCTCATGCGCATCCATACAGCTACAGCTATTTAAAATCCCACTGCCGAGAGGCATGTGTGCACTGTTTGTTCATACTGCATGTCCTCAAGTTCTCATTTTAACACCATCTGTTATTGCACCAAAGTCCAAATGATTTTTAACAAAGACAGAATGTTCAAACCAAACAGTGAAAAGACAGCTGAAAAGTCCATAAACGTACATCTCCAAGATATCTGTCTAACCTGAAAAGACATGTTAATAAAATTCAGGACAAGTAAGGTACAAGAGGCTACAGAATTTTTTTTCCCCCCCCACAAAATCATCTTAAAATATCCATTAAAAAAATGGTTCATCTCAACTCTATTTATGGGTATACATCATCTGTATCAAAAAGCTGTTAAGCCCTTCACAATAAGAAAAACTGAGCATGCGTGGCTTTTAGTAACATCCATGGTATCTTTCTTTAGTGAGGTTTTTATGTTATTAACCTTCAGTTGAGATCAGTTACTTCAACTGTGCCTTCTGCACACATTCACTAGTCTTCTCAGCAAGCATATACTCCTTTTACTCAATATTAACACAAATCAAATGCTTTTCTCACATAAGTGTTAAATTTGGTGCCACATCTTGGCTACATAAATGCCAGAAGTCAAGAAGCATCAGAAATTACTGCTTCAGAACAAGCATTTATCTTGTTATATTTGAGATACTACAAACTGAGCAGTATCTTTTCAGTCTTTAAACTGCATTATAAATGAAACTGCACCTCAGGTTCAGGAGAGTTGGATAAGCAAAAACAAGCAAATTATTACAAAATTGAAAATGATTGGGAAATAAAATGTATGTACTATAAATTTTCTTACAGAAACTCTCCTTTGCTTTTCAACTTAAAACAGAGCAATGAAAAACAGACTGAAGGATACACTCCATGTCTTTTGAATGCACAACTAAGCAGTAATATCTGAGAAACAGCCAAAATCAAACTTCAACCAAAATCCTCAATTTCTTCTGATAAATTAAGCTATGGAGTTTGTTATTTGGATCGCGTGGTGGGATATAACTGGATAAAGGAGGAAAAGAATTAATCCAATTCCACCTACTCCCCATTCAACATAAATATATTGCAAGCCTCAAGTTACCCATGTGTGAACCCTATAGTACTCCTAGTTTTCACATGGATGCTCCCAAATCTCCCTTTCTACTCTATAATATTCAGCTCTCCTTGAATCTCTCTAGTCAAACTACTATTAACACAGAAGGAAAACAAATATTTAAATCTCACTCCTAATAATCAGATCTGAATAAATAAAAACACACCATTTAATCATTCGCCTGAAATAAGAATGACAGTAATACAGACACAGAGAAAGTCTAAGTAAATAATTTTTTGTTGTTGTTGTTATTTTTTTACTCACCCCCAAATGGAGGGGGACCACTTAATAGTGCTTTCATCTACCACGTGAGAGCTATGTGGTAATCCCAAATATATGAAAATAAATCCTTTATTTCACCTCTTCTTCCTCCATGCTCTTTGCTTTTACGGTGGTTGTAACTTTGCTTCTCATAAAGAGCAACAGAGAATGCAGACCAAATGAAGCAAAGTCAGCATTATCCAAAAAAACGAAATCTCACCACAGAAGGGAAAGTTATCAGCAAGCTTAAAACCCATCTAAAATTAACACACAAATCCACTTCCCAGCAGTCCTGCAGTAGACTCAAAGCCAATTCCCTCAAGGACTGCTCAACTTAGAAAAGTGGATAAGGGAAAAAACGAGGAGAAATAAGTGAGTCTCTGTGTGTACATTTATGTACATAATTTATTATTAGCATAGTCACTGAGCAAGCAAATTTAAATATACAGCTTTAGCACGTTAAGTCTTGTGAGTTTTAAATGTAGAATTTCCACCACAGCTTCCAAGTCATTAATATAAGCATCTCAGAAAGAAAAAAAATACATGTATTAAGAACTAGATCAATGAGAACTTTACTAAAGACCTATTCCAAAAGCAACAGGATATTTCAGACAAGTTTAGCAGTCAAAAATTAATTTCCAAGTGAAAGAAAATGGAAAAAAAAAAAAATCATAGCTCATGTAGATCTAGCAGTGTGTCTTTTCCGTTGGAACCTACTATTATAATTCTGATATCCCCTTCCTTGGAAAGAGTAAATCTTTTGACTCCACTAGAATCTTTAGGGAGCATGCTAAATAAACCAACAAAAAAGACCCTGAAAAATACACCAAGCCAAGTTCTGAACTTTTTATTTATGCATGTACATACAAATTGACTCTATGCACATTAACGTTGTATAGACATATACGCTACTAAGTTAAAAATATTTTTAGCATTCTTTTTAACAAGAGAAAAACCTTTCTATATTTATGTAAGCTTCTTGTGGAAGCAGAGATAGATATTTGTTGTCAGTATAGTATCTTTTTCAACGGCAAGTGTTCTTTCAGAAATATTTTTATTAATCTTTTAGCTATATGGATCTTGATATTAACTGTGGTAAAATTCAAGGTAATTGATTATGCTTAACTATTTGAAGAATATTAGTATAGCGATATTTATTTATGAGACAGCACAACAAGGAAAACAAAACTCAAGTGAAAGATCTGTTTTTTCAACAGTGTTCCTGAAAATTATTTTTGAATTATACATTTTCAGTATGGTGGCGAAACTCACCAGTGTGACACCACTCCATGAGAAGGGCTGGAAGAAGGATCCAGGAAACTACCATCCTGTCAGCCTGACCTAAGTGTCCGGGAAGGTTATGGAACAGATTATCTTGAGTGCAAGCACATGGCACTTACAGGTCAAACAGGGGATCAGACCCAGCCAGCACAGGTTTAGGAAAGACATGTCTTGCCTGAGCAACCAGATCTTCTCTTATGACCAGATGACCTGCCGGGGAGATGAGGGGAAGGCTGTGGATGTTGTCTAACTAGACATCAGGAAACTTTTGAAACTGTTTCCCATGACATTCTCCTAGGGAAGCTGGCACATCAAGGCTTGGATGGGTGCACTCTTTGCTGGATTAGGAACCGTCTGGATGACTCAGCCCAGAGAGTCATGGCAAATGGTCCTGCATCCAGTTGGTGGCCAGTCACCAGTGGTGTCCCGCAGGGATTTGTTTTGGGCCTAGTCCTGTTTAATATCCTTGTCAATCATCCAGATGAAGGGGTTGAGTCATTCATAGATGACACCAAGTCAATCTGCTGGAGGGTAGGAAGCCTCCGCTGAGGGATTTGGACAGGCTGTATTGATGGGACAAGACCAACAGTATGATGTTCAACATAGCCAAGTGCCAGGACCTACAGTTTGGCCACAGCAACCCCAGGCAGTGCTAAAAGGCTACTGCACACAGTGGCTGGAAAGCTGCCTGTCGGGGAAGGACCAGGGGGTGTTGGTCAACAGCAGCTGAACATGAGCCAGTGTGTGCCCAGGCAGCCAAGCAGGCCAATGGCATCCTGGCCTGGACCAGCAATGGTGTGGCCAGCAGGACCAGGGCAGTGGTTATTCGCCTGTACTTAGTACTGGTGAGGCTGCACCTCAAATCCTGTGTCCAGTTTTGGGCCCCTCACTACCAGAAAGCTACTGAGGTGATGAAGCATGTTCAGAGAAAGGCAGCAAAGCTGGTGAAGTGTCTGGCACATCTTATAAGGAGCAGTTGAGGGAGATGAGGTGGTTTGGCCTGGAGAATAGAAGGCTCAGGGGAGACCTCATCACTTGCTACAGCTCCCTGAAATGAGGTTGTAGCCAGGTGGGGGTCAGCCTTTTCTCCCAGGTAACAGGATGAGAGGACATAACTCTCAAGTTGTGCCCGTGAAGGTTCAGGATGGACATCAGGAACAACTTCTTCATGGAAAGGGTTGCTAAATTTTGGAATGGACTGCTCAGGCAGGTGGTGAGGTCGTCACCTGGAGCTGTTCAAGAAACAACTGGAAGCAGCACTTTCTGCCATGGTCTGATTGACAAAGTGAGGATTGGTAGAAGGTTAGACTCAATGATGTTAGAGGTCCTTTCCAACTTAAATGATTCTGTGATTCTGGTTATTAAAAGTTATTAAAAAATACTGTAAGTTGTCATTACAAAGAGTATACCACACAGATCAGTCTCAATCAAGGTTTCCCTACAACAGACACTTCCCCATGATGCAAGGGAACAGAAATGGCTTAAAGTGCACGGCTCCAAAGGGTTCATTCTGCAGTTAAGCATTAACAAACTGCTACCACCATGAAGTCAAATTTAGGTCAGATCTTGAAAATCATTCACATCAGTACCACTTGCACACATGCAGAGCCTCACAGAATCCTCCTTGGGATGATGTAGGCGGAGACCTCTGCGGTGGTCTGCAACTAACACATTGCCCAAAGCACACTGGCCCAGAGACTGAGTACCCAACACCGGTTCCCGGATGAGAGCACAAAACAATCCAGTACCTAAGTAACCACAGCCATTTCACACTTCACCATACACGTCAAACAAACACCATCCTTAATTAAGGTCATGGCAGAGAAGCAACACCAAGTCATTTTCATGCTCTGTAGCAAGCTTAGATGAACTATGCTCTCCATCTGTGATTTGAAAGCAAGAGACAAGAATTTGAAAAAAAAAAAAAAAAATCATCTATTATTAAGTTCAATAAAAACACATGAATGAACATAGCTTCAAGAGCCCCTTGCTCACTCAAAAGCAAATTTTTTTTTATGAGCTATCATGCCTGTTTAGGAAACTTAGAGTTTGTTGCTGTTGTTAGAAAAAATAAATAGATATAACCACAACTCCAAAACAAACCCTAGTAAGCTGAAATTTTCCATCCAGCCTGACAGGATATTCTTACTGGGTGCCAGGGGCAAGCGAAGCACAGTTAAGTCCCAAACATCATCCACTCTTTCCCAACTCTGCTGCCCCAACCACACAGTTAATATTTGGCTGCTGGTACACTCTGATGGGGATGTGGTCATGCATCTTTTCCATTCTTTTCCTTACTTTCTCACTTCCCCCACCACATCATTCAATTCTGTGTCATGATCATTTTGTTTGTTTGTATGAGCACAGAGCAAGTGAACTGAACCCATATCGTCAATTAAACCAAAGTCAATTTGGAGAGAAATACAGAAGGTTAATTAACTGCTAATGATTTTGGCATTTATTTGGGTTAGTCCCTAAACTTAATTTATTGATGTGACAGTATATCAATGTACCACGATTTATAAAAGACACTTGAAAAGCAAAAAGGTTGGTCATGCATCATTCAGGGTTGCACGCTAAAAAAATGTACAGGTGTAATAAAAGCTGTTTTAAAGGAACACTCTAAGATTACAAACATTGAATTTCACAGCTGAAACAACATATCAGAGGAGACTTGCTCTGAGAGCCAGCTAAGCCTCACGCAGCCACAGAGTATCCTTCTCTGCTAGCAAACTGTAAGTAGTTAAGTTCCTAAATACACCTTTAGAAACATAGTGTCAGGCTGCCACTTCTAAAACACTCGCAGAGGTAATTTCATGGCATACCTTGATGCGCTGTTTTTTCATACCTGCTAGTAGCACTGAAAATCAGGGACATGCAAAATCAATAGATCTGAATGAAAACTGCTCTTTCTATGAGTACAACATAAGCTATGGCACAGACAGTACAAGCCAGGAAATTTATTTCAAGTTAACTTTCATGTGAGAAATTAAGCCAACTGTGACAACGGCATGAGAGGATAAATAAATGATTCTCAACCACTTTCAGTCACGGGTCAATCTTTTAGTCTGAAGTACTCCATCACAGTCAGGTCAGGCTTCTCAGAAGCACAAGTACAGATCACAGCATGAGTCAAGGAAAGCACTTCTTGTTACTGAGGTGGGAAGGGAAAACAGCATGACTTGGATGAAAACCTGCAAGTTGGCTTTGCATAGCACGTAGGACTTAAAAAAAGAGCAAAATTAAGATCCAAAACTAAGTTTACTCCACAAAGGAATACAGGTACTTTCTCACCAGTTTTAGACTTAATACATTCACTGTCTATCTACAGAGGTGAAAGCTGAGATTAACAAGTAACACATTGGTGCTCAACACAACATGGGGAGAAGGAAGCACACTGCCATTCATTTATGCACCAAAATCTTAATTAAGCTTCTAAACAAAAGCCTTTTGAGATTCCAGCTTAAAATGATGGAAGGCATACATGAACACTTCCTGTTACAAGGGTCACGCAGAGGGAGTATAGGAGATATGCAACCTCAGGTAGAAGCATTTGTCTGACTGCAGCCCTTTTCTCACTCTAAGACCACTATTACAACTCCACATTGTAAATTCCAAAGGATTAACTCAATCATGAATACTGTAGTCAGGATATTCAGAGCAAACAAAAAACCCCCAAAACTTTGGCACATTTTAGCAGACAACCTGCAGTGCAAATGCAGAAAGGGTAAGAAAGAGACTGAGATAGCAATCAGCATTTTTTGCAGTGATCCAGTGGACCGAATAAAAGATAATTAACTTAGTAGTGAACTTTCACCCAATCTGTTTGTCACTAACAGGCTGCAACCAAAACAAAGGTAAATGGAAGATGATGATAGGAAATCATTCAGTAAAGTACTTCAAAAATAGCCCTATTGGTACTGAACATATTCAAAGATGCGTGGAGCTTATCAAATACCTTGAACCAAATGATACAATAAATATATGATTAATAAAATTTGTTTTTATTAGGAAGAACACCTCAGAGAAGAGGAGTTTTGCCTTGTGGAAAACAACTAAGTTTGTAGCCAGGCCAAGAACCCCTGCAGGAAAACCACAAGTGAGCAGAGTGACACTGGGAGAATCGGTGCATATGAGCTTGGAACACTGATCATGCCATTAATATGTGGATAGCAGGAATATACGCGTTTCTATCAAAGCCCTACTAAACAGACCATACCTGTTTAAAAAAAAATTTGAACACAAAGAATAACAAGCTTGTTTATGCAGCATGAGGATGAAACTGAGAGTACTGAGCTACAGTCTGCTACTCTTCTACAGCTGTATTACTTGTGTGACTCCAGGGAAGTCATTTCACACTTTGACCTTTTACTTTCCTTCCAATTCAGAGTACTTAAGCGTACTTAGTAGTAATAACAAATTGTTGCTATTTAATATGCACTGTTATGTAGCAATAATTATCCCTGAAATGATACATACAGAAAAAAACCCTTAATATATACCATGCCAAAACCAAGTTTTTATTGGCCAGAAACTTGTGAAGGATTAGTGCTGCACCAAATGCAGCACAAGGGCTGAACAGACTGCAGTTCTCATTTCATTCTGTGGTATCCCAAGGCAACTGTCAGGAGAGCTTCAGATGATTTCTTTCACACTTGAGGTCTCTACCTGTCAGCTCCGCAGCTTCAGTGTTGCTCCTGTGTTAGTGATACCATGCTACCATGTAACACTGACTGCGCAGCCACAGTCACGCATTCTCCCAGCTGCAAAGAAAGCAGTGGTGGCTGTTTAATCCAAAGTGAAAATAAGCTGAACACCTGCTTACTCCTGTCTTCATTGTGAGAGGCAGAGCAGCTGAAGGATCACAGCAATGCTGAGTCTCATCATCCCTTAACTCCCCCAGATACAGAAGGATGATGCATCTCGTGGTGCTCTGCACAGAGAAATTGTGGGTTTGCTTGTCAGGTGAATGCAGGATTTTGTCTGAGACGATGAGGAATAGATGTCACACATTACCATCACCTGAATGACAAATGGCTGCAAAATTTTACTTCTCATCCTCCTCAGTGTACCTGAACCCACAGCTACCCAAACCAAACCAACTTTTGGCTGTTCAGTGACACTTTTCTTCACATCTAATCCAGGACACAGATGTGAGTGAAACGGAGCTCCAAACCCAGAGAACAGCAACTACTGTCTTGTTCCTTTCTGGAAATGGAGGAGTGTGGAAGGAAAGACAAAGAAAAAAAGAGAAAAGGTTGTTTTTATGATTCTTATGCCAGCTGTCTCTGGTAAATTCTCTTCCTAAGAGAAATCCCTGAAGTTTTCACACCAGGCTTTTACATGTTGTTTTAACATGGTCTAACTTAGTCTCTCAATACACCCCTGAGTGCTCCCAAGTTTCATGACATGCTGTAGTAGTGGACAATAACATGTCTGAAAAGAAACAATGGTATAGAAAAGGTGGAAGTGCTTTGCTTGCAGGTTTCAGACATTATTGGATATGTTTTATTGATCCAGCCACGCAGAGCTCTGAGCTGCTATCAGCAGCAACCACTCAAGGCCAACACCATAGAAATGGAAAATAATAGAAGCTTGAAGACCATTTTGCCATTTTGAAAATCCTTCAGTTCAAAACTCTATCTTCCTATTTGCTACAAGCTTATTTTGAAAACCAAAAGCCATTTTTTCACTTGCTGCTCCTGCCTCTCTTCTCCTTTTGATCACTGCACAGCAATAGCATTCCAGATCCACTGGAATGTAAAGGTGGTGCTTCTTTCTCCTTAGATCTACAGTAACTGTCAGGTTACTTTCTCTCTTCCTTTTAAAAACAAATGAACAAAAACTCCCCAAAAATAGTCTAAAGCAAAACTACCACAAATGTTGGGGAGATAAATTAGAAGCAGTTTGATTTATCTCCCTCACTACAATGCATACTGCTTTGACTACTAGTAAAATTACCTCCTTGCAAAACAATGAAAAGTGCAGGAAGAAGGCTGTGGCAGAAATATGCAACCTACTTTTGAAGTTTAGTCAGCTTAGGAAAAACTGGCAGCCAAGCCTCAGAAGTAAGTGATATGGCTTTTGTCATTACATTCACTTAGCCACCATGCATATTTATTTTCATCTTAAAACCTTATATCTCAAATGTTTAAGGAAGGAAAAAGTAAAAAAAAAGCCCAGTAAATTTATCCTTAGCTGTAATTGAAAGTGAAACTTCAGACCTGGCCAGCCAGCCAGCTCCGCAGCAGCTGAAGCTCTCCTGGATGGAGGAAATCAGATACTTGAAACTGCCTCAGCAATTAATATCTTTACAACACACAGCAATGACAATGAAAACACATCACCCCCAAGGTATATCCTTTGACAGTATATATATGACATATACTACCACTTGCTACAAATTAGTCATATAATACTGCTGTGCTACTGTGCCCTCTGGATCTCTGATCCTAGTACCTTCAACAGATCTGTAAGAGAAGGAAGAAACCAGGACTCGTCAGACTCCTGTCAGTGTTGCAGAATGGAAATGAAGGAAAAGGAGGAGCCGGCAAAGAGATGTGTGAGACTACAGCTCAAGAAGGTTTATTAATTGCAAAGCTGTGCTGGCTCTGCAAGAGAGCATCACACACAACTACATTCTTCCCACCACACCAAAAGGTTTGATCAATCAGCTCTGCCAGTTTATTTAAAGAGCAGTATTAGCATACAGAGAGTCACCACAACTCCCTTCTGATTTATTAGCAATTTCTATTGATTAGGATTTATTAGGACTTCTGTGGGTCCTTGAGAAGTAGCTTGAAATAGCACAGAAAGTTTTATAAGCATGTATCCCTTCTCTTATACATGATAATAGCAAAAAGAGCATGCACAGAAAGTTTCAGTGGGGCTTAGATTGGTAAAGGAGCAGAAGTGTGGAACTAGAAAACAAACAGCCTGATTATAGAAGAGGCTGAGACTCTGCTCTTCAATGAAGCTCTTTTTCTCAAAACTGTCTGCTTATAATAATCTCCTATTGCTAATGAAACCTTCTGCATGCCCCTATATTAATTTTTTAAAATGACACTCAACCCAAAGTTTGCTCTTAACAATTTCTTGCTAGGTACTCATCTTTCCTAATCAACAGTAGCAGACACCTCCAGTTTCCTAAGTGAAAGAACATACTTAGAGGATAAAGCTGGGTCTTTTCTGTCTCAATCGTCAGAACAATAATTATCCTCTGATCCTCTTGAAGATATCATCCACCTAAATTATTGACTGAAACACTGACATTTTTTTCATTCTCCTACTCTTCATATATCAAGTGAAGACAGCCTAATGGTATGTGGCAGATTTTGTTTTCTTACTTTTTATGAAATACGGGGTAGTTTTATTTGGCAAGAGGTATTGACCTGAGTTGCTGAATAAATCATTGAATGGTTCGGGTTGAGAGGGACTTTAAAGATCTAGTTCCAACCCCCGTGCCATGGGCAGGTACACCTTTCATTAGATGAGGTTGCTCAAAGTTTTATCCAACCTAGCCTTGAGCACGCCCACAATTTCTCTGGACAAACAGTTCCAGTGCTACACCACCTTCCAAGTAAAATGGTTCTTCCTAACATCTAATCTAAACCTGCCCTTTCATTTAAAACCACTGCCCCTTGTCCAGTCACTATCTGCCCTTATAAAAGTCCCTCCTCCTCCTTTATTTATGCCCCTGTAATGTACTGGAAGGCTGCAATGAGGTCTCCCTAAAGCCTTCTCTTCTCCATGGTGAATGATATGAATTTTGTGCCAGGGTAAAGGAGAAGAGGAGGAAGACAGAGCTGGCATCCAGAGCTGAGAAAGCTCTTACAGAGAAACAGGGTAGTCAGTCCTCTTAGTGCTCAAAACTGAGGAACAAGATACTGCATTATCACTTTTTATACCATGTCCAGACAGAAAACTGGGGTTACACGGTAACAGACATATATTAAAGCATGAAGAAAAGATCTTCCATGAGACTTGCACCTTTGGCATGTGCTTTACTACCTTTAGTTCTTTCAGCTACAGAAATTGAGGGACAGATACACAGGGGAGTAGCTGTGAAAAAGAGCTAGCATTCAAGCCTTCATAGCAGGTACCGACCATCATTCAAAGATTCTCAGCAGCAGGGAAAGAAAATAAATAAATTGAACAAAAAGCTGCCAGCAGGTTATATATGCTTTTACAGCCAATGGCAGTGGTCATGCTTTAAGTGTGTCCTTACCCACCATGACAAGTGAGCATGTTTTCTCTCCAAATAGATTTTTCCCTTCAACAGGACCACATGAGAACCAGTAAGCCAACTGATGCAGAAGCTGGTAACTTAGGAACAACATACATGTGAACTGGATAAAACAAGACAAGATGCCAACTAGAGATTCAGCTGTTGCACTTAAATACAGATAACTAAAAATGCTAATTATATATATATTCAAGCTCATACTAACATTATAACATTTCAAGCTCTCAAGGCACCTTGTGGTGGAAGGTCTGCAGATGCTTAACAAGACAAATGCAGCCTGTTTGCTCCGGCTGCTCTAAACACAGTGAATTTCCCCAGGTCCCCATTTTAATCTCAGACCCATTTTGTTTCTCCTGCAGACAGCCATCTGCTCCTATCATTAGCATGTTTCTCTGCATCTAAGGAAAGGAAGCCTTTAAGATAAAAGTTTTTCCAGATGAGGGTTTCTTCCGTGTTTGCCCCTCTTTTTGTCCTCAAGGATAGAAAGTGTTGATGAAAGGAGTGCAAGGTGCTGTGTGTACTAGCAGCAACACGCAAGATCTGCTTTTGCCCTGAGTACTGCAAGAAAAACATCCAAATCCTCAGACAGGCAGTTTTTTGTGCATTGGAGATGCCTTAGAGACAGTTTTCATAACTTTCCTGATTTCACTGCTGATGTTTTCTACTTTTTACCCTATCTCTTTTTCTCTGATAATTTCATAAACCCATTTTAATAGTCCCTCAAAAGATATAAAGAAGAAACCAAATTTTAGGTTCCCTCAATATCATACTCCCAGTTTGATCTTAGAAATAATCAGGGATTTTACACCATGGTACACATCCAATGCCAACATATGTAACCACAGAGTCCTGCTTCTTGTCACCCAGACTCCATGTATTGGTGACACTTGTAACCAAAAGATAAATGGCAAAGTCAACTCCAAAAACTGAGTATCTCCTTGTGTTTTCCTGGCATTAGACTGAAGGGCAATTATTCAAATGCGCTCCCACATTTCAAACTTATGTATGGTTTCAAGGAAGAAATTACCAGTCATCTTCACTCTTACGGAACAGCAGGTTCCACTGGAATCCACTCTTCATTGAAAGCACTTGATAGATTGGTTACTGTGCATGTAAAAAAGATGAAACTTCTCTGAAATACGCCTCAGCTAAAGCACAATCACCCCCACGAAAGCCTAACACTTTGGTCTTTGTATGTTCTGAAATGTCTTCTTGGCACTGCCAAATCTGAACTCTCCTCGCATCAGAAACTCCTAGAACACTGCCAGCTGGAGACAAGGAGGAATACGTCTTTTTGTTGCTCACTCTGCATATATTTCTGATACCACTGAATGCTTATGACCAAATCTTGTTTAACATTATCATGCAGCCACAAAAGACCCTTGAAATTCCCCTGAGAGAATTATGGAAAATATAAGCAGATGCATGACAGTTTACAATTAAAGCATTCAAGCAATCAGAATTACAGAATCTAGATGTAATACTTGAAATAAACATTAACAAAGAAATGCACTGTCTTAGTCTCAATATAAACATTTGCTTTAATTGTGCCAAGCTATTTATAATATTAATATTTATAGGTTATAACTAAAATCTAGTGCTTGGTGTAAACTAGGAGGTTTGATTTGTTTATTCTTTATATCACTGCACATATTTTTTTACATAACTGGCTAAGATTTACTTACTTATGTAGTGTCTAGCTGAAAACCTGGGCACTCCCTCTAGAAGAGAAAGGCTATAATTTTTGTTTGCTGTTGTCAGTTGTACTACACAGTATTCCCATGGACGCTTATATTTTTCTGATGTTACTATTTTTTATGCCATTCATAAACTGAGATCATGTGGATGCCATCAGTAAAGAATCAGGTAACCAGTTCAGTCTGGCCATATACCTAAGCTGGGAGTGAGATGAAATGTTTGTAATCTTCTGCTTCTATTAAAATGAGAACCTGCACAGTCGCCTTCTGTCTGTCACATGAGAAACATTTATAATATTATCACTCCTTCTCTTCTATGTTGCATTTCCTTCAGAATTGACTATTAGAGCTAATACCACATCTGGGAGCCAGAATTTTTTTTATCTAAGTTCCATTAAACTTGCTTCATACACAAATCAGATTGATTGAGTCACTCATTATATTTATATTAAATCTCATACTCACTTATTCAGCATTGGCTTTTTATATAGCTAACTGGAATTTAGTCCCTTTGTACAGCTATTAAGATGTTCCTATGAAGATTACAGCATAAGTGGAAGCAATAGGGTATGAGTACACTCTACAACTCACTCCATCTATTTATGTGCTGACTATGAGTTTGGAAACTCCCATGAACATTAATGTGTACTATGTACACAAAAAGACACTGTCCTGATGAGATATTTAGCCTCCTCAAATTGCAAAGGCATAAATCACCTGCTTCAGCCACAGAAACCCCAGAGAACTCAGTATTACGGAAATAAGGGGAATTTGTATTTCCTACTCAATTTTATGAAGATGGCCCACAAAAGTTATGGTAGATAAAACCAGCTAGAAGTGGTGAGCTTGATGCGTGATCAGTAGACTGACTGTAGTCCCATTATTGGCAAAAAATGTGATTATTTTATATGAATACACATTTTGATATTGTGCATATTAAGCATTCCTTTCTGAGGCCTAGGTTGTCTTATTTTTTTAGGAGCACTAAGAGCCCTCAATACTCAATAACATTAGTGAAGAACTATTGAGATGTTTTGCACTGCTATCAAGAAATCAAATTAAGGTCAAAAATCCAAAGATGAATGCTCTGCTAGCTGCTTCAGTTACTAGAATAAGCAGGAAGAACCAGCATGAGTCATTCTTGCAGCAATACACTTTGGCATGTTTAGTAGATATACAACAACTTCCTTTGCCCCCCACTTATCTCCTTCAACCCCTATATTTATTTTAAAAGAGTTTATTAATTGCAGATTAGTTTTGTCATTCTTGTGAGTCTCAGTCTATTCAATTCTAACACTGATAACATACATTCAGTATTCACTTACATACATAAAATGTACATAAGCTAAACCAAGATATTTGAAAAGCATTTTCACAAACACCCTACTCACTGCTCTAACATCTCTTCTACACTGGCAGAGAAGAGGGGCATTTGATTGATTTATACCCCACTTTCAAATCCTCTTGTCACCAGGCAAAATGCCATAGACGAGTCAGTGCAAGGAAAAAAAAAAAAAAACGGACTGGAAGTTCTCCTATGGTTTTGAGTCTGGAAGCTGGGATAGTATCTTCGTAACTCTGATAAAATCAATTACTATACTGCAAAGTTGCAATTTTGCATATGTTATTCAGTGAGTCTGATAAAAACCTTCCCCAACGCCTACATCTACTAAAATGTTTCTTTCTTAACACCATATATACAGTCACAGATGTTTTCCTCCAATGGTTCAGTAGCATTTTTAGTATTTGGTGAGACATACCACCTTTTTGAGAATTACTAGGCTAATATGATGCTCTTACAGTAATGATATTAGGTGCTCAATGTGTAAGCCCAGCCTCATTGCTGCTTGGCTTACACCACTCTGTCAGGAAAAAGGGGACATATTAAAGGGATTATTCTCTTCTGAGTCTTAAAGAAGAAAAGCTCCCTCATGAGTGACAGCTTTATTGCTGCACACATACAGGTGCGTGGTACCTGTTGGTGAAGCACAGCTTTGCCAGCCCCGTGAGAAATGAGAATCCTTTAGAGGGTAAATTTCCAGCTGTAGCTGCTTTCAACAGATTCTTAACAGGGGTGTAAAATCTATTATAATTTTAAGTAGAGAAGACTCACAATGGAGACTGAAGGAGGAGAAGGAAAGATAAGAGCTCCTTCTGGGTTTGGCTGCCAGCAAGGTCAGAGCAAAGAGAGGGACACAACATTAGCAATGCAAAACAGCTGCAGAAGTCACTTCCCTCACTGCTCTGCACTTGAGTCTTCGAAAATCATCCCAGGTAACATCTACTCATTGACACTTACAGCTTGAAAGGATGGCTTTTTAGAAACAGAGCAGGGTGAATTACAAAAGAGTGATTTTCTGCTACTTCTTCATTTTGTTATGTGCGGTATTATATACAAGAACATACACATAAAGCCTTTTTCATTCAAAGCAACATCAGGATAACTAGGCAGAGTACCATTCCCTCTTGCTCCATAGCTCTGAGGGGTCCAAGTGAGCACAACCAGTTGCTTTTGTGAGTGTAGCATCTTGTCTGACGGCACACATACAGCTTCTGCAAAATTCAGCCACTGAATGAAAATGCTAGAACACATTTAAAATAATAAAGTGAGCCAAGAGGGGGTATAAAATTTTCATATGAGACATTCCAGTGGGCAATAGCAAATTTTAAGGGCTTGTCCACCAAATGACTACCAAAGGAGCAATTCTCTACTATGCATAGAATCATATTAAGTTGACTTTATTTTTGTACCTACTGGCAATTACTAAATCTTCAGGTAGCACACCTCTCTTGCACACTCAAATCCCTAATGAACAGTGGAATCTCACTTGGATTCTCCCCAGAAAAAATTAACTCACAGAATAAATGCTAACACAAAAGACTGAGACAGAGACCAACCACATCCCATATTTTCCACTATGCTAGTAGTTCACTAGTAGTAGAAATTAAAACAAAGCACTTCCATATTTCACAGGAATAATAAAAAACCCCCCTTCTTTTATATATATTAAAAAAAAAAAAAAAAAAAAAAAGCGCCAACTCCCCACATATGAAGGACAAACTCAGTTATAGTTAAACTACAGAAGCACAACAGTGCACACCATATCAGGGTATTTCCTAAGCTAGGATTGGCGCCAGCCCTCCATTCTCTGTGCCCTAACTTTAATTTTCACTTTTCCTGCATAGAATTAGAAAGAAAAGGAGTAAGTAATCAGGGATACCATCAGTTTGTTTTGTTTTTTGTGATTTAGGTTTTTTGGGGTTTTTGCTTTTATCTTTCACTACAAGCTTTAGTTTTGCTAAGGAAGCCTTTTGTAGAATGGAGAAGGATCAATCAGATAATGTACAATAATATACAACAATATCTAAAAGCCTGCATTATTATACTCAATTATATTATTGTGTCCTAACTTCCATTATGATCTTCTGCTACAGGTTTTAATTATTTCAAGAAACAATGAGATCAGAGATCATAAAAAAACCTAAAAGATAAATCAGACTTCTTTTAGAATAGAAAGGTTTTAAAAGAGAGCTTTCCACTTCATCTCAGAGAACAGAGAACTCTTCCTTCTTTTTCTTCTAAAGAGAACATTATGCACATTATTGTTATGGGTTTTTGTTGCCATTGGTCAGGTTACACAAAATTTCATTACAATACTTCACTCTCTCTATCCACTTGCACTTAGCACACATCGATTTTCAGCCCATCTTTTTAAAGGAGGGTCAGCCATCGCAGCTCTGTTTTATCTGTTTTCATCAATACTGGTGTGAACATGTATCACATTTGAGAAAAACAACAAAAAAACGATGTGCTGGTTATTTACTGTTACAGAGGAGAGTGAGGAAGGAAAATGGCAACCATGCAATGCCGGTAGTTGTCTTAAGGAATAAAACTTCTAAAAACTCATTGTAGCTGACAATGTGTTTTCTACAAGATGGGTCTTCTGGGGTCCAGTTGAAAACTTATGCTATAATTTCAGTGAGACACTAGGTGGAAAACTCCTCTCACCTAGGAACATCACTCTCTCAACTAGCTACCTATATTCACAAAGCCTAGTGCACCTTATTATTTTGATACTTCTATCCTTCTCTCAACATAAATACAAATTGATCAATCAATTAAAAACTAGCTTTGAAAGAAAATCAGCATAATCACATATCTGTTACGTGATGTAACTTCCCATGGAAGTAGAAGGAACAGGCTATTTTATTAATTTCAGCAGTTAACAGTAGCTGGCACAAAGAACTGCAACATCATCCCCACACACAGGCACAATGCACCTTGGCTTGTACACCTGGACTAGTCTTGTGGAGCAACAGCATTGTTTATGTGAAAGGATGAACTGTGGTGTAGTCAAGGGCAGACTGTAGATAATACTTTGCACTGAGCTATGGCCAGATCAATCCAATGCTTTACTCTTCACCCTAACTGCAAAATTTCTGCACAGCCAACTTTGTGGGGGTCTCTTATTTTATTTTCTTTTCTTTAACAGACATCTATCTGACAGTGTTTTCCACTATTCAAGAAAAATATCCATATTGCCAGACTTCCTTCTCATTTTGCACTGGCATTCACTAACAATGATCCATTAAGGAAAATGTCCTGTATCTGTAAATAAACCAGCTAGGTTCCTTAACAGCCTACTAATTTGCTTGATTTCAGTTATCATTAGCCTGTCTCAGATTGCAACTTTTCACAGAATCACTTTGCCCCTAACTCAGCCTTGCAACCCTTGGGCCTGCTTTCAGGCAGCCCAGCTGCGTCCCCTTCCCCCTAGTTTAAAGCCCTCTCAACCTAGTTTAAAGCCCTCTCAACAAGTTCTGCCAGTTCATGAGCTAAGAATCTTTTGCCCTTAACAGAGAGATGTATCCCATTTGGTTCCAGCAGAGCAGGTGCTGTAAAAATCAGAATTTTAAAATTAAATTTTATTTGATGTTATTAAGAATCTTTTAATGTATCACCTAGTGGCTTTTCACAACTTAAACTTATTTTTGGCATTAAGCAACCACTAGCCAAAATACAAGTATCTAAATTATTATCTTTTCCAGGTAGGAGAAACTTAACATCATTAAAAGGGGAGTATCTTGTGATTCTTGTCTTAGGTGTGGGTTTTGCTTATTTTCCTATTTGTTGATGATTTAAATATATATATGTAGAAATTTTCCATGGCTCAAAGTTGCTTAGTGATGGAAATGACTTGGACCAATGGAAGAAGCACTTTAGGAAGTTGCTCAACAAAAGAATATTCCACAAATGGGTATAAGGATTGCTAGAGTATGGAAAGCCTTATGCTACCCTACCACAACATGTACATAAGAGAAAACATAAATGAAAACTGTAAATTTCTATCCATTGGCATGCATAATCTTTTAATACTGGGTATCTCAAGTACCACTGACTTAGTAAGCAGATAAATTATTTTAAGTTAGAAATTTTCTAGGTAATTACTGCACTCCTTATTGTATGTGGATTCATGGAAAAGAGTTTGCGCTATCCAGTGTATACACCTTACCAAAGTATTTTTTTACAAATGTGGGAATATTAAGTGCTACATTAAAAACTGCATAGGTTCTGACTTGCCAGTGCTCCAACTCACAAGCTGCTGAAGTCACCCAAGCACCCAAGCACCCTGTTGCAGGACTGGTGCAACAGGGAACTGAAGTGTAAATTGGATCTCAGCACTCACAGCACTCTTTGTGTATGATCAGCCTTTACCCCAACAAGCCTGTCTTTCATAATCACCGGCACCGTGATGACTGTCATCTACTGGCATCAGACAAGCTTATTTAATATTTTACTGAGTTAATCCAGGTGCATAAATAATCTACACACACTTCCTTCATCATGGAGGTAAGGCAGACACAAATTTGTGAATAATTATGGTTGCATAAATTATGGTTGCATATACTGCAACAAGTTAACCATAAAAGCCAAATTAGTTCACTCATGATTTCCCTGTGGGAAATCTGTTCATTTTTGGAAGCAAGACTGTGATTCCTTATAGAGGGTGTAAGCATTATTTTAAAGCTGACATTAAAACTCGTACCCATTGTAATAAATAACCCCTTACAGTAACATAGTGACTGAGAAGGTACTAGCTAGTTGAAAAGCTGACTGTGTTCCTGAGAAGTCCATTTAAATAGGAATCCCATCTTCTTTTCCAGTTATCAATTAAGATGCAAGGATCTGACCTTAAGCAGAAGTCACGGCCATCTCTGGTGTAAGCATCCAGTGACTACTCAAGCATGATACCAATTTGTGAGTTAATTCGTGGTGAGTGAATGCAAGGTTCTCCAGGGAGAAGCCTGAAACATCCAGGTATTAACGATTTAGGAAGCATAATGTGAATGAAAGGGTGGCCATGTGTGAGGAAGAGCTGTATTGTCAGAAGCCAGGCTGAGGGCACGCAGGGCATATAAAAAACGAATGCTCATGGCAAGCCTCTATGCGTCAGACGGAAGGAAAGCAGAAAAAATCCCTGGTTTTACAAGTATCAAGGGGAATAAAGGTTCAATTACACATACTGACCCTGATTCATCCTACCTAACTGATCCTAAAAATCTCTGCACAGCAATCAGAAGGACCAGGTAGGAGACTACCCAACAGGGTGAGTTGGGTCAGTACATTAGTGTCAGCACTCTGAATCACCTTTCTGGAGGTGTCTCTGCCTCTCCCTTCATCCCTTCACCAGGAAAGACCCCTGGACAGATAATGCGGGTGCTTCAAATCAAGGGGTGTTAAAAAGTGGTATTTTCAAGAAAAGATCAGTGCTTCTGTAGCAGTAATGTCCTTTGTGATTGCCATCATCACGAATGATCCTACTGCAACATAGAAGAGATAGTTCAGTAATACCAGTACATGATCACAGTGATTACAACAGTAAATGGGAAAAGATAAAAGGAACATGCTTGTGTTTAGTCTTGCTATGGTGTGGCAAAGCTGGATCAGCTATGAATTTTTTTTTTCTTCCAAAAAACCAGAATAAGGTTGTTTTCACACAAGTTATTTTCTGGAAGATATAAGCATTACCTTGAAGCTGAAACTAAAACTTGTACCCATTGTAATATATACCCTTCACAATGACATAGTGACTGAGAAGTTATTAGCTTCAGTTAAAAAGCTGACATTCATAGCAGAGCCTACATTTTCTATAGCATTGTTTCCTAAAGTTGTTTTCTTTTCCATACCAAAGGCCCTTTCACCCCTCACCATAAATTTGCTTCACATGAAAACACTTAACTAGGTACTTAATGTGCTACTTCTCCCATAATCTCACCTGAGAAGGGATGGTAAGCATGACAAAAATGCAGCATTAGAACCAGCAGAATAAATGAGTTTCAGGATCATGGCATCCCTGGAAGTCAGTTCAACTTACAAACCAATGAATCAAAAAACTCCTGCTTTTTGATTCATTGGTTGGTAAGCTGACATTCCCAGGACACAAAAGACATTCCCCTAAGACTGTAGGTTTTTCTTTCTCACACAGTAGCTGATACTGACACTGGATTCTTCCTTTATTCTTTGGACATGTGTGTTTTCTACTAAACAGTGTTTCTTAACCCAGCTGCTCAAGAATAAAGTAAACCTCCTTGTGTCTTCTCCCTTTCCCCAGAAGTATGTCACCAGTTCCTGCTACAGAAGTCTCCTGTTACCTGAGGAAGCCAGCTAACCCAAACCCTCTTAAAGAGGTAATTTACCCTGCTGCAGACCCAAATCCTATTGATGTCCCGTGTCATGAACCTGTTCTGGTAGCAGAAGAGGAGACCCAAAAGGCCCCTTTGAGCACACAGGACCCATTTTGATAGAACAGAGCAGATTTCAATCTGGTTTAAGCCCTACTTCCCAGGTTTACTTGTCTCAATAAAATCACAAAATTCTAGCATTGCCCCTGTCCTCCTGCATTCAAGGGAGATGATGTTTCTGTACTATTTAAAATTCTTCATCCAGCTAGCCTTTCATTACTACTTTTGGACCATATTCTGTAATTACGTTAGGTGCCTGTTTATTCAAAACACCCACCCACCTCTCTATGCCTCCCTTTGTGTCAAGCTGCCAGCTTGTCTCTGTTCAGCTGATTCCCATTATCTGGCTTACCCATCATCTGAATATATTTAGTCTCACCCAAGTAGTTTTGATTATCAAGACTTTACTATGGTCTAATTAGTGACATTTTTATTACTAATTTGTCACTCAGACGCTTTCAGTCACATAAAAAAATTCCTGCCAGCTTCTCTGAAATTGCTGTGTGCCTGCAGTCTTTTTCCTTTCACACAAGATCAGCTAAGCAATTTGATTTTGCTAGATCTTTGGAGGACTTTTAAAGAAACACTTACGAAAATAATTTTAAGTTGAAGGAGACTTTTGAGCACCACAAAGAGGATTAACAGCCCAAAGAATTAGTAAGTAGTATTCCACTTCTCAGATAAAGGTTTGAATATCACCAAGAAGGACATAAAAAAGCACTTGACACCTTTAATTCCTTCTCATTTTATTTCTGAAGGTATGAAAGTGGTTGAATCATTACAGAGTGACACTTCCTCACACATGAACTATCAGTCAGCAGCAGCTCAGTGGTAGTTCCTAAAAGTTTTCCACATATGTGGTTGGCTTGCCATGTGACTGCCTGAGGAGCTGTAACACTATTCCAAAACAAGCAGGAGAGGTGAGGCTGGACCTTGGGAAAGGCTGCCAAACTCTACCTGAAACTCAGCCTTGCACCTCAATAGAGACATCAGAACAAAACACTGCATTTTGTATCTCTGTCTTGAGCTCTCGTAGTGTGTCCGTCCTTCCAACGGAATGGAAGATGAGGTTTACCCCCATGCATTCTACAACCCATCGCTCAAGCTGACCAAATTCAGGCCCTATCACTGCATCTGCCTTCATCATGTTCGGATCTTTTCAACCACTAGATTTAAATCCAAGGTGTAAGCTTTCCAGAACAGCACACACTGGTTAAGGGAGACAATTTCTGGAGACATGATACAGCTGTAAATGGTATTTAAAACTACTAACTCAATATTACACTTGTTTTAACCAAAATCAGTCCTGAAATTTAGAATGCAGCCACACATTGCTTGCCAAGGACTAATAAACAATGGCAATATGCATCTTATAAAACAAACTGCTTGTGCCTTTAACTGTTAATTACATAGATAGATCCTATTATAAATAATTCTGAACTAATTCATGAACCAGATGGCTTTTAGCAAATCAGAATTTATTACTCTTTTATGAGCTACATATAAAAATGTAACTTTGAAATAAGGAATGGGAAAGACCTGAAGCAGTTGACCATATCTGTTTTCCATTATGGCATCTTTGAAGTTAGGGTGAGGGAGGGAAGAAATAAAGTGTCTTATTAATGCTGCATAGACTGCTCATCCTATTGGAAACTTCTCCCGTCTTCTCCTAAGGAAGGATAACTCACACAAAGCTTCACCGTATTGGAGAGTGATGAGGTCTATCAGCAAGGGCAGTGAAGGCAGCTGATACATTCACATCTTTCTGAAACTGTGACTGAAATCAAGGAAACAACTACTTTTGCCATTAGTAGGAAAAGGACTTTTGTCTCAAATGCCTATGGCTGCACATAAAAGCGAATGCTGTAAAATAGCTGAATAAATACCTTGGTATCATACTTTAGTTTATTAATTACTTCCTCATGAATCTACTGAAAAGATTTAAAATTCTCAGTGACACAAATGTAATTTATTTTCAGCTCAAGACATCAGTATTTGTTTACATTTCTAAAGTTTTTACATTAGAGATTTTGACAAGGTTGCAGCCTGTACATTCAAAGGCTATCCATGGCACAGGAGCATAGGAGAGGGTTAACTTTCAAACATGCCAATAAAATCCATTTCACAAGTCTTACAGCCTAAATAATATCAGTGGGCAATGAACTGGAATTCACACTCCTTTGGAACCTTAATAGATTAAACTCCAACAGAAAGTTGGCAGATAAAAAAAGTTGAGATTGAAAAATGGCTCCTAACATTCAGGATTCCTTTTACTGCATTCCTCCAAAGAATTCTTATCCAAGGCAACTGTTACTTGGGAAGGTGTTGCTGTTTGGGGTTTGTCTGGATGAGGATTTTTGTGGAAACCTGAGATTCTACAATCATGCAAATTAGTGATTTATGCTCCTACACAAGCTGACATCCAGAATGATACATCAGCTCATCACCCACAGTCCATCATACTTCAAGGAGATAGGCATCAAGCCAAGATTTAATGAAGTCACAGAAAAGCTAACCAATGGTTACAAAACTTGCAGTCTTTTGCAAACAAAGGCTCAAAGAAGATTTATCCACCTCCATTTTCTAAACATAAATAACTCATACAAAAAAAAGAAGAATACCACATAGCTATACACAACCTTCACAACTGATGAAGGCTTTTGGCCGCTTGCTTTATCACACTCAAACATGCTACATAAGTCTTGAAACCATAAACTTTGATAATCATCACTTCTTGAACAGATCTCAATGACCACCATGCACAAAAAGAAGACTCCTGATATACGGATACTCACATCTTAACATGACAGGATCTTTTCTCAACTTTCATTTGTAAATCAGGAAAATAAAGTCTGGGGACCTCAAGTAGATAAACATGTATTTTTACATGATTTGAGTAGGATTTTCCAAAGAATTGAAAGCTACAGAACTTGCCAATTTTAAATGGCATAACTTCTCCAGGCTACTTTGAGAAAGTATTCCTTATGCTTATTTATGCGTGGGTATACTGCAACTTCAGCATTTTTCCTGGAATGCCCAAATGTCATATATTCTCCAAGAAAATATAGCGCGTCAAACTTCACATTCAGCTTCTCCCTCAGCTGCTTTTAGCATGGATTCAGAATGCCTTTTACAAACAAAATAAGCCTGTGCTACAGCATTACCAATAGACAGAAACAACATCCTGAACAAACATTGCTATAATACAAGTAAATGAATGGTTGGTTTTCAGTCCCTAGTGGACACAGTGGCAATTTGTTTATTTTAGCACTATATTTCAAATGCTGAATGAACAGATTGTACTCCTAACTGATTGCAGAAAAACAAATCATTCTACTCCCAAAGGAGCAGACTCAAATGATTTTTAACCTCTTCATATGGAGAGGTTTCCTAAACCAAAGCTCAAAATTCTTCAGTCTGTATAAGAGTGGATTTGCCTCTAATGAGAGCATTATTTCTTACCATTCTCTGATCCCAAAGACTTCAGCAAGAAATTATCAAATCCACTGATATCCAGTATCTACTAGGGTCTAAAAATGACTTCTATCTCACATCTGAATGTCTACAGTGGCTTTTCCCTCTCAGTAAGAAGAAAACAACACCCAGACAAGTTCCTCTTTTCCAGGTTCAACAAATGTGTCTATTAATGAAGGAAAACACATCATTAGGCCTCCTTCAGACCACTATACTAATTCATGGGAAACAGTGATATTCTTCTTTCATGTTAAAATCCTAGGAAAAGTATCACAAACAAACTAGGAGTAAGAGGATTAATAGTCTTTAAACACCCTAAACCATTCTGACCAAAATCTTTCGTTTCTTTTTAGCAGTGCATTCAGTTTGTAGGCAATGATTGTGCCATTCTTCTGGACCTGGGAAGGAGCTGGATAGTTCTTTACTGCAAACACAACATATAAAATGTAAATTTGTTGCCCTAAAGTGTCTTCAAAATCCTTTTTCTTAACCTTTTCTGGCTAGTAATATGAATTATCAAGTACAGCATCCTGCACTACCTTCATAAAGGAGTGGCTCATGGTTTGATGCTACTGCACCAGCAAGGACAAAGGTTCAGTGTGCAGTTATTCATGCTATTATAAGCAGTCCCAGTGGGACAAGGAAAAAAAAACCTAAAAAAAAAACAAAAAACAAAAAAAACAGAAAAAAAACCAAAACAAAAAAACCCAAAAAACCAAAAAAAAAAAAAAAAAGCCAAACAAAACACTTCAAAGCCCCCACAAAAAATCCCCTCCCCACAACCCTACTAAGATTTGCAGCAGACTTCAACAAATTTTTCACACCTCTAAATTTAATATCTAAATGAGAACAGCACCAGTATGCCCTTGCAATATAAAAGAAAACTGTTTTAGTAAAGACTTATTATGCTAATAACACTAGAGCCTACCTATTGTCCCACACATTTTCAAAAAGGACGCTGTATATGTATATTCAAATTGCCATAGATGAACAATGGGTCACAAACAAAACTTAAAATCTTGAACTGTGTCAGCCAAATTGATAGTGCATTTATTATTTCTACCCTTTCTTATGCATTTTGGCATAGTCAGTTCTGCTGCCAAAGCATTTCTAAAAGGTGAATATAAAGGATATGAAGCACTGTAATCACTGAATGAAATATGAGTGATGCATTAACTCTCACTCAATTCTACAGATCTAAAGAAAAAACAACAAAATTAAATGCATGACTTAGAAGTAGCCTTAAACACTAAACTGATCCTAAATTCACCAAGGAAAGTAGACTTCACAAATAACTGCTAGGAGCATTAGCAATCTCCCTCCCAGACAAAAGGTCAGCTCTGGATGTCTTGTTAATATGTATCTGAGTTTTACAAAGTCCTAATGAGAATGTTGCTCTCTGACAAAGGTGCCTAGGCCTACAGAAAAAGAGGTGGTCAAGGAAAACGACAACCACAGCATGTTCAGAGTTAGATGACAGCTTTGCAGTCTCCAGGGCCTTACCCTTATTGTCCCTCTCCTGTTGCTAAATAGAGAAAGAAAGCTTGACACTTTCTTTCTAGGGCTAATGGGCTAATGGGCAAGAGTTGAGAGTAGAAGACAACACTGAGATTAAATAGAGCAGACTAACTGTAGTCTCCCACAGAATTTACTTGCCTCTTTTTTTGCACTACAGTGGCCAAGGAAACAGAGGAGAAAATAACCTGACAACTGGGCTCCTATTCAGGCCTCCACACCTCCTCAATTATAGGTACCTAGCAGATATATCTAAATTAATACAGCAATCCAGAAGACAATTCAGATCTCTGTCCATTGACTGAGGAAAATACTGGCATTAACCCAGGAAACTAATAAACTTCAGCTAAATATCCCAAGTTAAGAGAAATGTAACTGGAAGACCCAGTGCACTACTAGTTAAGCCACTTTAAACCTTGTCAGTGTGAAATTTAGTAGACACTTATTATGCTTCATGCACCCTCTTATGGGTTCTCATCTCCTTCAGGAAGCAAAGAGAAAGACAGATTCACAAAAATACATTAAAAAAAAAAAAAAAAAAAAAAAAAAAAAAAAGGGGAAATAGTAACTTTTATTCAACAGTTGATAAGATCACAGTTATTATAACACCACCAAGGACAAAGTATAGAGAAATTAGAAGAACCAGTCTACTTCCTTAATATGCTAATATTCTCAGGAATTAAATTTGGCTACAATCCCTCTTGTTCTTCCCCCCTCCCTAAAAATGATGGATTATACATTATTTCTCTACGTACTTGGGCATGTTGCTCACCCTTCTCTTTCTGTTCATGTCTTTTCTCACTTTCTGGTCCCACCAGAATTTCTAAAACAGTTATTCAACTTCAGAAAACAAATCAAAAAGCACAGTCTCTGAATCTCTGAATAAGCATGGAAGCAAACCAAAACAGACTGTTCTGTGAGATATTCAGAGGGTTCAACTTGCTCAAAGTTCTTTGCAAGACTACTACTACTACCAACAGCAGCTTCTTCTGATGGTCTAAAGCCTTTTCTGCAATGTAAATACACTTTTTGATACCTCAGTTAAACAGAGTTGACACATGACTATATCATGCTAATGGCAATTCATTTGACAATGACCAAATGTTGTAACTTCTTGAGCACATTTTCCTGATATTAATCACTTTCTCTAGAAACCTCATCGGCAATCATATTTCAGATCTGTAATTACTGCACATCTGTTTAGTTATGGAAAGATTTAAGTCTGAATGACCACAGAGGCTCCTTCAAAGGCAGCATCCATCAAAAGAGGACACAATTTTTCACATTTACAACTGGGAAAGAAAAAAAACCATAAAAATTAGAAATAATTTCTATACTACTCTTGTGATACAGGCTTACCTAGAAAATTCTTCTGAGTGCTAAAATTCTTCAAGCTTGGAAGCTTTTAGAGAATGAGAAACTATACTGCACTGCTGCTTTGTAAAGGTTCATTTGTAGTCATGCTCTGTACAAGGAATAAGGGACTTAATATTTATCCTCCTAGGAACAGAAGGTCTAATTCTCATTCCCTTTATCTTGGATTAGCTGTCAAGACAGTAAGTGGGCTGTTCAAACATCCAGTGTTTTCAGTGGTTTCAAATCAAGATGAAACATAGGCCAAGCCATTAAGATGTGCCGCATGATTCCATGTCTCAGCTGTTCAGCTTCTCTCCCAGTCCTGGGTGGGTAAAAGGGAAGGTTAGGAAACCAGAGTCCATTTAAGATGGTAGTTTAGACATCCAAAACCAAGAGACAATGAAAGTATTTTACTTCTGGTACGATATGGACCAGACACTGCAACTTATATCACTTTTGCATTGTACCTTGAAGGACTTCAATATCCAAAGGACACACCTCAATCCTATATCAAAACATGAGCTGTGTTGTTTTGTTGAACCATGTATTTTCACAGGCTAAATAACTTACTCATATGTCTTTGAAGAAATCTGAAGTTTATTAGTAATGTGCAGAATTAGCATATTCCCAGGTTAATTTTAAGTCATTGTGATAGCACGTTACGAATTCATGTTCTTTCTTAGGACACTTATGTTGCCAAATAGGTCAGTCTAGATGCATTCTAAGTCTTTCCAATTCTTGCACTTCAAAATGTTTGGGGCCTCTTCAAAGACTTCAAATACAGCCCCGTTTCTCTTTTCCCTCTCAAAAGAAACACATTTCAAGTGTGCTGTTCTGTTACTCTCCAGTTTAACCTGACAATCAATCACTCATAGCTAATTACGCCTCAGGAACACCAAGCTAATACTGTGGACAACTATGGCCTACTAGAAGCTAGGGCCTAAAGCTAAGGGTTTGTTGCAGGCAACATCAAGAAGCTTGAAAGACAAGTGCATGTTCAGACAAGGGAAAACTTAGTTACCTGCTTAATGACTTACACTGCCAGAAACAGAACTCCCAATGAGCCAGACCTTGGGCTCTGAACATAAGCAGCAAGGGTTTGAAGGAGCTGGGGTTTTTCAAAAGAAAATCCAACACAATGATACTCATACTCTAAAGTACCAAATTATTTCAGTGCTAAAGCAGCTGACATTCAACCAACATTGATTCTTGTAGCCACAAGAATAGACCTTATCCAGAACATCCAAGATAACTTTAAGCTTTATTTCAGTAAAAAGAGAGGGAGACCCTCTCTAAAGAAAGAATTTTATGGAGGTCTGAGCCAAATTAATTCAAAGTAACTGAGGGAAAATTGATATCAATAGCTTCTACATCAGGCTGTGCTAGTCATAAAAGCTTCCAACAATGGAAGATGATAATAAAACACCCCTAAAAATTATAGGTTGTCCCCATTATTTCTGAGGTCAGTGGAATTTTCCCCAATGAAAAACCTATGACAATGTTTTGCTTCTGTTCCAATGTGATTCACTGTCAATGAAACCAAAGACCAGCTGATATACATCACCATTGTCTCCTCAGAGTATTAGACAAAGAATTGTTAACTTGTAAGAAAAAAAGATGTTAATAGCCACAACATTTGTTCCCCTTCTATGTGCTACATTTTTGGCTAACATTTAACCAATTAACATTAAAAAAAAATCCTACTATGCTGTTTTCTAAGTGCAAATGCTTTCTAAATTACTATTTTAGTAACACATTTATATGATGCTGAAATTTAACAAAACAGTCTACTGTACAAAAGAGGAGAGACAATGAGTAGAGCAGGAAAGTTAGCTATTTTCTGACTTACATGAATTTACAATTAAATTTTAATACTTGATAACATGGATGAGCACGAAACAGCATGTAAACCACTGAGGTGAGGAAACCAGCACTATCCAACATCCATATTCTCAAACTACTGCTGTCCACTCAGGCACTGAACACAGTGAAGGATCCACACTCCATCAGCCAAGTAGCTAAAAAATACTAGCATAGTCTCAACATATTACAGATGAGTTAAACTGTTCACTGGCTGAGTTACTCATAATTGCAATCATGGTAATAAAGTAATAAAAACTTTAAAAATTCTGCAAATACAACAAGACTCACGCAAATTAAAAAGACAAAATTCACTTTTAAAAAGTAATCACCATTTGAAATTACCACTGGATAAAGGTGGGCCACTTGTACCACTGTGGGCTTCTTGGGACTTCTTTTTCTTTTCTTTTCCATTTTTAAAAATTTTTAATGTCCTTATTATTATTAAAAAAAAAAGGTTTGTCTGCCCTAAGGCAGCCCTGGAGTAAGAGAAAAAGGAAGACTATAACACAGTGGTTTGATCAAAAGGCCATCACAGTCAGTGAGAAGACCCTGACACTGGCAACCCTAGAAAACATCCATATTTTACAAGACCTTACACTTCACCCTAGTAATGGATTCATGCTAAGCTCTAGCTATGAAAATAATACTTTTGCCCTGTAGTAAGTCCCAGGGAAACAATATTTTTAAATGCTTTTCACTGTGTAGCTTGAGGCAGTGAAAATCCAAGAGTTCCTTTTACAGGATTAAAAACCTGCTCTTTTTTGTCACAGGTCTTATTATGCTAACCTCATGCATTCACCTCTGCACCTCAAGTTCATTCCCAGGACCATTGCTCTTCTTCAATCATTAACAAAATGAGCCATGAATCATTTTCTTTTTCTATTGTCTTATGCTTCTCTTTCTGCTTCAGGTGCTCCAAAGCACTCTCCTGACAATATTTTTCCAAAGCTCCCTCCTTCAACATTCCTCTGGGAAACATCACGGTAACCAGATATACAGCATGATGCTATCAAAGGCTTCTATGCAGCAAATCTTGTGACAAAAGAACTTCCCTAATGGGATTTGCATCCTGGCTTCATAGAAAAAGCACTGTAATAACCTCCCATTTTCTCCTTGTGCTGTAATAATCTGTTATGCTTCTCACTAGTACTTCAAAGTAATTCTCTATTGTTCTGTTACTCTGAACTTCAGCTCAATGGGGTTTAGTTTTTCAAAGCATCACAGAGGACAATCTTAATTACTCTTTTTTTCTTTTCATTTTTCAAACAAAATCTCAAATTCATAAAATAAACAAAAAATTCTTTTAGATCTCAAAATTTCCTGCAGCTGGATTTGCAGAGAACTAAAATCAACAAGAAAACATATTCAGCCTACTATGTCTCAAAATTTATCTACTGACCTCATTCTGCCACAGCATCTACTATGGTGTGGAAACTTGAACCATGCAAAAGGCCTAGAAGATCAGATCTGTCCTCAGCTTTGCCAATACCTATCTAAAAATTCACAAAAATCACCAAGACCTACCTTTTAAATTGTCCACACACTTAGGTTACATCTCTCAAAAGCCCAAATTCTGAACCAGAAAGGCACTAACAATATATATCTCACAAACAGAATAACTTTACCATACTTCTGGATTTTTAAGCTTTGTTTTTTAAAGATAAATTTAAGCTTCCAGTTCATTGCTGAAAATCTGGTTGATATCAATGTTATACAAAGTCATAGGCAAAGCGTAGTCTTCAAGACTGTAGTCTACCTCTCTTCCCAAAATCCCTTCTAGTGCAAACTACTGCATGTCCTAAGATCTAGATCCTACTTTGCATCTTGAATCCTGTGTCCAGTTTTGTCTTATTTCAAAAAAGACATTCAGGTGCTGGAACATGTCCAGAGAAGGGCTACAAGGCTTGTGATGCATCTGGAACAAAAGTCCTATGAGGAGCAACTGAGGGAGCTGGGGTTGTTTAGCATGGAGGAAGGGAGGGTCAGGGGAGAGACCTCATCATTCTCTACAACTGCCTGAAAGCAGGTTGTAGCCTGGTAAAGATCAGCCTCTTCTCCCAGGTAACAAGTCACAAGATAATGTAACCTCAAACTGCTCCAAGGAAGGGCCAGGCTGGACATCAGAAGGAATTTCTTCACAGAAAGGGTTTTTAAATACTGGAACGGGCTGCTCAGGGAAGTGGTAATGCCACAGTCCCTGGAGATGTTCAAGGAACAACTGGATGTGGCATGTAGTGCCATGTGCCAGGCGGTGATCAATCAAAGGTTGGACCTGATGAACTTGGATGTCTTTTCCAAATGATTCTGCAGTTAATTTCCAAGCTTAAAGCTTGGTGCTAGCCAGCCCTAGAGAGGGCCAGATTTTCTTGTTCCTAAAGTATAACATAAATTTCCGACCCCGAAGAACTTGAAATAACTTCTCTCAGACTCCTGTAGTTGAAGGACCTAACTTGTATGCAATCCAACAACAGGCACATCACCATAACAAAATGTTGTTTAAATCTAAATTAAGTGGCACAGAACACCAAATTTAAGTTATTAAATACAAACTAGAAATTATATTCCAGTTTTGATTCAAATGTGGAAAAATGAACATATTGACATTTTAGGAGTCTAATAGAACAGAGTCCCTCTGTTCTCAGTGGAGAACAGAGTGGTTTAGCTGAGGCCAGCAGTAAGAGTTACTGCTAGTCTGGATGTGGCTGGAAAGTGCAATAAAGCACACAAGTTCATGTGACATCCCAATCACCATTTTTATGAACATTTTCCTATTTATTAATAGCAGCTGCTCTGAATTCCCTCAAGTTTTATGCCAACTGCCAGTTCTGGGTCCAGGACAAATTTCAGATATATTACAAGTAAGTTTAGCTAGAAATGAAAATAAAGGGTGAGAAAAAAGCTCACCATATGCCAACAAGGCAAGCTCGTTGATGACAAGTAAAAGGGCAAGTGAATGGCTGCACATACTAATAATTCTGGAAGTGTAGATGAGTTGAATCCCTAAAGACTAAAGGAAAAGGTATGAATCATATAGAAGAAAAAAATCGCACCAGGGAAAGTCAGGTTATTTCCCCTTCTCTTATTAAACTACAATATCCTTTCTTCAGCTCTGAGACATTAAAACTGTTCCAACTGATCTGTTATCTTCCTCTCTGTACATCTGAACTGATACCTGAACTTTGTATTGCCATTTATACCTTATTTCCCTCTATACATAGCACTTGGACCTCAACTGAAGACATTCAAAATATCAAAAACATATGGAACGTAAAATGTATGAGAGCATACGTGGTGTTCAAAGACAGATGACTTGGAAATTGGTCATACAAATCAAATTTTTTCTGATTTGATTATTTAGTAAGGGGAGATACTTTGTAATGCACACTCACCTCTAGGTGCTAACCAACCATTCATTATCAATATTTTCACCAAAGAATAGGCTGGCCTTGACAGGAAAGTTGTCTGACGTTCGAGATAAGATTTATCTTATCTTAATGAAACAGCTGCTTTCGTTGTTGCAATATGGGTATTGATAGAGATGGAAAATTGCAAAAACCTCAGTTTATGGATAAGCCATCACAATATAAATAGTCTAAGAAAATACTGTTTACATGAAGACAATTTAACAGAGTTTGGATTTGACTTATTACACTGCTGCCGTAGAAGAATGTTTTCTTTTATTTCAGTATATAGCCCCCCCACACACAATATAGAGCTGAAGTCTCCAGGGTGAGCAACATTCCTCTTTCTGGAGCTCCTTCATTTTCATGATCTACAAGGTGTCATAAAATGTCCATCTACTACGCATATTAAGTGGCTGGTGATGTTGTCTGTAGAGCTAGACCCCAAGTTCTTTCACTGGAAAGAACGGTCCATGGAAGAGACTATTTAGGGATGTGCACCTAAAGGACAGACATTTTTGCAGCCTGATTTCATAGATGTCTCCTTTCTATCGACTTGTCCAACATTAAACACATCTCCCATAAGTCAGGATTCAGTCAGCCCATTCCAAAGGAATGTTGTAGCTTAATCTAATACATTAGCCAATAAGGACATTTGGTAGTATGAACGGCCAATATTTAAAGTTATTCAACATGTTTTGTTTAAAAGCTTTCATGGAAAGTGTTTATTTGTGGAAAGAAATCACAATCCTTTTGAGGAAGGCACAGTGGCCAATGCATCACAACAACTGTGAGAACTAAAAAATAACCCACGGACACATTTTCCTACTGCAGAATGTTGTCATTTCACTCTGACTTTTAAAATAACAATCTTATTAATCTTATTTTCCAAAGCGTAACTCCTTGTTCTTTACAGCTGTCATTGTCAACATTTAAGAGTGGAAAGTACTCTGCAATGTACAGCCATTCAACATTCTATCGCAAAGCAGGGACAGAAGAAAATTCTGGATCATTTGAGTATCTTGTAGGGGTAATGTTTTCAGAAACAAGAAACAATTTTTAGATTCTGAACTTAAGACAATTTTCACTGAGGTGATTTCTCAGCACAGCAATAATTCTGTCTCTTCCCCAGGGAGTCATAAAAAAATCGGAGCACTTGCAATCACTAGACATAGCTGAATCTTTTGGCATAAGTACGCCATCTCATTTCTGATTGAAGAGATTTTAAAAGCAGAATCAAAATCTCAGGAACTTTCACTTACTTCCCAGAAAGCTCATTCTGTTTTCAGCCACTAAAACCTGGGCTTCTGTACTTTTCAAACTTAACATAAAGACAGCTTCAGACTTTCAACTCACTGTAAATTCTATGGAAGATATATTAACATTTGAAATCACTTGAGAAGTAGTCCCAGAGACTAATTCAAACTGGATTTTTTTGCCACCTTTTTTTTTTTTTTTTTTTTTTAAAATTAAACAGGATTCAAACCAGGAGCTAGAAACTTTGCATAAGCAGGAATCTAAGATGCATGACAGTGATGTTAAGGTAAGGCCTATTTGATGTAGTCTTCCTTATAGAAAACTCACAGACAGAAAAATGTGCAGCTCTGAGAAAAGCAGGGCCCTAAGTCTTCGACATATTTTCCACATTACCTCCTAATCCCCTTTACTGACATTATTCTAATTTCTCTAGCCATTTGGTTTTTCCACTTCTCACTATATGCAACCCCATAAATCCTTCTGGGAACATCCAGTGTTTTCTGCCATGTTAGTCTTCATCCTGCTTTTGCAAACTATCCCTTCTCCACCATTTCATCCATCCTGCTTTTAGAACAGCACTAATACCACATGGCTGTACCAAACAAGTAAACATATTCTACAAGATTTTACACAATTCTACATAATTTACATGATCCTAATGAACATGATTCATTACAGTAATGATATATAATAGACTAAAATCTTTCTTAACTTGTACTGCTTCACTATTGTCACTTTTCCAGCTTGTTTAGCAAGAATGGTAAAAGATGTCTCTTGGAAGTCATGAAATCTGAATTCAGTGTCCTTCACAAAGCACAAGGAAGGAAGTTCATGCAAACTTGTACTGACTGAAATAGTTCTTTTGAAAGTATGTCAGTAAAAATAGATTTCATAAATGTGCGTAATAAGACAAAGGTTAATTAGCTGCAACCACTTTTTCTTGAGGTCAAGAGGAGTTACACCTGGGATGATTTTAGCCTAGAATAGCCACTTATTGATGTGATTTTTCTTTTTTTTAAACTTAGGACATCTCACATCGCACCACTTTTTACTTGACACTCAACTGACAGGGCTAATGAAAGACATGATTTTGATAGGACACAAACAACTTGAAAATAACACATCTCAGCATTCTGTACTGAGTATAACAACCCAAGATTCCCGTAACTCAGAGAACTCGGACAATATTTTATATTATTTTTCCTTTGCATTTTTCTCTCCCTTTCCTTCTGCGTTTGTGTAGCTGGCAATATTCTGTGGATTAATAGCCCCATTATTTCCTTCTCATCTCTCTTTTATGATATCTCAAGCATATACAGGTGGTCATCAAGTACCGTTCCTAAGGATGATTCCTTCAGAACTTCTTTCAGTTCACATACCAAACCCCCCAGGCTCTCCTTGTCCTGCAACAGTCTCTGCGCTAATGCTCCTCCAGAAGCACAATCCAGAAAGCTGCTGACACTTAAAGCAGTCCACTAGTACTGTAAGCCAGGCATTACCAAAACCTTGTCCTGGATCACTAAAGTTTGCTGAAGCTGAGATGCTTTGAAGAAAAACATTTAATGCTTACCATGTAACTACCTTCGTATGTCCTTTTACTTAGACAGAAAATAGCCACCTATTCCTTAAAGTAATCTACCAGCAAAAGTCTTAGTATCTTAATTAGGACTTCTGCACCTCCCACAAACACTTTGTAAAACTATTTACAGCACCAGTGATAACTTTAATACAGTTATGCTCAGAGAACAGGAACCCATTGAGGTAGCTTCGAATAAGACAGTCTTTGGCATACTTGATTTTATTCAGCTTCTTATTTCAACCCTTTACAGAAGCACTACAGTTGAAAGGCTAATTAGTGTTACAGTAAGAAGCACACTATACCCCAAGGTTTGATCAAATGAAGAAGATTTAAAATTCCAAAGGACAGACACAAGAAAAGTCTGATCAACAAAATACAGCACAAAAGAAAGACATGCAAGATACAAGACACTAAATACCGCCATTCAGAAATTGTTCATGTATGGTTTACTGTCTTTTTTTAACCCCAATCCTGAAAACAGGAAAGGTGGGACAAAGAAGTAAGATCAAATGCTTCACTTTGTTTCCGTCGCTACTTAATACAAAGCCGGTATTTCGTTGTATCTTTTTAAATGAAAAAATATGTAGAATCACATCTATAAGATAACTGGACAGCCCTTCCACTGAGCACTTGTTACTTTTTTGCTGATTATACAAATAAAAGTGAGTCTGTTTGGGGTACAGCACTTGTTCAGATGTTTTGAATCATCTTGTACAACTCTCTTTCTTTTTTTATCACTCCTCTGGCTATATGGGTACCTAATTTGGGCTTACTGGAACTAAGTGCTATGAATATATCCTGCTCACTTTATCCCTTATTTCAATTCCTTTTAACTGCACAGCTACCCTCTGCCAGTCTTTATGCCTATGGTGCAAACAAATAGCTCTATCTGCTCTAGTCAGCTAGGAGGAATCTCTCTGCAAGGTTCTCATCCTGGGAATAAGCTAGAGACAGCTCCTGTGGCTTTTCAGAAAGCTTCTGAAGGACTACGATCCTGCACGGAGGAATTAATAGCTCCAAGCTTGTAAAGATTTACATATCTCCACAAAAATGTCAGTAAATCTGAAGCTATCATACCAGAGATGATGATTAGCACTGTGCATATTTAACAAAGGGGTAGTGAAATCTGATTTGCATAGTTCTGACAAGCACGCAAATTCTCCACCACCTTCACAACTTAATATCTACACAGTTCATTTTATTTTGATTAAATTTAATACATTTCACTGATGACCTTTAAAGAAATGCTCACTTCCAGACTCTTAAATGCACCATTGATCTGCTACACTTTGTCAGCAAAACAATGATTGTTCCTAAGAAGCCTCTGAAAAGCTTGAGTCTCACACAGATCAGTGCACAAAGTTCTCACTGACATATGCAATGCAGGGATGCAGAATTTGCATAATCAGCTCATTTGCAGCATTCAGCAACAAGGGACATACTCTGCTAATTCACACACTCACTAGAAGGTTGCTCCAGTAAAGATGAAATCGCCACACTGCAATTCAACAGACATGAAGTACATAAGCTGAGCAACAGCTACGAAAATAAGCAAATGAAGATGTATGTAAGTTATTATTACCTCTGCTCCACAGACAGTGAAAATGACCTTTGTTGAAAGGCTGGTTCAGAATCAGAAGGCAAAACTTCAGGTTCCCTGTAAGATAAATGTTGGTTCTCATTAGCAAGAGCATTAGGGGTTTTTTGTCCTTTTCTCTTATTTTATTTTTGGCAGCTTAATTTTAGTCCAACCACATCAGGGTAACCCCACTAATTTCCTTGCTTCTCAGGTTTTACCACTGTCAGACTGAGAAACTGTCAGAACTTCATAATGTACCTTTTATGTGGTAGGGTTTTGCTAAATGTTTAATTTATAAGTGACTTTTACTTACTGAAGGCCATCTTTAACAGGACCCCACATCTATACAGATCTCTCATTTAATATCCCACTTGCAACTGCTGCCTGGATGCAGCAATTGCTGATATGAGCTTCACCCTAGTCTCTGTTAATGGGGAAGGCTGGAGGAGACTCTATATAAAGAAGTCTCTAACCTACATCCAATATTCCACCCTCCTGGAGGATTGCAGAACTCTTGCTGCCATCAATGGCTTATTGTGCCTGTGTTTTCATATCATGTAGAAGCTCTAATTGTGGTAGACACTTTACAAATAAAGAATGAAAGGCCATGACCCAGGAGCTTAAAATCAAAAGCTAGTAAAAGTGTACTTTAGCCTGTGTTATCTAGGTGATACTGCAGACTAAACATCTTAGTAAATTTACTAGCTCAACTTGATTGAGCTCATAAAGCCTCCTGCCCCTGCAAAACATGCATGGTGAAGGTTGATAATAAACATGCAGTTAGAAAAGCCGTAAAATAAAAAAAAAAAAAAAAAAAAAGATTTATGATATGACACACTTTGAATTCAAAGAGTAAATACGCAAATCTTTGACGGCTGCCTGTGGTGGGATTTGCATTATTTCACTTCCTAATTATCTTGCCAATCATATAGAAATACAAGTTTCCCCCGGAGCTTGATATCCTTAGGCAATCAAGTTAATGAATATTATTTGGTCATGTGAAGCCACTGTAATTGAAAAAAGAAAACTTCCATCACCAGAAAGTCTTTTGAGAAGATCCAGTATAGCAGGAGACAGAAGGCTACAGTAGAAGCCTGTGGATTAAGCCATACCATGTTATCAAGGAAAATCTGTTCAAAGTGCTGAAGTTGAAAGAACATCTAGGGATGAGAGTTGGGAGGGGCAGTCTTTAAAATAATTAATTAAATGTGTAATTAGAAGAACAAAGTGAAGGTTAGCACACGGTGATACCACTATTCGGCATCTTCTGCACCTTTCCCTTTGAGTGATTCAGGTTTTCCCTCCCCACTGACCCATTTGATGCCTCAGTTTCCTAAAACAGAAGCAACAGTATCATTCTCCTTCTTAAGTATCAAGAGAAACATAAATGAAGACCTAGATGATTTTTACTCCAGTAAAAAGTCATGATTATCATAGCTATCTTCTACCTGGTGCTTTCAAATACCTTCCCTCAAGTCTTCTGCTTCCATCTTTGCTGACATCCTCACTTTCATTTAATTCATGTATATATAGGGAAATACATTTTCATTGGGAATAAATGGAGAGGTAGAAAGACCAAGTAAACAAAAGAAAGTGAGAAAAAAGCTTTTTCTTTGTGTAGTCTGAACAGTTTTGCCTTGTCCTTGAACTTTAAGAGAAAGGTAGAAAACAATACATTCAAACTAAGTGCCAATTTCCAGCTGCCTCACGAAATGGGACCTCAGCAGCAGATCTCCTAATGATTGTTAAGTGAGAAAGGCTGCCAATTCCTTGTATTAAACATAACCATCTAGTGATGCTCTCCATTGAAAAGAGACAGCAAACATCACAGGTTCTGTAACTGGTAGGATAATACAAGCAGACATGGGTGCTGTAAGCCTATTCTCGCTGGCGAATCACAAAAGGCATTTCTGTGCCTGTTTTAAACCCTTGAGCCATTTCAGCACATGAAACTGGCCATTGATTCCAGCTTTTTTTTTGCACATGAGGAGTACTCTTGTTATATATATTAGGGTACATTTTTGAAGACAAGGCCTGGCTGTAGGTGTTCACACTGAGATTTCAGAGGCTGATTTTCAGAGATGACACTTCTAAGAGCTTCCAATAAGGCCCATAAGAGCTGCTGGGTCTTACATGTTCAGCTGTTGCAAAGAAGCCAAGAAGTAGATGCCCACCACATATACAGTTAGGAGAGCGGGGGGGTATGTGCTTAGAGTTCTTTGTTGTTTCGATTTTTTCAATCAATGGGTTAAAAAAGTAGAGAAATGGAAATTATGGTTTCACTGCTTTTAGAAAAGTGAACACTCCAGTCATTTCAAACCAATCATTTCATACAATTAAGGCATGATAAAATGCTATGATTAATGCTGCCAAAATGAGCCTAAATGTCAACATTTTAATGGTGCCTGCTGAGTTTATATAAAGTTACACACAAGGCTCAGTCCTCAGTAGATGTAAAACAGTAATAAAATTGGGCTGCAGTAATTTACAACCATTGCCCTAAAAACTATTAATAAATTGGGACATCTGATGGCAAAGACCATGTCAACAGACAGATTATGCAAAATCCATCACTGAGAAAAATTGATGAGCGCGCACTGTGCCACTGCTCTGAGAACTCTACTGGCTATTCATTTGAAAACAAATCTACTTCAAGGCCATTTATCTTTTAAAGCCCTTAACAAATTAGGAAGCATCTATCTGCTGGACTGTCTGCCCATCTATTTTTCACAAAGATAATTAGCACCCTGACCCGCCTATTACAGACACTGTGCTCTGTTTGGACTAATGGGAAAGAGGTTTCTGTAGGCAAAATATCAGCAGCAGTATCTCCAGATATGGATATCTCCACTGAAGAAACTTTTGTGAGGCCTTTGCTAAGGCAGAACAAGTTTCTCTTTTGCAGTTTCTTCCATTTTTAGTATAATTTTCTCTTTCATTATGTACTTTTGCAGCTCTTGCAGCCTGAGCAAATTCAATCATCTGCAGCAAAAGCAGAAAAGAATAAATTGCTCCCTACAAAACCTCTAGCTTATTCTTGATATTTACATCAACACAGAGAACAAATGGAGTCAAGTCCCACAGTCAAAGTCCTCCTGTAGAAGAATTAGCCACACAGTAAGGCCTGAGATGTACAGGCCTATAGGAAAGGAGGATGACTACAGGAAGTTTTAACTTGCATTTAAGAAACCAAATTCTTCCCCCATCCTGTTTTTCTATTTGATGCTTATAAACATTGCAGTCTTACAGGCATAACTTACAGAGTAAGTATGAACATGTGCACAACTATGTTATGAATGGGCAGTTATGAAAAAATATAGTTAAAAAATTTTCTAGTGCAAAAATTGGAATTGGAAAATTCCTAATCTTTGAATAAACGTGGATCACTTTTATTCCTTTTGGAAACCTTTCCTAAGTTACAAATCAATCCATCAATCAATCAACAAGGCCTGCAAGTTTCTACACTGGCACCATCACCTCATCCTTCCTGAAGTTTTTTTCCTTTTTCTTCTTTCCAAAATTATTTAGCTGAACTTCTTTGATGAAACTTCTCATAGTGGCTTTAAAAAGGACTTTTATCAAAAGTGTTGTGAATATCCCTGATAGCCTATGCACTGTCTATGCAATGACTTTTTACCACACTGTAACTCACTCAGAACAATTCCAATATATTTTAGAGCACAGATTTGCTATACTAAAAGCCTTCTTAGCTTCTCCCTGTCACATTATATTCATCTACCTATTTTATAAACATTTATAATAACATTATGCATTTTTTATTGATTTCTCTTTGCCACGTGCCAGTCTTCAGGCTGTGTGTCTCTCACAAAGCATATGTAAAAGGCATATATATTTTTAAAGACAACCTTTTCTCTGGTAGACAATAAAATAATATATGCCACTTTGCTCCCTTTCAGTGTTAGAATCCTATCACTAGGAGTTTTTCTGCATACTGTGAAGATGTTGGTATTGAATTTTATGAGGCGGGGAAAAACCTTTCAATGCTTCAAACAAGAGGGCCTTTGGGAAAGATCCCTGCTATTTCCAGACTTTCTGACATGATGCAAGTGGTAATACACAATGTGGGGACACGCTGTGCTAAGATGCAGGCATGTCTCAAGGTGCTGACAAAGTATGATTTTAAATTCAGAGTTTTAGCTACAGAAAGTGGCTTCCACTAAACAATATTTGGTGTTTCCTTTTTTGGGATTTGCATTTTACTGTTTATCTGAAGAGGAGCCATTCCTTTCCTTTCCAGTGATCTATCAAACATTAACAAAGAAGCAGGTTCAGTTTAGAGGAAGAAGTAGGGCAGAGATGAAAGTTGGAAGTTGGTTAGAAGTTTCCAGAAAATTTCTGTACTGATAGAAATATATCTAAATACCCAAGATACTAACCAAGATCCAATGAAAAGACAGTGTAGTTACACATGTTCCTGATCATATAGGTGGACAGCTCTGAATGATATCACTGAAAATTTCTTCCTGCTTGTGTTTCTGCTCTCACATCAGGCTACAGAGACATCATGATATATATAAATATACCATGACAGAAAAACCAAAAAACCCAACCCAAACTAAAAAAACCACGAAAACCAAATAAAAAACTCCCAACAAAACAAAACCCCAAACAACAACCAAAAAGAAAACCAAAATAAATATTTGGTTTCCAGTACCATAACTTACTGAGAAAATTCCTACCCCTCAGATTAATTTTAAATGAACAGTCACTGCCTACTTAAATGTCAGAGTATGTAGGAAGGGACAAGGCGGTTTTTCACAATTTCAAAACTGACTGATAAGACAGGAGAGCAACAGGCTGAGGCAGCTCTTTGGGCAGTTGAAGTTCTTTCAGCTGCATAAGAATTAACATCAAAATTATGATTCTAAGAATTACATGTAAGTTAGGTTTACTGTGAGCCTATCATCATAGACCCTAAAGAAAGCAGTTCACAAAACCAGCGAACATAAAACCACAGTGACAAACAATCCCGCTATTGCTACAGATCACCAGAGCAAGATTACTGTGTCAACTTGAGGTTTTCAAACTAAAACAAAGGAGTGTGGGGGATCAGCACCAAATCTACACCATTTTTCTGCCAAGTAAATACCTGTTTCCAAGTGTTAAGTCCGAAACTGATACTCTTCTTACTGAAATGGACCATTTCATTCAGGGCTTTTTTCATGAGCTACCATCCATTTCCCAAACATACTCAAATGGAACAATCTCTCCACCAGGAATGAAGTAAATGACTGTTTAGACAGAAATTAAGGGGGAATGGGTCTGCCAGACTAAGGAGCACCTCCCATCTCCTGAAAGGGTTTCCTCATCACGGTTGTTTGCTTTTTGGTTTTTTAGACATTTAAACACCCCGCCTGTAGTTTCCTACCAGCTACACACATACAATTCCTAATTTACTTGCTGATATAGCACTTCTTGAAAGCTGACTTCTGATCCACAAGAAAAGATTCTGATTTTATCAATTAACGTCTTTGGCAGCTCACTATGAGATCTAGTTTAGCAAGTAGCATGGCAGAATAAAATCAGTCTGTAAAGCATAGCTGTTGGTGCTGAAACTATGATATTCACATCACACTTGTTTTGGGAGAAAGAGAGGCTACTTCAGGTTAAGTCCAGTCTGGTTTTGTAGACCTATTAGCAGTAGAAGAGTGTTATGTGCACTCCTGCAGCACATTTTTATGTAAAAGGAAATTAGTTTACATATTCCAAAACCACCCTGCAACGTAAAGCAAACCACAGCAAAGAGGCAGGATCATGAGACTCGCTTAAAAATTATATTCTTGATCCAGAGTAAAATGCTAATATAAATATGCCAGTAGCCACAGGGCTTTTGACTTTTGACTTTTTATTTATATTTTTTAAACAATGCCTTTACCAATAATGTCACAAGATCAGTTTAACTTACATAACACTTTTGTAATTTTATACTCATCAAAACTTGGCTCTAAACTTTAGATTTTTATACTTAAGAGCCAATCTGACACTTTTTTCTATCATGTAGAGAAGGTGTGAGGGGGACTTAACTCAAAATTTATAAACATAGCATTATAAATTCCTGAAAAAACACTTAACATCAATCCTAAGATACTACTTTCTAAGGTTATGTTTCAGGCTAAAACCTCACTTTGAATGGAACAAATAGGCCATCTTATACAAAAATACTCCTTATTCTACTGTTCTCAAACCAAGATTTCCCTCCAACAGTGCTTCCTTTCATCGGGAAACCCAGTGCTCTGCTGTGACACCAAGGAATATTAAAAAAAGGAACATTTCATAGGAACATTATGCAGACCAACTCAACACTCTAAAATATAAACATTTCACATTTTAAAAGTTTCACAACTCCTGCAGAACTACTATTCTGAAAATAGAAAAACTTCAAGTTTACTTCAGTAAAATCTACTTCCTCCATCTGTGCTCTTGCTGAAAAGGTAGTTGTCAGCTTTAATTCAGAGAAACAGTTAAGCTTAGACTACTGTATTAATTGTAGCCACTGCTTATAAAACACTGTGTAGCTACTTTTTTCCACACTGAATTCCAGGTCTCCAAACAAGCCATTTAATTTTCCTCATAACAGTGACAACTCCAACAATAAACCAGCACAAATTATGCAAAAGGATCACAGACCTTACAAACATGTTCTCAAACTTATTGAATAAATCAAAGATGCATACCCAACTGATTTTTGTGCAAAGGCACTGTTATCCCTGTCAATGCATTTCAGTGTTCATTTTTTCCATGTAAATTCTATTGATTTTTAAATATTTTGCAGCTCTTAATTCTCCAGGCAAATTCCAGCAAGAAGAGTAGGAAGTAAAGGGGATTTGTGCAAACAGTCTTATTGAAAAGCTGCAATGTGTTACCCTCTGGAGAACCCTCTACAAGAATTTATGTGGATGAATTCAAACCAGCTAATTCCTCACAATAAGTTACAAACATGGCCATACACATGAGATAATCTACCCACATCATCAACCACTGTGCCTAGAAGGGTGTCATGCCTTGCAATGAAATTCATCAATTAATGCTGATGCTTCTCTGGAGAATATGAGAGCTGCATTTCTTATCTCAGTGTGTGATGGGATGCTTCTTTTCATACTAAGCCCTACAATCTATAGTTGCATTTCTGAGTGCTTGGGACTTCTGCTCTTTATGTGTCACACATCTCAGTCTGGTCAAGCAGAAAAGGTCACACAATTCCCAGTAGTGAATCTTCAGTTTTAGCATCACCAAGAAACTCACGGCATGATTCAACTCTCTAGGGCAACACAGAAAACTGAATCATGAGAACTGACTATTTAAATAGAAATTATAACCACACTTCTTACTATCATATTCATGGAAATGATGCTTGTGTGCCATTACCAACTCTCACTTGAAAATAAACACAGCAGAGTAACCAGTCACTTTGTGGGGGGCAGCAATGTACATAAACCATAAAATAGGCTTTTCGAGACACACACTAGCAGATGTACCATTTGCCACTGCAAGGCCTTTGACTTGATTTACCTCATACCCTTGCTGCTTGTCTCAAGAGATGTGGACAGACAATACCCATCATTCTGCACTTTGTGTAAATTGGACTTTGATTTCCACCCAAGCACAGCAAAGGTCAGAATTAAATGGAAGCAGCAGTGGTTTGTTTAGCTGAGCTGTTATCACCTGCTCACTTACACTCTTCCAGTTTTCAAGATTGGACTCAAATTGTCCAACAATCCAAAAAAGAGAGATTTCTGATATAGGCACAGACAAGTAGATGTCTACAATACTGTTCAGATATGTTTTATCCTGTAGCTTGGAAAAAAATAGCAAAGTGAGGCTGAATTGATGAATAAGAAGTGAAATAGCAGGAGGAAAGACAATTTTGTGCAGAATGAGAAGACTAGTCCCCAAAGTTGCAGAATATGACATAATTTTCACACTAAAGGTAAACTTTAAAAAATGCATTAATATCACTGCAACTACAGTATAAAAAAAATACTAAACGCTTTGCTTCATTATTTACAGGCAAGTCACCATCTGAAACAGTACCCATTTTACATCTTATTGAAATTGTAAGTTCAATACCTGTTGGAAGACCTTAAGAGACAAGAACTAGACATACAGACTTGCTATAAAAATATTGATAGTGTTATGGAAAAATTGACTTTAGTGTTTAAAACTTCTAGGCACAGAGCATTAGGTTGGAACTTAAATCTGCAAAGTGAAAATGAAAGCAAATCTTGAGAAAATCTAAACAACTATTACTATTCAAGGAAGTTTCAACCTTGAAAGAAAACCAAAGATTGGTGCTGACTTTCTCGCTGTGTAATAGCCAGGTCTAATATAATGCCCTCCATGCATTTTAAAAACAGTATCAACACTGTCTGAATACATCACACTAACAATACTTGTTATCTGGGATGTCTCTATTTCCAAGGAGACAACAAGGCATACAAGCTCCCCTGGCAGTCGATATCGTTGGCTCAATCTGCTCACAGCAAGGGCAAGGTGATTTCAAGGAACCACAAGGCAGAGCAGGCAGATGTCAGTAGTCTCAGTGGGTAAAATGAAGCACAAACCCCTCAGCAAAGATTCAGCTCAGCAAACAGTACAGTGCCACTTCTATGGTCAACAGATATCTTTGGGTATTTTCTACAGGATTAACAAAATGTAATAGGTATTTTATGATTCATATATTGGAGTACTGACCAAAGAGTAAGAATCATGGGAACACAAAAATGCCTGACTGCACAGCATTTAAAACCCCTGCTTGCTGCTACCAAGCACTCCACTGACACTTCAGTTCCTGGCACTAATATCTCCTATGCACACAAAAGTCTGAATTCTATTTGCACCGAGATGCACTTTAAGAGGCTGACAGAACCTGATGCCTCCTTTAATGTCAAAACACCACCCCTATCCCCCAATGAGACTTTTCTCTACTGATCTCATTTGAAGCACATGTTTCAAGTAGCTGTTTTTGGAGCATACCTATTAGATTCTGCTTCACAATGTCAGCAATCTCATTTTTAAACACTGAGAAGGAGCTATACCTTTTAACAGCATGGATAAAGTTAGTGCATGCCCTCAGGAGGCCGATGACCCTTGTACAGTTTTCCTCTCCATCAGAGGGAATTCACATTCAAATTCAGTCCAGACAGTGCTCTCCTCCTCAGACATGAAATCATACTTAGGGAAGAAGATTCTTCCCTCCCTGCTACCAAATTAAATATTTTGATGGATTTATTTTCATAACACAATTAAACAGGAGAAGCCTGTGAAAATCTGATTCTGAAGTCCACTGACCTGAACACAGTTTGTGCTCCAACTTATTCAAACCTCTTTCTCACTTTGAATACAACCTCCAATTACTTTACCACAGTATTACAGGATTATATCCACTGTGGCCTCCTTCCTAATGTGTGACACACTTTCGGAGAAAAGTGTAACCTCTGGTTTTGCAGGATACTTTTCAGGCAAGAAGAGTGGTTTTCTAACTATCTTTAGAAGACTTGGCACTAGCAGTCATAAAAGGAGAGAATAACTTTCTGCAACACAGCATAAAATGTCCAAATCCAACAGAGCAGGATTTTAGATGCTTCGTTCTTCCCAATTCTCATGGTATCCCCACTGCCAAACTCAGCTTGATTTCTCCTTAGTACATTTACACTGATGGATTGTACTTTTTGTATACAGTTTCTCCCTCTGCCCTGTATATACAGTCACACTACCATGCTCAGGACAAATACACCATCATTAAAAGTCCTATGTGCATCCACTGAATAACCCAGGGGCAAAACTCCAGTATAATGTTTGAGGGCACACAGTAACATCCCATTTTCAGAAAGAGGAAAATAGGCACCACGTGACTGGAGGAAGATCACACTCCTATTCAGCAAATGAGTCAATACAAAAAACCAAAAGGTCCTTTCCACTTCTCAGCTTTATCTTGTAAGACACGATACAAATCACAGATGGCTTCTGGCCAAACTCCGTATGGACAATTAGAGGCTTCTCTTTCCCTACTTCTGTTCAGCCATCCCAATAAAATACAGTATCTTTTACTATCCTGAACCCACGCATACTAATTAAGCACTTACTTAAATGCACAGGCTATGACGGACTTTGGAGAGGGTAGGATTTCATATTTAGTAAGTTCACTGAGTTTAAAAAAGTTGAGCAAATTGTGGCTCCTGTAACATTTATTATTTCCTCCTCAGATAACATGGATGAGACTGATGAGTAAACTCCCATAGACTCTCAGCATTTCACCTCATATGCTTTCATGGAAATCCATGCTGAGACAGTTGGTTCTGCAACACTTCAAACCCCTTTGGGATGCATGCCAGAGAGGACATTTGTGCCCATACCACCTTTTCAGTCTTGCTGTTTTCCCAAAGCAGATCCCTCTGTACTTTGAAGGGAGCGGACCTGATACAAGGTCCAGAGTGCCATCCAGACGGTTCAGAAAGGCAAAGGGGGCTTTCCAGGTGGTCCTAACAACAGTCCACACAAGCAGTGGTGGCAGTGGGAGAGTAAGATCCTGGCAAAGAATGACGAGGAGGGGAACCTTTTCTTACATTGCAAAAAGAGTTTTTAACAGATATAGGAAGAAAAGACAATGACTTTAATGTCCCAACCTTCACAAACATTTCACTCTTAAAATTATGTCTTCTGATTTCATGAGCTGTGTTTTATTATTTCTAGAGTTAATTTTTTTAACCTGATGAATGCAGCTCAGTGTTGCTGCCTGTTTTAGGACATCCTATAACTTTACATCCACCCCTGGCTTCTTTTTTTAACAAAACATTTTTAAGACCTATCTGTATATATTTTATAAATAGATAAATCTACACTTGGAGAAAACAAGATAAAATAAACAACAACAACAAAAAAGGATAAAAACCATAAAGGCAATGAAAATTGCATTACATTATCAGTCAAGTAAGGAATTTTTATGTAACCTGGATGAAATTCCTCTTCACATTTTATTCTCTAATATGTCATTGCATTGCATCTGGTAGAAAAACAAGACCTAAAATCAAAGTTCTGTGGACTGAACAGCTACAATAAGCTTACTTAAATCAGGAACTGACAAACACCTGTGTCTTGGAATAAAACCAGGGGGTGGTAAAGAAACAAAGAGGGAACACTATAAGAATATTAATGCTTCTTCCACAGGTATAAAATAATTACCTAATTTTGAAAATTTTGAGAGATGTTCATTGTTCATATAACCTTTAAACAAGATTGAAAAAGCCATTTGCAAGTAAATGGTGTGGTAGCATAACTGGGATCACTGTAGTCTGGCAGAACAGGACACGATATCCAGCAAAGATCAGCTCACAAAAAAAGTAGGTCATGCCTGTAAGTAGACTACTTACTCAAGCAGACCCTCCAAATCATTATGACAAACTGTTCCCATAAGATACCTGTCACACCAGTAAAGTTTGGTAGGTTTAGTTACTACACAAAATATATGATAACTGCTTTTATTGTAAGTCACTTGTGCTTGTTTATAGTCCTTTGTTTTGACATGCTGCACACACATGATGTACAATTAAAGAGAACTGTTACTTTCCTCCTTTTCCCACAATACAGTAAAGCCTACAAACAAACACAAGCTCTGGGACCATTAAGAGAGGCTCTTGCTTGCAGACTGTCTTTCCAACCAACTACTTCAATTCAAATGCTAAAACTGTCAAGCTTAATTAAGAGTTATGGGGCATAACCATTTCAAGACTATAAATCTACACAGTAGAAAAGTATAATGACTGCCTTAGCGAACATCTCTTTTTAAATAAGCAGTATCTCTTACCAAGACCTAATTTAAGTTCCTTGTACACAACACTGTATTGTAAATAACTTTATTGCTTCTCCTGAAGTGAATATAAAGACCATCATAAAGTAATTTCATCCTGAAGTCTTTTGGTTTATTTGACTATTTAAAGTGGACCTCAAAGCTTATTCTAGTGCTTACACTGCTACTCCATCCAAATCCATCATAGCTCTTTGTGATCCTCCGAAATGTTTGCAAAGAACTGTCTTACTCTCCAACTTCTTTTAATATCTTTTTTTCTAAAGTTTCTTTGACTTTTGAGTGTGCACAGCTGTTCACACGTCCTCCCAGCTTCAAGCACAATGCTAAAGAGGAATCAAGAAGTCACCATTTAAGCACTGCCCTTTAAAAACATCCTTAGCATTCACCACACCCAGCCTAAGACACTAGTGACACAGTGCAAAAAATCTAACAAAACAGCACTGTAAAGCAGGCTTGGATTTAAACCTTAAAGCCACATTATCCATTCCAGAAGAACCACACATTTACTTCCATTTTAGCAGTGCTTAGGTCTTCTACCATAACTTCTGCAAAATCAGTGCTCTAGGGAGCACCCAACTCAATCAGAAAACCTAGTGCAACCTCTACCTGTACCAACCTGTATTGGTACTTTCAGCCGGAAATTAAAATTTAACAGACAACTGATTACTGTGCTTCAAAGGCTTGACCCTCACGGTACTGGACAGATTTTAAAACCAATTGAATATTGCCATATTCAGTGTGAAGAAAGTCCCACATACAGTCTTACCATTAGCTTTCATATATTTAAGGTGATTTTCTGGACTTTGCAGCAAAGCACGTACCCTCAAAAAAACAAATCCTAAAGGCTTAAACCTTTAAGGGTGATTGAAGAAGTATCATGTTTATTACTATTTCTTAATCTAATGACTGTTGTAATACAATTACATTAGGAAATCTTTGGCTTTCTCTACCTGCTTCATAGACTAATAGATTAATTCAATTTTAGAACTGATGGTCTGTAATAGTCAGTCTAGAGATACCTCCTTAAAATAAAAGTTTTTAAGGAAACTTAAATTGTTTATATCCTGATGAGCACTTTTTTATGTGTTAAAATGTTTAGGTCAAGATATAGAGGAAATAATGGCTGAAATGCATAATTTATACAGACTAAACATAACTGTAAAGGACCCTTATCAGCTGTTTATCAGATCCAGAGAGGCACAGAAAGTACACTCTGGTCAGCATGTTAGTGCATTTGGGGAGAAGATATTTATAAAAGGAGCTACACTTCTCTCTTCTTCATTACCCTATCTGGAAAATGTGGTTAATAATAATACTGCTTTGAACTTAAATTTCCATTTGTAGATTTGAAATCATTTTATAAAGGTGCATAAGCATTATTATTCTCATTTCACAGTTGGCCTCACTAAGTACAGAGATTTGTAGCAATTTGTATGAGAAGCAGCATTCTCTAGTGAATAAGTTAAGACTCTGAAATTATGTCGCCCAGGTTTTCTTCCCAGCTAAACTGTAAACTTCAGACTACACCAATATCCACTGTGGCAAAACCGGACACAGACCATCTGATATTGGAGGGTTTCTGCATGGGAATAGAAACACGAGCCAGAAATACGTAACATAGATACAAAGAATTTCTGCCTCACGTTGATCTAGCCACTTAAAATTAACTTTCTGGAACCCTGGGGAGATGGTCATCCCAGAGGTCATCAGACTGTTCAAACACACACACACACACCCACACACACACACACACCCACCCCACCACTACCACCACCAACATCAACAACAACAACAAAAAAGTGAAATGGCATCTTTTCAGAAATAAAAAAGGAAATAAAAAGATATATAGCAGCAGACAGCCTGGAGTTTGATCAGATCTCCTTAACCACCAGCATCACAATCTTCTCGGCTCTTGTTGACAAAAGATCTTTCATCCTGATTTCCTCTAACACCTTTTCTCTTACTCAACATTATTCCTCCTCTGGACAACAGCTCCTGCACATGGCAACAACCTTACCTATGGGTTTTAACTTTTGTCATGAAAAGCACTTCTCTGTGCTAAGGATTCAGCAAAAAATTGAGTACATCTTCTCTGATAACAGAAATAATTTTAGTATATTTTATTCTCAAATATAATTTGGTCACTTAGATTAAACTTTAACCAACATTTCCAATTTCACACTAGACTGCAGGCTAAAAATAAGGAAGCAGTATGATATTTTTCCTTTTTAAAATTATGGGAATGATAAAACTAAGGCTAAAAGGCTAACAAGTAGAAAGTAATATTTTTGAGGTTGCAAGCTTAAAACTACCACCTATTCTTCAAAAAGCAGCTTAATTTCAGAGCCAGGCCAATAAACTCAAAAGAATCTCTCATCAGCTTCAAAACTACTCCAATTTTTTTCCCCAAATATCAGTTGGCCAAGAAAGGATACCAACACAGTTAGGAGCTTAAGCCGAAAACATGCTTGGAGGGTTTTAATTTTAAATAAACAGAGGTCTTAAGTATTTGAAAAACTGGTATTTTAAAGAAAAATTACAAGAGTTTCCCCTGAAATCAATCTGCAATAGCTTGTATATGTGAAACTTGTAAGGACAATCAATTTTTGACAAACAGGAGGAAAACATAAACAAAAGTGAGCTGTCAAAACAAATAAATAAAATGTTAAATGTTTTTAATGCAATAATAGTTCATTAACTTTTATACAGAGTATAATATAGTTAGATCAAATTACTTCTCCAAGCATATGTTGGATAAAAACCAGAAGATATCAAACTGGGGTTAAAGTAAATCATGATTTTGCTACAGATGTTGATACCCCTGCAAAATTTTGAAATTTGTAATTCATAAATAAGCGGTTGAAACAACTATTGAATACTTTAAATTTAATAACAATGAACTTTTTTCCATTATTCTACGCTTCTCATGATCACAGAAAAGCCTGTTCAAATTAGTCAGAAAAAACCCAGCTGCATCAGTTCTCTCCTCTGTTCCAGTTTTGTGTCAAGGCATAAATCCATGATGGATTCATGCTAATTTATTCCCAGGAAAATACCTGGTATGCTGTGTTTTTGGAGCCTTTAACAGCATTTATTCACATGTTTACCTCTCTAACACTCCTTGACTACAAGCACACTTGGTCAAACTATAACACGTGAATGTGCGTTGAGGATGGTGGCAGGTAGAGCAAAACCTTTGGGTGATGTGCAGAAAACCAAAGACCACTATCAAGATCTCTCGATCAGTTCTGCAGCACAGCACGGTGAGTGACTCTTCAAAGAAGGTGATCTCAGCGACAGCCCTCTTCCCTCCCCAGCCAGGGCATTACAGGGTCCCCCAACTGGGAGTGTCCCCTCTACAAAGGACTCATTACCTCTGGGAAGATGGTGCAGGGGAGCCTTGCACTCTGCAGGAAAAAAATCACCACAGAAGTAGTAGTAATGGTGATCTGCTGTTTTAGTGTACTTCCGTGTTAAGAACTTTTAACTCCACTATAACTGTACTACAACCAAATCAAGGTTTCCTGTCAGCATGATATACTGGGAATACACATCCCCTCCAGCTGAACAGCTCTCAGGCTTCTTATGTCACCTCCCACTGCCTCCCTAAAGCCACAACAAAGATCACTATTGACTAATATGACAACACCTAACAAGGGTACAGCTGATAAACTCTAAGTTTGATCCTGTCTACAACGCTCATATGCCTCCAGAAGTTGCTTCATCTGTCTGATTTTGAAACAGGAGGTAGCATTACAACTAAATGCAGATGAACTGAGAAAAACGCACCAAATATAACGGGGTTTTTTAGGAAGCATATTCATATTCAAAGAGCACCTCTAAAAATGGGTAGAATGAAAGAAAAGAAGCACGAACACTGGTCCCTTCAGGACTGGGTTGATTTTCTAGTTTTGCATGTGTATATAAATCAATCTTTAATCAACATTTGTAATTTCTGCACCCAGGCAAAGTTAGAGGAAGCAGAAGGTAAAGGAGGAAAATAAAGCTGAAAGTGTAAAAATATTCATGCACAGACACACATGTGCACATGCACTCCCACACATCCAGCAAGGCCTACTTTGCCATATGGGATTGCTGCTCTGTATTTAGCTAAGGGAATAAGCACCAATTTTTTTTTTTTTTTTTTTTTTTTTTTAAGAGATGAATATTACTTTTCCAATAAAAATAAGCCAAGGATTTAAAATAGGAAAGCTTTTTTAATGAAAAACAAATGACATTTAAAACCTAATAGCCTTAATTCTGATAAAAAAGTCAAAGCCTTTATTTAAAGAACAGAAACATTCTTTAATAATCACAGGCACTGCAATGCAAAAAAGGCACCACTTGCAATGCAGTGAGTCCTACTTATGGCAGTCTGGCTATGGCAAATGACAGGATACTAATGGAAGAAAAAACACATGCCTAGAAGCAAGAAAAAAAAAAAAAAAAAGGTCTAAATCAGATGAGGGGCCATTAACTTTTAAAAAACATTACTAAGTGTAAACACTCTTAACTCTAGTGATGACAAGTCATATTAAACAGACCTTCAGGGACCCCTGACTAAAGAAAAAGGGTTACAAAATTTAGGGCATCTTACCAAGATTAAGCACACGCTAAGCTGACACATGGCATTTGCTGGTACTGATACTGACACTGCTGTCTGGAGCACGGCCAATATGATTTGTGAGGACTTAGGATGCACTGAGACATACCCAAGCTGGCAGTCATGACTGGTGAAAGAGTCCCACAACCAGACAAATATTTCACTGGTACTGCCATGTATTGTCAGACCTGAGTTTAATGGACACAATCCCTATCTCAGGGATTGCCACATTCTTCAAATGACTTGCTAAACTCGAGCCCTTTGGGGAGCTCCTAAACTCACAGCTGGAAGTTCTCTGTTGATTTTCTAAACCTGGCACCCCACACGCCAAGTAAGAAAGTCTGTGCCACTTACTTTACTTTACCTTCATGCCATTTTCCTGACACACTGCAAAAGAACTAGATGTTTTGACCATTAGGAGGAAAACTAGTGAGAGAAACTCTAGATATGAAGTGTGCCTACAAGTGCTTCATTTTCAAAGAGGCAAAAACAAGTAAAACCTTCAGAAAAGCAGCTGTTACGTTACAGTCCCTCTTCCAGCTTTTCTTCATCCCTGGTATGCTGACTTTCAGGTTTATTCCATCCTAAGATTCCCTCCTGCATGCAGTCTTACTACCTGAAGCTTATTGAAATAATCAGTACCAACAAGACCATTCCTGCACTACACTCATTTTCAATAGCTGCATTTGAAGGGCTTAAGAACCACCGAAAGCCAGATAATACACAGGCCTTTTCTTCAGTCGCTCTCAGTATTAGTTTTAAAAAATGTATTAAATTCTTATGTCTTATATATTCTAAGAGAATGCTTTCTCTTACTTCCTTTTTTGCTATAATGATCAGATAAAACTGGTGAGCAACACTACATTTTTTTTTCATTTTCCAGAGAGAAGATAATGGTTTAGACAGAAGTGGCCTATCAACTGCAGTATGCAATTTAATGAGGGAAGTTTCGCACCTGTAGTTTTAAAATCAATGAAGTTTCAATGGTGAAAAAACAAAACAGCAGAGTGCAGATGAAGGTTTACTTCTAACTCTCGATTCCTTAGAAAGTTAAAATCACCACCATATACAACACAATAAAACTACATATGGTGCTTGCCCTGCAAAAATCTTCCTGAGGCTTTTTGTTTTTGGTTTGCTTTGGGTTTGTGGGATTTTTTTAATAAATGTAAACCTGCACTTCTCAAAGCATTTTGAAATTCAAATGACGATTCATCGGACTGCTAAGTATACCTCTATAGACACACAAATGAATATTTTCTTCTAATTACCTTATTTCTCTGATGTGGAATGTGGAAAAAAAACATCACGTAACTTCAGCATTAAAATAAGATATTAAAATGCCTCATTTGGCACCAAATGCTATCATCATAAAAGAAATGAGGGAACCTGAAATGTGTTTCCACTTTTTGAATATCCAGTTCAAATCTAAAAGCCATGAATTTCAAAATAATTTGGATCTGAACTGAGTAACGATCCAAACATTCTTGAGTGACAACACAAAAATTGCTTATAACGTGCTCTGACCTCCAAAAATTGAAAAACACTAGCACTCTGGTGGAAGCTTGATGCTAGGCAGCCACCTAGAAGAGGGATTGTTTACAAGGTCAACAGTGAGCCAAGCAGCCAGCTTGCTGCAGTGCTTGCACAATGAATTAGGCTGGATCAGTTAAATAAATATAGGATAAAAGGTGCTGATTTTCCAGATCTGTAGGGTTAGGGTATTTCTTGGGTATAGCAGTGTATCACTTCATCTGCTCTGCATCTTCAAATCATACCCCACCAAACAAAACCAAAATCATCCACTAAATTAACTAAATGCACAATGGCACTGACACCACGTGGCTGAGATGGCTGTTTCCACACAAGGAACAGTTTTTACACAAGTTGGATACCTGCACGTGGCTTTTGGGTACCTTTCTGTGTCCCAGCTGAATGACAGCCCAGCTGCACAATCTGACATCTTGGGTGCACAGCAGCATCCCCACAAATTACACAATTACGTTCAGGCGAGTGTTCTGCTCTCCAGCCCCACCATCCCTGGTGACCACAGACAGGGACAGATGTAAAACTGCCTCTCGGCCAACATCTCCCCTCAACACATGAAAATGGCTCTTCAGCAGCATTTATTCTACATGGTTCGCATTCTCCCCTTCCAAATGCCAGAGGCCGTCCCTTCAATTCCACATCCAGGCCTACTCATTATCCAGTACTTCCTCCAGGCCTCTCTGGAAGAGTCTGTGAGGCAGTAACAGAAAATTCTGCTAATTAGAGCTTACCAACAGTAAGATTCTTTAGAACTGTGGCTAGCATAGTGATGGATTTAGGAAGCTGCTGTCCTGAAAGATTGTTGAATCTACAAAACATTCACTTAAACCTTATTATCTAAAGCTCCCTATAGAAAGACCTGTTCATGTTTCTGTCAAGCTCACAGTAGTTTATTGTGCTCACCATGTCAAAGTTTTCTTTTTGCTCTTTTGCTAAGCAGATGTCAAGAAGAGAAAATATCTTTGTTTGAGAGAGGAAGTGCAAAACCGACCCCACAACCCACCTCCTATCCTCCTCCTAAAACACCTTCCAAGTATGTATGTTTTCAAATCTTTGTGGAGTTTGGTTTAGAGAATACAGCAACTCTTGCTGAGGGTTCTGGGCAAAAATGAGGTTTTCAGGTAACCCAATTCACTGCCTGGGCCAAACGCAATCTCCATCTGCACAGAAACAAGAGACAGCTGTCAAAGCAACAAAATTAACACCAGCCACCCAATCCCTCCCTCTGTTTGCCCTCCCAAACCTTAGGAATTTTTAGTTGCAATTCCCTGGTTATTTATTAGAGGCTATTGTATCCTGTCTATCAAAATATTATGGACATACTGTATACATAAAAACAGCCCAGATGGAGAGACAATAAACCAGCACATGCTTACTAGCCTCTGGTTTTGTGTGCATAAAGCATGCAGATTAAAAAAAAAAAAAAAAAAAAAAAAATTGACATGGCTTAAATAATAATGTTCTTACAAACTGGCAGAAGTACTGTGGGCTTATACAGAGCCAGATGTGACAGACAGAGATAATTTTGAATTGTTGAGCTTTTCAGTGAGTGCAGAAGCAGCATTCTTTTTTAACCTGAACTCTCCATCACACATGCGTTTAATATGTCTGATATTCCAGTGGAAATGTCATTTGATGTCTTTTGAAAACAACACTTCAATATGACTTTAAATTATTCCCCATGGGGGACCATTTTACTGCAACGTGCTTTGTTTACTAGTTCTGCTGCTTCCAGCAAGCTGCTTGATAGATGCCAAAGATGAAGATGAGCTCTGTAATGCACATTTTTGGATGACTGAAGACAAAATTCTCTGCTTCTTGGCATAGTTTTCCAAATGATCATGATTCTTAAAGCATTCATTACTGTATAGTAAGGCAATCTATATTTCTGTCAAAACCTGTTATTTACAATTTATGGAGAATAAAGATTAGAAAGGAGAGATACTTCAGTGAGCAAAACAACACACACAAGGAACACTTTCCATTATAATTTTTATTCTCCCCAGTGAACTTGTTATCCCTGTCCTTAATTGACAGAGGGATCATTAACAAGTCACACACCTGCAAACAGGAATGGTGATTGTACAATAAAGTACTTGGATATAAAAAATAAAAGCATTCCAAGATTATAGGAAAGGACAGCCTTCTGGCAAAAAGATAACAGTATATTTTTATACTTTCTTTGCACATTCATTTTGTACTATTACTGGTTTTAAAGTAACAGCTACAAGCTCCAGTGAAGATCAGAGTTTTACTGTAATGGTACCGCCCAAGAACATAAGAACAGGTACTCTGGATCTGAGGAGCCGATCACTGCTTAGATCCAATTGCCAAAAGCAGAGAGAAGGGCTGATCAAGTCACTGAAACAAAGTGCCACTTCCCGTATACTTTGCATCATGCTAGCAACATGCTAGACAGGCATGAAACACAAAGTAATCACCTGATCATTAAAAAAACTCTGAGAGATCTTATCAAGACAAACTCAAGTCTACTTCTCAAGCAGCTGGTCAGGCACATAGAAAGGACAAACAAGAAAAAAAGCCATAGCAATCATTTGAACAGTGCATGTTAATCCTACTGTTTCTGACTAAATGCCTCTAATATCTAAAATCGTGATTCACCTATATCCATAACTACTGTCAATGGTGACCATTCTCAGGCTAGACACAGAACCTTTTATTTGTGCTTTCTTTATCTCAGCAAGGGAATACTAAGTTTTGTGACAGAACCAAAATTCTATTTTCCAGAATAAGCCATTTTTAAAAATTATATGACGGTGACAGATCTACTCAATATAACTTTACAAAAATGTAATTTTTCCTGCCACTTGTTTCTCCACTGAGAGTTCTAACAAAAAACAATCAGCTTTCACAATTTTTCTTTTCACTGTTTTAAGATGTATTAGAAGTCATGACTATCCTGGCTTGATGCAGGCATGCTAGTTGCACCAGATGAACCTTAGTTAGCCAGCTCTAATTTCTATCAGAGTTTACAATTATTTGCCATTTCAGTTATGTGGAACTTGGCAAATGCGTAACACATCAATGACAAAGGCATGGACCACAAAGTTACTCCTCAAAGTGCTACTAAGAAACATTACTCACCTTATCTGCCTGATCTGCTCCTATGGTGAACACACAAATACTGACAAGAGCTTTACACAGCACCTCCCAAGTCTTTTTAAAGGAAAATCAGGTGGGGAAGTGCAACCTACTGCTAACCAAGCTCAAGCTATACAGAAATAATTTCAAACCAGTTGCATAACAACCAAAATCAAAAGAAAAACATTTGTGATCCAGTTATCCCTGTGATCACTTCCATTTCCACTCAGGATTATAAGCTTACTGCAGCAAGAACCACATTTTTCTCACAATCCATGTCAATGTAGCTACACAAACATGCAGATTTTGGCACGTCATCAATCTACTGAACTGGCACCTGAAGTCCTAGGAACAAATTAATTTATTTTTGACTATAATACTTGTACTGTACACTTGTGTACTACATCCCATGCAAGACTTTCAAGCCTGTGCTTTCAGTCCATTCCTTACTTACTCATGAACCACTTGTCTTTATAAGCAAAAGTTGAGTCCACTAACTCTTCCTCATCACATGTATCTTAAAAATAGAACTGCTATGACAATGATAATTCAATCTCCCACCCCACTTCAGGCAGCCAATTTTGTCATCTCCAGTTCCCAGTCCACTGTGGTCCTTCTCATTCCCTAGAGTCCTCAAGCATCTCTCCTACAAATTCTGGGAAGCATTACAGATCTCGCATCAAACTGGTCTCTGTTCACCAACAGGCTCTTAGAGAATCAAGGGTGACCTTTCTCAGTCATTTTCACTTACATAAAAACTGTGGTAAAATGAGAAGATGCTACTTTGAAGTAATGCTCGCAATCAAGACTTGTCTCAAATTCTGCACCTATGAATGATTTACAAGAAAAAGTATTTTTTTTTACTTAAAGCTACTCATAGCTCATCATTAAAAGATTGTGTAAACTTTTTTTTAGAATTATTTTCCACATGTTTTGATTTAAAATTAGAACTCATGCATTATTAACTGATGACTAAATATAGACTTATTTACCTATTTTCAAGAGAAACGTTTCTCCTGTGTTTCCATTGATTATAATCCCCTTCCTCAGATTCTTCACTTTACAGAAGCTTTTCCTATAGCAAAGTAGAACTGAGCACAGAAAAAAATCATGTCTCCAAAAATATGCCATGTAACCCTACTGGAACCCATGATCCAGGAAAGTTTTGAAAACGAGTACGAGAAAACAACTATTGTTTTTGGAGAAAAAAACCTAAAGCACAAACAAATGAAAACGAAATCCCCAGGCTCCCCCCAAAACAACAACTGCCAAAACAAACAAACAACCAACCTCCCCAACCAAACAAAAAGAAATCATGAGTAAGGAAGAAATGTTTGGAACCAAACTGCTGTGAGGTCTGGTCAACTCAAGCAGCAGCCTTAAAGAACTCTACGATGTTTGAGATCTGGTGTTTATATTTTTTATCCTATAAAATACAATCCCTATAGATTTCTAGCAAACCTAGGCCAGCCAAAATACTGAAGTGCTTTCATAATTCTCACATTATGCACAAATGTGGGCAACAAATAAGGATAAACTTTGCTTAATGCCACCACCTACATTAAGTCCCAGGACTGCGTGATGCCGCCCAGCACCTCCAGCAGGGTAGACAAGGAGCACCTTTGGCTAAACTAAAAGCTATGCACAACACGTATCTTGGAAAATATAACAATGCAATAGAATACAGAGTGAACCAAAAATCAATATTTAGTGCAACATTAACCAGAAGTAACAAATGGGTCTAAACCAGTGTAACCACAGTAAAATAAGCTCAAGTGCACAGATTAGTGTTTTCCACTAAAAAGGTTTAATTACTTTATTCCACATTATTTTACAATTGATAATGTGGTGGGTCCCCAGGCAGCAATCTGTACGCAAAAGGAGAAAACAGAGGCAGAGAGGTAGCCTAGGCAAGGAAGGACACTCCAAGCATGAAAAAGGATTAGACAGATGTAAAAATGTTCAGCGATGTGGGTGATTCCCTAGGAAGCCAATGGAACGTGAGCTGAATCAGAAAAGGTCACAAAGACACTGGCAAGAAAGTTCAGTTTGATGCAAGGTGAAGGCGCTTAGAAGTTTCAGGATGGAATATGGCACCAGCTGGGAGGGAGGGAACTCTTAACATCCACACCCTGCCCTTCACACAGACATTCTATCTTTTGTTAGACTGAAAACACTCTCTTTGAGCAAAGTTCTCCTACAAACTTCTCTCACAAAGATAAACCAATACAGCTCTGAATCTTCCTACATCTTGGAGGATGCCTCATTTCTCACTGCTCTTGCCAATTAGTGTACACCAGAACCGGACATGGTATTTAGTACTGAAAGGCAAAAGCAGAGGCAGCAAAAGATTCCCTTGCACAGAAACAGGCTCATGTTGCTGTGTATTATTTAGTTTCATATTGTATTTCATTTTAATATTGGGATTTGTAACATTTTCTTCTGTACTCCCCTGTTCCCCTGGAAAATGTAACATCCCAAGGTTTGTCCCTTGATCCTTTTCCCCACCCATTCTCCCACATTACTGCCTTCCCAGAATGCAATCCAACTCTGCTCCACTCCCACCTTATCCCTGATTGGGTAGTGGCTTGTCCCCACGTTTAGCCCCTTCCCTGGATACAAGCCAGAACATGTGGCCTGCCCGCCCCTCTTGGCTCCGGGACAGGGAAGGGGCTCCTGACCCAGGCTGGGGCAGGGCCTCAGAAGAAAGACTGAATAAAGCCCTGATTTCCCCCGAATCAAGGGCAGACCTTCCTTTGCCATCGATGGGAACCTGCTCTCTCTCTAAAGGAAAAGGTTCACAGCTGCTCCTGGGGTTTTTGGGGCTCTGAGGAAAAATCCTTCCAACTATGGTTTCTCTCTCAAGCCAGCCAAGGCAAGAATGGACCCAGAGGGCTCCATGAGAGAGAGACTAGCCACAGGCTCAGCCACTGAAATTTGTGAATTCATATTCACTAGAACCATTGTTTCCTGCTCCAAAGTCTTGCCTCTCTGAATTAATTTTGTTTATAACATTTACACTGGATTGTATTTTAATCACTTAACCCTATCTGTCTATGTGCAGTTTACCCAGAGATCCGGATGCCATTGTACACCACATTCTCCCTCTTCACTGCTGTTTCCCACTCCATCAATCTTTGTGTCCACAATCACTTCTAGTAATGATTTTGCATTTTCTCTCATTGCAGACAAAATATGACAAGGCATAAAACCCTGCTAGGTTTCTCAGGGAGGGTATATTTGAGAACTGTCACACAATCACTCTATAACCTACACAGATACATCATGCTTATTTTGTGCCATACCAGTTTCTAAATCAAAAGTGCCTTGACATGTCTCACAAAACCCTTCAAAAATTACATGGCTTCTGTAAATGTTCTATCCAAGGTCTAGTTCACTTGACAGTACCTTTGTTCAGAACTCATAGTGAATTTTCTCAAAAGCATTTGGTTTAATTGTAGATTTAAGGCTATAACTATTTTCAAGGTATGTTTTGTTGGTTTTTTTATCTATATACAACCTTACACTGTTTCTATCTGCCTTAGGCAAATATATCTATTTGCATATATACTTTCCAAACCAAGTTAGTTTTACTAAGACTGTAAAAATGCCCCAAAAGTATGTCCAAAGATGTATAAGTTGGGCTACTAATACTGACAATATGCCTGAAACAGATAGTTCAACAGAAATCTTACCTGCTTTCTCTACTGCAAAACAGATCTTTAATTCACAGAGGAAAACAGTTGAAAGCAGGGAATTACAAAAAGAGACATGGAGGCTCCTTTTACATTTTGGTTGCAAAAATATTTCATCTGAAAGAAGTTGAACAACAAAAAGCTTCACTGTGATCAGCACTACCAAGGATCCAGAAGTTTTCTACAGAAGCAGCTGTCCTTTTCATCAGAGGAATAATAACCCAGGTTGGCTATTTTCAAATTCTGCCTGTAAACAATATTTGCCAGAACTATATACAGAATCTTCTGGGTGCCCAGTGTAGGACCAAAGACACAACTGAAACATAGGACATTCCCTCTGAATATCAGGACATAGCTTTTCACTGTGAGGGGACTAAGCACTGGCACAGGTTGCCCAGGGAGGTCGCAGAGTAGTTCTCCTTGGAGATACTCTAAAGATGTCTGGAGATAGACCTGCGCCACTGACAGCAGGTGGCCATGCTAGAGCAGCAGGGCTTGGACAACAGGACCTCCAGTGACCATTTTTAGGCTAAACCCTTCTGTGATTCTGTGACCCAAATGTCTTATCTACACTGAAAAAGAACATACTATCAAAACTTAAAATGCAAAAAGTAGTTTCTCTTCTAGATAGAAACATTGTATTTGCAACAACAGCTGATGGGGTTTTATAAGAGACTGACAGTGTAAATTGGAGTAAAAACTGGCATTGTTACACTGCTTCATTCTGGTTGAACATCTGTTCTGTAGTTGGTTTGTGAATTTTGTTTGATTTCCAAACAGAATGTAGAATGAACAGGGTTTAAAAGATCGTTCTGAAGAACAGTATGAACAGAGCCGTGATCAGTGCATGAGGAAATATTACAATCAGAGAATAAGAGCAATCCCATGGGCTACCAGCAAAGCCTAATTTGGATCTCAGGATTTCACAGGTATGTCCCACAGCTTTGTGTTGTATGCCATCAGTTTGGCAATATTTTGAAATCAGTCTCAAAAGAACGTAAATTTATTGACTCTGCACTGTTAAACAGAGAATGCCATACATCTCTTCAAAAGAGGCGATGAGTCCAGAGCTATATAAATTCAAAAATGAATACAAGAATATTGTAAAGGAAGCTCACGGGGATTCTTTTAGTTTATTTTAAAAGGTTGTCAAAATTTCCTTAGTTTTTAGTTTTAAGCAAACACTACCAGGCTGAACAGGTCAAAGAAGGTTGAATGGAGTAATTGAGTAGTTTAAGAACATGAGCACTTTGTTCTTGCTGATAAATTAGACAGCTGCTCTGAATTACATTTCATGCTGTTTTCGCACAACATCTAATTTCCTCCTGCTAGCTCTAAAGCTACTTGGAACTGTACGCAATTAACTCCACCACCTTTCCTTTATCCTTCAAAAAGCATAAATTTTGTTTGCTTACAATTTTCTACATATTTTCCTTTCTCCTATAGTACAATAAAATAATACACATTTGTAATAGAAATGCATTAGCAGCATAATGCAAATTCTAGAACGAGTAAGATATATGATCAATTAATTGTAAAATAGTGCATATTCTTGTATTACAGAATACTCATGTAACTGCAAGCTCCAACAAACTGGACCTTTTTTCCTGTTTTCAATATATTTTGAACAACTCAAATTATTTTTCCCTTGTATTTGGAAATAGTACAAAAAGCTAAGTTTTTTGTTTTCTGAATAAAATTTACACTTTGTCATCACCTTACTTTCCATTATGCAAATTGCAATGAGTGGACCCAAAATGAAGCAGTTTTTCTACTGGGAAAAAAAAAAAAAAAAAAAAGAGAAAAAGTAATTGTGATAAAAAACATTTATAAAACATAAAACCAGTTTTATACAAAGATACAAACAAAACATGGTTTTAGGAAGAAGTATCTCTTTGACAAGGTAAGAATAATATGTAGCAACAGAGGCTCCATAAAACCCACAAATATTCTTTACTTCTTAATGTCCAGGTTCTGAAAAAGGAAAAGCAGCTTTTGCAAGGAAAAACAGTAAAGGCACACACCTAATTTTAAACACAGGCTTAAGTTCTCCCTTCTTGCCTAAGCCTGAGTGGGACAGGTACATGAGCTGCACAGCTATGCTGAAAAGAATGAGTCATATTTGCTTCTTTTGAAAGACACTGCCAAGAAATTTATGTCTAATTCACAGAAGACAACTGCAATCTTTGCAATTACTTCAACAGACTGTGTTTAGTTGTTGGGTATTTAAAAAAAAGATCATTAAAAATGTATTCAAATTGTAAATATATTCACTGAATATAAAACCTTACACTTACATATACTTCACACCTACAGGAATGTAAACCAGCATTAACAGTAAGCTTATTTAACATGTTCCATGAAGCTGTTAATTCTCTTATGGTGGTGTTTTTTAATGATGACAAAAATATGTATGATTTTGGATCATAAGTTGGCAATAAAAGTCTCATAATAAATTAAAAAAAAAAGTATTTCTGTTATTCTTGCAATTAATATGAAGCTAAAATAATGCATTATGTTGCAATTTAAATTTCATTTTGACATTACTCTAGCAAAGGAAGGTGTAGGCAAATATTAAATCAGTTTCAAGCAGACTAGATTTTGATGGGTCAAACAGATACTCCTATTACAAATGCAAATTGCTCTTTTTCCTGCTCTCCTTACTGATCCATTTAAGGTTTTTTTTTAAATTTGTTTTAATAAATTTTTGATACTAAAAAAATAAAAACAAAGAAGAAGAAAAATAATCTCATTTTAGATTCTGCAAGGTTATTAAGAAGTATAATATTGAGTTAAGAGCACTTACACCAATTCATTCACCACATCCTCATATTTCAACCAACTTTTCTAGGAGCTAGTAACGTTTGAGTAACATTTGTTTACAGCAGTTCTGAGTCACAACAGTATGTAGATTTTTTTTTTCTTTTTACTTGCTCAAAATGCAAAAAAGGTAATTTATTTATTAAGTTGGGGAAAAAAATAGCCCCAAAGAAACAGGCAGGCATCCAGATAAAGTTACTGGGAGTTGTCTTCCCTTAAGTCAGAGTAAATTTTGACCTTAAGCATAAGCATTTTCTCCCAGTGAAAGTACCTAGCAACTTAATTCTATTGTAGGATGAGTTTCACAGTTTGTTATGCTATCTTCCCAGAGATATCTAGTTTCATATGACAGTTCTTAGACCAAACACCATTGATGCACAAGTATTTTTGATAAAGCCATCTACAGGTTTTGGCAAAATACCCAGGTAGAGTGGATTTCTAAATTGCTAATTCAAAAGAAAAAAAGTAAAAGCACCAGACTTCACATCTACTCTGTTGAAGTGATTGTGTGAATACTCTTGACTCATTATAAGACAAACCTTCTCACCTTAAGCCTTTTATGTATTTATTTCAATTTATTTATTTTAATCCAAAGCACTGAATAATATTCCAGATGAAGTCACCATGAGGTAGTCATGCAACAAATATGGCAAAAGACTCCACTTTTTATATAACATATCTGTGATTTATTGATCCCTCACAGAATCTGATGGAGGATGAGAGACTTCTAATTAAAAGAAGTGATTACATGGAAATCCTTCCCAAGCCCTTCATGAAAATCTTGCTTCAGAGAGTGATTTGAAGAGCCATAGCAAAGATGAGTCAGTATGCTTAGAAAGAAAAGATGTATTCCTCATGAGATTAGTTTCATTCAGGTAAGATACTATTGACGATAAAGGCAATTTCTAGTTCTCAGTAGGAAACAGCTGACAAAACGAGCACTGAAGAGTACTTTTTTGTTCTGGCAAAATTAGCAAAGCTGCTATTCTTACATCTTTCAGAAAGTTGTAGCAGATTTCAAGTTACTCTGGCATGTCCATTTGTTTAATTCACTCTAATGACAAAGAACTGAATCCTGTTTAAGTGGAGCTATTTCCATAACTGTAGCAGGGGAAAGGTTAACAGAAACAGATGACAGTGAATATTGTCTTACTTCAAGGTGATACTTTGGCACCGCAGAGAGTCCTTCTGTTAAGAGAATGCTCAGCGTAGTCAGTTAAAAAGATCACTGATGTGACCTCCTTAATTTCAGGGAATGAGCTGAAAATGCCTTTTCTGATTAAATTCCATTTTGTCATAAGTGAATCAACACAGAAAGAATTTAGTTTCATAATTTCTCATTCTTAAAACAGCCATAACATGTTGGCATATCTGACTTTCTTAAAGAACTTTTCCTAAGTATCCTCTTCCTCCTGAATTTTTTCTTGAAATTTTACTTTAAATATATATTTTATATATCTTTACATTTTTCTCTTTCAACTTTATTTTTATTTATATAGCAGTTGATGTAACACCTTTAAGGCAAAAACATAATCCCAGAAACAAATTTCTTAATGTAAAAGCTCAAGCATGAAGGAAAAAAGCTCCATAACCAGAGAATTAAGGCAGAAGGAATATTAAGAAATTATTCAATATGTCTGCTTAATCAAAGCTAGACACAAATACACCTATTGTGAAGAAGGCAGAAAGCACACAAATAGTAAAGTGACTGAAACAAAAGCAACATTCTGAATTCATATGAAGGACAAGACCTTGCCGTCTACACTGGGATGAGGAAGGAGACTTCAATGTGTATGCAATTACATGGAAAAGAATTTGAAACCAGAAAGACTGAAAAGCAGTAAATAGAAAAGAATCACAGAAGCACAGAACATGGCTAGTTGGAAGGGACCCACAAGGATCATTGAGTCTAACTCCTGGCCCTGCATGAGACCATCCCCATGACTCACGCCATGCGCCGAAGAGTATTGTCAAAATGCTTTTTGAATTCTATCAGGCTTGGTGCTGTGACCACCCCTCTGGGGAGCCTGTTCCAGTGTCCAACCACCCTCTGGGGGGAGATCCTTTTTCTAATATCCAACCTAAACCTCTCCTGATACAACTTCAGGTCACTGCCTTGGGGCCTGTCACTGGTCACCACAGAGATCAGTGTCTGCCCCTCCTCTTCCTCCAAGGATGTTCTAACTTCAATGAGGTCTTCCCTCAGTCTCCTCCAGGCTGAACAGATTAAGTGACCTCAGTCCCTTGTCATCTGGCTTCCCTTCAAGGCCCGTCACCATCTTTGTTGTTCTCCTTTGGATGCTTCCTCCCTAATAGTTTAATATCTTATATTGCTGTGAACAAGACTGAAGTGTTTTGGAGAGGAATATCTGGATAAAAATCAAACCCAAGAGAAAATTAGTACCAATCTATGGGGTTTATGTCACCCAGAAACACATAGCAGATACCCATTTGTAAACCACTTTCAATCAAAATGTGCAGATATGAGACAAAGGTTCAGGAACAACACCTCAGAAAAGCTAGGAAAAGGTCTGTCACCTTATCAGTACCCAGGCTAGATAGAACTAAATAGGAGGCAAGTTTAAAGCTTCACATGTACTCAGCTGCCTCCCAGGCAACAAGCAGGCTCCTGTGAGGCTCCTGGCTAAGGCAAAGGTTAAGACGTGACAGAAAGTACTATGCAATCCTCCGTGTGGATCTCTCAGAGCTCTTCTGTAGGGTATAAATAAATAAACCACCCTTGTAAAGTAATGACTGGATTACTCATCTACGTATTATTCAAGAGTCTCACTTCTCTTGTTCTAGCAGGAGTTTTGACCTTCAACTTCAGACTACTCTTCCTGTAAAAATATTTTATATTGTTACACTCCATTTTCACCTAAAAATTCTCCACTATCTTTACCTAATACCCACTTCATTTGGTATAAAGCAATACACAACATTTTTGTTGTTAAAAATTGCAGTAAACCAGTAGGAAGAACTCTGGGAAAGTACAATGTGTTGTTATTGTTGTTATGCAATTATTAGTGATAATTGCATTCTAAAGCAATTCTGAAATATGATGTTACTCAAATGGAATTTTGCTCCAGCATGATAACACTATATTTAAAAATCTCTTCTTGTTTTCATACAATTTATAACACAGTAAGTTCACAGATTTCTATTGAGTCAATCCTGACTTATGTAGTTAAAAAAAATCTGCATTTGTCTGGCTGAAAATCACCTTGTGAGAACTTCTTCAGTTGTCCAGCTAATAGTGCATTATCATAAAGGAGACTTCAAAGCATCTACCAATGATGTCTCCAGTTATTTTTTGAAATACAGCATTATCAAGTGAAGAACTCAAGCATATTTTTGCAGAATATGAATTCACTGAAGAAAATCACGTCAGAATAAATGTCTTGAGGGGTGTTTTAATTTTTTTCTAAATAGTTTTCAGGAAAAAAACCTAATAGTTTTCAGGAGAAGGAATATGCTGTAAAATCTGGAACTGTCATAAAGTTGCCCAGGGTTTTAAAATTAACTACAGAAAAAAGGGAAAAGAAGAAGGCAGCTTAATAGGACAAGAAGCTGGCTAATAACCAAATGATACTGATTTTTTCCCAAAAGGAAATGTACTAAATTGAAGAAAAGCTTAGTAGGATAGATCCTCAAGGATCAGCGCTAGCAGTAATCTTAATATTTTAATAACTGCAGCACAAGACAAAGTTTACTAATCATTAAGTCAGAAGGCATCACCAACACAGAGAGATGGATACTTTACGGAATTGAATGCATCGTCTTGTGCCATGAAATAAAAAATAGGATGAAACTTAACAGCACCAAAAGCGTGAGAAATGCACTTCCGGGGTCTAATAAAAAAACATGCTATGCCCTCGGAGCTGATGAACTGCCAAAGAACAAAAAGTACGTAAGTATGCCAACTGGTCACAAGATCACTACAAGTCAAACAAAGACAACCAGGTTGTATAAATGATAAATACAAACCAGTGTTGCATTCAGCACGCAAAGAACAGCAAAAATTTTGTGTCAGATACAAAACCTCCTATGGAAGGTTCCATGCAGAAAAATGTTCACACATGAATGAACTGATATATGTTGCCCATGAAAAAGGAAATTAGAAGACAGTTCCTTGTTATCAGAACAATGGCCTCTTGTAGTATCAGCCAAATAGGAAAGAGTAAAGGACAAAATCCACCTGCTGTTACATAAAAATGAAGAGCTAGTTGAAAGCGAGAAAAGGATTAACATTGTGTGGGATGAAATTTGTCAGCCATTGGATGACCCAGAAAACCTTTTTCATTCTTCTTAACTCTACTTTCTAGTTTATCAAGTCATTGTAAAAGTTGCACTCACAACACATCCAGGGAAATACATTATTTAAAACATTCAGTAGCAGTATTTTTCTTTCCAAAATGGATGGCATTTGCAGAGTACAAAGCTGCCTGATCCATATCTAGTATAATATTATATAATCTAATACTGAAAAAAAAAATATAGTGTAATTCTTTATTCTCCCATTTGAGAATATATGTACTAGAGTGAGAACTATTGGGGGAATCTGAATCCAAACCTAACAGTCTGGAAAATGTCGTGTGTTCCAGGTCTGCAGACTAGGCTTTGTGAGGTGCTAGACTTCAATAATCCATCTGCTTTTTGACACAAGGTCAAGAGACTTCCCAAAATTGAGAGCAAAATAACAACCATTTATTAACTATATATAGTGTCAGTCCATCTACAGAGACACAAAACAAAAGTCGGTTTTGTTTCTTTCTTAAAACCCAATATAGCATTCCATGGTTCAGGTGAACACTTTATGAGCTGTCATTTCTTGGAGTTCTGAACAATAATTAAACTGAAGAGGACATGATGTTCTGTCATGAATTCTCTAGAGATCTGCACTCAATACAGCTTTTTCCATAGTTAATGCACAGTGTTGACACATAGTTATGAGTATATTTACTCGTTTTTTACTGGAAGATTGGTTATCAAACAAGTTTTTATCACTCCGCTCTGCTGGGAAATTTGTATTACAAACTGTAATGCTCCATGGCTCAAAATAATCTTGTTATTTTTTAACATGTCTATAATTAATTACAGCTTTTTTTTTTTTTTTTTTTTTTTAAATAATATAAGTAGAATTCTCTGTGTTGCAGCTAGTTTATTAATTTTTTTTCTGAGTTCAGGTAATGAAGTAGGCATTCTGCAAATATACTAAACTCTTGAAAGTTAGATTTCTACACTATGCACTATGAGCCAGATTTGCTTTGTTTCTGCATAGCTTTCACCTCACAGGTGATTAAAAAATATCCAGGACTATTCAGTCATTGAGTTTTGGTTGGTTTGTGGTGTTTTGTTGTTTTTTTTTTTTTTTTTCCCCCATAGATTAGAGAAGAATCTAATCACTTTCCTGTATCATTTTCCTCAGCACTTTGCCATAATCATTATCAATATAATTATATTGTATTTCCATGCAAGGAGCTCAAGCACTTTACAAAGCATCAAAGAGAAAAAGGTGTTCTGTCCTTTAGCTTGCTGTAAGATGCGCTTTAGTTCCACAAGGAATATAAAACATTTGAAATTAGGTCAATATGAAACCAAAAAACTCAAAGCCCTTTAAGATCTCAAATACTGTATATTTACAGACAAAAAAAAAAAAAAAAAAAAAAAAAAAAAAAAAAAAAAAAAAAAAAAAAAAAAAAAAAAAAAGCAGTGATGCAGTTCTAGTAACAGTGAAAAACAGTGCATTTCATTGCATCAAAAATGATTCTGATCAAATTTTATTAATATAATAAAATTATGGAATATCCAGAGCTGGAAGGAACATCACAAGGACAGTCCAACTCCCAGCCCTGCACAGAATAGCCCCAAGAGTCACACCATGTGCCTGAGGACATTTTCCAAATGCTTCTTGAACTCTGTCAGGCTTGGTCCTGTGACCACTTCCCTGGGGAGCCTGTTCCAGTGCCCAGCCACCCTCTGGGGGAGGCAAACCTTTTCCTAATATCCAACATAAACCTCCCCTAATACAACTCCAGGCCCTTCCCTCAGGTCCTGTCACTGGTCACCACAGAGAAGAGATGAGTGTCTGCCCCTCTTCTTCCCTTCATGAGGAAGTTGTAGACTGTTACTCCTCCTCTAGTTAGGCCTATATGTTTAATTTGTTAGAAATTAAATTCTAGCTACTGGAAAAAAATATATACTTGGGAAGTATACTGAAATTGTATATACACAAAACAACACAATGTTATTCAGTATTATCATGGATTAATGCAGGCTGGTTTTTAGTTAAAGAGGAATATAGAATATTGCCTTGTCAGGACCTTGGAATTGTTTTGGAAGGGACCTAGCAGAAGCTAATTTTAGATATTGACATATGCTTCGACCACTGAGAATGCTGAATGCGACTTTGGGAAGTACCCATATAAATCCTGATTTCTGGCAGGTCAGCCTTTTTCCTTTGGCCAGAGAGAGACAGGTAACACCGTACGGCAGCCAGGGGTCAGCCGGGCCCCTCTGCCCTGGCCGGGGCTGTGCTGAGCCGGGCCCAGAGGAGCGGCCCTGGCCGGGCTGTGCCTCCGGGCCCAGCTGCTGCCAGCACGGGGGAATGGGCAGGCCCTGCCGGCCGGGCCCTGATACCAGCTAGGGGCCTGGCTGGGCCGGGGCCCGCCCCGATTTACACTGAGGGGCAGGTAAAAAAGGCATTTATGAGCCTGCCTGTTTTTTTTTAATTCTGGACTGCCTGGGTCCTCTGATCTCTGATCTTTCAGCAGGAGTTCTCCCCCACTCACCAGCATGGCCTTGAAAATCTTAACACCATGAAGTGCAGCAGAGAGAAAGACTCTAGGCAGATTTAACCCTTTCCTGGCAAAATGAAGCTTCCAAGGCCTAACCTTCCCTTGAGAGAGAGAAAAAAGAGAATGGAGGTAGAAAAGGCACCACATGAAGTCAGTGAGGCAAGAGTGAAAGAACTGATAAAGATTATTGGAAGGAGGGATTGAGGAAGTGGACGTTTTTTAACCGGACTTCTCTGGTGTAGACTATGGAGCAATTGACTATTTCTTGTAATATCCTAATGTTGTTTGGGGGAATGCTGGTTCTAGTCAAAGGTAGGGGATTGATATAATAGAGATTTAAGTGAGAATCTGGAACAGAATAAGCCCCTCACTCCTGGGGTACAAGGAGGTCTCAGCCTAAAGATGATTTTAGAAAGTGATTTGAAGCCGTCAGCTCCTAGGGTAAGAGGAAGTCTCTATTTCTTTTGAGATAGAGACAATTTCAGAGATAGAAGAAGAAAATTCTTGTTTTGTACTGGAAGAAACAGTCTTAAAACAGTACCCCAAATATGCTGAAAGGCCATGAGTAGCCAGGGGAAAGGCTGCTAATGGGTGGAAGAGCACAATCTGCAAAAACTCCAGGCAGTTGAAGATTTTTGACATTGAGAGCCACAAGACTGTTTTAGTCTTGTGGCAAGTGTCTCCATAGGACTCGAGAGAGACCCCTCTCTCAAACTGATGAAAGATTATGTTTAAATGGTGAAACTGACTGAAAATCACAGGTTGTATCTATGTTGTTCTGTAAGAAAGTGAACAGTTTGTAGAGGGAGGGAGGAGTGTTTTGAAGCTTCATTTTTTTTTAACTTTCTTTTCCATTCTTTTAGTGTGTGTTAATAAAACTGTTTGTTTATTTTTAAGCTTGAGCCTGCTTTGCTTCTCCTAATCCTCTTCCACAGCAGAAAAAAGAGAGTAAACACTAAGACCACTACTCCAAATTTGGCAAACAGAATTTGGTGAACATGTGTTGGGGTTTAAGTCTCCTGTGGAATTTTTTCCCCCCTCCCAAGTTGCTAGGAGAGCAAGTGCTGAGTGCTTAACATGGACAAAAGAACTGATAACTTAGTTTTGGGGGAGGGAAAAAAGCTCCCGGAGAGAGCGGAGGGTGGGGGGATCTCGCGGTTTTTTTGCTCTTCTTTCTTCCGGGGGGAGCACGGATCGGGCCACGGCTGGCTGGAGTCCACGGTTAACGAAGGAGTCTGGTCCTGGGAATTCTACCATCTGTTGGAGTATCCAGGAATTCGGAATTTCTTCGCTGTCCTGCTGGATTTTGGGTGAGACCGGGTCCCGCCGCTGCTTCTTCTCCGGCACTGCCACCTCTGCCTGCCGAGGACATCCCCTGCCTGCAGAGGACAGTCCACCGCGCCCGGCTTCCAGCCATCAGCGCCGGAGCTTCCACCGTGTGCCCTCGGGGTTCTTGGTTCTGTTCTACTATTGTTATAATTGCTGTTGGTTTTTTTGTCTGTCCTGTTATATTTACTAGTAAAGGACTGTTATTCCTTTTCCCCATAGCTCTGACTGAAAAGTTTTATTCTTAATCTTCCGAATTATAATAACACGGAGGGAAGGATTCAAATTCCTCATTTCCTAGAGAGGCCTGCCTCTCCATAGCAGATACCTGTCTTTTCAAAAACCAAGACAGAATTTGGCGCCCAGATCGTGGGGCATTGAGAGAAAAAGGAATAACAGTTCTTAAGTGCCTACATTGCTGTGCACTGGATATCATGTGGTCTTGCTTAACCTGGTTTGGGTGGCATGTGGTGGTGGCCGTATTTCTCCCATTTGCAGGCCCTTTTCTAAACATGGGCCCTGTAACTAAGGTTACTGTGGCTGTCATCAATTTTGCTATATGGGTTAACGAAGTGAGGAAATCGTGGATTTTTAATTTCCTCTGGAAGGCAGGCACATGGATTCAGGGCTATCATACACTAACTGTGTGTTTCTGGAGTTACTTTAACAACGGTACCTACTGTGAAGAAATGACACCGGGGGAAATTTTTTCACAACCCTTCACCCAGCTCTTTGGGCCTACCCCACCAGTCTTTGAAGGGTTCAAATCTCTGAATGTTAATGACATCATACAGTGGCTGGTGTTGCTGGTATGCCTGTTCTGTTTAGCATTTAGAGATAAGGGGAGACTGACCTGGATAACCACCCTGATACCTACCCTAGAGAATAAGGATGCTGCCTCACAGCCTGAGCCCGTCCCACAGCCTGACCCTGCCCCACAGCCTGACCCTGCCCCACAGCCTGAGCCCGTCCCACAACCTGACACTGTCCCACAGCCTGCCTCAGGAATAAACCACCCAGATTTGGTGAAGGAGATAGGTGAGATGCTGAGGGAGTACCTTTCCCCTGTCGTAGCCTCATTAGCCCCAGCTGCTGGGAAACCCTCCCCCTGCCCCGACAAAGGAGAGTCTGATGGTGCAGCAGCAGAACCCACAGACGTTACAACCGTCCAGGTTCCAGCTGAACCACAGGGGCAGCCACAGCCAGCAGCAGTGGCCCCTGTGGAAACAAAGAAGTATAAGGTGAAATCAGAGCACCCAGGCAACAAGGATAAGAAAGGAGGGCCCTCACAACCCGGGGAGGAGTCAGAGGTTGAGATCATCACTGAGTCCCTGACATATGAAAGTCTCCGTAATCTGCAGAAAGATCTTGCACGGCGGGGACGTGAGGCTTATACAGCCTGGTTACTTCGGGTCTGGGACCTTATAGGTACAGGCGTGCAGCTAGATAGTAGTGAGGCAAGGAATTTGGGACCCTTGACCCAGGACTCAGGTGTGAATCAGGTATTCGTAAGGGAGCCAGGGCCCCTTTCCCTTTGGGAGCGGCTTTTAATGAGTGTACGGGAGAGGTTTGTCCACAGAGACAGAATGCAGGAGCACCATCATAGAATGCGCTGGAAGACCCTTGAGGAAGGGATCCAACAGCTGAGAGAAGTGGCGGTATTGGAGGTACTCTTTGGGAGGGGTGGACAGCATGATAATGACCCCGACAAAGTCAAGTGCACAGGGCAAATGCTGTGGAATCTGGCAACTCTAGGACCATCTCAATACGCCACATACATTGCAACAATTCATCCTGATACCAACCGAGAGACAGTGGGTTCTGTAGCCAACAAGCTCAGAAATTACGAGAGTATCATCTGTGGCCCAATGCAGGCTCAGGTCTCTGCCGTGGCTAAGGAACTCAGAGAGGAGATAAGGGAGAAGATGGAGGAGGTGACAGAGAAGATGGAGGAGGTGACAGGGAAGATGGAGGAGATGATGAGGAGGAACAGTTCCCATGTAGCACCGGTGCGAGTTACAGGCCCCAGAGTCAGAGGTCAACAGCCCCCAGCTAGAGAGAGAGGGTACACCCCACGAGCTGACCTGTGGTACTTTCTGCGTGACCATGGGGAAGACATGGGAAGGTGGGATGGAAAACCCACTTCTGCCCTGGCAGCACGGGTGCGTGAGCTCAAGGAGAGAAACACTAACCGAGGGGGTTCCACTAAGATGAAGGTAGCCTCGACATCGCACGACCAGGCTGCCAGGTATTATAGAAGTGAGGATGATATGTCAGATCCCCATGAAGGAACCTCTACCATGTATGCTCAGGAGGGGAATAATGACCGGTGCTAGAGGGGCCCTGCCTCTAGCCAGGGAGAGGCACGGGAAAACCGGGTCTATTGGACGGTGTGGATCCGATGGCCTGGCACATCAGAGCCACAGAAATATGAAGCTTTAGTTGATACTGGTTCTCAGTGTACCCTGATACCATCGGAATATGTGGGGACAGAACCTATTTCCATTGCTGGGGTGACGGGGGGATCACAGGAACTGACTCTGCTGGAAGCCGAGGTGAGCCTGACCGGGAAGGAGTGGCAGAAACATCCAATTGTGACTGGCTCAGGGGACCCGTGTATTTTGGGCATAGACTTCCTCCGGAATGGTTATTACAAAGACTCTAAGGGATTCAGGTGGGCTTTTGGAATAGCAGCTGTGGAGGCAGAGGGCATTAAGAAATTGAATAGCTTGCCTGGACTGTCGGAGAACCCATCTGCAGTAGGACTTCTAAAGGTAGAAGAGCAACGAGTTCCGGTTGCCACCTCGACGGTGCACCGCCGACAGTATCGGACAAATCGAGATGCCGTGATCCCCATCCACAAGATGGTTCGGGAGCTGGAGAGCCAAGGGGTGGTCAGCAAAACCCACTCACCCTTCAACAGCCCCATCTGGCCTGTGCGCAAGCCTGACGGAGAATGGAGATTGACTGTGGACTATCGTGCCTTGAACGAAGTGACTCCACCATTGAGCGCTGCTGTGCCGGACATGCTGGAACTCCAGTACGAGCTGGAGTCCAAGGCAGCAAAATGGTACGCCACAATTGACATTGCTAATGCCTTTTTCTCCATTCCTCTGGCTGCAGAATGCAGGCCTCAGTTTGCTTTCACCTGGAGGGGCGTGCAGTACACCTGGAACCGACTGCCCCAGGGGTGGAAACACAGCCCCACCATCTGCCATGGACTGATCCAGGCTGCACTGGAAAAGGGTGAGGCTCCGGAGCACCTACAGTATATCGATGACATCATTGTGTGGGGGAACACGGCAATGGAAGTGTTTGAGAAAGGAGAGAAGATCATCCACATTCTCCTGAAAGCTGGTTTTGCCATCAAGCAGAGCAAGGTCAAGGGACCTGCCCGAGAGATCCAGTTCCTGGGAGTAAAGTGGCAAGATGGACGGCGGCAGATTCCCACTGAGGTCATCAATAAGATCACTGCAATGTCCCCACCAACCAGCAAAAAGGAGACACAAGCTTTCCTAGGCGCTATAGGATTCTGGAGGATGCACATTCCTGAGTACAGCCAGATTGTGAGCCCTCTCTACCTGGTCACCCGCAAGAAGAACGATTTCCACTGGGGCCCTGAACAGCAGCAAGCCTTTGCCCAGATCAAGCAGGAGATCGCTCATGCGGTAGCCCTTGGCCCAGTCAGGACGGGACCAGATGTGAAGAACGTGCTCTACTCAGCAGCCGGGAACAATGGCCTGTCCTGGAGCCTTTGGCAGAAGGTGCCTGGGGAGACTCGGGGCCGACCACTGGGATTCTGGAGCCGAAGCTACAGAGGGTCCGAAGCCAACTACACTCCAACAGAAAAGGAAATCTTGGCCGCCTATGAAGGAGTTCAAGCTGCCTCAGAGGTGATTGGCACAGAAGCACAACTCCTCCTGGCACCCCGACTACCGGTGCTGGGGTGGATGTTTAAAGGAAAGGTTCCCTCCACCCATCATGCCACCGACGCCACGTGGAGCAAATGGATTGCCCTCATCACTCAGCGCGCCCGCATTGGAAACCCAAATCGCCCTGGGATTTTGGAGATAATTACAAACTGGCCGGAAGGTGAAAACTTTGGTCTCATGGATGAAGAGGAGCAGGAACAAGTGACACGTGCTGAAGAAGCTCCACCATACAACCAACTGCCAGAAGAAGAAACACGCTATGCTCTTTTCACTGACGGTTCCTGCCGCATCGTAGGGATGAACCGGAAATGGAAAGCAGCCGTATGGAGCCCCACACGACAGGTTGCACAAGCCACTGAAGGAGAAGGTGGGTCAAGCCAACTTGCTGAACTCAAAGCTGTTCAACTGGCCCTGGACATTGCTGAAAGAGAGAAGTGGCCAAAGCTCTACCTCTACACTGATTCGTGGATGGTGGCCAATGCTCTGTGGGGCTGGCTGGACAGGTGGAAAAAGGCCAATTGGCAGCGTAGGGGAAAGCCAATCTGGGCTGCAGATGAGTGGAAGGACATTGCCACTCGGGTAGAGAAGCTACCTGTCAAAGTCCGCCATGTAGATGCCCATGTCCCCAAGAGTCGGGCTAATGAGGAGCACCGAAACAACGAGCACGTAGATCAGGCTGCAAAGATAGAGGTGTCAAAGATAGACTTAGATTGGCAACACAAGGGAGAGTTGTTCCTAGCTCGATGGGCCCATGATGCCTCAGGTCACCAGGGTAGAGATGCCACCTATAAGTGGGCACAAGACCGAGGGGTGGATCTAACTATGGACAGTATTTCTCAGGTTATCCATGACTGTGAGATGTGTGCTGCCATCAAGCAGGCCAAGCGGGTGAAGCCCCTGTGGTATGGTGGGCGATGGTCCAAGTATAAGTACGGGGAAGCCTGGCAGATTGACTACATCACCCTTCCCCAAACCCGCCAAGGCAAGCGCTATGTGCTGACCATGGTGGAAGCCACCACTGGATGGCTGGAGACCTACCCTGTGCCCCATGCTACTGCCCGGAACACCATCCTGGGCCTTGAAAAGCAAATCCTGTGGAGACATGGTACCCCTGAGAGGATTGAGTCTGACAACGGGACTCATTTCAAGAACAGCCTTATAAACACCTGGGCTAGGGAACATGGCATTGAGTGGGTGTACCATATTCCTTATCATGCGCCAGCAGCCGGGAAGGTTGAACGATGCAATGGCCTGCTTAAAACCACTTTGAAAGCACTGGGTGCAGGGACTTTTAAGAACTGGGAGAATAACTTAGCAAAGGCCACCTGGTTAGTGAACACTCGAGGTTCCACCAACCGAGCAGGCCCCGCCCAATCTGAGCCCCTGGGAACAAGAGATGGAGATAAAGTTCCTGTAGTACACATGAGAGGAATGCTGGGAAAAACTGTTTGGATTAATTCTGCCTCCAGCAAAGACAATCCCGCTCCTGGGGTTGTTTTTGCTCAGGGACCTGGCTGCACATGGTGGGTGATGCAAAAGGATGGAGAGACCCGCTGCATACCTCAAGGGGACCTTGTTTTTCGGTGAACACTGTGACTGTGTCTGTATTTATATTCACATGTATATATATGTATATTATTTAAAGATTTAAATTCAATATAATATGTTGGTGTGGGAAAAAAAATTCGGGGTGGATAATGTTGGGGTTTAAGTCTCCTGTGGAATTTTTTCCCCCCTCCCAAGTTGCTAGGAGACTAAGTGCTGAGTGCTTAACGTGGACAAAAGAACTGATAACTTAGTTTTGGGGGAGGGAAAAAAGCTCCCGGAGAGAGCGGAGGGTGGGGGGATCTCGCGGTTTTTTTGCTCTTCTTTCTTCCGGGGGGAGCACGGATCGGGCCACGGCTGGCTGGAGTCCACGGTTAACAAAGGAGTCTGGTCCTGGGAATTCTACCATCTGTTGGAGTATCCAGGAATTCGGAATTTCTTCGCTGTCCTGCTGGATTTTGGGTGAGACCGGGTCCCGCCGCTGCTTCTTCTCCGGCACTGCCACCTCTGCCTGCCGAGGACACCCCCTGCCTGCGGAGGACAGTCCACCGCGCCCGGCTTCCAGCCATCAGCGCCGGAGCTTCCACCGTTCGCCCTCGGGGTTCTTGGTTCTGTTCTACTATTGTTATAATTGCTGTTGGTTTTTTTGTCTGTCCTGTTATATTTACTAGTAAAGGACTGTTATTCCTTTTCCCCATAGCTCTGACTGAAAAGTTTTATTCTTAATCTTCCGAATTATAATAACACGGAGGGAAGGATTCAAATTCCTCATTTCCTAGAGAGGCCTGCCTCTCCATAGCAGATACCTGTCTTTTCAAAAACCAAGACAACATGAAACCACTACAAGCATACAGTACTTAAGGAACTGAACCAAAGGCTGCATGCAGGCTTTTAACACACCTGCTATTTATTTCTCCATAAATTTCACTATTCTCTCTGAAAATCTTAATAGTTTTAACTGTCGCCATATCTGTGGCTGTGAGCTTGGACAATTTAACTGCAATCTGCACAAAAATTATTTATTTTGCTACAAACGTGGAATGTGTTTGATATTATACCCTGAGCTTTGGCATAAAAAACAACCAACCAACCAACAACAACAACAACAACAAACCCCACAACACAACAACAAACCCCCCACAAACAGAAAATATTCATCCCTGGTTTTAATTATGATTTTATAGGCTTCTACTACATATTTTTTTGGTCTTTTCTTTTCCAAGCTGAAGTCCTAATCCATTTAGACTCTTGGCATAAAAACACTCCACACCACTGATAGCCATCATTACATATTCTTATACTTTTTTAAAATCCAGCTGTACAAAATTCCCTTTGTTTGCTCTGTGCAGTCAATTTGGTCAGATCTGATCCTGCTTTCATCTAACCCTGTGGCAAACAAAACACTCATCAAGTTCAGTGATCTAAAGTCACACTCCTAACTATATTGTTGATGCAATACCTGTATTTGAAGTAGTTTAACAACTGATTACACACCTTAAAAGAAAGGTAGGAAATACAGAAGGGGTACTAGCAGGAGTGGGCACAACAACAGCAAAATTAATGAGAAAATACCAAGGCATACCAGGTGAGAATCTGTCACTAGATACATCTTAATTAGTAAAAAATAGCTTAATAGTTTGGGAGAATCACTTTCATCTTATGATTCCCCATAAAGTTTTTACAATGCACAATATGCCAGGATTGTTCAGCAAACATATGAAAATTAATATTAAAAGTATGCCTATTTAAATTACCTTACCTTTTTTGCCTTCCTTTTTGAAATATAGGTATAAACTACTCCTTAGATTTTATGTAAGAGTTGTATTATTTATCAAAGTAGTCTTTCCTTGATTGTCATGATTTTGTTGTCTTACAAAGAAATACAAGTAGACATTAAATTTAAAGAACATTGGAATGAAAATATTTCTGTAAAAAGCACATTTATTTTATCATGTGGAATGACTAAATCTGAGTTTACAGAAGAAAAAACATGTAGCAGGATAGAGCAAACTGGGACAATTTTTGAGAAAACATCTTCATGTTTTGGTCTCAGAATAAATACACATCAGTAAAACTGTTCACAGGAGAGATGAAGTTTGATAAACATACTTGTTTTAAAAATGTCTGACACTGTTCAACTATCCTAACTTGTAATTCTCCAAGTGAGATATTTCACTGAACAAGAAAATTCACTTAAAGCCTGAACTTGAACAGTCACATTTGAAATAATAAAAAAAGAAGATAATTTAAATAAAAATGCTTTATCTTAACTATAATTTAGGAATGCCTCTGAGAATTCAACTTCTTGCTCCAATTTAGGACAAAGACATCTTTTAAAGATTCACCAATTTTTCCAGGACAAAGTAATCTTCTCTCAATTCCAGATATACAGTAAAGGCACAAAGTATCTGTGAACACAGGAGCTTATCTAACCTCACTCTTCTGAAAATGTCACATAGTGAGTACAACAGCTTTCTTTCAGGAGTGGAGCAGAGCTGCTCTTCTAGAACTCCACAGAAGCAAGCAATCTGCTCCTTTGGATCTACTGGGTGACAGGGAATCACCATTTTTTGGAGGTTTGTTTTTTTTCCTCTAAAAATGCAACATGTTGTATTTTTAGCCACAGACTTCCTCTAAGTACCATTTTCAATGGAATTTTTTTTGTTGTTTTTACTTCACCTGTATCTGTGACACATATATAATAAGCACTGCACTAATAACTGGACTTTTCAGTGCTTTGTCCCTCCCAAAATAACTTGCAACAAAGAGCTTAAAGTGTAGTGAATAAACATCTCAACAACATAATTTTCCTGACAGAACTAGACCCCATGCAGAAGCACTGCACCTCCCAACAAGGGCATCTTCCCCTATCCACAGGTGACCTTGGTGGCATACTGCTAAAACAACCGGAATGTGAAAACCAAGGAGCATGTCACAATCTACAATGCGTCTTGCATACACACACAGAGAAGAAAACAATATTCCCACTAAAGAAGTTAAAGGAAGATGGCCAAAGCTGATGAGGCAGTCTATCACAACTTCATCATATTTCTACTACGTATTTTCAATGAAAGGGAGGAAATATTAGAGAGTATTTTAAAAGCTACACCATACCTGCATGCAGCACATGTTTCCAGTCTACACAGACTAACTCTTTCTGATGAATGCAACCAACAGAAAATGGCAATAAAATACTCACTAAGGGAAACAATCACTACACTCACTTCTCCTGTAAAACCACCAATCACATCTGTTGTTTGCACACACCAAAAGTTTATTACAATTTTAATTTTGATTTAGAAACCAGCACTCAGTTATTGCATGGCAGCTGGGTTTTTTTGGCTTTTTGTTAGGTTGTTGTTTGGGGATTTTTAAGAACCTACACAACTGCTAAGCTCTTTCACCAACAGGGAATTACCCAGATTTTTTAATAAAAATGTCTGGAAAGACCATGAACTAGTGATATTAAATTTTATCAACAGGCTTCTCAGCTTAATTTTTACAGACAAGAAACCAATACAACAATAAAAATGCTAATTGAGAAAGGTTTTGGAAAGATGCTGCAGACAATACAACTACATGCACAGGAAATTAATTCTCTAGATGATGTGTAAAAGATGAGTTATAAAGTTAAAGAGATATTACTTAAGGCAAGAGAAACAATTAGATTATTAACAGTGAAGATAAAGCAACATTTTGCCATCAAATATAATGAAACTAATTAAAAGTGAAATGAAAATTTAGATATTAATATGAAAATAAAACTGAACAAGATAAAAGGCCCAAGGAGTTCACAGATCAAAATCCAAACAAATCTGTCCAAAACCACAGCACCTATAAAGAACCTGAACAGTCTGTTAGTTTATAATTTTTGCACATGCTAAAAATCTGAAAGATCCATCCTCCTTCAAGGCATGGACTGCTCTGCTATTTTTTAAGACTAGAAAGAGATTTTATGGGCACCAGAAACAAAACTAAAACACATGGGTGTAACTGCAAAAACAGAGTGAGTACTGAAAAAGCAGTAAGGTGTGCTATGCAGGTAATCATTCTGAAGAATCTGTAATGCTTACAGGGAAGATTCTTCTCCAAGGAATGTTGCAGGCACATACAACAACGGAGCAAGTGAAAACTACAACTATTAGCTTGTATTGTTTCACAAAATACTTTTCTGACGCTACAGAAGCATGACAGATGTCAAGTCCAATTCTGCTTACACCACCAGCTTAATCCACATAACCTGATGAAACAACAGGGGATTTAGATTTATCGAGACATTTTATGCAATAAACAGTCTTTCTTACTCTGCCATCATCAGGTGGGACTGCATACAAACACTTCAGTCTCCTTGGTCCAGAAGGGGTTTTGAAGAAGAGATTTGAACGTTTTCAAGACTGGTTAACAATGCCAACATGTTCCTAATGGCAGTCACTCACTGTCTTTCATGAGTCAGTCTCCATTTTTTATGTTGCTTCCTAAGTATTTACTTGTTATTTCTTTACTGCTTATTCACTTTCAAAACTCATTACCCTCTCCTCCCACTGTTTTCAACAATTCCACTACTAGCATCATTATTAGATGATGATGCTGTCCCTACCCTCTGCTGCTGGCTCCTCCCTGTCAGTACTGACAGCTTGTTAATGTCTTGTTCATGGATGGCCTGCAATGATTCCAGCCTAAAAGACCTATGAGCAACATTTGAATTTTCAATGCTTTTTGTTAAACCGTCCCACTTTTGTGAAAAGTTCACTATATGTTATCCTTAAAAATCTCTCAGATTTACCAGGTGCCACAATTCCACAGGCAGGAACTGGCAGTTAAGGGTTTGCATGCCACATGGCGCTGACCACAGACACCTCACCTTCCCTTCGCTCTTTTTTCACAGTCTGCACTACAAATATCCTAGCTGTTGTCTTGGAATTGTATGGGAATTCTTTTTAATAAGAACTAGTTTACGTATTAGTTTCCCCTATCCTAGAGGGCTCATCTTTCAGGATGTATTTCAATGCAAATACAGGTTTTAATTCTTCTTTACAAAGCACTTACTAGTCTGTCTTAATAATGCATCTCTCATGCTTAGAAAAATATAATGAGATAATATGGAATGTCTTTGGAAAATTTCCAGAAATAAGGAGAGCAACAACAAGAAAAGTAGCATCCTAAAAGCAATGTTCCCTAACTGCAGAACATGCAGGAAGATAACAATACCCTTTCCTGTTATCTAGAAACTTCCCCTGCTAATTTAGCCTCTGAAAAACTTGGGGCATTGTCCGCATAACATCAAGCAAAGCTGTAATGCTGTATAAAATAAAATTGCTTAATAATGACTTGTTGAACAGTGTGTTCTCAAGAGAAAATGAATAAGCATCTTCCCAGTAATCACCTTTTTAATTCCAATTAGCCAGCCTATACACTTACTCTGTATTTACAATGACCAGGTCTGCAAAGAGTAAAGTCTCAGCCTTCAGAAGTGTGACAGTTAACTTTGATAATCTGAATCACATACAATTACATATAAATCACTACCAAACCATAGTGGCAGAAGCACAATGTACAGAGGAATCTCCAGACCATCTCGTGCTACAAGCACTGACCACGTTTGTTGAATCACATGCACTCCTCTGAGAACTGCAAGGCACAGAACTTAGTTCGATGGACCTTCTGATCTCTAGAAAGTGAGACACAGAAAGCAGGGAGTCAGTTGCTCAGATCTCGAGTTTTCTAGTGCCAAGCCAAGTATGTGAACAGTTACCAAAATCTCAGTCTATTAATCAAATCAGGGCCAAAATGAGACCTTTTTATGATTTCTCTTCTGATTTCAATGATATGAATGCTAGCATTGAAAAATAAAGACTAGCCTCTCACCTCTCCAGTCCCAGTAAGAGACTGTCTCCAAGAAAATGCTGAATAGATATCTGGAAGGTGTGATTTTCAACCAACCTAATTATATTTGTACAAAAAGCTGCATGGATACTCTTGTTTCCACTCCCACTAATTTTATTTCAGTTGGGATTTTTTTTTTTAGCTCTTTTTCTCAAGGACACATTTAAGATGAATGGAGGAAGCTGCTTTCACATCATAAAATAGAGTCCATAAAGGGATTTGTAAAAGTTTACTTACCCAGTGGGGCTCATGCCTTTTAATAATCTTTCTCATGTGAATAATATCAAACTGCCACTTCTCTCCAAATTCCCCAAACAAATTTAAAAGCAAGGTGCATTCTTTCCTTGCCAGCACAAGCAGAGACTCTACTGACTGAGTGATGCCACTTCTAGACAATACCATTTCTATTCCTAGTATGCTCTTAAGGGATTCCTTATTTCTAGCAAATTACAGGAGCACACAGCTGGAATTTAAGAAGTATTTCTTACGAACACACCCAGAGATAAAAGATTTGAAAAACAGTGCATATTTCACGATGACCCAGCAATGCCACAGTAACTCACTTACCAAAAAGGTGAATACAAGTGTGCACAATAGGTGCACCCTAAGGAAACTAAGCAGGAAAGATCTTTTTACATACAATCATGGTTGAAAACAGACATGCATTTCATACTTCTAAAAGGATTTGATAAAATCATAGCTATAGAATTAAAAAAAAAAAGTTAGACAAGGCACTGGAGGGATTATCAATTTTCCAATAAATCAAATAGCACTTTGTGATTTAGTTAAATCCTATGGACCACTGGGAGGTAAAATAATGACCATTTTCATTGAATGGTCTGCACTGGTTAAGTTATATGTGGATACATACATCAGCTAAGCAAGCACTGAAGTGGCAATGTCTACTTTCAAGTTCTTTGACTTTGTTTTCAAGGAAAATCAAATGTCATCTATCACAGGGGACAGAATTAGACAGAAAGGTGACATTAAGCAGGCTGTATGCTCACTGGACCCCATTCACAATCTCAAAAGAAGCTGGATGCATTTGGTAAAAAACGATTGACATTTATGTTTTTCTCAGTAGGCCTAATTAGGTCTGACATACATCCATTCACACTCAAATAGGCACAGAAACCTTCAAGGTTATTTTCCAATTATTTCCACCTACAGTGCCTCATTCTGAAAGGACTGGGAATCTGAACCTTCAAAAGAGGCTACAGGTGCTGTTCCCGCATCCTCTCACAGCAACTGAACGCTTAAAAAGAAAAGTACCTACTATTTAAAACTCATGACTTTCAAAAAAGGATTTCTAATCTCAGCATCTTTGATCCCATTTTTACTTGTGATTGACAGAATTTTTCATCACACAAATGGTAAAAGTACTGTTCTAATATTGTAAAAACATTTTAAATGCCCAAAAAGTCAGATTTGTTCATAACACTATTATTAATGTAGTAATATAAATATCTATTTAAACAGCATAAAAGGTGCTAAAGGATGATAAAGTAAATTTTCACACATGAAAGAATCAGATAAAAAAGCTTCCCCAAAGAGTTTATGAAATATTAAAGTTAAAATAAAGGTCACTTGAAAAGACACATCACATTTAACACTGTGTCGTGGGCTGATGGTAGAATCCCCAAACCAAATTAATCTCTTCTCTTCGCTTTTCTTAAAAAAATCAGAGGTTGCTCTAGGTTTGTATAAATGTTGCTGTGAAATGCCAGAGGCCCATCACAAATCAGCTGCATTTCTACAATGGCCAGATTACCTCTGAAAGGACCAAATCCTTAATTTAGTTCCTAGATACCATAATATTCTGAATGATCTTTCCTGAAAATACTTTTTCCTGTGATTTTGTCACAGATTTTGTAATCTGCTGAAAACAGCAGTCAAATCAACAATGTGAAAAATAGATCACTTCAGAAAAACAAGCAAAAAACCCCTCTTGGTAGGATATATATACACACACACACACACACACACACACACACACACACACACACACACATACCACATCTGTTAACTGTATTTGCTTTGTTTCTAATGATGGCATTCAAACTGCCAGAAGCAGATGCTATAATCTAAGAAACAACGACATCCTTCCTGCAAGTATTCAAGAAATGTTCTTTAGGTTCTGAGCAAACAGTATTATCTTGAAAGTCCTAATTGACATGAACATTAAAAGAAAGAAAGAAAAAGTTCCCTTACTATTGGTTAAACTTCAGAACTTTTCAACACAGTATTTCAGAAAGTATAATTGCCTCCAATTTATTGATGAGGAACTAAGGCAAAACAAGGTTAAACCAAACTTATGCAGCATAGGACTTGAGAAGAAATCTATGTACCTTCAGGTTCATGATAATTGGAAATGAAAATACTGACAAAAAGCAACTGCTTGTGCAGCACATAAAAGCCTTTTCCAGGAACAACTGCACAAAAGTGGAATAACCAGCAATATTAACATTTAAGGCAAAAAATAAATGTCATGGCTTTGAAGAAAAAAGCGACAACTTTTTACTTAAAAGCTGAGAAACACTGAATGTGAATGAAAATCTGTAGTGTCAGAATCAACCCTCCCTAATACATACAAAATGTTATAAAGCACTAGGATGTCAAAAACTAAAATGAATTATCAGGTTTATAGAACAACAGATAGTGTTTTAGCTATCTTTTGAATTTCTACATACATGTAATGATCTGCAAAATACCTCTGTGGTACCTATACTATTTTAGCTGCTCTTTTTTTGGCTGTCAATGCTGTATAAGCCATGCCTCTGCACAGGTTCTGGGTACCTCCATATTGAGGAGACACCGTGAAGTGCCAGGCTCAGACAGGAGGCTGCTCTCTGCAAGTCAAGACTTCAAAGTGTTCAAGGCAGGAATAGTGTTTTTTCATCTACCTCCTCTACCACAGATGTCCTGTGAGGACTTGAGGGTGTGAAAAAAATAGAGCAATAATACATTTAAAGTTTACCCTTCTAGTTTAAAGTTCACCCTTCCAAACTTCAGAAGTATTACGTAAATATAAATATTTTCTTAATAGAGACTTTTCTGTATTACATTCTGAGAAGCTTACTGTGTCTGCCTCTGTAAGATACCCTAGGAACCTCATACTGCTCCTCATCATCTTATTCTAAAATTCCACATCATCATTTTAGGATTTGTAGACAATGTGATAACATTTCAATCCATAAATACGTTCCATTCATGTTTCACTCTCACAAGAGATTGGCTATTTGCTTATAACCTCTAAGGAAGACCATAGCATGAATGACAAGATATCAGGAATAATCAGGAAAACTAGTATCACGTCCCTAAAGAGTATTAACATCGTCTTTGCCCTCTCAAGCAGAGTGTTGTCCTTTCCTAATGAAAATAATGGCTTTTGGCACCTATCAAGTAAATCCAAATCATCATACCATTGCGAATTACCTATATTTATTCCTGCATCTTACTTCATTTCTTCCCTCAGTTTTATGACATTACCTTCTGTGCCATCTACAATCACAGCCTACTGTTAGAGAGTAGAAGAAAAACCAGCACTACTACTACCCCTATTTCCTTCCCTAGGGAAATCAACTACAGATTTGCTACTCCAGACCATCCGGCAACTGAGAATGTAACAGTCCAGGAAATAGTATTCCCCAGCCCCTTGCTCTCCTCTTGTGACCTCTAAGCATTTAATTTCTATGAAGCAGGTGTTATTGAATTACCAAGCTGAATATATATATATATATATATATATATATATATATTTGAATTACCAAGCACTGTCATTTCACGCACCTATCCAGGGCTACCAAAACAAATGAAAGACAGAGGGTTAAGCATAAATCACAGTTTAAGTAAAGCACACCTCTTGATGTGAGGTATCAATGAAAACATTTCAGTGTCATACCCTTCCCTTAACTGCTGCAGGTTAGTAGCTCAAACTTTATGTATATAGCAACTAAAAATTGCAAATAACAAAAAAATTCCACCAGAACACCCAGCTCTATAGTAAGAATATAGCTTGTTTCAAAGCCCCAGTTTATGTGCCAAGAACATGTTGTGGAGCCAGTGGTTTGTTGCACACCACCCCTCAAATGCTGACATGTTTTGACAATGCTGCCACAAATTCTGATTTTTAAAGCTGAAGAGACAGTAGATGTTCACCTCAGCCATCTGCCAATGCAGCAGATGAACATGATGCAGACACTCCATAACTGACGTACCTCAACTCAACAGAAATCCTGTGAATTGAGACACATTTTCTCACTGGAGATAATGACTATAGAAATTACAGTGACAGCAGAATTTTTCTCTAGAGTGATATGCATGAAAACTACATATATTAACTCTTTCACTATAAAAGGGGATTAAACTATAGAAAAACTCTTTGCAGATGCATTCTCTTGCCGATTTTTACCCTCAAACACATAATTGGAGCTATTGAAAAAAAAATTAGGAGCTATTATCTGAAAGAAGGTTTCTTTTTGAAAATTTATAGTGCCTTTTGGACATCAAGAGAAAGCATATTCCTAGAAAATTCATCACACTCTATAGAAGACACTTGCGTTTCTCATCAATACGAAAAATCATCTGTAAAAACTAATAGAATATGAAAATTTGTAAATGTTCAGGGTTTTTTTCAAGGAAATCCCTCTGAAACCTCTAGTGCCAATTATCAGCCATATAGAAACAGATAAATGAAATCACAGAGGCAGATTTCACCATCTGGAAAACTCATAGCAATTGCTACACACAGTTTTCGCTCCTTATTTCAGAACTTATGGAGCTTCACTCCTCATACCTCTTTTCACATATTTGTGAAATTTTGACATCATCTGCTAAAAAGAAATATTATTACTGTACTGCAGAAGAAAGCATCATTAATTTACAGAATGAAAACTACAGATCACAAGAACAAATCCTGCTGGTATGAGTAGCCCAGATGAAGCCAGTCTGATTACCTGAGTGAGAATGTGTGCAGAAATGGCCTGTCCTCCCTTCAGAGACCAATATGCACACAGGAAACGGCCTCTGCCTCTACAGATATGATTCTTAAATTCCCATCTAAATCTTGTACAATTCTGTACATTGAAGTTTTGTATATTTGGTCTATTCTTCTGCCCCAATGTAGAATCAGTCCTCTGATCTGAGTCTACTTCATTCTTCTTCATACACCCTTGAAAAAGGAAAGGCTCCTAGCAACAGGGACTACATCCTCCCAAATAATGTATTCTGGTGCTTCCTTCTGCTACTTATATGTTTTTCCCCAAATACCTAACTCAAGCCATGTTTTGCTACAGTTGAAATTCATTTTTTACCCAACTGAAATATAATTGGTGCATATTTCCAAGGTCTGTTATATATGCTCTTGAGGAAACTATAAATAGGACAATTCTGTACAGATACACTCTGAGCTGCAAAGGTTCTTCCACTGAATAGAACAGCAGGATCTCAAATTCTCCTCTTTTCATGGCTCCTTCTCTCAAGAAAAGTAACAAAATTCCTTTTACCTACTATTTGTATTATAAGATGCGCATCTTTTATATGTATTTGTCCCTTGAGGAAAAGAAGAAAAGCAAAGACTAAACAGTAAAGGATAAGATTACAAAACTAGAAGTTTATAAACTCTCAAAAAATATTACTCTCTCTTCCTATGTATTAACTTTAAATTTCCTCTCTACTGTTCTAATTTACATTATACGTACTGTATAACTACACTGGTTTAGAGTTCAGCCCCTTACTTAATACTCTGAGGCCTTGCATTTATTCAGTTCCAACTCTGTTCTCAAAGCAAACTGGCTATTTGTTTCAGCACATGTATTCAAGAAATGTAAATCTGGGCAAGAAAAAGAATAGTTGTGCATAATGTTATGTAAGTTTAGCATAACTATTTGTTTCACTGGCTAAATCCAAGCTTTTTTTTTTTTTTTTTTTCCTCCTTGTGGAATTCACAATTATAATATTTGTAGATAAATAAGAATAGATTCTATGGAAATAATTTCACAGCTTTTGATAGCTCACGGTAACAACAGTAAATTCAGCACAGTGTGTAGCAAAATCTTAACTGCAGTAACTTCTTGCTGCCTAGGAACAATAACAAAATACTACAGGGTTTTTGGGTGTTTTGTGGTTTTTTTTCAAGATCACAACTTACTCAAGACATAAGGAAGAAGTACCATCCTCTGAATTTCTGAATCACATTGCAAGAGCTCTGAAATCTGCTCCTTATTCTCCAACATCTTTTTTTCACATGACTAGCCACTTAATACTCCATGCTGAAGGATATACCCATCCCCTGATATACCCATTCCTTTCTTTCCTCACAAGTTTGTCCATTCTACTTAAAGAGAAAGGAAAAGAAGCTTCTCCTTTGGCAGGCCAAGTGTTTCAAATTTATAGACTAAGGGGACAGAACAGATCACTGTGACAATCTAGTTTAACATTTTGTATAAAGGATAGCCTGAAACTCATTCTTGTTTCGAGTTGCAACTGACTTAGGCAGATTCTACATCTGTGTTTCTTTAGGTACATTATTCAAATGGTTGGTTATTCTTTCCCATGTTAAAGATCAGTACCTGATTCAGGTAGGAACTTGTTTGGCTTGTATGTCCAACCTCTGCATCTTACAAATACCTCTGTCTGCCTGACAAAATACAGCTACTGCAATACCACTGCAAATAATAGATTACACTATGTGTTACCTAAAGAGCATTCCTCCTTAAGTGCACCCCTGGAACAGCTCTAACACCACCTTACTGGAGCTGGCAGACACAAAGCTTTTGGCAACAAGTATGCTATCCAACATCTGTTGTGACCCCCTTGGAAGCACCCCCTCTCCCACACCATATGGCCATCGCCACCGTGTGGTACTGCAAGGCCACAACCCAGCCCTCATCACTTCCTCTTCTCTCTGGGGACTCCAGGCACTGGTGGATAATTTCACACACTCTTCACACTTCATCAGCAGGGAAGACAGCCCGCTGCAGTGAAAGGAGACAGCACGTCCATGTTACAACACACTCTGTCCATGTTGTTGTCAGAAAACCCTGCTCATGGAGCACGTGTTATATATGCTGAAGGAAGGGATTTTTTTTGTCTAGCACTGCTGTTGCTCTCCCCAAGTGGGAACTGTTTTCTGTGTAACTGGGGGTACACTTGGGGCTTTGTCAACACAACTATGGCAGTTGTGGGTACGAGGAGAAACAAATAAAAGACAAACATGGTCACAGAAACACAGCAAAAAAATTACGCAGCAGATCAAACTTCCTACTGACTTAAAGAGCTTTGTTGACACAAAAAATTAACTTATGATCTTATGACATGATAGCAGACTAAGAGTAAGTATGAAATTCCTCCACAGGGTCAAGCGACAAAGCCTGCTACTATCAATCAGGTTAAATACAGCGGCAGTAGCATTAGTACTGGTCAGTACATAACAGTGGTGCAAATGGAACTAAGAGAATGAGTTTCTAAGCAAAAACCCTACCAACAAGTCAGTTCAAGGAACATCTGATTTCAGTGATTTTATTTCCCACAGCTACAAAAAGACCATTTAAATACTCTGTTCATAGTTACCAAAGTCATTGGAAAGGCTCAAAGCCCATGCATACAGTACTAAATATCACTCCTACAGTGGATTCTGTGCAAAGACAGCAGAGTTGATAGGAAAGCACTCGATAACAGCAGGAACACACCAGCACCTCCAGAAGACAGAACTGAAGATAACACCAATCTACAGTGAAAGTTATTTCATAAAATCATAGAGGGGTTGAGGTTGGAAGGACCTTAGAGATCACCTAGTTCCAATCCCCCTGAAAAGGGCAGGGACACATTCCATAGGCCAGGTTACTCATTACTCAGAGCTCCATCCAACCTAGCCATGAACACTTCCAGGGCTGGGGCATCCACAACTTCTCTGGGCATCTTATTCCAATGCCTCACCACTGTCACAGTCAAGAGTTTCCTCCCGAAACCTAATCTAAACTCACCCTATTTCACTTTAAACCCATTCCTCCTTGTCCTATTTATATATCTTTGGCAAAAGTCCCTCACCAGATCTCTTGCAGGACACCCCTGAAGTACTGGAGATCTTAGAGGTTGCTCTAAGCTCTGCCCAGAGCCTTCTCTGCTCTAGGCTGAACAACCCCAACTCTCTCAGCCTGTTTTCATAGGAGAGATGCTCCAACCCCTTGAACATCTTTGTAGCTGTCCAGCAGACCCATGCCCTTATTCTGGGGTCACCAGAGCTGAACACAGTACTCCAGAGGGGGTCTCATGACAGTAGAGTCATTAGATCAGTTTGAGGCAAAGTCTTGTGGCCGTACCTTTCAAGAACACTGCTGTGCAAAGTCCAGAAAGCCAAACATTAACTTGCCCTTAACAAAAGTTTCCTCAGTACTGTCCCCTTTTCTTCTTTCTGTGGGTTTTTTTTTTTGTTTGTTTGTTTTTTGTTTGTTTTGTTTTGTTTTAAGAAAAAAATCAAGCTCTTCTTTAGGAAACTTGGAAGGCTAATTTTCCATTTGTAGCAGAAAATGGCAATATGGAGACAAACATTTCCATATCAGAGCTTAATCACCTCCATTTGGCCCTGGTTGACTAATTATGAAATCAGGTGATTTTTTTTTTTTTTTTTTTTTTTTGCCCAAGAGCTATTTTTGTTGCATCTGCAGCAGCTAAGACACTGCACCACTTCTTCTGGCAGTCCAAGCGTCCAAGCAGCTGATCTTCAGCTGCCTGACTCCCAAGTTGCCCTCTAATATGTTTTCTCTTTTGGATTCACAATATGGCAAAACACTGCTTAGATGCTTATTAAACATATTAAAACTGAACAGGGAAACAGCTCCATATAGGGACACAGGCTATACTCACAAGGCTGTGCTTTACCCTCTACAGCTCGCAGAACACTAATTTCCACAATGAAAGTTTTGCCTGACTCAAAGTATCGGCATTAGAGGCTATCGGTTACATTTAAAGCAGACAGAGATCTTGATGCCTTATAAGCATTACTGACTGATACACAGGTTAAGCTCCCGGGTATAACCTCACTTCAGCCTACAGATTTCCCCATACATAACTCTCATAAAGAGTGCAATGTTTCAAAATGGAGCACCATGCTATTTCCACAGCTGCTCTGTGACACTTGTCAATCCTTGGAATGTTTTGTGTGACTTAAATGACACCAACTGCCCAGGTGCAGTTTCAGACAAACAGCCTTTTAACTCATCTGAAAAACTAGACCTTTAGCCTTAGCTCTGGTCTAAGGGTCAGTGCTTCTTTTGCCACACTTAAATTAGCTATAAGTATAAAAGTAAATAAATCTCACACATGGATTTCACTGACATATCAGCACCCTTCTGCGACAAAAACTGAATCACAGAATCACAGAATTGTTAAGGTTCGAATTGACCTCTGGAGATCATTTAGGCCAAACCTCCTGACAAGGGAGGGTCACCTGGAGCAGGTTACACAGGAACTCATCCAGGTGCATTTTGAATGTCTCCAGAGGGGACACTCCATAACCTCTCTGGGCAGACTGTTCCAGTTCTCTGCCACCCTCAATGTAAAGAAGTTTTTTCTTATGTTGAGCTGGTACTACTTGTGTTTTAGTTTATGGCATTGCTCTTTGTTCTGTTGCTGGGAGCCACTGAAAAGAGTTTGGCATCATTCTCTTGGCACCTGCCTTTGAGATATTTATATGCATTAATAAGATCCCCTCTTAGTTTCTTCTCCAGAGGAAACATGCCCAGCTCTCAGACTCTCCTCCTAAGAGACATTACAGACTCCTGATCATCTTTCACTGGACAAGTAGTTCCATGTTTTTCTTGTACTGTGGATCCCAAAACAGGACACACCACTCCAGATGCGGCATCACCGGGGCTGAGTAGAAGGGCAGGATCAGCTCCCTTGACCTGCTGGGCACATTCTTCCTGATGTACCCCACAATACCATTGGCTTTCCTGGCCACAAGGGCACTGCTGGCTCATAGTCAACTTGTCATTCACCAAGACTCCCAGGTCCTTCTCAGCAAAGCTGCTCTCTAGTAGGTCAGTCCCCAACCCATACTGGTGATTGAGTTCTCTTTCATGTGTGCTTATACAGAATATGTAATTGTGAATTGTGTCTGTGGGGAAAAAAGAGGAAAAAGAAAAAGAAGAAAGAATGCCTTTCCTGACAAACTTTGCTGTGTCTGCACCAAGCAAGTCCACAGACACCCTTACTGACACCATCAGGGAAGTCAAAGCTTTTCTGGTTGAGTCCTCAGTGCTTTGTAACATCAACTTATTTTCCTTCTGCAGTAAAGCCAACTTCATTCTGTCAGACACACAGTTTTTACCACCAAAGACACTGAACAATTCAGTCAAAAACTGTACATATAAATACTTCTTAACTACTCACCTATTGGTGTGTTGCCCAGTATCAGTGTTGACGAGATAATTCGGGGTAAAGGATAGACCAGAAAAAAGAGCTACAGTAAGAGAAAACAAGAAATAAAACCAAATAGGATCCACACCACCAGTCACAAGTATAGAATAAATAGATAAGTTTTGAGGATACAGGTTCTGTTCCTACTGAATTCACTGGCTGGCTTCCTATTTATTTCAATTGGCCTGATAAACACATGCGTCCCTCCGTCTTCTGTCCTGCCAGAGAGGAAGTCTGGCAGACAATCCATCAACATACTCTACAAAGAATCAGCACTAGCACTGTGAAAATTCAACTGCCATTCAAAATAAAATTCAAAGCTAGGAAATTACAGGAAAAGTCTTCCAGCAGCTTCATCTGCTATTGGATATAAAGCAACGGATTTAATTTAAAGCAATCCAAAAGCTACTAAGTGTGCTCTCTATGTAGAATTTAACTAACAGAACAATCCTATAAAACTTTAAATTCTCAATTCTCTTTTTAATTTTGCAAAGGCAGTACTACACAAATACTGTTAATCATATTCCTCATGTTTAGGGTCAGAGCTGAATGGAATGGAGAACTTGTTTCCATAAACTCACATCTAATTCACCACAGCTATATTTCACAGCAAATTATAAGGCAAAAATCTGAAAAACTGGTCAGTTATACTCTGGCAAAAGGGACAACTGATAGCTCTTTTCCATCTTGAAATTATTTGGCTATAGATCAGATTAATTAACCTTGCCGGACACACTGCAAATTCCCCCCTCTGTGTAGAAATCGGAGCTAGGAAATGTTCTATGTTGTACCAAAAAGTGGTTGTACACATCTAAATTCTCTCCTGTTGATTTACTACATTTTGTACTGGATAAGATCTGCTACTGGGTTGTTGGGATTTTTATTTGTTTGTGGGTTGGTTCTGCAGTTTGTTGAGTTTATTTGCAGATCTGGGGGTTTTGATTTGTTTTGTAGGAGGGCAGAGGGAGAGAAGCGTTTCCCCTCCTTTTATCCACATTTTTCAACAATAGTACTTTGAAACTGGCATAGGTTTTTTTACGTCACATTTTTCAACAATAGTACTTTGAAACTGGCATGGGTTTTTTTACGTCACACTGAAAAAAAAAAAAAAAAAAAGAAAGAAAGAAAAAAATAAAGAAAAAAGAAATAAAAAAAAAAAAAGAAAAAAAGAAGAAGAAAAAAATTTGCATTTCTAACTAGTAATTTCCCTGGATAAAGTTAGCAGCATTGTTCTTAAATGTCCTAACCCCTGAGATTACATTCAAGCCTAAAACCCATTAGAAGTGAAAGCTGATGAGAATGAAACCCTGTAACTTATTTTCATGTGGCTTCTTTACTTGGGGGTTTCTTCATTTGCTTTTTTTAAGACTTTGATTTTAGGTTTCACTCTTCATGCTGCTATTTTCTACAAAGATTAAGCTTTGATTAACATCTCAGGATGTCCAAACCTAAAGCAAATCTACAAGAATGCCTGGGATTTATTATTTTGGATCTTGAAAAATCTGAAATCTACCTGTGTTTTCTCCTGTGTAAATAAAGTGCTTCATTTCTATGCTTCATATTCAATTTCTCCATAAATCAGACTTAGATGAGCTTTGTAAACAGGAAAAAAAACCAAACAAAGCCTCTTCTATTTTCCACTTCCAGAAAGCAAAAGTAGCTTTTATATATATGTATACACACAGATTTGAGAAACAGCACAACGCTAAAGGTCTGTGAAACTGCTACAATGTTTTAAGGGCTGATCAGAGAAATGCAAGTGAATACAGCAGAGGAGAAACAAGTTGAAAGTCCACTCTTCTCCTTGGCTTCCTGTACCTTCTAAAGGTTAATATTTTGCTCCTTAAACACTAACAAGTTTAAATGGCTTTCAGTAGTCCTCCACACATTGAATTGGATACAAGCAACATGAATATTTGATGACTGAAAGAAAAAGAAAAAAACTACAGGAGATCAGCTAGTGTACTTTCTAGCTTTAAGCTTCAGCTGATGGAAAATAACAAGACATTCCAAAAGGAATTTAATTTATCCAGGTGCTTTACTATCTGGGCAAGCAGTAATGAATGTGAGTTTTTGTCTCAAAAATTCCAGGAACATCATTATTGCTTTTATACTCAATGGGTTTCGAAGATTTTTTTGTTAGTTTGGGGTGTTGTTGTGGTTTTTTTTTTTGTTTTGGTTTTTTTTTTTTTTTTTTTTTTTTTTTTTTTTTTTTTTTTTTTTTTTTTTTTTTGTTAGGCTGCTTATTTGTGGGGTTTTTGGAGGTGGATTTTGTTTTCGTTTTTTATTTGTTTGTTTTTTGTGTGTTTTTTTTTTTTCCTTTTTTGTTTGTTTGGGGTTTTTTTGGTGTGTTTTTTGAGATGACCTCAGGCCCTTTTGCCAACATATTCCCACTCAGAAGAGAGCTATGCCCTATTCGTGACTGCAAGGTACGGAACTATCAGTGCACTGAGACAGTACAACATGAGAATCCAATATCCACATAAACAGCAACTGAAATCAACATGTTCCAAAAGGTGGCCCTGTGTGAGTGTGTACAAAAACAAGTAAAATTAGTAAATGCCTATTCATTTTCCTATTAGCTCCAATGATTAAAAGTCCCTTGTTAAAATGGTTAAAGCTGCCTTGTTCCCCCATTCCGAATAACACACTTGCATAGAAAGCATTAAAGAAAAGGATAACGAACTCCAAAAGCTTTCCATGAGTAAAAGCAAAGATCTAAAAGAAAGTGGTTAACAATAAATATGTCTTTTAAATGCTATTCTGCCTTTAATATTTCACTCATAAGTCCACTTGTAGGTAATCTATATAATAACACTTACAAAACAAATGCTGACCCAGCACAGCAGATTAGCAAACAGCAGGGTCTGAGTAGCTGAATACTAACAACTACTTCAAAAACTAACTAATGAGTTTCAGGTAATGATGAACGGTGTTGCTACTTAAATTAAATTAAGAACAGGAGCAGGTCAGCAACATTCACAGAAAAAACAGCATTTTGAAAGTATTTCAGTTAAAAAGACAGAAAAATTTAACAACCATATGGAAGTGCTTCCTAATTTTATTAAGGAATGCCAGTAGTAGTCTTAAAAGAACTGACACACCTGCTAACACTTTTTCAGTTTAGGTGAATTCAGTAACAGCTTTTGAATGACCTGATTCACCTGAAAACTTCACTAGTCAGACCCAACAGCTGTGGCACAAATCCTGCAAAATTGCAGAGCCTTCCAATAGTTTGGGACTCCACACCTTTTCCGTACACCTTTAATATTCAGGAACTAAGAGACCACCAGGTTGATTTTTTAACCCCATGACTGTCTTGTTTTCTATCACAGAGTTTTGTGATTTAGATTGCAAGATAATGCATCATAGATACCATGTAGAGCTTTAGCAAAGGAACATTTAAACAGTCATTGGCACAGTACCAGGCTGTCGGGGGCTTCCCCCGTTTTTCAGGTGGTTTCAGGGTCCTTTGCTCCCCTGCACAGCTCTGAGCTGAGCCGAAGGAAGAGACGGAGTTCTCAGGTTCAGATTTTTCAATGTTGCATACTTCGTTTATTTTTTCTTATCTTACAATTTTCTCGGAGTCCGACAAGATGTTCACAGCTGCATGGATTCCTCACGTCTCCCCCCGAGCTGGGTTGTCCTTATCTTTTATACTAATTACTACATATTTCTTGTTCACTATTTCTTACCAATGTCTATCACTATTACTAAAAAGGTCATCTTTACTTTGACCCAATCCTCACTAACTACTTTGTGCTACGTCAATGCAGCAATGGAGTGAGGGAAGGAGAAGAAGAAGGAGACAACGCCCCAGGTTCTCCATCTTGTCCCCATTCACTTCAATGCTAGGAACCTAAAATTACTATTTTCTCACCCTGTGATAAGCTAAACTACTATTTTTCACATTCTTGTAGCCTGTAAACCTTCTCTCAGTGTAGGAAGTTTTTCCCATGGACTGAGATCAAAGCCAGTGTCTATCTAAGTTCTAAGCTGGGGTCCCAGACCCCCCTGCCCAAGTCCCTGAACCTCCAGGGCAACCAAAGGAATGCCCTGGACTCCAACACCAGGCTGGAGGTCATTCACTGAATGGCAAACATGTCACTGTTCTACAAAATAACTTTGAATCCTTAGTGTCAGATAAAGGGAACATTAAGGAAGAAGTTCAAGCCCCAGGCATTTAAAAGGAATATGGTGATAAAATCCTTTCAGAGGCAACTCGTTTACAGCCAGTAACATTTCCAGGAGAAGACATAGAGTAAAGCAAGAGACAATCAAGTTTGCAGAATGATGGAAGAGCATTCAGACCATATTGTTGCTTCCTCTTGTTCTCTTTGCTTTCAATTCAATGCAGAATTTTATAGTCCCTTTGCACAAAGAGATAACTATATATTTTCTCCATAATTCTGAAGCAGTCTTTGTCCTGAGTGTTGTGGAACTGTCTCTCATGGTATATAGACGACCTTGCTTCAGTGAGATAAAGGCAGCACACCCATTTCTGAGCAAACCAAGTCTTAACCACTAGTTCTGAACATAGCGTAGTTCAGAAGTACATTTGACTTAGGGCATGGAGAAGTGGTTACAGGGAAACCCAACTCTCACTGGTAGCACAGGCTCTCTGTGCAAGTTCACCAGTGCAAGTTCACCTCCAACATACCCTCTGCCAGGCACAGAAAAGAGCAGAGGGATAAATAAGATTCGGTGCTTCTTTGTAGCCCTTCCACCTCTACAAGGCAAGACACTCACATTGGGAGCTGTTGGATTATAAATTGAGGAACATATCCTCCTTCTGCATCATTCCACTTGATATAACCAATACTGAGTCACACTTTAAGGACTGTGCAAGGCGAGGAATCATTAATCACATCTGGAGATGAGTGAGAATCCAGGCCATGCTACGGCAGGCAATGTAAAATGTTCCCTGTGAGAAAACATAGCCTAGCAAACTGGCACTCTGCCCTACTCAAAATCTCAAGTGGTATTCAGGGGCAACCTTATTAGAGGATGCTACAGTACTTCCACTGTTAAGCAGTCACAAGCACAGCACACTCAGCTCCCCAAGTTCACGGTATTAAAATAATAAATTAGAAACACTTGTCTCTCTGCAGAAGTGCCTGCAGCACAGTCTGGGACAAGCAGCAGGAGGCAATGACAGTGCAAGAAAAGGGTATAAACAGCAGGAGGGAAATGTCAAGTGTATCAAAGGATGCTCCAGAATAAACAAAGCTACTCTTGTCATGAATTCACAGGCTGTAGTGTGACATAATTATGAGCCTTCTACAAGAGCCTTGCCTGTGAAGCTTCTGCCTGACCCTTTCACACAGCGTACAAGTCTCTGTGGTGGAGCCTTCTGTGAGCCTTTTTAAAGGTTTCATTCCATGAGGAAATGCAAACATATTTGTTTCAGTGTGCAAGACACAAATTTAGACTCGATCCCACTTTAAATTCTATCGTTACCCATTCTGAACTATGTTAAGCAAATCAACTTAGTTCTAAAGTCCACAGCACAGTATTCTGACTGTAGCATGGTGATTTTCAACTGTGCTCCAGCTGTGTGAATAATATTCAAAGTCCCTGAGCATACTAGTTAGCACAGCAGTCCTCAAATATCTATGACTTGAACATAAATCAGGTGAGTTAGAGAGAGAGATGTACAACCTAAAAACTTGCTGTAACTACACTGACTAAAATTACGAAGGCATACATGGCTCTGAAATTCCAATTCAGGTATCTAATATTATAATGTTCTAAAACCTGGGACTGTTTTACTCTATCCTGTATCACTAAAAGCACAATTTCTGAACAATTTCAAAAAGATAAACAAAGCAATTTTCAAACATAGCTGACCAATCTTTCACAATGCCCCCACCACAAACAGTCGCACATTGCTATACATCGTATTATTTCTAGTATTGACAGAAAGGGGCAAGGTCCATAGTGCTTCAATGGCCGTAAAAGGGTTTATTTTGTAAGCTCATGTTTAGCTTCTAAGAAGTGCCATGCTCTTCATTGATTAGTTTTATGATGCTTAAATACCAATCCCAAAGAAGCAAACAGATGGAGAAACTACTGGTAGGTACTTTCTCCAGAAGAAATTGGGAGGCTCATTTCATCTATCCAGGTCTGAAAACCTTATTTCTGAGTTCCCCAAGCAGGATACCAGAGCTTCAACAGTGGAATTGTAAAATAAATCTGCTCAGCCTTGAATACTTTGAGCAGGCTAATTCAGTTGGTAGTACTGGTAATGAATGTCTTTAATGATGACATGGATCCTGATGAAGCCCCACTGTGCATTTTACAAGCACAGCCTGTATAACCAACTGATTTGTAGTCAAGTAGCAGACTTTTTTTCAGAGAAGCAGGATTCTTTACAACCAGCTGGAGCCACTGGTACGAGATGGCTGTGGGTCACAAAAAAACTGAACAAGCACCTCCATTCTTCAAATCCAATCAGACATAACCAAACAAAAAGGAAACTCCTGGAAACTGAAGACATCTGATAGCTCCAGCATCGCACAATGTCTGTCAAAGGCAACTATCTTATCATACAAGCAGGAATGCTGGTACTTCCATAGGGATAAATTTATAGAATCATAAAAAGTTAAGAGGTTGGAATGGACCTTAAAGATTATCTAGTTCCAATCTTCCCTGCCACGGATAGGGACACCACCCACTAAATCAGGTTGCTCAAAGCCTTATCCAACTTGGCCTCGAACAGTGTCAGGGATGGGGCATCCACAGCCTCTCTAGGCAACCTGCTCCTGTGTCTCACCATGCTTGCAGTTAAGAATTTCTTCCCAATATCTATAACCTAAATTTCTCCTCTTTGAAATTGATCCCATTACTCCTTGTCCTATTACTCACTCTAGCTCTGGATGGAGAATCCCTCTCTGGCTTCCATGCAGGCCCCCTTCAGATACTGGGCACTTGCTATGAGGTCTCCACACAACCTCACAGCAACCTCTTCCCCAGCCTGAACAGCCCGGTTTTCTCAGCCTGTCCTTCTAGGGCAGGTGCTCCAGTTCTCCTACTGACTTCTTAAGGCAGCTTTTTGTTTGGCTTTATTACATACTTCGTAATCACTTATTGTACACAAAAGGACATCACATCACAATGAAACAAAGTTCACCCATTAAAATCTCACCTACATGCTCATTCCCTCATTCCACCCAAAGCAACAGCGTGTCTCCAAGTCCCCAAACACACAGTGTCAAATACACATTTCTGGCAGGAATACCTTGAGTGCAGCTTTACCTGCTAGTAGTTTTCACCATATCCTCAGGAAGATTTTAAGAATCAGAGCAAAGCATGACTTAAAAAATATATCATAGTGGAATGAATTTACCCATGCACTTAAACTGCTACTGTAAAAATGCACTGAATTGTTAAAAGTGTGCATTCTCTTAAACTCTGCCCTTCACATATAGATCTTACTAGTAAATAACATTTACCTCAATGCAGCAGTTAGTGTATGTGCCAGAACAGAGCAAAAAAGAACAGTGTGAGTTAGAATTCAGCTGCTATTCCAAAGTTATTTTTATGCAGCTTTACAGTCATGTTATAGAAAGATAAAAATATTTACTGTTTATAATGGTATCACTGAACAACAAATTGGACCCTGCTGAATTAGACACTGCAAACACAGAGTGAAGGAGAGGTGCCTATTCCAAATTCTGCACAAGCCATTTGGATGAGTCTGTGCTTATTACAGGTGCTCCATCCTTTAGACACATAATGGTTAATGATGTATATTAATAAAGCTCACCTCTAAGGTTTCAAAAATATTATCAAAACCACAATACTGTTGGATAGCTTGGGAAAACCAAAGAAAACCCTGTATACAAACCTCAAAGCTTTGCTGCGCAAAGCAGAACTGAAGGGCAAAGCAGGGTGCAAGGGTGGCTCTAGGGCAAAGCACATGGGCAGGAAGCGGGGAGCCAAAAGCAAACGGGGGAGGGATGCCAAGCCCGGGCACCCCTCGCCCCAGGGGACAGCCAGGAGATACAGGACAGACAGGAGTCACCGGAGCGCTCTGCCCGGCCAAGCCGGGAAAACGGCGGCAGCAAACAGAAAGTACCGACTGAACCTGAAGGGGTCGGGGTTTAAATGCCAATTTGGAACTCCAGAGGGAGTTAACACGATACTAAACCGCTGTATTGGGGGCCGAAACTCAGCCGAAGAGGGGCAGACACAGGCGGTGTCACCGCAGCGGGGCTCGGCGGGGCTGCGGGAGGCAGGGCCGGGGCGGGAGGCGCGGCCGCCCCGCTCCCGGCGCGGCTGGAGCGGGAGGTACCGTACCGGCGGGCAGGAGGCATTCCAGCGGCGTGAACGCGCGCTCCATGGCCCCGCGGGACGGGCAGGCACACTCTAAAGGCACGGAGAGCCGGGCGAGACCGGCGGCGCGGGGGGGCAGGCGGGGAGCAGCCGTGCCCCTTCCCGGTCTCCCCGAGGAACGCGTGCAGCCACACGGCGGCGGCGGCTGCGCCCGCCCTTGCAGGCGATAGGCGGCCGCGCCGGGAGATGTGGCGGCGGCGCTGCCCGGGTACCTTCGGCTGCGCGTCCTCCTACATCCCCCGGCCGGGATGTGCGTGGGACGGGGGCGGTAGGGCAAGCCGAGGGAATCGATAGCCGCCGCAATCCGTTGCTCGGCGGTGGATTAAGCAGCAGTGGGGGGGAAAGGCGGGGCACGCTGATTGGCAGCGGCGGAGGCCAATGGGACCTGCGCTGGGGCGGGGTTAAGTGGTGGCCCCGCCCCCGAGACGGCTGTGCGCGCCGCGAGGCGGGAGAAGGAGAGAGCAGGGAAAGGGATACGGACGTGGGCAGGAGCACAGGGGAGCGGAGAGGGAGCGAGCCAAGGGGGACACGGCCTCTCTGGGCGCCTGAGCAGCGCCGACCTCGGTACAGCGATGCTCGGGGAGGCCGGGAAGGGCCGCCTCGCGGCGGGTTCCTGGGGCGCTGTACCGAGCACTTCGCTCGGAGTGAAAGTCCTCAAATCGCTTTCAGCCCATCGAAACCGGAGAGAAGTAAAAACTGTGCCACGAGCGCTCATGGCACCGCATGCCGCCTGTGTACCGGCGCCCTCGGGGTGCAGGGAAAGCCATGCCGGAGGGCTGGCAGCATCCCGGCTTTGCTGTCCCCGCCGGTGCCACCTGTGCGTTTCCAGCTCCAGAATGATGCGGCAGTCCAAGATGCAACTTAAGTTTCAATTAATATAATTTCAATAACATCACAAAACTTGTTAAACACATAGTTTCTCTTCGCTCACGACTCTTAATCATCGTCAGGCATAAAATGGACAACACCGCTAATAAGTTTGCTCTGGGAGCGCAGGGGGGCAAATTTTGACCCCTCAAATGTGTCAATAATGTGTTTCCACCTCCTCGGCCGGCCTTTGTCCCTGCAGGTACCCGGCTCCAGCCGCTCCATCAGGGGCAGGGCGGGCATGGCCTCGCACCAGGAGTTCCCAGGGCCGTTCCCGTTTCCTCTCTGCACGGAGCTGTCCTGGCGCGGCGGCTCTCCCGGGAGCTCGGAGGAAGCGCAGCCGCGCGGGGCCCCGCAGCAGAGGGCAGCAGAGGAGCGCCGGTCCCTCCCTTCATGTCTTCCTCCTCCCCGCCTTGCCTCCGGCCCGTCCATCTGTCCGTCCGTCCGCCGGCCCGGAGCCGCTGTTCGGGCGTGCCCTGCACCGCGGGGTGGGACGAGACGGGGGGACAAGGTCCCCTTCTAGAGGCGTTTGGGGAAAGCGTGAGCGAGGTCCATGGGCTAGATGCTCACAGGGGTATTTTCCAACCTAATGATGTGGCTGTCTGTCAATGAGGGTTTCTAGTCAAATCGGAGGGAAATGGGACCAACATGTCAGCCCACTCCTCATTCTGCCCTATTAGTCTGAGAATCATGCTCGGATCAATGTGATATAAGTGACTTCAGTGGTGGGCTAGTCTAGGCCACATTTTTTGGACAAGGGTGAGCAGCTCCAAACTGAAAGAGGACAGGTTTAGATTGGATATTAAGAAGAAATCCTTTATAGTTAGTGTGGTGGGGTACTGGAACAGGTTGCCCAGAGAAAGCTGTGGATGCCCCAGCCCTGGGAGTGTTCAAGGCCAGGCTGGATGGGGCTCTGATCAACCTGGTCTAGTAGAAGGTGTCCCTGCCCACAAAAGGGGGATTGAAATGATCCAGGTGACCTTGAAGGTCCATTTCAACTCATACCATTCCAGGATTCTGTGATTACCACATTGACTGTAGGTGCACCTTTGGTTTTAATGGTGCAAGCATCAAACCTTTTTTTGGACCTTTCAGATAAGCTGCCCTGCCACCTATAAGAGACTACATTGTATAAACAATTTTGGTCCAGAAAGACTGATAGAAATTTAGATGTATTGGAAATGTTCATGGCATGACAATAAGAAAAACTAGAGATTATTTTGAAAAAAGGAAAATATATTAAGTACATCAAAAGATTTCTGTTGTCTACACCATAAAAATAGAAAAGGGTTTGTTATACTTTTATGCCATTTAAAATTTTATTTCCTCTCCATTGAGAACTTGAATTTTAAAGGCTCTTAGGATGTTGGCGTCATCTCAGCGTCCTTCAAGCAGGTTAAAACAACCAGCATTAGGAAGAAGCAGCTTGCTGTCTTTTCCAAGAATGGAGACCATGTGGGGACTACCATGCAGCTGGCCAGTGCTCTTCTCCTCTTAATTATATTTTCTTCCACTCTGTCTCCCCACCCTGCTTCCTTTCAATTTTGACAGGCACTTTCCAATTGCCTGGTAATATTATTAAACCTTCTCCAGGATAGCTTATTTTTCTTCTTCAGTATCTTTCAGTATCTCAGTCTTTTTTTTTTTTTTTTTTTTTTTTTGTCGTTCTTGAGAGGGTACCATCTGCTACAAATAGTTGCTGATAAGCAGGTTCTTATGCTTGAGAAGAGTCATACTTGCTTGGAGGGAAGGTCCAATTCCTTCAGGGCCCTGGTGATATACATTTACAAATCTTTCTCCTCCTGTTCCCCTGTTCAATTTCTTTTTTTTTTTTTTAAACTGTACATGCAACAATTTCCATTTCTCCATTCCCTTCATGCCCCAGAAGATGCTTTTTCCACCTATGTCACATTTGGCCTTCCAGGCAATCCTTTACCAGTCACAGCTGCACAAAAGTAATTGTACCTCTCTCTGCTAATCATAGTAATACATGATTAATCACAATAGCATTGCAAAGAGAAATCGGTCTTGAGACACCAGGCTGGTCCTAGTATGCTTTAAATCCTTTCAAGATGAGAAAGTGTCTGCAAGGTAAGGCAAACTGCCAGCCCACAGCACAATTAGGCAAAGGGCAGACAAGGCAGACACTCTTTCTTCTCCCTGAACTCAGTCATTCTTTCACTGCTCTTTCTTTCAGATACAAATCTCTTATCCACAGTATAAAGCTCTTTTTTAGAATCAACACCACAGGAATAGCATTAGCAGATGCTATAATGCACTGATTTTGAAGGCAGGACCTGACAGCTATTTAATACTGTTTATCAGAGCCTAACAAAGGTATCTAGTAGAGGAAGTGTAGAGAGCAAAATTAATAACTCCATGGCATGTTGTCTTAAGGATTGTCCCTTAAGAACACTGAGCAGTCAGGAGGCTGATTTGCTTTTTTGAAAAATAGGCACTTTCAACTCCTTTTTGCACTTTACATCTGTGCTAGGACATCCATTGAATTTTCCTGTGAAAGGCTACCATTTAATAAAATTACTGATTTTTTTTGTTGTCACACATGAGAAATTCCTCAGTAAATATTGGACCTATTTTTCCAGGTAGCATATAGATTCAGCAATACTTTTTCCCTCTAGCTGGATCTCAAACCAAACCTTTTCCCCTGTTCTTTTCCTCTGGTTGTACACGTCTACGTTACTTTGCAAGATTTGCGGAACAGCGTACATAGAGGCTATTCAAAAAAGACATCTCTGGAGCACTGATATTGTGCTTTGATTACTACTGTCTCCTCTGATTAGCTAAAAGAAGAGCAAGTGACCTCAACCCCAAGTGAGAAAATAAACAGGCAAGCAGATGTATTTCCTGAGTGACAGATGTGGCTGTCTGACAGAGAAAGTTTCTGAATGACAGGCAGGAAAGGTTGAGGGAGTGTTCAGACCTTTTAAACCTCCTCTGGTAACTAAGCAGCCAGTCATGCCTCTCACCTGAGATATTATCCATTAAGTTTGTAAAGACTGGATGACTGGACTGCACAGGGAGAAAATGCAATTTATATATATATAAAATATATATAGAGAGATAGATATAATATCATATATATAAAAGCTTATTCCTATCAGACTCCAGATAGCTTCCTCTTCTTGAGGAGAACTATGCTGAGTAACAGTCAGTTGGGCAGCTTCTGTGGAGCACAGTTATGACATTACTGGCACTGTTGCTCAGCACCACTAAAACTGATCAGGTAGGAAGACTTTAAAGGTGATTAGAAGAGCAGCATCTTTTATTTACTCATAACATCTCCTGGGACTTAGCAAGGAGAGAAAAGGGAAGTTTAATTGCTAGGGGATTTACCTAACAGGGCTAAAGCCTACAGTGTTTGCTGTTCTCCTTAGGATGTTCAATCTCTGTGTATCCCGGTACAGATATGCTGCTGAGGCTGACTTGTAGTAGCATTATTTGCTTTCAGAATTTCTTTTCCTTCTTTCAGATGGACTAATCTAATTGAGACAGAAAGATTTAGAGGTATTTGGGGACTTTGTCCAGCAAAATGATAAGACATGTCTCTACCATTCACAGCATAATGCCTCTCTCCAAGATGAAAGTCAAATCGGTCTGGTAATGCCAGACATGATCATTTAATGCTTTATTTTTTGCCCCCTCCCTTCTTCCATTTTTCACCAAAATGAGAATCATATCTCTGTGCTTGACTAAAAGTACTTTAGGTTCTGTTCAAGGGCTTCGGCAGATTTCACTAATTGTCATTCTGGAGCCTTTTGACTGGAAAGTCTGTAGAATCAAAACTACCCAGGTACCTCCAGAGGTCTCTCGTGGTGATGTCTAAAACAAGCTGCTCGTAAAGCAGAGGGCATTTGTTCCTCCAGCTACTCTAATTTTATTGCTAAAACAAAACACTCCGTACAAGGCTGGCAATCAGGATTCATGTAACATGTAAATACTAAGAATACTTTCTACGTCTTGCCACAACTTAGCTTTATATTAAAGAGAATTCAGAGTTAAAACTAGCAAGCTGTGATGATTCATTCTGGTACCTATTCTAGCATTTGTGCAGAATAATAAGGTTAGAATGTTTAGCTAACTCAGCTGTCTGATTGTCTGTACATCCGTAAGTGCATGATAACTCAAAAGATGCAGGCATCAGTAGATAAATGGGATGCTTTATTATGGACATTATATCCTTGCAGTTCTCCTGTGCCGACAATTTAAGTCCTCACAACTCTCTCAAAACTCAAACAACAATTTGAAAGGTATAGTCATTGAGGGAAAAACAACAACAACAAAAAAGACCTGCAAACACAGGCAGACAGAATCTAACAGATATACTCATTAAGTCCAGGACTTGTAACAGTTAATGGAGCCAACTTCACATTTGATTCAAGTCCTGCAGAGATTATAAAACAGTAAAATAATATAATGTTAAGTGCAATCTGTTTCTGAAGTGATATAGAGCAGGCTAGAGATAAAACATATTAATTATTTTAAGCCACAGAGTATAGCAGAAGAAAATAGTGAAATAATCCCGTGGCTCACCAGGCAGGACATTGCATTCAGAAGACTTGGGTTTTAATCTACTCTCTACTACCGGCATGTGTAAACAGAATCAAACCCCATGGATCCATAGCCTCTAGTGTATATAATGGCTTAGGAATTAAATTAGCTTCAAAGAGATCTAGCTCATAGCATTCTATGCCTTTGTTGTCTCATCTATAGAATGGCATCAATAAGGTATACCCATACTTTTAAATCAACAGCCAAATACAAATGGATTTGTATTACTAATGAATAGACAGATGGCATTTGTTTAAGAATCAATTCTATACAAATTGAGAAGAAGATTTATTATGATCATCAACAATATTCTGTCATGAAGATGGATGAAAGATAAACTTTGGAAAGAGGATTGTGTCTTGAAGTGATAACTTTTAGAAATAACATTTGCATGAAATCAGCTGTTATCAAGACACTATGGACAGCAGTAAGCAGAGATTGTGCAGGCTGATACCTATGGTTAAATTCTTGACTTCATGAGGTGAGGAGATTGCGGACTCTTGAGATGATAGGCAAGCTGTTTGACTAACCTGGGAGGGATTCCTGGGAGGCCTTGGCTGTGGCGACCTGGCAGCACAAGAAGAATTAAGTAGGAACGGTCCAATTATTTGCTGCACTCTATTCTGCCTGGAATAATTGTCATGTTTTGACTGACACTTACAGGAGCTCTCATTGTCTTCTCAATGTGCAACAACCAATGTGGAGAACCACTCCACAGTTTCCTCTCAGGACCTTGTCTCCAGCACAGCCTAATTTCTCTTGTAGGTGCATTCCACAGCATTAAAAAAGGCTGTGTTTTTCGTTCTTGATGTCTTTACCCTGTGTCTTGTTAACTCTTCTACAAACAGCTCTCTCAGTAGGTGACCCAAGGAGGCAGCATTTGGGAAATGAATATTGTGTTTGGACTGGCTGTGAGGTGTAATCAGTAGTGTCCTGGGTCCCTGGCCATGTCTAGTGCATTCAGAGTGATAGAAAGCAAGCTGCAGTAACTCTATGCAGTGGTCCATCTGGTTGTGCTGGCTTGAAAGCAAAACCAGCAAGAGACTCCAAGTCAGGAAAAAACAATTTAATTGGGGGGGTGGGGAGGGGGGGATAAAATAGAAGAAAAGAAATGCAATAGTACAAAAGATCACTGAAAGAGTCAGAATACAACCTGATACTCTGTGGTGGTGGTAGCAGTCCAGATGAAGTGGTCTTATTGAAGCAGTGATCCCGTAGAAAGGTCTGGTAGCCCTTCTCCTCTGGGAATCCAGTGGGTAAAGCTACCTGTGCTGTCCCAAATCCCAGATTATATCCAGGTGGGAGTGCTTGGCTCCTCCCCCTGGGCGGAGCGTCTCACAATGGGCTGATATCATTCTATGAGTCTTGCAATGCGTCCTTGATTGCCCATTAAACAGAGAGAGCTCCCAGAGGGAGTTACCTACGAGTCATGCAGCAGGGCATTGATGGGCCATTAACAGAAGGTAGAGGGCAAGAGAAACACTGCCCAACCTAGTTTCAACAGCTCATGTAGATGGTGATAGAATACCTACTTTGGGCACATCTTACATTGTAACCTAGGACACAGGTTGTCGTCCCTGTCCCATGGGAACAAAGCAGTTTTGTAAAACTGTGAAGGGCAACATTTACCATTAGTCATTTGAGCATTCAGCGAAGTCTAGGTGACCCTAAGGCTGTGGAGATCAGAAGGTGAATAGTGGCTCAGGATAAGAACGGGGCAAGGTCCTGCTCACCAATCATTGCTGTCACTTTTTCCATGGCTAGGCTGAGTTTGGCCAAGGACTGTATGGGATTCTCCACTGCGGTTACTTGTCCGGGTGATGGAAAGTAGGGCCATTGATATCTGGCATTTACAGCTGTATTGACCTCTCCAAGTCACTGTTCTAAGTCATCAAAGTAAGGGAAGAAATGTTGAGTCCTGAAAGGACCTAAATCTGTCAGGGGTAGTGTTATTGTAAAGGGGTAGCCACTTAGAGGGATCTCTGGAATGGAAATGATGGGAGGCACCCAGCCGCTTCAGTGTCTTTGTTAGGTTCCATAAAAGTGGCAGTACTGTCTGAAGAGCTGTTTAAAAGGCAGCAATGGAGAAAAGATAATGGCTACATTTCTGTCCCACGAGTCTGAACAAAGCTGCCTGAGCCTGCCCTTTCCTCAAAGGCTAAATCTTTTATGACTTGCTTGCTAATTCTGTCGTTGGGTCCCAGGTGGAGAGAAAAGGACGCTCTGCTGGGACAGAGGGCAGACCTCAGGTATACCTGCTGGAGTTGTTATGTGAGGAAAACAAGCTCTTCTCTCATTTGCACAACCTTTCTCAACTAATGCATGCCTAGCTTGAGATGCCTGCTATTAATTCTTCTTTAATTGAGAGAGAGAAAAAAAAAAATAATCCTGAGACACCTTATGGAACAATGAAAAACCCTTAGCAAAAGAGCGTTACACAAGGCACAGTATGTAATTTATTCACATGTTTTAGATACTGCTACTTGGGGACATGCATACAGGTATGCACACAGATAAATATGGTGCATCTTTTAGTTTCGTTGCTTAAGTTTGCTGTAGGCTGATATATGATAGAGTTCAGGTTTAAATCTTCCAAGTAAAACACTTACAAAGCAAACCTATTAAGGTTAATAGAATGAACTTAAAATGCCCGTGGTTAAGACGGAGGGGGGAGTGAGACACTCAGTAAATTGTTCACCAAATAGCCTGTCAACTCAGTCTGCAGCTGAAGACCTGCCTAGAGATCATTCTATTATCTTTAATAAGCTTTATTTTAAAGTTGTATGCATATCAAATGTAAAATATCTATGTCAGTTTTGTTATCTGTGATCCTGGATCTATCTTAAATATGTTAATAAAGAATATATACAGTCTGAGAAGGTGCAAAATCATTATACCTACAATGCTCACCTAAAAAGGCTTAAAATATAAAAAAAAAAAAAAAAAAAAAAAAGAAAGAAAGAAAGAAAGAAAGAAAAAGGTATTTAAGCTACTTCATGCATTAAAAACAGTACAGTATGTACAAAGTAATTTCTAGAAAATATGTTTAAAGTAAAACAAACTTACCAAGTCTGTTGTTTGGGAGTTTTATACCACACCGTCATAACCATTTACTTAAGGCTTAAGCTCAGATTTTCCAAGCCCCTAATACAAATTAGAACCCTATGAATTTTTTGCTGTGCTTGACTACATTATCCCCTTGGGCACTTTGTCACCTTAGAACATTCATCCAAGTATTTTAAGATATTTTAAGACAAACTACCACTTGCAGCTGGGCTGCTTATGCATTTGATGAAACATGCGGCACATTTTTGCTCCTGTCCATTTCTCCTCCTGCTTTTCCTAGCCTCCCCTTTAAGAAATTGTGCTCAGCATGCCACAATATCAATCACATTTGCTTGACTTGATTTCATAGAATCATAGAATGGTTTGTGTCAGAAGGGACTCCAAAGATCATCTAGTTTCAAGCTCCCTGCCATTTCAGATGCTTTATTTCCAATGTCCGTTGCTGATGTAGCTCCTGCCCCAACAGTTCCAAGCTGTGTCCTGGCTTCTACTGCAGGAATACCCTGAGTCTTATCAGGGAGGTTGCTAAGAGGTTTCTCACCATGAAGCCCAAATATAAATAAGGAAGATGTTTCAAACTGAGATTCAATATGTATCAGCCCAGTCATGGGGATACAATCACTAAAGATCACTAAAGCAACATTATTATTCACGTGCCGAGGCTCTGCCTATGAACCGTAAAGGACAGACAGAAGGTTTGATGGCACAGCTGGGAAAAGGAAGAAATGGGTAAAGTTACTGGCACAGAGCTCAAGGGTATTCTTTCCCTCTATGAAGTAGGAGTCAGAAGGGAAGACCAAGCCTAACAGCAAGCTATGGCAGCTTGCACCTGCATAAGTACCTAAGGATAATGTAATTCCAGTGAACTTACTTGTAGGTTGATGTTAACAGATGCTTATTTGAAAACTAGTTTATCACAACCAAAGCACTCCTTGTGAAAATGTGATGCATACTTTTGCCTGATTTATACTGGATTATTAATTTTACCTGTGAAATCCATTGTATAGACTGGGATAAATTCTCAAACGTAACCAAGGTCTTAAATACACATGTTTTGGAACACCAAACTGTACTGACTTAATTAACATTGTGTCATGCTACATGACAGGTTTTATTTAAACTTGTGCAATTTGTATTTAGGCAATTCTTTTAGCTCAATGCTTCAAGGTATTTAAGATTTTAAAGGCTTAAAATTAATACTTTACCTGAACATAACTGTGGATTAGGATCTCTATACTTTGTGTATTATTGTTTTCTCTCACTTTAATATTTGTTTCTTCATGCCTTTCTTTTTCTACTAGCTGGTCCCTAAGTTTTGCTTCCCTTCTGTTGAGTTCTAACCTTGTCTTCCCATGGGCCCTCCCACCTGAAATAATGGAGCAGAGTAACTTTAGCAAAGCTGATTAATATTATTTCCTGCCTTGGCAAGAAGTGAAGAAGGGAATACTCTTGCAAATATCACCTACTTAAGATGCTAAGCCAAAGAAATCTGTGTTACACTTGAGGCTATACACTGCAAATGGTGTATCACAAGAAAAGCTAAAGTTCTTTGTGGGGAGGAAGAGATTGCTGACACTCAACAAAATTCTATCCTAAAGATATTTAATCTGGGATATGACTACTGGCTCGGCTCAGTATCATTTTAATGTAGGCTACAATGATATAAGGTGCAGTTCTTTGATTTCTGAACCCTTGCACCCCATTTCTGCCATGTAGTTATACTCACTTTTTTATTTTTGGGCAAATATATCAAGTGAGGAATGACCTTAAAACTTCTTTAAGGAGTAAGTTGAGGAGCTGTTAAATCATTCACAAATTGTTGCAGGCTGTGAATTATGTTTTTGTTTTCGCCAGATGCATCATTAGAAAAACTGATTTCAAAATGTAGTAGATTTGCATACCCTAAGTATAGGAATTGGTTACACAAGGATATTTTATAAGGAAAAAGAGAAGCCTGGTAGGCCAGTTTTAATTAGAAGTGAATTTTACTCCAACTCTTGTGCTCTGAGATTTAAGACCAAAGCAAAACAAAAAAGTCCTCAGTTTGGTAGAAACTAGAAAGTAAAGATCTAGTATTGGGTTTTTTACTTCATTCTCACTATGGAATATATTTCACTACAATACTGTAATGTAAAATATTTGCTTTGACCATGGCATGGCAGATGTGAGGAAGGAGCTAATATAGCAAGTATTGTAAATAACAAATGCACTACCAAAAGTAGTTCTGCCAAAAGGCAGAAAACAGACCACAGTAAGTCGACTATACATTCTCCAGTGCCTATGATAATTTAAAAGCATCCTGTATATTGGAATACAAGCTTGCCATCAGAGCATAATATGTTGCCTCAATAGCAAATCTAATGAAGAGAATGATGTGGAAACATTTTAAAAAGTTTCTGCTGTTATTCAGAAACCCTATTCATAGAATACAAGACCAAGAAACAACATCAGTGCTATTTTTTGATAGGTTAAAATGATGTTTCTATTGCAGTGGGAGGCAGGAAAGCAACACACAGCCGAAGGTCATGCAACAACAGCCCAATTTATTAAGACCTCTTTTCCTTATATAGATGAGAAGGCACGTGCAGTCAATTCTCATTAGCTGAGCCAGTTGCCACCCGGCCAACCAGCCAACAGCAGTCTGAAGCTCCAACAGCCTGGGCCTGCTTTCCAACAGGTCTTACTGGTTGAGTTACATAATTAAGGTAATTATATAATCAATCAAATTTCAGTTATAAGACTGTAATTAATTATAACTGTGGGGCCTACAGGCCAGCTATAGGCTGCCACATGTTTTAGTGTGTTTTGCAAAGGAAAAGATGCTTTTCAAAATTTCAGAAAGTAAATAAAGAGGATCTGTACACCTGAAATCATGGGGAAAGGTAAGAAAAAGAGAATTTGGTCATCCCTCTGAATTTCTGAATTTACAGCTGGGTTTTCATCAATGTTGAGAGAGAAATAGATTTCTTCCAGTTTCATGATAAAAAACATGATGAAGAAAAGAAAATCGAGGCTCACATGTTAAAGACACCAGAGAACCCTCCTGGACCAACTCACTTTCTGAGCTTTGTGGTAAGGAAAAATAGATTTATTAAGTGTTTATAATCATTACAATGAGTATTCTAGCATTTCAGCCAAGTAAGGGAGAATGGACTTTGGAGTCCAAGAATAGAGACCTAGTAAATGAAAGGAATGTCAAAGAAAGGGAAAGACCAATTTATCCTTGAGTAATGATATGGGGAGTGTCTCACTTCTGCTAATCAGACAGTGAGGCACTAAGCTTCGTTTTGTTTCAAAACGAAGGGCAAGTCCAACTATGTTGGTTTAGCAAAATATGGCGTATCAAATTTACTTTTCTTGGGTTGTTTTTTTAGTATCAAAATCTTCTTATGAGCAAAGATTTACACATTGTCTATTGAGGTAAGAATTTTTACTTCAGTTACTGTTTTAGCAGTCCAATAGTCCACAATAATGCCATTAATACAGAAAAACTTAATTGATGGTGCAGTTACCTTTTTTGTACAAAATAGACTAATACCAATCCTCTTTACTGTTTAGATGTACCTCTGAGTCCTAAGCTTGATTGTTTTTGTCTCCCTTATCTCACAGTGGTGATGAAAAGTCTCACAAGTCGTATTCTGAAGTCCTTGCTAGGAAGACCTTAATAGTGGGATTTTGCTCCTATTCAGCCTCTGGTCTTCTTGGGACTAATTTTGTTCATTTTCTCATCCCGATCTCATTCTTCATCAGCTCCCAGCCAAGGTTTGGAAGTTGCGCAACTGGCTCACTTAGCAAAGGGCTGCTGTTGTGTGCACAGGGACAAGGGGGTCTGTCAGGCCTTTGCTGTCCATGAGGTTCACAGCAGAAGCCCATCAACTTAGGTGGCTGCTGGCAGGCATTAAGCCACCTACAATAAGTCTAGGCCAATGCAAGCCCAGTTAATTCCTGACACCCTGTGCTGTCAGGTCGACATAAAGCTGTAGCCTTTTACTAGTGATTGCAAAATGTCATATTTCTTAAAAGAGCCCAAATAATTCTTACTGGGCTACAATTTATGCTGTATGTACTTAATTAATGTATAAATCACCCAGTATGAAGATAAGAGAGTTAAAGACTGGCTGTTTGGAGCTGTTCCCCAAGGTGATATCACAATGGCTGTCATTCACATTATCTCTGCAGTGCAGCAGGTGGGATGCTCAGGAAGTCTGTCGCTTGTCTGTCTACAACTGACTTTGATCTTAAAAAAGAAAGTAGCTCATCATATTTTCTCTTTTCTGTTGTAAACACAGCTTCTCTTCAGTAACTTCATCTGCAACTCCTGTAGAGGGGTGGACATAACAAATACAATGAACTAACTTGAAAAATGAACAATAGTAATGAGAAGTAAAGTGTAAATTTAATGAAGCAGGAAATCTGGCTTCATTAGTTCCAAGATTCACAAGACTGTTTAATGTGTAGCGCCTCAGGCTGGATAAAAGTTGCCCAGAGCCTTTCCTAGAATAACGATTAACAAAATTTAAGATCCTCAGTAGGATTGAAAATCCCCTTCCTCTGATGATGGATCTCAGAGGGCTGCAGTGTGTAAAATCCAGCAAGTAAAGAACTCTGTCATAATAGGGCATCAATAACTCTTGTACTGGATTACTATATAATAAATATGATGCTTGTTTCACTAAACTCTTTTGGTAGTTAAAAAGAAATCAACTTCCAAATTAGTCCACCTCAACCAACAAAAATGGATATAATAGCTGCCAATCCAATGAAACCGCAGCCCTTCACAAAGAGCTCGAATTTTGTTGTGCTCACTTTCTACCTTCCAGCTGACAGCACATTATTACTTTTCCTTTTGGATGCCTGATTGCAAAGAAAATTCAGAACATACGTAGAGCACTGGCACTAACACAACCATCTAACAGAAACTCCACTGGCACTGAAGGATCATGAAATATTTCTTTGCCTACCTAGTGGGAGTTTCAAGACCACTGCCAAGAAATTAATCCCTTCAGATAAAGTGAATGGGCAGGCTAGAAAGAGGCAACTAACCACAAAACAAAATGAAATTGATTGAAGGAGTTCATATCCTTACCCAATCTTTCATGTTTTAAACACTTCCTTTGAAATGAGATGACCAGGACAAGTTCAGTGGACAGATCTCTCACATAATCCAGGAATGGAGATGTTTGAATCCTATGGAGAAAAGGCTGGAAAGTACTGTTTATTCCCCCTGAACACAAAAAAGAAAGTGAAGTCAATAGACAGAAGACTGTTGTTTTTTTTAGAGATGCATACACCAGGAAGTCTGATCTCCTGGCTATTTTTATTCTGAAATGACAGTATTAGAACATCTTTTCCCCTTGCACTCTCCATTCCATCCATTCACTTCAGATCTTTTCAGAGTCAGAAGCTACACTACTATCTGAATCCGCAAAACACCATGTGTTGCTCTTTCCCTCTTCTTGGTTTATAGCCAACACTCTGATTATTTTGGACAAAGCCCTTCATACCACCATTGCTCCTGGGAGAATAAATGATAATCACTGTTCATTTGTCTCCTACTATTGAAGCCCATTCAAATGAAAACAAATTTTGCCAGTTCCCATTTATTATTCATTTCCACAGCAACTTCTCATCAGCAAGTTGTATCCACGTGGTTATGAAAAGTAGGCTTAAATTTGGAATTTTATTAGTGTTTACTTAAAAATGTTAATGCCACTGCCAAAGACTATTGGAAAGAAATTAATTCTCCTCCCAATGTCTTTTAAAACCTGTTTCTATAGTAAGCAGATCATAAACCCTAATCTAACCTCAGTGACTATTTAAAACAAGCTCAATTTAGTCAACCCTAAATTTCCAGCAGCAACAAAACATAATTTGACCCCTTAATTAAGCCTGCACTCGAAGTTTGATTCAGAAGAGGATTTGAGTAATGCAGTAACATTGAAGCTGCCTATGAGGGTACTGAGCTGGAGACTCAGCTTCTTGTCTGTACTCCTGTGAATTGATCAGTTGTTAAGTGATTTAGACAAGATTCTCATGGATTAGAAAAAAAGAAGGAAACATCTGTTGACGTTTCTACATAGAATAACTTTTGGTATAACAATCTATATGGTATAAATAAAGAACTTGTCAGTTCCTTGTTTTGTCTCTGTTAATCTTTTGTGTCTGGTCTTCATGCTTAATATTATACGACCAATTTTGTCAGCAATCACCAAAGCTCCCTTTTGCTCACCAAGGAGGAGGACAATCAACCAGTTTCAAAAAGAGCTTTCTGTATGTATTTCCATGTATTTCCTTTCAATTCCCCTCAGAACTTATCCAGTTACTTATCCAGTGTTTTCAAAACCTAGGGAAATTCTGATGCAATAAAAGGTAGGGCAACTGGTGTGTCTGGAAAAGTGAATCCTTTTGAGAGAAATTCAGACAAGTGCTTGAAGGGGAAGAAAGTCAAAAAAGTGCTGTGTAAATCTACAATATTCCTAGGAAAAGGAGAAAAGTCAGAAAGTAGTAGTAGAAAGTAGTAGATTTAAAATAACTGGAAGGCTCTCAGAGCAGCAAGAAAACAGAACTTTTGAGTCAGAGTTCTTGGTTACCATGAGAATAGTGGAAGTGAGAAAATAAAAGGTAATTTGGTATTTGTTTAAAACTGTCAAATCTCCTCATCCAAATCAATCTAAATAAGTTCCACCAAGTCCCTGCTTAACTACCTCTCTTCAAAATGCATCTTCCTTGTCTAGAACAGTGAACACTGAAACTTTTGCTGAGCACCAACTGATCTTCAACAAATAATAATCTTTCAAACTAGTGAATGCTCTAGATGCAAAAGATTCCAATATCTTTTGAAAAACAATAAATCACCTATGTACTTGTATTATATTTGTATTGTAGTGGTATTGTATTTACCACTAAAAGAAAGACACATCTGGAACAACATATGGAGTTACTTTGCTATTTGATATTAGTTTTAAAAAAATCCAAAGCAATAAATCAACAAATTAAATCTAAAATAGTTTCAACTAATAAAAATTAGTTTAAGTGCATGCAGAATAGAGTTATTAGATCTAGGAGTCCCTCTTTATGAGGAATAATAAACTTGCATTTTACAAAAAGTAGAACTGCCTAAGAGCAGTCAGAATTCCTCATGTGTATGTTATCAGAGATGGTTCCTCAACATGTGTTTTCACTGTGATTTTCTGTAGTTCTCATCCCTGATTTAGAATGAGAAGCTCCCTTGTAGTCCTGAAACACTGTCAGCACCTCGATCTCGAGTATACATCAAGGCAGAGTGTCAATTCTGTTGCTGAGCATGAATGGAGATAGGTGCAAATGGCAAATTACGGTTTGCTAAATAAGCAATGCCTAAATGCTGTCTAAAACAAAGACCTTCCTATACTTCAAAAAATAATCTTCTTTAATTGCTTCTATTGCTACAGCAAACTGAAAAACAAATTAATACAATGCTACCACTTCAGAAGATGGAAGTGCTCTGATGGATTTAGCTGGATATTAATAATCAAAACACCAGAGCTCTTTTATTCCTGTATCTCACTTAAACCTCTATTTCTCACCTAAAACTACATAACAATTCTGGATAAAGCTTCCTACCCCTGTTTGCAAACAAGTAAGACCAAGCGACAAAAAATAAAGATCAACCACAACAAAACAACAGTCCTCCCATCCCCCAAAAAAACCCAAACAAAAAAGGCAAAAACCCAACCAAAACAAAACCAAAGGACATCCCAAGAATTTAAGAAAATTTAATTAACACTTTGGAGAATTAAATTTGAAGGTGTTACATTCTGTAAGGATTTGTTATGTCCTGACTAGTCTATGGAGAAATAAGGCATCTAATTATATTAGTGAAGATGCTCCATGCTGCATATTTGTGAACATTATTTCCTCTAAATGTTATAAACTCTACCCTTCAAACCTACTTGAGATTTTAAATCTGTGTAACTTGAATAACAGATCTTTGTTATAAGGTGCTATCAAAAGATTTATGCTTTATTACACTTCCAGGAATTTTTCTTCTAAGCTGTTCTTAAAAATATTTTTGCAGTATATTTCCTGAGAGAATTTATTTTATTCCAAGGTGGGAGCAAACACAATGTGCCAGCTAACATCACAAGTAGAAAATTTTGCTCCAGCCAGCAGTCTGAAATGAGGCACTCTAAAGGTACACAGGGTTTGTACAGGAAAGAGTATGACGTTGCCTTGAGAGCTCTTTACTACTTTTTCATACAAATAAAGGTGGCTGTGTAGAAAAACATATGTTAGAAAAGCCAGTTTTCCTTCATGTCATGCATCAGTAAAGAGATTTTTAGAAACCAAGCAAAACATAGACCCAGAGAATATTATGAGGTATACCTTTATAGTGAGTGAGTAGTAGCTACACTCATTAGTGGTGTCTTCCTAACTTTGAAACTTTTTCTTTGTTCCTCACAGCACAGACAACAGAGTTAATGAAACCTTCACCAGGCTACACAAGTTTGCCAGTTAAAGCCAACATGGAAATATTATGAAGAGAGGAACAGTTATCATAATGACAGATGGACTGTACATAATAGATAGCAATTTACTTCTTCAAGGGTAATTACAAAAGTTGCTAGAAAATAATCAGGCCCTTATTCGCCAAGCAGGAAGATAGAAGGCAGCTGTACAAATATCAATGTTCATCATGAAGTGCAGCCAGAAATGAGAGCGGAGGATGAACTGAGCATCCTGGAAAAAGATGTCTAAAAGCATCATTGCTTCCTGATGAAAGCACTCAAAGGTGGTCACAAGAGCATTTGGAAAATGTCAGAGAGAAACTGGCTATTTCAGTGGCTGGCTGTTGATGTGGGTATACCAAAGGGGTGTTACAGGGTTGTTTTCTGAGCCCTTTCAGTGTTTGCCCAAATACCAAGAATTATGAAATGGTGAATAAGTTTGTTACATTGTCTGATGAGCTCAAGGTGCATGTAACTGCAACATACTAAGAGACTTGAACTAGAAATACAAAAAAACCCTGAGGCAATTACATGACAACAAACATATGATACAGTTTTTCAGGAACAGTCAAATTTCACCCATAAGACAACACCTTATGTGCTTAACCATGGGGGGGGGGGGGGGGGGGGGGGAGGGGAAAGGGGTATTAAAGTAGATTTTAAAGACATGAATCAATAGTGGTGCCCTATTACAAATAAGAAGACACGCAAATGAAAGTGCTGCCTGTCATCATAGGAACATATTTTCAGATCACTCAGAAACTGAGATAGATGCTCTTGAATGGAGGTTTTTGGGCAGTTTTGAGCATGTTTGTTAACATGGAAAACAGCTGGGCATAACAGACGCCTAGGAAATATATTTTGACAAGAGGGGCTTGTAAAGACAAAAGAATTAACACCATGGAGTCAACACCATAACTGTTTAAATATGTAGCAGGCTGCAGAATAGAGGAGAATCGTGTCCTGTTTCTCCTTCTCCACAATGAATAGGACATGAATGAAGTTAAACTACATGAAGTAAGATTTATAGTAGCTGTTAGGAGAACAAATAGTGATGGTTAAACAGCATAATACACTTCCAGGCAAGACTGGGGGTCCTTCATCAGTGGAAATTTTTAAGAACAGGTTATCTCACTGAGATTGGTTTAAGTACAACTAATACAGCCTTGGGAGGTGACAGTTTTTATTTTCCTTGATTCTATCCTCCTTATGTGCACACACATACCATGCATCCTATGCATATTCATGTTTGAAAAACTAATTAAATTCATCAGATTTGATAAATTTAATTTGATCACAATTCTCCTCTGCTCTTTCAAATCTTCCTGTACCCTGCTCACTTTCCCTGTCTCTTGGAACCTGTCATGTTTTTAACTTCATCTTCTTCATTCGCTACTCCCCTTTTCCTTCCTTAAAAGCTGTCATTGTTCTCCTCTGAAAATGTCAACTACCAGGAAATGAAACAAAAATTAGAGACTGATAATTTTTGGCCTGGAAGAATGAAGAGTAGGAACATAGGATGCATTTGTCCAATTTGTTCTATCCTTCAAATCACATTTTTTAATGTCCAGTGTTGCTGTTTATTATTTGGTTTCATATTGTATTTCATTTTTATATTGGGGTTTATAATAGTTTGTTCTATACCCCCTGTTCCCCTGGGAAATATAATATCCCAAAGTTTGTCCTTGCTCTTCCGCCAGCCCATCTCCCACATTGTTCCCTTCCTGGAATGTAATCCAACTCTGTTCCACTCCCACCTTATCCCTGATTGGGTAGTGGCTTGTCCCTGCCTTTAGCCCTTTCCCTGGGTATAAGTCCATGCATTTGGGGCTGTTTTTGGTTTGGGGACAGGGAGTGGGATGGGGCTCTTGACCCAGGTGGGGGCAGGGTCTCAGACAAAAGTCTGACTAAAGCCCTGGTTTCCCCCCGGATCAAGTGCAGACCTTCCTTTGCCATTGACAGGGGTCTCGCTCTCTCTGCTAAGGGAAAGTTTCTTGGCCGCTCCTGGGTTTTGGGTCTCTGAGGAAAACTCCTTCTAACTGTGGTTTGTCTCTCGAGCTAGCTGGGGTGAGAATGGAGCTGGAGAGCTCTGTGAGAGAGACAAGCCACAGTTCAGTGATGTTTTTTAAAAGTAATTTCCAACTGTATATTCCTTTCCTGTTCTTTAGCAGTCAGAACAACTTCACTCCCCATCACTTCATGACAAGTCTGATCAGAGGCTGCTGCACCTCCCACCTGGCAGCTCTCCTGCCAAACAAAATCCTTTTGGTTGCTCCATTTCTCTGCACCTCTGGTGTAGCTTTGATCATCTTGGGCTCCTACTGCAGTCAGGAGAAACATAGAGGCATTTCCAAAGGACAAGTAAGCCTAACTGTGGCTCAGATCTGCCCTCTGGAAATACCTCTCTCCCCTGACTACAGAGGACTTAAATTGTCAACTTGCCTCCAGGAGGTATGATACCATGAAGAAAAAGACCCTGAATTGCCCTCAGAAATCTTTCTTTCAAGACAGAAAGTTTTCCCCTGAGGCAGGGACACCCTCATGATGCTAATTAGTTGGCACATGCCAGGTGCAACAGGGAGAAAGGAAACAGTTAGATTTCTAGAAAATATCTAGCCTTATTTACAGATTGTATAACTCCTACAAATAACATATGTACTGAAAAGGGAATAGCCCCCTAATGAAGGCCTTCTAATCAGAAAGTTGTCCTCACAGGTGAAAAGGCCCTGAAGTGGGAACTTGAGAGCTGCTGACAGAGAGCATTACCTGGAAAATAGTAGAAACTAAACGGGGCCAATAGGCTTTGGAGCATGGAGCCCTGGAAAAAGCCCACAGCAGTGCAAAATATTAAGTACCTTCTCAGTATAGAGCAAGCACTTAATGAAATGGGAACATTTGATAGCCCAATAGACAGATAAATTAAGACAGGCAGCTATAGATTATACAGGTTTCTGGTGACATGATTAATCATGAGAGCACAGCTCATCTGGATAAGGACATTACCAAAATATCTTTGTTTATGTCTTTGTAATTTATAGTGTCTGCATTATAAAACAGGATTCTCAACAACACATACTACCACGATTTTTTTTTTTTTTTTTAAATTGCAACTGACAATTTTTTTTCTCTTCAAGAAGATGATCCTTTAGTTATTCAGATTCTTTTTCCTTGATGACTGCCTTGAACAGTTTAGCTTTTGGGGTGAAAAACTTATATGTAAAATTAGAATTTCTCATTGTTGCCATGTTTCTGAATGACACTTTTCATACCCAAACAATAAATAATTCTTGGGGCTTTTTTTTTTTCCTTCATTTGAAAGAAAACTGAAAGCACATTAATCAGTATATTTTCATTTCTCATGAGGCACCTCATGTTCAATCTATACCGGTATGAAAATTTTCTGAAAATTTCTGATCTGCTGTTGCACTACCATTTGTGGTTACTGCAAAATAAGCATGGTAGGGTGTTTTTATGACTATCACCTTTGCTACTCTTAAGAGTAATTGAGGCAGTAGGCTAATTTCAAATGGCAGCAGCCCAAATTATCTGATTGTGTTAAAACTGTTTGCAATGTTTATGCAAACACATAGCTATAAACAGTAAAGTCGAGGCAGGAGTTATTCAGTTGAACAGGAGTTTTGGAGTTTAATTTAAAAATTCTCTTTCATATCACCTATAAAAATGAAATCCTAATTTTTGAGTCATAAAGTTTTCATGTCATCAATGAAAATTAGGTTGGCACAAAAAGACTTACAAATTAAACTATCAATAATTTTGACAGCTAGAAAAATGTGAGCTGATCTTCCTTCGAAAGAAATCTAGACCACTCTAATCTCCTCATCTTGTTTCAACTATTGTTTCTGATCTCGTCATCAGTTTTCTTTTGAAGATGTTTGCCTTGATTTGTCATGTTTTCATGACAACATAAATAAATAAATTTAAGGGCCAAACCCAAGTTCCAGCCTCTGGCAATGATTACATTTTATGTCCAGAAAAGAAAGATCTCATGCCATTGAGCGTGACAGATGACACATTGTCTTTTCAAATATAACTGGTCTGCCAGCAGAGGAGAATCTGCCCTGCTGTCCTACACAGTTATGTGCTCACTAGGCACAGTTGGCTCCATGAACTGACAGTCTAGCAACAGAGTTAATTCTTTTATTTTGTGTGTTTTTCTCATAATTTACAGCAGCTTTGTTCTACCTCTAAATGCCCACAGAACTGGGCTTTCATCAGAAAACACCCCAGCATCCCAAATTTTTGAAACAAGTCCCCCCCGCACACCAAAATAAAACAAACCAAACCCAAAACAAACCAAAACCAACCAAAAAACAAACAAAAAAACCCCACCCTCAAAACCAACCAACCAACCAACCAAACCCTACAAAAACAAACAAACAAAAAAACCCAGAAGAAAAAATCTCTTGCAACCTACATTATTATCCCCAAAAGATATCAAGAGCCACTATACACCTAAGACTCAGATTTACAAAGCGGTAGTTCACGCTTACTGGTCATCACATCCCACTGTCTCTCTTTACATCCAGTGGAGAACTCCTACTGCCCAAAAACTGCTGCAAGTTCTTAGGAAGTTTTGTGTTGGCATTTTGATATACTGTGCTTTGGAAACTGAGTATATTAAAGACAGAGAAAGAGAGAGAGAGAGAGAGAGAGAATTGAGTATTTTATACTCATGGCACAAATATATAAATGCACATACTTATGTACCAAGGTCCAAAAAAAGAAAGATGGGCAGCTGATTTCATTTGAACAGAGATGGTTTTGTGCTCTCTGATGACTCAAGAGCTAAAAATACAATATATACACATGTTTTTAACACTCAGATTCATGGGTAATTTTTTTCTTGTATTATGACCTGCTTTCATTCATGTATTTTGCAGCAGTTTTGATGCCAGTAATTACCTGGATCTTTGCATTTTGTAGCTGTCTTGTTTCTTGCAGGGAACTGAAAGGAACACGGATATGATTAGAAATGCTCATCTCTTACATTTTCAGTAGATTCTCTTCAGCTGTAGCATTCTCCAAATGTGCTAACACAGAATTCATGAATTCTGTACTGATATAAATTATTGAAATCACAAATGATTACAGTTGTATCATCCTCTGCTGCAATATTAATAAATGGCATAGCAAGTGCAATGAGAATGTGCATTTCTCCAACACAAGTTCTTTGATAAGGCAAGGCCAATAAACTGCTCTACCCTTTCCTATCTGCATTTTTGTTGGTACTCTTTCCAAATCCTAATTAAAATGCATCATACCTGAACAGAACAGGTTTAAAAAAAAAAAAGAAACCATGGTTTGAAAACACCCATTTCAGGTCACTCCTGCTTGAAGTGCTACCCAGGTTGTGCTTCGTTGTTTCAGATACTCTTGATGATCATCAATCCCTGCCTGCTCTTCGCATTAAAAAACACATGGACGTGAACCTCACCACCCTTTGGAGAATCTTGGAAGACAGGCAAATGCCTGAATGGAATTTGCTGATGATTATTCCTCTAGGGCTGGATCTCCTGAGGACAGCAATAGCAGGAGAACAGTACTGTTGGAATTGTGCCACAGATAAGGGGTCCTTTATTACCCACACTTGAAAACCCAGCCAAGTTCTTGTGGAGTTAGTTGTGCTTTTATGTTACACTGTCAGGACCAGAAGATAATAGTTTATTTTTTGCTATGCCCAATGTAATATGTAATATAAAGTTAATTCGTGTTTGGTCTTGTGATATGTAATATAAAGTTAATTCGTGTTCGGTCTGAATTAAACTTTGTAAAATATAAAATGTACCTGGGGTTTGAAAATGGAATGTGAGAGGGGGACACAAGGGTTGAGATACAGGGAGGGTCTCTCCCGGGAAGCCATCAGAACACTCGTTCACTCAGTGAATGGAGAAATAAGATGTGTTCCTCCCCCCGCCCCCCAGAATTGAACCTGCTAACGATGCAGCGATCAACACCAGATAGGTGTCTTATCTGCTCCAGCTGAGTTTTACATCTCTAAACACCACTCCGGAGTAAGCAATCAAGACATTGTTCCACCACAGGAAATCTATTCAACTGACCGGAGACATAGACGTGAATACCTGATGAAGCAAAAAAGGGACACGAGTAACACGGTAGCTCTCCACTCTCAGCGAAAGACTGTATAAAAGCCAGGAGCTCGGGACACACTTTGTGAACAGGATAGATTCGGAGCCATCAGAGTCCGTTTCTGTGTTCACCCAGCGCTGAAACCCGGGGTTCGACGCTGTTCCTTTTAATTGTGGCTGTTAGAGACTGAGTTTAAGTCTTGAAATAAAACTATATATTTTGATTCACGAAATTGGGCTTGATCATTTATTACACCCAAAGTTAATGGGAAGCTTAAAGCTGTACATAAATACATAAAGCTGCCATGAGATGCTCATGCTGTATGCACAGGATGAGAGGGAGTGCATACTACAAACATTTTGGTTTCACAGTGTTTCTTTCACAATTTATGCTGCCTGGAGACACTGGACATGTCAAGATGCAATTGTTCCATTGGTCAGTGGGTAGTGGAGTCCATGTGGCTACATGAGGTTTTCTCTGAAGTCCTACTAACCTTAGAAGAATGATAAAAATAAATTAAAGTAAGGGAGAATAAATGAGACTTGTAAAAAAATTAAAGGCAAAAGGGATGAAAATGTACTACAAAAATAATAATGAAAATGCATTCTCTCCTGCTATGTAGTTTGCATGCATGTGCATCTATTCAAGGTAACTAATGCACTAAAGCTAGTCCAAAGAACAACACAAAGTCACAGAGTGAACCGAGCACAATATGTTCAAGATGCTCAGCATCCACTTTTCTATCCCACACATCTGCTTGCTTTATATTGTTTTAGCTGTTGAGGTAGACCTGACTATTGTTGAACTGATGTTTTCTTGAAAATACCATTCTGTGGTGGTGTGCTCAATGCAAATAAAGTTAAGATTTTACTTTCCAGATAGCATTTTGGATATAAAATGCTCATCCATAATGTGATCTGTGTTTTTTCTACCCTGTGTAGTCAGTCAAGACCAATCCTGTACTCTGGTTATAGCTCCTGTGACTATATCCTCTTTGCAAGTCCATTACCAGTCACTTAACAGAGATTCAACTTTTGGATTCCATGTCTTTTAAATGCATTTGGTCCAAGAATTTAAGCCCTTCAAGCCAAGCCTGGCATCTGAAATGCATTCCCTTGTGTGTATCCGAGTACTGACACATCTCCAGAAGAAACATCACATGGTCCAGCTACTTGGGACTTTAAAGTCACAGCAAAACCACTGAGGAAAAGGGAAAGTAATCACACCATTTATCTTTAAACTGAGATTTAGATGCCCTCCATAAGCAATGGAAAAAAGTAGATATTCTCTAAAGACTAATTCTGCTCAACTAAATTAGGCTCCTTTTCTGAATTACTCTCCAGAAAAAAATATTTGATTTTCACTGACAACAGAGGGAGTCCAGGGAAAGAAGCTGACAATATAAAATCACCATAGTCATGTTGTGTGACTATCCCTCTGTGTCAAAGCCAGGACCATACACAGGACCACTGAAAAGTGACACATACATAGATGCCATCCTCTCCTTTTGTTGCCCTGTCTTTCTTTCCCAAAGCATCTCAAACCATCATATCTCTCCTCATTTCATCTGAGAATCCCCCTCTTTCTCTCTCCTCCCTCCCCCCAACCCCATCCTTTGTGTGATTGATGGGGGAGATTCACCGAAAGTAACTGTCTGACCACTTATCTCACCTTGCTCAAATTTGCTCAGCATGAAACTCTCAGGCATTAGCTCTTCCACTAAAAATAAGGATGCATCACAATGGTTACACTTCCAGCTGGAAAACAGACTTCAAGCGTGTTTTTTACCCTCTGAAAAATGCCCATCTTGAACTAAATTTACCAGTAAATCTGTAGTGAATTTTCTCAGTTGTTTTCATTGAAAAATAAAGGGCACAACCCAAAAGCTTCTGCAAATTTTTCTACTAAAATGAACCTCTGATAATTTATTTAATGTGTGAATGTGTGGTGCTTTTTTTTTTTTTTTTTTTTTTTTTTTTTTTTTTTTTTTTTTTTTGCTTCACTGGAAAACCTGAAAGTTTGGCTTCACATCAAGCCTGAAACAATTTGCACTGATATGGTTCACAGGTCCAGCAAGTCACCAGTAAAAGACATTAATCAGTTTCCTATTCAAAACTGAGGCAGATATATAATAGGGCTTAAGAAAAAAATCTGATTTGTAAAATAGTAAAGTATAGACAAAATATCATAAAACCCACCTGCATGAATAACAATCAGAGAGAGAAAAAGTCTTATGTCATTATGTGTTAGATCCACAATCTGTTAGATTGTAGTCTCAATACAAAAAGACAACCTTGCAGAGAAGTTAACACTCAGGATTAATAACAGTATCTCGTGAAAAATTAAATCAAGAATAATTTTCAAACTATTTCACTGCTTCTTTGCTATTTGTCAAAAGGGGTATCAAATATTACACAACAGACAGAAGTGACACAAATCCTATGAGTTTAACACCAAATTATTTCAGTATTTCAACAGTGTGCTTTGTAGTGAGGACTTTCAGCCCCACTAGTAAACTGGCAAACTCAGCTTTTTGTTTTCATCTCTAAAAATAAGTAAATAGCAAAAATTGCCCTATGGCAAAGTTAATTTAACTCTTTATATAACACTTGAGCATCCCTGCATGAAACCTACTGTAGAACTTAAGGTACTGTTGACCGTTTCACCCGGTAGTCCAGATGTGCCCACATCTACTTGTGGTTCTGCAGAACAAACTGCATGGTAAAATCAGTACAAAGAGCCCAATGCTAAGCACAGAAGTCTTGCAGAAATCAGCATCCAAGAAATGCTACTTTTTTTTTTTTTTTAGTTTCTCTGGATATAGGTTATTACAAAGCTCATTAAAATCTGTTTCTAATAGAAACTTACAAGTGTAAATTCTGAACAGTAAAATCTAGGTAAAATCTGCGTATCATTCTAGTTTCCTTGGGAAGTTTTTCAAAGTTGGTTCAGTACCAGATCTGGAAAATTTCTGTTGATGTTCAATAAACCCCTTTAATTTTATCGTTCTTTCCACAAAGTAAAATTTAGAACTAAATTCATTCTACATTTCTGCAGGGTTATAGCAAAGATAAATTTGGCCAATATGTATTCATTGCTCTGCTAAACACATTACAGTAGTTTTCTTGTGATATTGCCAGGAAGATCCAAAAATAACTTGTTTTTCCAGTGTCCTGATCTACTTTTACAACAAATAGAGTTGGTGAATGTAAATTAATGGTTATTACAGCATCTGCTCTGCATTTCACTTATTTTTACAGTGAAAGGCTGACTAGACTTTTTATTTTGATATTGCAATTGTAACACACCTGCTGGAGCCTGCTATATTGCTACTCTAGGGAAAGATGGTTAATTGCATTTTCTGCCTATTAAAAATAGGGGGATTTAGATTCAGTATTCTTTTCCATAAGGTTTTTTTTTAAACATCTTATCAAAGCTTTCTAAAAAAATAAACAACTCCGTCCTCCTTACTGCTCACCAAAAAAAGCTCTGCCAAAACAAACTTATTGGAGAATGAGTCCCATCTAATAAGTATATTTTCTATGTAGAATAATAAACATCCCAACAATTACAGTTAAAACCAATAGCATTAGTTGTGGCTTTCTTACATGTACTAAAATGACACTTTAGAGGAGGACTAGAGCAGTGACCAGTGCAGTGTGAAGTATATGACTTAAATCTAGCTCACCAACTAGTGCTCAGTTTTACAGAGGTAAAACTGCAGGCTGTAACTACTGGCAAAATCAGTGGAAAGGTCCATTTCTCTTAATTTCAGCAAAGAATAAAAAAAATGAGAGGCTAAAAAGTTAAATTTATGGTTGTTTTATGAGCAGAATTTTCTTGCACATTCTCACTATAAAAACAGGAGCTAAGAATGTTGCTGGCTCGCTGGTGAGTGGTTAGCAGGTTGGCAAGGGAGGACACTATTAGTAAGAACTGACAGGTGATCTAAAAGAAAAGGAAAGGAACAGGTATTTTGCCCTCCTACATGGAAAATGCTGGGAGAAAAACAAAAACAAAAAGAGAGTTGGAACCTTAGTCTTTGTTTACCGTAGCAATAGGTAATTTGTGTGGATGACACCAAAGTATCTGGCTAATGTGCCTTTTAGCAACCACCCAAAATAATAAGAAACAGGTGTTGATGACATGAGAGTCTTGGAGGGACTATGGCAAATGATAAGCAGCGGTGATCAGGCACCCACGTTAGGAACAGCTGCTTGATGAGGACCATAAAAAGAAAAAACAAAAAACAAGCAAACAAAAAAGACCAAACCAAAAAAAAAACCCAACCAACCAAACCCCCCAAAAAACAACCCCCAAAAACCCCCAGCCTGGAGTAGGGGGAAGAATAATAAAAGAAAAAGAGCAAAATAAAGTAAAAATCTGGAAATAAGGAGACAAAACCAAAGCCAGATTTTATTGGCCAATGTTACAATTATCAGTGGAGCCATTAGAAACTCACAGTACTAACTGTTACAGCTTTGCACTATTTTCCCAGATTCCTGGGACTCCCTCCTCTTGCACAGAATGCAGAAGTGGGTCCCTGTTCCAGCATGCCTCCTACCACCCGTGTGAATTAAGAGCCTCATTTTACTGCCTCCACCTAGACAAGAGGGAGGGTATTTATGTTCTGCGTGTAGGAGACTGTTTTGAAATCCAAATTGAACTGCATAAAATTGACTTCCAATACAGTTTGAGGCCAGTGTTTCCTTCTACTAAAGTAATTGCATCGTGTAAACCATCTCAGAGTAACAGACCCACCAAGCATCTTGGGTACTTTGGACTAAAACGAGGGGGATAAAAATAACCAAACACAACCACATTACAATCTTTTTCAGCATCGGAAGCATACAATTTGCATTCCAGTATATCTTCTAATGGCCGTGTTCTGTAGCGTTTACCTGTATAATGTGTTGTTTGCATTTATTCCTTTTATTGTTAATGCTGGCATGAGACATAATTCATTTTGTCAAAGTGTATGGAATTACATGGCTATAAAGAGAAAGTAAATAGAGATGTAGGATTGAGTAAGAAAGTTTGTTTTCACAGTGAAACTAATATAAAACTAGCCTAGCTCCATTCATATTCAGGCACAATTCCCTCTTTAAATAAACCCACCCCAGAAGCAAGCCTATATCTTAAACTGTAAGTATTTCAGGTTGGCACTGTGGTATTTGTACAGAGCCAGAATAATATAACTGCTGTTTCAAACACTTCTGTGGTAGGGATGAATCCTATGAGTAAAAATAGTGAAATAGAAAGAAGAATAAACTGCATATGGATGAGAGGGAAAGAAGAAAAAGTAATGAGCATACAAGTCAGGCAACTAACAAGAAGGTTGAGGGCTCTTCAGGGATAGGAATGGTAAATGGCATCTTACTGTTTGTCTATAATATCTTAGTGTAATACAAAGACAAGTGCAAGATCTCTTAAGAGACCTGAGGGTGTTACAGTAATGCAAATAAAAACAGCTTCTAGTTCAAGGCTCTAACCATTAATGATGATGTGGGTTTTTTTGTAAATAAGCCTCTAACAATAGGTGTTATATTAAAATAGCTGTCCCACTAAATTACAATTAAAAAAAAAAAACAAAAAAAAAAAACAACCAAAAAACCACTTTATCATCAGAAGTAAACATTTTCAGATGCTTATAGTGGAATTGGATTTTAAAACACAGGATAAAGAAATATGAAAGAAAAAAAATCCAGGTTGATTCTTCTTGAAAGGCAGCCTACTGCATTATAAAATATCTGAGCCGTGACTAAAATAAGACACAATAAATGTTTGGTGACAAGGCATTTTACATAATAGAACAGTTAGTTACCACCAGGAACTATTTTGCAAAGGCTTCTTCTTCACCAGTCCTGAGTAGCCAACCTGTTTTATCAATTCAACAATGCTGAATGCTTCAGGCTCTTTTACAGGGCTACCAGCATGTTCTTGAGGTCACTGTCCAAGGCAAAACCAGCAATTTCAGAGAAACAGACTCCAAGGACAATGACCATTTTCTTGTTGAGATGATGAAGGATGAATTAAAACATCTTCTCAAATGCTGTACTTCAAAGAAAGTTGATCTACTGAGAAATAATTGTGAAAATTGCAGTTGGAGGAGAATATGTGGTGCTATGAAAAAGGCTAAGATACAGGAGTTGGAAATGAATGCAGAGTTCTGGCTTCCTGGGGACCTCCCACTACTGCTTTGTTTTATTTCCATTCAGGCATCTGTTAAATGGGTATAATTTTTCTTATATACTTCAAAGTAATGTTTAATTACTTGCTTAAGAAGTGACCACAGATTGTAAGGTACATTGCGCTAGAAAAGCACATTCTGTAACTGAAAACTTAGTTTATGGGTCTCCTGAGTTATCTTCTATCCAGGACTTGCATTTCATTTACAAAAAGCTATATTTTTATGAGCAGTACCTGGAAGATGGAAAACATTTGGGTGTTTCAAGAAAATTAAGATTTCTGCTCTATTTAGCTACATGGGAGTTGTAGCTTACCATGAATATTCCATCCATGAAGAATTGCACTGAATCACCAAGAGGTGACACTTCACAGGCGATCCAGTTTGGACTGTAAGTTTGTTTCAAAGGAAAGGCAGACCTTGGGGAGCATCCACTTAAATTTCCAGACAAAATGTTTGGGGTAGTGGAACCTTGCTTATATTCCTTCAAGGTAAAAAAGCAAGATTTTATGCACAGACCACACATATAAGCAAACCAGTGCACATGCTACATGTCATATATACATAAATATGGGCAATTGTGACAAAAACCATAAAATTCAGACAGTTACTTACATTAGATATTGCAATGATTAATACATCATGTAAGGAATAACTGTGTCAGCATATTTCTGCTGCTGAACTTCAGACTGGCTGCCTTGTACCTTAGAGTGGTGTGATTGAATTAGCTACTTCTGCAAGCTCCAGCAGGAGTCACCCTTCTAAAGATACAATCCTTATCTTAGGAAGTAAGAGATTACATTATCAGCTGCATAAGAGAAGTCTAATTAGTCCAACTGGGGAAATAATTAGCACCTTTTTTCTTCTCTGGCACACCAGAGGAACACATTAATGATTAAAATTTTACTAAAGTCAAGTTCTACTTGGTGTTCAGAAGTAGCTGAGCTGTGGCAGACCTTTCTCCATCTACCTTGACTGAGTGTGGTGTAAACAAACAGGAATGGACTTACCCTGTTTTTAGCTTCATTCAGGTTCTCTTTTCCCACTGCCCCTGCTGGGACATGCAGCTGAGCAGCTTACGTTTCCTAAATCCTGCTTTCTGACAATATCAACACTTCAGTCTTAAACTTCATGTGCCCCAAAAGTGACATGATGTTCAGACTTCTCAAACACTCAGGAATCCTACTGATTTTAAACAAACTGAGGGGGAAAAAAAAATCAAATAAAAGTCAATTTACTTGTTTAGTGCTAGGTTAATGGTTTAAATATGTTACTGTGGACCACCAGATTGGGCTGTTTGGCCTAAATAGCCTAAGACATGCTAAGATGAGTAATTAAACTGCCAAGGAAGCAGCTAAACTACAGCAAACACTAGGAAAAAACTCCAACCATATGCTCAAGGTGTTTTGCTGGAGAAAGAGAGAGGCTCTGTTGTGCAGGCTGGAGCTGTGATCAGACATAGTACACCTGAAGTGTTTCACCATACCAAAGCTTAATCAAGAGATCCCAATACAGCCTGAGCCCATTAACTCCAGACAAGCATGAAGTGTGAAGCTACTGCTGCAAAAAGAGGTGATTACTGTTTTGAAATGCATAAGCAGTAGCATTACCCAGTGAGGAATCAAGGGAGCAATAGAAGCACTATTTTACATCAATTCTGCGAGGGCAGGCCTGCATTTGTACACACCACTCTGGTGCTGCCATTATGTTTGTTTCTGTTATGCCAAGATTTATTTTGTAAGTCAAGTTGGTGCAGGTGGAAAAGCACTGGCTTTGACCCAAAATATGAAATAAATCAGAAAGAAACCAATGAGGGCAACTAAAGCGATACAAGACAGAAGAAATATGTTCAGTGCAAACTGCTAGGAGAACCAAGTGTGCATTGTGTAGAGACAACAGTTTGATAGCATGCATGTACCTGGAAAAGATTAACTGTGAGTGCAGTTTATTCACAGTCGTGAACATGGACATGAGAAAAGAAAAAAACTTTAACTAATTTCTCAATATCAGAGAGAGTAAATCCCTGTTTTCTATGGATTCATGGATAACTGTTTATGTGGACTCACTGTTAGTACAAAACCACACAATTATCTAATTTCTCCTCCTCAGTCTCCTCTCACCACAAAGTTTGAAGGGACTTCATGTTTATAAGGGGTCTACCCATCCAAAAGAGTGCACCTGAAATTAGCAAATGTTTAAAAGACTCTAGGGGGTAAAGTGGAAAATGACAGAGAACCAGCTTACTAAGCACAAGATTAACAATAAAAGTATATGTACAAATAGTAGGGTTTTTTCCGTGATAAGCCAGTCCTCTATTAACTAGCTAAATTATGTCAGGAGGGAAAATGGATAATGGAGTCTAGCATCTTCTTAATGTCATACTTACATGAGGAATACCTAAGAACAGAAGTTAAATGGTCCTGTCAACTCTCTTTACTTCTAGCTCTAGATCTCTGACAATTGACAAGACACTTTTTGAGGAGGGTAAATATTGGTGGCATAAAGCACAGGGTCTTAATGTGGCCATGTGTCAAAAGCCACCAAGCAAGACTCAAGAAAGTCAAAGGACAACAGTTCTTTTTCTCTTTGACAAAACAGTTTTCTAACATCAGTCACTTTATAGAAGTACATTGAAGGAATACATCTGTTGTCAGTGACATTTTCCATAGAAAATAGTAATAAATAGATAGCTTCAACTTCAATAGGGAAGCCCTTTGTTTGGACAGTTTAACATTAATAGATGAGGTCCAGAATAACAGGTCCACCCATTTTCAAATTCAAGAAATTTATCATTGCTGCGGTTTAAGCAACACCTTAAAATGCAGTGGCTTTATAACAAAACTGAAATGTGTACCAGTTTCCATGTAGATAAATAACTGCATTCAGGAAGTTACTCCTGATATTTGTATATTTATTGCTTGGCCACATGTACAGGCAACACCAAGTTGATTTGCTGGAGGGCAGGAAGGCTCTACAGAGGGATTTGGACAGGCTGGATCAATGGGCTGAAGCCAATGGTATGAGGCTCAATAAGGTGAATTACCAGGTCCTGCACTTGGGTCACAACAACCCCAGGCAGCACAAGCTGGGTTGTTGAGAAGCTGCCCAGCAGGAAGGGACCTGGGGCTGTTGGTTGACAGTGTCTCAACACAAGCCATTGTGTGCCTAGGTGGTCAAGAAGGCCAGTGGCATCCTGGCCTCCATCACCAATAGTTTGGCCATCAGGGCCAGGGAAGTGATCATTCTCCTGTACTTGGCACTGGTGAGGCCACACATTGAGTATCTCAGGTTCTGGGCCTCTCACTACAGGAAAGACATTGAGGTGCTGGAGTGCATTCAGAGAAAGGCAAGAGTGCTGGAACATAAATCCTTAGACAAGAGGCTGAAGGAGCTGGGGGTGTTTAGCCTGGACAGAAGGGGGCTCGGGGGGGGGCGGGTTTTATCTCTCTCTACAACTGCCTGAAAGGAGGTTGTAGGAAGCTGGAGCTTGATCTCTTCTCACACACAACCAGGAGCAGAACAAGGGAAGATGTCCTCAGGTTGCACCAAGGGAGGTTCAGGTTGGATATTTTGAAAAAATTTTCAGTGAAAGAGTCATTAAGCCTCAGAAGTGATGAAGTCACCATGCCTGGAAATGTTCAAAAATGAGTAGACGTGGCACTTGGTGATATGGCTTAGTGGGCATAGTGGTATTTAGTCAAAGGTTGGATTCAATAATCTTCAAAGTTTTTTCCAACCTTAATTATTCTATGATTCTCTTCCATGTATTGTCTGATGAGTTATGGCTCGTATTAGTTTCCCGGGGTGTTATTCCTGTCTCAGTCCATGTTAGCCAGACTGCAAGTCAGCCTGGGGAATCTTCTCATTTTCTTGTTCTTTATGCTGTGTATGTTTCTTTAGTGTAGAAGAGTTTATGGGTTTCCACTTTGTGCCAGGCTCCATGTATAAGCAAAGAATAAAAAAGAAGTCAAGTCACATAAACATTAAGTAAGCAGAATGTGGTGTATTCTGGGTTAAATCGGCTGTAGGAGTGTTTCAGGAGGGGTGCTATTTTCTGATTGGTTTTCATCCCTTGTGAGTTTATTTTGAGTATTTCCTTTCCCTTGTAAAAAGAAATAGAAGTAGGCACTCACCTGGAACTTCACAGGCAGTCATTCATAAGGTAGACCCTGAACGAAAGCAATGTTGATGAACTGCAAGCTGGCCAGCTCTTTAAATGCAGACAGATGAATATCAGATGTTGTTATACCTGCCAAATGAATGTAAAATTTGACCCACTCTTTTTTTTTTTTTTTTTTTTTTTTTTTTTTTTTTTTTTTTTTTTTTGGTCAGTTTCTGGCACATTGTCTGGCTTTAAAAATGTGTTCTCTCAGATTAACATGGTAGGGGTGCTGGATCTAAGAAAATCATTAGAGAGCTGGTGGTCACGTACTGTTCACTGGCACGTACTGATTTAACAGCACTGTGCTAACTATAAATGCAGTCCTTCAAATCATTCTTTGTTATGCTTCCTGGATCAAGTCTTTTAAATTCTACTGCTAGTCTCCCTGGTGCAAAACTAGTCCTTCACAAATGTGATGACATATTTAAAAAGTTTGGAAGCACAGTCTGGCTCCTGCCTAGATTTTGCAGGCTCAGAGGATTTAAACCTGACATTCCAAATACTTGTTATATATCTTTGTTGTATGTATCTGTATATATTACTTTAGTTTATAGGAAAAATATAGCAATGCTTTTTTTTTTTGTTGGGAGGAAGGAGGGTTACTGGACAAAGAGGATGGATTTTTTGTTTTGTTTTGTTTTGTTTAATAAATACAAGCATATCCTGAAAGAAATTTTAGTATCTGACCACTGTTTTCAAACATTGTGAACATTTGCCAGAACCAACATGGCATCATAACAAAAATGCTGTAGTTTCTCTGTGATCAAGCTCAAGGGTTTGCAAGCCTTTACAAGGCAGAACTACTGCCCTAAATCATTTATTGTGGGCCCCTATGCACTTCTTTTATCATGCTTTTCATTAAAAGTGCAACAAAGCCAATGCAAATGATAGACTACTATTTAATAACCACTGGCTTTATTGCTTGTGATGAAAGAATTTCAGTTGGTTGCATTCATCTCACATTTGGGAATAAGGAGAAAGGGAAAAAACAGAGCTTCATAACTAGCATAAATGATGAACAAAACTTTTTTGTTTGAATACAAAATATACAAAACATTTACCTTAACTGGATGCTAAAAAGCAATTAGGGATTTTTTGATAAACTGAGAGGAATTTTAAAGTGAAAAGCCCCTGAGAAAGAAATTGCAAAATCATAAAGAAGCCTTGATTTAGCTAAGTGTAGTTGTGGCCTTGTTTTATCTGGCCAAAAAAACTGCTTTCTTAAAATCAGAGAAAGTCTTGGGAGACTACAGGAATATCAGAAGGAAGAACATATGGCCAAGAGTATGAATTAGATAAAACTACAAACCTGATGGCTTTATCCAAAAGAATAATAAACAATTCAAATCCAGAGCCCTGCAAGGGCACCTTTATTTTTTCAAATCAGTCTTCAGTTATTGTCTTCTTTTGACAATAGCAGTATTGCAGTAGCTGTGATATGCTAATGTATAATGAAGTCAAGTTTGGAAGGAAAAGGTTACAAATAATGGGAAGGCAAAGTTTCAGACACAAATATTCTTTCTCCGAATCTGAAACAGAAGCAGCAAACTTCAAAGTCAAATTCAAACTAAAAAAACAGCTCCTTTGAATTTTACTCAGATTATATCTTTCAGATTAGGAGACTGCCTATAGAGCAGAGAGAGACAGGCATAAGATTGTCTCTGCAGGACAGAAACAAGGAGATTTTTTTGTTGTTGTTGAATACAAGCAAGGCCTCAGAAATAAGGAAAGTTATAAAATGCCATAAAACTAGTATCACTAATGAATAGATGTTTTTAATGCCTAAAAGAGTAGGGAGTTTTTGATTTGTGTATGTCATTGGGAGATATTTTGCATGGTGTATTTTTGAACATTTATTTTAGTGAATGATAAAAAGATGTGCAATAAAAGAGATATATTCTGAATATGATGACAGTTCATTTCTGCAAGAGAAAATCCCTTATCTTCATCTCTGTAATATTGTTTCTACCCCTTATAGTGCAAAGAAAGGACATACTTCAGATAGCAGAACAATTGTGTTTCCAGTAAAAATATGTAGATTACAGACAGAATACATACATGCATTACCAAATTTAAGAAGTAACTCCAGCTATAGCTGTTGAGGTAGCTATTCATTGCCAAACACCTAAAGAACAAGGAGTGAAGAAGAATGCTTGGCACTCAGTTTCAGACCCTACATGCAGATTAGTAGCCAGTGCCACCTCTTCTTATACAAGTAAGAAGTTAATTTCACCCAAGCCAAATATTTTCAAGGGAGATTCTAATGGGCTTTATTATAAATAGTCCAAATAAATAAAGATTAGAGTCTACTAAACCATTTTTTAAAGAACTTTACAGAAAAACATTAAGCAGACTCAGTTAATTATTTAACCTTCTCCATCCTCCTGAAATATCTCTCAGTGGCCACAAATTAAAAGAAGAGAAAAAGAGTTAGTTAAATTTATTAAGTGTATAACCTCTTTCTTATTATGATGAATGCAAACTATATTTAATTGACAGTCACCTGAGGACAATATATGTAAGACAGGTGTCATGGAAGCGTAGCAAAAGATTAAACATAAACTCAAGGCATTTCATTTAGCATCCAAAGAAAGATGATTGAACACCTTGAAAATTGCCACTGAGAGCTATAGATTTATCTGAGAGATTGGGAACTTTTTGATCAAATGAAGATTCAAAGCCTTCCCAACTCGGCTGTATTTATGGAATTACTACACGAAAGGATTTACTGGTTTGGAGGCGGAGATCAATAACAGTTTGTGAAAAGCCCAAGTTAGAAACATCTTGAACTAAGACAAGCGTTCAATATAGAGTTCATTGCTATAGACTTTAAATTGTGCAGTGTAAAAAGAGGGACTGATGTTTGACCTTCACCAGTTCCTCTGTGACGAGGGGAAAAAAAGGTATATTTACAGGAAAAAAAGGATGAAAAAAGGCCCTAAAACTGAAGTGGGAGATTAGGTGCACCAGTTAAAGGAGATTGATGGGCATTTCCAAGCAGGCCTTGGCAAGGCAACACAAGGCCTGATGCTCATTTATAAATAATTTGTTACTGTTTGACTGCATTAACCTGTCTCCAGAGTCCAGGATTCTTTGTCAGACAACATGCAACAAAAACATGTTTTAGGTACTAGCTAAATTACTAATCTACCTATAGGTGCAAATTTTGAATGAAAGTATGGATTTAGGCCTTCTTTTGGTAAATGAAAAGGCTGCTAAGGGTTTTTGACCTTTGTCTGTTCTTATGGGATAAGGTTTCAGCATCCCTTATGGGAGTTTCATGCAGTAATTTCTGTGAGGCAAGAATTTCAGCCAGTCTCTGGTGAAAGTGATGCAAGCTTAACTAGGTATCACCAACTGCTACCACAGACTTAAGAGTTGTTTTTCAGTAAAGAGCTTAAATGTCCAAAAGCAAACTAAAAATTTCAAAGAAAACCTGTAGAAAGTGACAATTCAACATCATGTGAATTAGAGCAGTTGGGCTAGGATCTTGTTACATGTGTGAGATTTAAGGACTGTGATTTGCATCCAATACCTATCCAGTGGCATATTATGTTCTTCTCGCAGTGGTTCCTCAGCAGTTTTCAAATCCCATCTCTCTCCATCAAGAAGCAGGTTCATTACCGAGCACAGAGCAGTATTCTGGAGTCACAGGTCACCAGTGTTTCCTCTTTAATTTTCTTTTTATAGAAGGAAAAGAGCAATTCTCATGAAAGTGCTATGTGTTACTGACACAACCCCAGTGAGGAGAGGGGATTCCACAGACAAAAAAGGTGAAGTTCTCAGTTTTGCAGAGGTGAAAGAGCTTGCTTTGGGCAAGTGGTTGGATGTTTCCTTAACACAGACTGTAAAGTGACTATGGAGATGAGGTGGACCAGCTTGAGATTACATCAGCAGAGACTGTGGCAGCAAGAGCTCAGACTCGTGCCTATTGTCCAATTCAAGCATGGACATGGACAAACCACTAAAACTTGGAATTAAAACAGAAAGAAGGACTGGAAAAGTTGTATCTTAGCTTTACATGATACAGATAGATGAGTGAAACTTTCTCCTCTAATATGTCTTTGACTTTTCCCCTCCATGAAATCAAGCTCACATCAATTATTTCACTATCTTGTCTGATTTTAAACTATTAGCTTTTGGAGTTAAGGCTGTAACCCCTAAAGAGAATAAACTAAAGGAAAGCTTTAAGAAGACCTAAATGATTCTAGAATGTCAGGCTTACTGGACTTCAATGAGATTTAAGAGATTTAAAAAGCAATTTAGCACTGTGAGAAAATGTTGTGTACGGAGCTTAATCCACTGAATTCTAATTCCTATAAAAATTCAAAGTATAGTATGACAAAAAAAAAAAAAAAAAAAGCAAATCAAGACTTAGATAATGAGTTATCTAAGGTAAAATCTGAACACATTAAAATGGGACTTGACCAAAGTTATAATTATTGTGATTTTTCTCATTTACTCATTTTCTTCACTACAGCACAGAAGCAAATTTCTAACATAGTTTTAAACTGTCCTGAATACTTAGTCTCAGAAAGTAAACCTTTTCCTTTCTTAGATATGTGTTTTAGAGTTGTTTTCATACTTCTTTAGAGTAGTCATAAAGCAGCTACATGAATAAGAAGTTACCTTCCTTCTTTTACCTGCCATAAACTTACTTCTAAAATCACTATTAAGTCATGGGTGTCTGTCACAAAATGAAAGTAGACTAAAACAACAGTCAAAAGAGTAAAAACTTCCCTGAATTTTGGGTGGTTTGTTGGTGAGATATCTCTCTACTACTGAGAAGATTGTTGCTTTCTTCAGGGTGATGTGAGACCAGGCCTGGTGAGAAAGGAGAAAGAAGGGGAAGGAGACCAGTGGAAGGTATGAGCAGAGAGAGAAGATGCAGTAAAAACAACAACAACAACCACCAAAAAGCAAACAAACAAACAAAAACCCACAAACAAACAACCAAAAAACAACCAAAAAACCCCAGTGCTAAATTCTGGCATAAAAGTGTTCTAATAATACCAAAGTATTTTGCTTCCTTTTACTAAGACTTTTTTTCCCCTTTTTTCTTCTTTAAAATAACACAGATATTTCCAAGCAGTCAAAAGTGCAAAGGTTAATGAAGTATCTCATAAATCTTTCATAATTGTAGCATGCCCTTGTGACCCTTGGATCCGTAGTATAAACCAGTTTTTGGGTTATGATTCATAAGAGCCAAAAATAAGATCAAAATCCTGTAAATACAACTCCAGCATGCCTGAGAGTACTAGATGTAGAGTGCCATACCCTCCCGTGGCTGGGAGGTAGCTGGCTTCCACTGCTCTTAGGCCGTATGGCTCAACACAGAGAAGGCAAGCACTTTATCTCTTCCCTGTCTGCTTTATTTGCCTTTGTGTCTGTTCAGTAGTGGTGAAACACTTGGTAGACAGCACCACAAGTAGAGAGGAGGAGGACGAGGTGCAGGACAGCCATGGTGGGCTGCCATGCAAACTTCTGAACCAGCATCAGATTGTCTCACCTAAAGTGCATCCTTTGGAACAAAATGATAGTAACTACAGATTGCCAAAAAGAGACAGAGGGAGCCAGGTAGCTTTTGGGGTAGGGAAAGCACTCATTAGCAAGCTGGAGGCAGAAATCACTAAAAAGGCAGCACAGCCTGTCTTCTTCCCATGTTAAGAAATGCCAACCTGCAGAGGCTCCTTGGGCACATGGTGACACTGGCCCCTGCACCACCCTGTGACATCTACTGGGGAGATTTACAGGCCAGCCAGGTGCTCTGGGGAAAGAGAACTATAGCCAGTGGGGTGTGACTTGGTGGTGGTGGTGACTGTTTTGCTGTCTAAGTGATATTCTATCTGGTTTTCCCTTGCTTTCTTTTTTTTTTTCTTTGTTTCTTTTTTTTTTTTTCCCTTTTTTTTGTTTTTTTTATTTAATCTGTATTGCTACTGGAACAAAACAGTTCATCCAGACCACTTCAGATGTCTGATAGGTGATACAGATCCTGCTATCTTTCTTGAAAGATTAATCCAATCTACAATCTTATCATTCTACCCACAGGCTTATGTATGTTTTCACTCTGAAGAGTGTAAAATTGGCTTGCTATCTCTGTCTGATAGAGCAGTACAAGCAAATAATAGCGGGTCACTCCTTCTGTTTATTTGTATCACACTGTTGGGTACAGATTATGACATCCATTGTTGGGGGCCATCCAAACATAGCGTGAGAAATAGCACCTCTCCTTGCAGTTTGTCAAAAATGTGTGATCAGGGAAGGAGGATTTCATAGAAAAACATTTAAGCCTGGAGTAGGGATGTTTACAAATATAGTGCAGCTCTGAGGATACTCAAGTCTGGAAGATACTCAGCTTGTCAGTTAGGGGGTCAAGTAGCCTAAGTAGAGTGCTGTGTGAAAAGCAGCCCTATTCTTGGTGCCTAACTAGCTTGGGAACTTTTCCACAGCATTGCAAGTTATCTGGTAAACATAGCTAAAGCTGGTTTAAAAAGTTTGTGAAGGAATTCTGTAGCATACCTGGGACTTGATCCTGAGTCTCGTATCTCTCAGTTTTGCACAAACCACTGGTCGTCTCATTTAGCTTTTCCCTCCCTCCCTCCCTGCCTCCCACAACTCATATTTAGAAAGCAGTGAAGAATAACAATTCATGTCTAGCAGAGCCTGGACCCTCCCTCAGAGACACCTCTAGTGCGAGAGTTCTTGGTCTGTGCCTAGTGAAAACAAAGCAGTCAAGGGTGACTAACAGAATGTAAACTACGACTCCTAATATCATGCAAGCAACCAAGACAACCTAATGTGAATATTAAGACCTGATTCACATATATAAAAAATACCCAACGACTTAAAGCAAAGCATGATTTTAAGCTAAAAGTAAAACTGCATGAATTAATATTTAAAATGTACAGTACTTCAGAAAAAAGGGTGACAGCCCTTATTATTAAATGGAACTCCAGCTTCAGAAAAGACCTCCTGGCTAGATATGAAATTACTTGCCTGTAGTGTTTCATTTATATTGATAGTAAAGGATTTGGTGTGGAGAATGTTGTTTCTTTATTCACAGGTGTAAATGGGATTGCAAGCTGCTAGATCAGATCCCCAGTCACTACTCCAACAGAACATCCAACAGCAAATTCCCCACCAACGCAACCACCTAAAAGCAAACAACTCTTTTCCAAAATGCATACAACCTGCCAACCCTAAGCCATCCTGGTGTTAATTAGAAAACATGGAAATCAGATGTCGCTGTTGATCAGCTTCCAAGTCCACTCTCATGACCTGCTATTACCCTACTTGCTTGATAAGGTAGAAAAGAAGGGAGAGGAGAGGAAAGGGAAGGGGAAGGGGAAGGGGAAGGGGAGGGGAGGGGGAAGGGGAGAAAGAGGAGAGTTATGCCATGTTAACACCCAGCATTCTGCATGACAAGGTCCGACCCAGGTCTGAGGACTCCACCCCGGAGAGCAGCTCTCTGCAGCGCAGCTCCCAGGCCCACCCAGGAGATGGGCAGAGAAAGGCACACCTACAGCAGGGCTCAGGCAGGGACTGAAGGTCCCAGGCGGAGGTGGGACACGTCCCCTGGGCCCTTGGCAGGATGTGGTGGGGCTGGAGGTCCCAGTGGAGGCCAGTCCCAGCCACTGAGGCCTTGTGAGCACCCCCAGGACCCTGTCAGGACTAGACTTCAGTGCTCACGTGCTCTTCTTCAGACACTACTGGTTCTCTTCTTCAGACACTGGACACCTTGGAGACCAGTTCCCCTCCTCAGGAGGATGTAGGGAGCAGTGAGGTCACCCCTCAGCCTCCTCCCCATATCAGACAAGCCCAGTGCCCTCAGCCGCTCCTCTGAGAACATCCCTGCCAGCCTCTTCTCCAGCTTTGGTGCCCTTCTCTGGATGCATTCAAGTATCTTCACATCCTTCTTAAACTGAACTGCACGTACTGCTCAAAGCTGCGCCAATGCTAAATACAGCAGGATAATTGTCTCTTTTGACTGGCTGGTGATGCTGTGTTTGATGCACTCCAGGATGGGGTTTGCCTCCTTGCTGGCTGCCAGCACCCCCAGATCCCTTTCTGCAGGGCTGTTCTCCAGCCACTCCTCTCCCAGTTTAGTCTCATGTCTAGTGTTACTCTTTTCCAGGTGCAGAATCCAGTATTTCATGCCACTGGTGATTGCCCAATGCTCCAATCTATCCAGATACCACTGCAGGGGCTCTTGTCCCCTGAGACAGCCAACAGCACCTCCCAGTTTGGTTTCCTCTGCAGACTTACTAACTGTGCATGCAGCTCCTGTATCCAGGTCATCAATACAAATATTGAACAGAACTGGCTCTAGCACTGTCATCACTGGTCACCAGCCAGATGTAGCCCCACGTACCACGACTCTTTGAGCTCTGCCCTTCATTCAGTTCTTCACTCATTGCACCGTGTACCTGCTCATCTCAGTGGGACAGCTTGTCCAGAAGGCTACTGGAAGGGACACTGTCCCTTTCAAATTGTGTTTTACCCACAGATATGTGTAGGAATTATTGCCTTCTCCCCTCTCTGTTCAGCTTGCTCACGTTGTAGTCTTGTCTCTGTGTTTATTACTTCTCATCTACAGTCTGAAACCAATTGGCTGGGATACAACTAATTACCACTCAGGATCAAGCACTAACCTCAAGATCCTCTAAATAATAACAGCCATAGAAAGGTTAATAATGGTAATAATAATGTGTTGTTGTGGGGCAAAACTTCTTCATCATTTCCTATCATGTTTACAACATTTACTTGGGGACACTAGAAGTCCCAGAGACCTCAGTATAATATATGTTCTTGCCACATTTCTGCATGCTCAAAGGCTGGTGAATACCTAAAAATGGTTGCTTGCACCAGAGACCAATTGCAAAATCATTTGGGAGTTCTGAAGACTTCCTAATGAAAAACCCATATAATTCACTGAAGGCAATATTTTTAATTATATCACATCAGAGCTGCAATAGAGCCACATCATTTGGTAGTAAGATGAGACATACATGCAGCAGCATATCTAGCCCTCAGGGGTAACAGGCAGTAACCCATTTTATCAGGAAAAGCAGAAGGTGATGCCACATTCAGAAAAAAAATAGACCTTAATTTATAAGTTAAATAATATTGCACAATCTAAAAAGAGAAAAGACAGTAGAAAAAGACAGGAGTAAAATAAAAATTGTGTATTCTGCTGTGAACTCAACTTCAGTATTTCACAGATTCATTACAAAACATTCAAGTCACACATGTCTAAGAGATAATAGCTTCTCGATTTGTTAAAAAGCTCTTATTACTCCAAGTTTATAAGAAAGTTCTTTCAATTTAATCACTTTTGAGACTAATGGAGCTAATTTGACTTTGTCCTAAAATTTTCTAGCTAGTTTAATTCAATATATTCATCATTCATATAAAAGTCTCTGAATAAAAGTCTTTGCCAATAAATGGCTTTCAGAGATTTATAGCCTCTGTGTTTAGGAAAACTAGACTTTACCAAAAACTACCCAAATATCTCCCCATGAATACTGTTGTGTAGATGTTTTTAAACTTGCATAGATATAAAACTGGTTCAAAAAGCAAAATATTCTGGATTTGGGTTGCTTTTTATACCAGCTTCATAAGTTTTCTGGTTTCAAAAAAATGCACACATGCTTTGTTTTGTACCACGTAATTAATTCACTGTAGTTCTGTAAGTTGAGCAATGCATCTGGGCTGAATAAATTATTTGAGCATGAATCAAGGAACATGTCTTCTGTCCCTTTTATCTGGAAGCTGTCATCCTATCATGTAATGAATGAACAAATTCCTTGACATTTAACATCGTCCTGATCATAGTAGTTGCACAATGGAGGGTTAGATGACACAACAAGGATTTATATGGCTTATCATCTAAATAGCTAGATTAGATGCATCTGAGAACAACTTGCTATCCCATTCCTATTTGTCATTACAACTTCATTTGTTATTGCATGACAACCTCTTCACATGTACAGCTTGGTGCAAGCACAATGCCCTCATATTCCTTTGCTGAACTTTGTTTATTTTTATGTTTGTTTGAACCCTCTGCAATTTCAGCCAATTGTAAAAAATCTCTCACTGATCTTGTTTATATTTACTTGTGCATTGCTGATCTTTGCTTTGATATTCAGGGTTTGTTTGCTTATTTGTAGAACATTTTTTTACCCTGTCTGGGATCATACCTTAACTCATGGTCTAACAGATGAAGTGTATCTGACATTTTCCACAAGAAGGATTGGTAAAGTAGCAGCAGAGACCTTGCAAGAACCAGATTGAACAATGACTTGACGTGTTGTGGTTTAACCAAACCAGCAGCCAAGCCCTTCATCTGCTTGCTCACTCCCTCATAAGTGGGATTGGGAAGAGAATTATAAGGATAATAGCTAGAAAACTCATGGACTGAGATAAAGACAGTTGAATAGGGAAAGCGAAAGCTAAGTACAGAAGCAGAGCAAAACAAAGAATTAATTCACTGCTTCCCATGGGCAGCAGCTGTTCAGCCATCTACAGGAGAGGAGGTCCCATCACGCGTAATGGTTACTTGGAAAGACAAACCTCATCAGTCCAAACATTACTCCTTCCTCCTTTTCTCCCCCACTTTATTTACTGATGTCATATCAGAGTGGTCATTTTGGGTCACTTGTCCTGGCTGTGTCTCCTTGCAATCTCCCTTGCACCCTGAGCTTCCTGGCCGCTGTGGCAGTAAAAAAAGCAGAAAAGCCCTTGGCTCTGTGCAAGACCTGCTCGGCAATAATAAAAAGATCTCTGTAATATCAAAACTATGTTCAGCAGAAATCAGAAACACAGCCCCATATCAGCCACTGTGAAGAAAATTAACTCCACCCCAAGCAAAACCAGCATACAAGGACCTGACATGATATTTTTTCTCAGTAGTACAAGACCCAGTGATGTGATTTCATCTATTTCAAGCAACTTATTTGAGGTGCCAGATGGAAACATAGTAAAGAGAGATACTGATGCTAATAATACTGTATCAGAAGTAATAAAGATCATTAAAGATCACTGACACTGTTCCTTTGAGCTTTGTGTTAAAACACTCTTAGCTCATTCTGTCCAGCTGCAGTTTCTGCAAGGCAGAAGAGCATCACTTTATCTTAACTTTGCTCTTAAAATAGTAACTGGGAACTACATGCTTCTTCAGAATGTAGAAACTGTCAATATAAATTAATTTTATGGTCCTTTCTGAGTTTCTGTGGAGAGGTTCAGTGCTTGCAGATGTAATTTTAGCCTGGGAAATAGGATGCTTTTGTGCATGTGGCTTGCGTGGACTTGCCTAGCTGTTCATCTTTTCTCCCTCATCTCCACGAGGGACTTTTGCCATAGGTGGGTTTCTAGATGATCTGACAGCAAAGCATGTCCTCCAGCCCCCCATACCACATCCTCACCAGCTTTGGGAAAAATCAAAGGCTGGGTGGAGGAGACAGACCCAGATTACAACTCCAGTGATGAGCAGATAGCATCACAAGCAGGATGCTGCCTCTGTCAGAGCAGTCTCCATCCTTGTTGCTTTTCAAGACCCAGCAGAAGGAAGCTCAACAAAGTGGTCTAATGGCACAGTTAACTCAGTTTGAATAGGAATTTGGAGTAGAGACCTCCTGGGATCCCCTAAAACCTGAGGTGTTTTATGAACTCACTAGTCAGCAGTCGTTGAGAATGCTGATGATACTTCATACCAGCTAGCAGAGGAGACAGATTGTTAAAGAACTTTAGTGAAAGTCTAACATTATTATTATTTTGGTGAAGGTATACAAACAGAGGAAGCAAATCCGGAGGAAACCAGACTTCATTAGTATTGATGTCCTCCCCAAAATGCTTTTATCTTATATTTTCATGGGAAAAGTTGCTTTAATATCTTTCAGGGTTTTAAAAACCGGGGTGCATCAACAGTAAAGCTTGCAAATTATGAAGAAAATAAGCTAATTTCCCATTTCTACTTTTATGCAGAGAGTGACATTAACCCGGCAATAATCTAGCATTTTATTTGATAAACTTTTTTCTTAAATATTTCAAAGAAACCTGACTTGCAATGGTACACAATCTGAAATTAGTTCCCTGACAGTCCCTCATGGTATCAGTTTCACTTGGGAAAAACTAATTAAATGTGAGTTCTCTTTGATGCAGGAAATAAATGTGCTATAATCACTCACCATACAGGCAGCCCCCGTGATTAATTATACACACCATATGCATGGCATGACCAGAATCCATCAGTTCTTCCATGGGTGAGCAATAGCAAGCAGGCCTGCCACCAAACTGAAACTAAAAGGGAACTGCTGATGAAGTAAGTCTTGGGTTCACATTCCATTTTTAGTGATGTTTAGGCAATGATTATCCCCCAAAATATGTAGGAGGAACAAAGTTAAGAATATGGTCACCAAAGGCAGTTTCTGTACTCAGTGTAGATAGACTCTGCAGCACTTTCTCACCAAGCAGAGAGAAGAACTTGGCTGACATTTTAAATCCCTAATGGAAAACTTCATCTGGGTTCCTTAGATGGACCGTAGATTTGAGGCAAACTCAGTAAGACTGCCTTCCTCTTATGTTTCATTTGAAACACGCCACACAGCCAGCAGTATGCAATTCATCTGCTTTAGAAGTACAAGGGGCTGAGTCAACTTCACTGGGTTGTTTCCTCACTGCTCCTCCTTAGGATATTGTGTGATAAACTGGTATTTGCTTACTGTGATTCAGCTCTAAACAAATCCTGAAACTGCCTCTTGCAATAAAATATATGCATCTGCCATTGAATGTAACTGATCTGTGAGTACAATTTGAAAATTTCAGAGTCACTTCAGGTGCAAACATAAATAGCAGATAATGATTTTTTTCTCATTTTTTCCTTATTTGTAAATCCTTGATACGGCCTTTGCTAATGCTGCATCTATCCTTTTTACTACCCACTTGATGTGTGAGTAAACACAGCATTGACTTAAGTAATAAATTACTCCTAATCCCCTATTAAGAAACCAACTAGGCCGATAAAAAATGGATCCAACTAATTCTTAAGTCACAGCCAGTTTTTAACTATTTTCATACCACAGTAGTCAGATTTAGACTATGTCCATTTCCAGTCAGCCCGCTAGAGCCCTGAATAGCAGATTTTACCTTTTGTCAATCCAGAAAGCTGGCACGGTTTTTTTTGGGGGGCAGTAACATGCAAATGCCTGAACAAATCCCTTTAACAAAAGGGCAGAGACAACAGCTGAAAGGTCAGCACCTCAGGTCATAAACACACACAAGGAGAAATGCTGACTTTAGATTCAAAGATTTGGTTCTGTTAGTAACCATCCCAGAGTTACTAGGCAGTACTAAGGATTGCTGTCAGTAGATTTAGAATCCTGTGTTTTGTGCAGAAAATGATTGTGAAAAAAGTGCCTCTTCCATTTAAATCCACAGAGAAGAGAGACAGGGAAGAGTCCAGTCCTTCCCCCTTCAGGAGAGAGTCAGGTGGGGGGAAGCAAGTCCAGAAAAGATACAAGGTGCAATAATCTACAATTATTTTCAAGGTACAATAAATTCCAACCAACAAGTCTCAGGGTTGTATTTTGCTCATCACCTTCATTGTTTCACTTGTTCTCTTGCCTGTTATTTCAGCCTACCTGCTTATCTCCTCTCTCCGCCCCCATGCACCACTGGCATACACTGGCTTGCCACTTGTGCTTCCCTTTCCTCCATTTGGCCATGCCAGTCAAGCCCCAGTGCCTGTGACACCCCATCCCATTCACAGCCTCTGGCATTCCTTCCATCTCATTTTCTGTCATCTCTTACTATATCTCCTGTTTCAATTCTGCCTGCCTTTGCTGGGCTCACCCCCACACCTCCACCACGGCCTTCTCTCTTTCTGTCCTCTGTTCCTGTTCATTTCCTCATTGTCTCTTGCAGCCTCATCACCTCACTTTCTGCTTACCTTACAGTCTTACCTGTCCAAGCTTTGCCCTATTTCTCCTAGTGTGCCATTACCTAATTCTCTTCAGTTCTCCCCTCAGCACTGCACCATCTCATTTTACTGCTTCATGTGCTATTTTCCTGTCCCACTGTCACCTTCCTCTATGGTCCCATAGCTTTGTCCTGCTCTTTGCTATGCATCTTCAACACCTCTCTGCTTGCCTCTTCTTTCCTTTCTCCTAACTACTCTGTTTTCCACTATGTCTTGCTACTGTAATTCACTGCTTGCTCTGGCCAGCCCCATTTGCTGCCTGTTTCCTCTCCTCCTCTTCTTCTTCTCCCAGCAGGCACATTTGCTCTCTACACATTATTTTTGTTTACTGTTCCACTTACTGCTTGCTCTTACTCCCCAAATGACCAGGATCCTTCTCAGATCACCTTGCCAAGCCATTACTTATTGCCATTTGCCATTCTGCCTGTTCTTGCTGCTTCATTTTGTCTCCACCTGTCTGGAGCTGCCTTGTTTGCAGACAGCCCTCACAACTTCTCTATTTCCCATCTGCTGACCTTGCTTGTTCACTCACTGCCTGTCACCATTCACCTCCATCACGAAACTTCTCCATTTACTTCTTCTGGTGCCTGGAAAGGCTACCTAGAACAGAGGCTAGCCAGAGTTAAAGGATAAAGGTAGGTATTTATTGAAAGGCTTTCAAAGGGTACACCTTGGACAGTGCTGGAGTCTCACAGAAGTCTCGCACCCAAGATGGATGACAATCACGAGTTTTTTTGACAGCTATAGGTTTGGTGTATTTGTATATCAGAGGTTAATTGTCCAATTACAGCTTGAGGTAATGAAGTAACTTACTCCAAGTTTGCCCCTCCTAATTCACTGTTGTTTATGTTTTTCAGGGCCTGAGACAGTAAGGTGTCCTTGAGTTTTAGGCCTAGAGAAAAATTGTTTTGCCTGAGTAAAATGGGACAACAGTAGCTGACATGCTATGGAGCTTTAGAGTTATACACTAAAGCAGTACTGATCTGAAATATATAAAAGCTAGAACTTAAGGCATCACTTCTTCCTGCAGTTCTGTGACCCCTGCACATCCCAGCTCTCTTCACAGACCCATTTCCATGCCAGCTTGTATTGCTGCCCATGGCCAACTTTACACAGAACAAGCCCCTTCTTTTCTTGTTTGCCTTCACCATTTTCCTTAGCTACAGGCTTTCACTGCTTGTCTTGCCAGCTTGTTCTTGCCACTGCTTGATTCCTGTACTTGTAAACGTCCTTCCTACAGCTTTTGAAAACAATATTTCTGGATTGAACTCTCAACATTTTCTCTCTGCATATCACCACTTCCTGACTCAGCTTCTTCCTGGCCTCATCACATCATTTCAATACCTGACTTGCTGACCTGGTCAGTTTTCATGCTGGACCATGCTTGCCATCTCTGTTCAGGAGTGTGTTTGCTGGCTCCTGCTGTTGCCAGACCCCTGCCTCTCATTGTACCTCATTTGCACCCTGCTCTCAGTGTGTCTTCTCAAAGCCTTGATTTGTTGCATACCTTCCTCCTAAGCTTGTCGCCCCAAATGCTGCCTCTTCTTGTTGTCCAGCAGCTACATCTGCTGTCCATTTACTCTTCTTCCTTGTACTTTCTCATTTGTTATCCTGCTTGTCCCCTGCCTCTTACCAGCCTGTCAGACATGCATCTCCCCAATTGCTGCACAGCCTGCAGCTTTGCTCGTCCTATCACCAGCACTTTCTGCCTGTGATTGCTACTTCATTTTCTAGCAAGCCTCCTCATTCTACTTACTGACTGCTCTGAAACCTCCCCTTGCCTGCTAGCTTGCAGCTGTAATGCAGCTGGCCTTTTACTGCTTCCCATAGCTGTTTCTGTTCCTGACTCCTTAGCTGCCCGCCTTTGGTGCCTTTCCAGGCAACAGTATTCAATTCCATGGTGGTTGACCCCAGCCAGCAGCAAAATTCCCACACAGCTTCTTGCTTGTTCCTGTCCCAGTGGGGTAGAGAAGAGTACAAGAAGAATAAAAGGTAGAAAACTTGAGATAAGGGCAGTTTAATGCACTTAATAAATGAAGTTAATAAGCAAAGACAGTTTTATAAGCAAGGGAAAGAAGTGGGGGAAAAAAACAATGCAAAAATGATCACTTAGCACCTTCTATGTGCTGACCGATGCCCAGCCAACCTCTAAGTAATAGTTGCCTTGGAGGACCCTCTTCCCTCCTTCTCTCCCCTGTTTTGGTGCTGAGCATGATGCCATATTGTATGGATATATCTTCATCCAGTTATGTCAACTATCCTGACTTCACCTCCTTCCAATCTCTTTCCCACCCTATTGAAGTAGGAGGGAGGGAGGAAGGCTAGGTGAGAAACAGATAAAACCTTGATGTGGTGTAAACACCGCTCAGCAGTAGCAAAAAACCATTGATGCGTTACCAACACTGGTTTAATCCCATATCCATGACTTAGTACCATACAGACTGAGAAATATGCAGAAATTAACTCCATCCCATCCAGACCCAGTAAAATTTCCTACCAAAACAGCTGGCCTTAATCTGTGGTTTTATACTACTACTTGTACTACTGCTGCTGCTCTTTCCTCCCCTTGCATCCTGCCCTGCCCTTTCCTCCGTGTCCTCCTTGCCACCACCACCTCCCTTACCCAATGCCAGCCCTTTCCACACAGTTACCTGCCCTTTACCACCCACCCCTCAACTGCAGTTCTCCACTGCTGCCCTTTTTACCACCAGTGCTTCTCTCATCTTTGCCTTTTACTGCATCTTCTCACTAAGGGGGAGGAATCTTCTATGTACATATTATTCTCCAGGCTCTGATTCTTCCTTCACCTCCTTGTTTCCCACCTTTTCTCACTGCTTGCTTTTTGACACTGGGCTGTGTGTGTCCCCATCACTCCCTTTTGCCCTTTCCCTCTTCTCTATATTGATCTGTTTATCATCTGGCTTTATCTGCTCATAAACTTGGCCTGTAACAAGGTTATTCAGCCCATTAACCTTGCTGCCAGGGTTTCTGGCACTTCAGACTTCTCACCCTACTTGCTTCTCACCTTCCTTCTCACCCCACTTGCTAGTCCCTCCTCAAGATACTCCCCACCTCCTGCACCTCCTTCCTCTTCACCATCACTGCTGCCCTGTTTCCCACCACTACCTTTATTCGGTACTTCCACAAGAAAATTCCTGCCATACCACATACTACAACCACTCATAGCTGTGTCACCATCCCCTCCCTCACTGCCAGAGGTCATCACAACCTGATATTGCCACCTTCTCAGCCTTTGGCCACTGCCATTTCTGGCCATGGCAGGATCCATACCTACCCTGCCGTACATTGTAGCACTTCATGCATAATAAGCAATTTCCAGAAGTATCCATACAATTTTTTTCTCAAATTCTTCATTTCTGAAAACAGAATCTCTGGCTCTTAACAGCTTAGGTTTTATTGCAAGTCGATGAAAACTGAACTTCTAAATGCCCCGTGTCTGAATTTCCAAAGCTGTTCAAGCATGCACAAAATAGCCTCAGGGAACCAGCTTAATTTTCAACCATAATATGGGACACCTAAGTTGGCTTTTGAAATTTCTCTAGGCTGGTCTTGTAAAAGGCCCAAATATGTGTGAAAATTTGGCCAAAGATTCCCTTTGAGGCAGAGGAAAGAAGGGGAGAATATTCTAAACAGCTTGCATGCTTTTTAAAAATGTACCACTGGCTTTTTAACCCTAAAATAACTAATTATCAGACTAAAGAGTTAATTATAGTACAACACCTTTCAAAGAACCTTTCAGGAGAAATATGTCATATAAAGGCTAAGTATTAAGAGTGGAGGTGTGAATTTTTTTTAAAGCTTTCAGATCATTGCTCTCTCCCACACACACTGTTAAGATGGGCTAAGATCAAAAGCAATTTTGTACAAAATATATCTAGGGGGTAGATTATAGAGGGTTACATTTGAAACATATGGTACCTGAATGGATCTGTTATTTATTAATGTGTACAGAGAAAACAAAACAAAACAAAACAAAACAAAAAAAAAAAAAAGAAAAAAAAAGAAAAGAGGCTGAGACAGAGTGAACTAGAATTGTTTGAATGAGCTACACATCTAAAATGTAATGTTGTGAGGTATTTCTTCTGCAAAGGAACAGGCACTTCATCTTAAATATACCTACTTGTAGCATTTTACCTACAAAAGCTTAATATCCGCTTTTCCACATGGTATATTCCTCCAAGGGAGAAAAAGAGGGACCAGCCGTATTGTAAACATCCAGGCTTGGAGCAGTTGAGTAATCAATACCTTATTTTGAATAAGAATAAATGGAGGGAGGTTGGGAAAAGGCCAGTGGACTCTCAATGAAACATATACCCTATTTTTGGTGCCAGTCTTGGGACCGGGTAAGGCTTTTCTTGAGAAATGATGCAGATTCACAACCTGCATATTAGAGAAATATTAATCAGACAAAGCCTGCAGAGCTACAAGAACTTCCTGCTGAATGGTATCAAACTATAGCTGCTGTATTAACATCGTTTCTGGTGGGCTGACGTTGGTTGGATGCTAGGTGCCCAACAAGCCACTCCCCTCCTCAGGAGGACAGGGCAACAGGAAATTAAAACAAAAACAGCTCCTCATAGGTCAGGATGAAGACCGTTTTATAAAGCAAAAATAAAGGTCATTTGCAGAAGAAAACGAAAACCGTATATATATTCTCCATTTCCCATCAGCAGGGATGTCCAGCTACTTCCTGGGGAGCAGGGCTTCAGTGCACGTAGTGGTCGTTCTGTGAGACAAATGTATTAAAAAATGGCCCTTCCCCATTCTCTTAGCTTCTATTGTGGAACAGTAAAATGTGGAATATCCCTTTGGTTAGTTTTGGTCAGCTGTCCTGCCTATGTCTCCTCCCAAGACTTTGTCCATCTCTGGCCAAGTGATGGCGGGGGAAGATCATTGGAGAGGCAGGTCCGATGTTGTGTGTACGCTGCACAATAGCAGCCAGAACACTGGGGAGTTATCAGCTTTCCAGCTACTGGTGCAAAGCACAGCTCTGTGAGGGCTTCTGTGGGGAAAGTGAACTCCAGCTCAGTCAGATCTCAGTGGGACCACACTATAAAAGAACAGTGATACTGAAAGACAAAAAACTCTAGGCTCTTCCTCAGCCATAGAGAACATAACCACAGTGAGGTATTCTTACATGGGTATGAACAGACCCAAATAATTCTCATTCGGCTGTATTTATTAAAATCCATTTGGCAGACTTTGCTTAGGTTTCTCTACAGCTAATAGTGTAACTCAAGGATGACTGGCTTGGGACTCTACTTAATAGGCAGAGCTGGATTGCCCTTTGGAGGTTCTGCTGTATTCTTCAAAAGGTGGTACTTGTACTTCTCATCTTTATTTGCTACATTCACATAAAGAAGACTTAATAATAGAAGGCAAAAGAATGCGAGAGGGCAAACTCCTCCAGTAATCAGCAAACCAAAAGCAATTGCAGCTCTTACTCCAGCTAGTTCTACTTAGGGACTGTCATTACCTCTGTCTCTCCTGGCTGCTAAGCTATTACAGAAATATAATGATCTGCAAATGAGGAGGAAAAGTGTGAAAAAGGAGAAAAAATTGCAAAAACCTGTATTTAGCAGAATCTTGCTTGGACTGTTAACACACCACTCATAGTTTTTTCAAATTGCAATGCAATGGCCTTGTCTCTTCATGGAACCTGAAATAGCCCCAAATTAATTAATTGTCTCTCCCATTCTACATGAAAGAATTGAGCATACTTTTTTCAACAAACCTAATTTTGCTGGGTTATGCAGCTTATTTTTTATCTTAGCTTGATCAGAAATCCTGTATTGAAACAAGCCCCCACAGTTTTAACCTAAAATGGAAAATGCCAGTGCTTTTTATATTGACTGTTTCTCCAAATTTAAATATGCAGTAATTAACATGAACAGAAATAATTTACAGAAACAGCTGTAAATGAGAGGGTACTTTGCAAACACAGTTTGTATTTAGCCTTTATACACAGCCTATTAATGAGTAAGGCTCCATAAGTGTGCACAGAACTGAAAATGGATCAACTGTGCCATAAAAATAATAGGTCATTGCCCCAGGTGGCTGATCCTTGGAAGGATTATGAGGGTGCAAAAAAAGCAATCAGAATTACTGAGCCACTAAATTATTATAAAGTTTAAAAAACTCAGCATACATTAGTATAGTTTATGTTGTGTTATAAGGGCTTTCTATACAGCTAGGGTGCACAGGCAGCATCCCCTCAGTAAGAAGCATGTAATTCTGAATACCAAAATGCTTGCAGGCCAATTAAAAAAATACTTTTTGATATAATATTGCACCGTCTTGATATTTTTCTTTAAATCTCTATCAGCAGAAAAAAAAATCAAGAAATACCACAAATGCTCTATTAAAAATAAGCAAATCTCTGTTCTTCCACTATTAAGTTCTTACTACTTGCACTTAAGATTTTTTTTTTTAATGGAATAAAAATAAAAACAACCTGATGCTCATCCAGCCATCTGGCATAAAAAATAAACTGTAGTTAGAAAGGTCATAGAGACTCTGGGGCTTGAGCACGTAGATTTCATCTGCTGCAAAAAGCATAGACTATTCCCCTACACCACCACTATACTGCTGGATTTAACCTGGCTATGGCTCTCAATTTTTTTCTGCTAAAGTAACAACACAGACAAGACTTAGGCTTAAACCTGGAGTGATTTCTCTTACATCTGTAAATGTAAGAAAACTTTTTTGTGCACATTTAACTCTCATAAATGTAATAATGTTATTAATGATCATATTTATTAAGACAACTAATATTTCAGCCATTTAGACACTGTGTAAAGTAACTTTCAAAAGTAGAAAGTACCCTAACAACAATGTAGTAATCCTAAAAAAATGGATTTCAACACTTGAGAACCAAATATAAACCCCTACTAAAAACAATTTAGTAAACTATGTATCTATTTAATAAGTATAACATTTTGTCTGTGTGCCTTTATGTGAAATATAATCTACCCTCTGCTTATCTTTAGAATCATCTGCCCTCCAGTGTAAGAAGGACATTTTCAGTTCTTTAATGTTCTTTAGGAAAAAATAAATCCCAAAGTCTCCTTCACTCCTTGCCATGGACTACAAAGTGGGCACTTATTATTGATCAAATTCAGCTGTATGAAGGAGATATAAACCCTAAGCCCCATTTAACATGAGTTTTGAGGGCTTTGGTTCCTTCAAACAGAACCAGTTGTCCTGAGCGTCTCTTGTGCTGGCTTTGCTTTATGGGGTTGAGGAAAAGCCAAATGTCAGTTGATTAAATTCAGTGATGCTGGTGGAATTAAATCTGTTTATATCAGTTGAAAAGGTATATCTCAGGATTCTGACCTTTTACAAGAGAAAGTTTATCCTTAAAATACTGCAGATTTGTATGAAAAAATATATATAAAAAAAAAAAATTAAGAAGCTCTTTGGCTCTTATTAGTTTTGCATCTGACATTTCAGTATTCTGTATTCCAAATATAGGTTCCTGGAAAGAACATAATATTGCTTATATGAATAATTGTTCCAGTAATTGCAACTATCAGTAACCTTTTGCTTTCAGGAAACAGCAATGATCTTTTCAAGCCTGTTTCCATTTCATGGCATCTCTGTTGTTGCACCTCCTTTGGCTCCTGATTTGTGAACTACAACCTTTACCTAATGGAATAGAATCTATCATTGCAAGGGGAAAAAGAAAAGAAAGAGTGTGATTTCCATTAAAAATGTAAGATGAAACAAAATATTTATTGTTTTGCTTGACATTTTGAGGGAAAAATCTTGTTTTTAACTAGATGAGATTCTTTCTTCTGAAAATCTTGCTTTTGCCTCTCTTGTTTTTTCCCAGTGAAGGAAAATGGGAGAGAGGCAAGAATTCACATTTTTACCTTTTATAAAGAAACCCCTTTTGAGGGAGTTTATCTCTCCTTTACCTTCAATAATATAAAACTAAATATTTTTATGCAGATGGAAAAATTCCATGTTAAAGCTGTGCTAGTTGTGAAAATCTCAGTCTTGACCAAAATGATGAAATATTTTCAAAAGGTTTGCTCAGTTTATATCAAGCTCAATGAATTCAACTTATAGAATTGCATGTGCTGATAGCTTCTGTTGCACTTAGTTCCTCTTTCAATTTGAAACATAAAAACATTTCCTTTTTTTCCCTTATAATTCAGTTTGATATTTCTGTACATTTGGTGTACATTTTGATATGATGTTATGCTTCTCTCTGATTATCCAGAAATAAGACTTATTCTAAACTAATTCTAATTGTAGAAGTTTATGCCCTTTCCCACTAATCTAATTTCTCCACCATTTCATACTTTTTGAAGACAGAATTTTAAATGCAGTGACAGGAATTGTTATAGTATTCTTTTTTTTCTAGAAGGTACAAATCCTTTAGGTTTCCTAATTAAGAAAAGCTGTTGGAATGGTAAATTTAGCATTAACAACAAATACAATACCTTAAGGCTAAGCCTCCAATATTACACCTCTTTTAGCACGAGGAAAGTTTGATGACATGTCGTTAAGTCAGCTCTCCAATACTATTGTTTAAAGCCCGAAAATCCAATTATAGTCTTTTTTGGGTGTAATTAGTAACACTTCTTTGGTATGTTTTAGCCAGGGCTAAATGGCTACAGGACTTTAAAAAGCCCTGTGAAGAATCTGTTGTCATCAGTCTCATACAGGAATAAGATGGTCACCTCAAAAAAGGGACATAGACAAGGCAGAGATGTTTAATGGTTTCTTTGCCTCTTCCTTCAACACCGATGATGGGCTAAGGAGTTCCCAGTGCCCCGAGCCTGCCCATGAGAATGATCAACTCCCAACTGACCCTCAACTTGTGCAGGATCTGCTGCTCCAGCTGAATCCATACAAGCCTGTCAGGCCTGATGGGATACATCCGAGAATATTCAAAGAGCTGGCTGATGTCATTGCAAGACCTCCCTCAATGAGTTTTGAACAGTTTGGGAATCTGGAGAGGTCCCAGTTGGCTGGAAGCTGGTTAATGTTGTCCCAGGTTTCATGGAAGGTAAAAAGGATGACCTTGGAAATATTGGCTGGTCAATCTCCCTTTAGTGACTGGTAAAATTATGGAGAGGATTGGAAGGTATTGAAAAATACCTGAAGAACAATGCAGTCATTGGTCACAGCCAGCATAGATTCATGGGAGGAAATTCCTGCTTGTCAAATTTTCTTTTATGAAAATATGACCCACCTGGCTGATCAACCAAAGCCAGTTGATGTAATCTTTTTGGATTTTAGTAAAGCTTTCAATATTGTCTCTCACAGGATCCTGCAGGACAAAATGTCCAGCATACAGCTGGATAAACACATCATGCAGTAGGTGAGCAACTGGGTCACAGGTTAGGCACAAAGGGTCACAGTCAATAGGGTCACATCAGAGTGGAGACTGAGTAAGTTTGCGGATGAAACAAAATTGGGAGAAGCTGTTGACTCCCTTGAAGGTAGACAGGCCCTGAAAAGAGACCTGGACAAGTCAGAGATCTGGGCAAGCATCAACCATTTGAAGTTTAACAAGGTCGAGTGCCAGATTCTGCATCTGGGATGGGGCAGCCCTGGATATGTGGACAGGCTGGGAAATGAGACACTGAAGAGCAGCACTGTGGAGAGGAACCTGGGGGTCCTGGTTGATGGCAAGTTGAATGTGAGTCAGCAGTGCCTTGGCAGCCTGGAGGACCAGCTGTATCCTGGGGTGCACCAGGCACAGCATTGCAGGCTGGGCAAGGGAGGGGATTGTCCCACTCTGCTCTGCACTGGGGAGGCCTCGCCTGTGTGCAGTTTTGGGTGTCACAATATAAGAAGGATATAAAGCTATTAGAGAGCATACAAAGGAAGGTGACAAAGGTGGTGAAGGGCCTTGAGGGGAAGCCATAAAAGGAGTGGCTGAGGTCATTCATTCATCCTGAAGAAGAGAACCCTGAGGGGAGACCTCATTGCAGTCTACAGCTTCCTCGTGAGAAGAGAAGGGGCAAACACTGATCACTTCTCTCTGGTGACCAGTGACAGGCAATGACTGAAGCTGTGTTAGTGGAAGGTTAGTTTGTATATAAGGAAAAGGTTCTTCCCCCAGAAGGTGGTTGAGCGCTGAACAGGTTCCCCAGGGAATTGGTCACAATACCAAGCCTGACACAGTTCAAGAAGAATTTGGACAATACACTTGGGCAGATGATGGCTGTGGCTGTTCTGCGCAGGGCAAGGAATTGGGCCCAATGATCCTTGAGAGTTCCTTCCAGCTCAGGATGTTATATGATTCTGTCTGTCTTGATTTTGTTCTTCCCTTTTTGTTCTCTACAAGGCAATGGTCAAGAGAATGGGAGACAATACACAAAGCTGTTGTTGTGCATTATTTGAGTTTATATTGTATTTCATTTTATATTGGGTTTTGTAATGGTTTCTTTTGTACCCCCTGTTCCCATGGAAAATGTATCATGAGGTTTGTCCCTACTCCTTTTCCCCACCCCTCCTCCCACGCTGGAATGTAATCCATCTCTGTTCCACTCCCACTTTGTCCCTGGTTGGGTGGTGGCTTGTCCCTGCCTCTAGCCCCTTCCCCATGGATAAAAGCAAGGAGACCACATGGGAAAATCTGTCTTGGTCCTTGGGATGGGGACTGGGCTGGGCTCCTGACCCTGCAGGGGCAGGACCACACATGAATAAAGCCTTGATTCCCCCAGACCAAGGGCAGACTCTTTCCTTTTGGACACCTGCTCTCTCTAAAGGAAAAGGTTTGCAGCCTCTCTGGGATCTTTAAGGCCCTGATGAAAAAATCTTTCCAGCTCTGGTTTCTCCCTCAAGCTAGCCGAAGCAAAAACGGACCCAGGGCTCCTAGAGAGAGAAAGAGAGACACAGCACAAAGCAACAAAAGTTGTGTGGAATATAGTCTCATCTCACATATTAACAGGCCTTTACTCAGTTCTCAGCTGAGACTAGTAACCTCAACTAAACTTTGAAGTGAAGAACACTTAGGATAGTCTAATCCAGTCTTCTGTCAAATCACAGACTGTAGATGCTGGCCTGGTAATTCCTATGACAAACCCATATCACTTCCTTGCATTAAGGTATTCTTGTTGAATATTCCAAGTAACAACTCTATAGCTACAGAAAATGACTCTGCTAGAAGAACAGGAAGTTAAATATTTACTTTACCATTTTTCTGTCTCTTATCATCATTGTATCTCATCCTTTTTGAAACTACTGATAGTGTTCTCAAAAATGCTCTTAAAATTGAGAATTACTGTTTATAAAATGGGCAATAGAGTTAGAGGGTAGATTAAGTGATTTTTTTTCTGAAGGTCACAGTATTTATGAATAAACCACAAAATGAGCTGAAGTTTTCTGCAATCTTTCTTGACACACTGTCTTTCTGTTATTTATCAGAAAAAAATACAAAGCAGATTTTTTTTTCTGTGCTCTAAGGTCAAGCAGAATTCATATCATCCAAAATAGCTCAAAACAGTAAAAATAGCCACTCAACATAGTCAAAGTCCTCTCATGAGTTACGATGACAAAACAAGTACCCTCTGAGTAGCATAAGCAGACTCCATTCATCATAGATAACAGGTTATATGGATATTCCACCCTTATGATACAGGCTGGCTCATTTTTAGTTACAAACCACACATTAATCTTCATTCCTTTAGGCAATGTATATTTTAATAGCTCTTAAAGGGAAATCTGACAATAAGAGGCCCAGCTATACATACATTTATATCTATATACAACAACTGATTGGAAACTAGAATCTTCAATCTTACAATCTTACAATTTTTTTTTCTTTTTTTTTTTTTTTTTTCTTTTTTTTTTTTTCTTTTTCAATTGGGGCTTCTTGCATGACTTCTGGATCCCTACCCTGCAAACTTTTTTGTGAGATAGGGTATATACATATATATCTGTATATACACATACACACACACATATATATACATACATATATGTGTATATATCTATACACACAGTAGCTAAAAAGCATTCTGTTTTTCAGCAGTGAAACACTGCATAACATAATTGCAGCCTTAGAATAATAATGTCATAAAAGTTACAATTATGCAAGCAAGTGCCTGTGATTTAGTGTGGATTCAGGGTTTTCAAAATTCATCCATTCCAAACATGCATTTCTCTTTCAATGAAACAGTATTGCAATGGCAAACAGTGCCAGTGGTGTTTTGCATCCATCTTGAAGACTTCAGCTGTGAGTTTGAAAACAAACCAATGGATCAGATGCTGTCACTTCCACAGGCTTTTCAAAGGCCATCCTGTTTCTAAAATTTTAGCAAACTTCCTACAAGTTTTATTAATACTTAAGTATTTTCAGTCTCTATTTAAGACTGCATTCTCTAATGTAATTGCATTTTTTAATATAAACAGCATTTTCACATTTTAAAATATGATTTTATTCACTCTGTATTTGAAGGTGATATGACACAATAGGTATAGAAATCTTAAAGGACAGATTTAATAGATTTAGGATCCCTTATCACATCCCTTTTTACTTCTTAATTGACAAATGGTTTTCAGATGAGCTCTTCTGAGGAGATAAGCCAGAATATTTTTATCAGTCCCATTGCCCTTTTCATAAAGATTCTTCTAGCTAATTTTCTTTACTATGTGCCTTTTTTCCTCTCAACAGTTTCTTAAGCCTTTGCTTTACATTAATAAGCATTCTGTATCACTTTGGATTTCAGGTAGTATGAAGAGCTTCCTTTTCTAATTTCAAAAGAAGCATTTTTGTTTAACTTATTAAGTATATCAAGCAACATTTTTCAAATTATTTCATTGACCATATCACATAAGGCCAATCTTTTGTGACTTTTTTTTTTTTTAATGAGGGAACACTTCACATGCTTTTCTCAGTCAGTCTCTGGGATGTCTCAGAAAAGGCCATGAAATCTTAATGTTACCTTCTTGTAACTTCTAGGGATTTATTTTAACGCAATAAATTTATGCTGGTATGCAGCAGTGTGCCATTTCTGACATACCTGCCCATCACATTTGATTTGGGAATTCCCATTAATGCATTTTTCCGTGCTGTATATGTCTACTGGGTGTAGGTCCCCAGGTTCTGGCTAGTGGCTGCAGGGGTGTCTATGAAGAGAAGGGATGAGCTGCCCCATGCTAAACACTGGTTCCAGCGGTCCCAGAGCTGAGACTGGATGAGGGGAGGGTGAAGGGAGGAAGCAGGGTGCTTTAATACCTTTCTATTTCACAATACCCAAATCTGTTTCTTATGGCAATAAAATTAAATTTCTACAAGCCAACTCTTCCTCACTGAGGAAGGGTGAGTGAGCTAGCAGCTAGTGGTGGGGAGAAAACCTTAGGCAAGGTCCTCCCCCCCATGCTGTTGAATATTTCTACCCAGAAAGAGGGACTATCATTTTGTCAGAGGCAGCAGCAGACCTGGGAGATGGTTAAGGATGGCTCTAACCTACAGCATGTGACTGGGAAGTTGCTTTCCGCATGGTACAAAGTTAATTTGCAACGTGGAAATTTGCAGAGCCCCTGGGCTATGATTCTGTTCTTCTGCTGCCATGAAGCTTTGTGGGACATCTATTTAGAAAGGTTGTTTTTAACCACCACAATACATTCCCTTTACCCTCCCTGTTCTCTGAACTTCATAAAGTGCAGGCTTGGCATCCTATGCTCCATGGTTAACATCTGGCTCTAGGGAGATACTTAAGGCCCCATCCCCACTTGCTACTGACATACACTGATGCCTTAAGTTTTAGCTTTCATGTTTTTCAGATTCTGTGCTGCCTAGGGGTGTACTTTTGAGCCTCATATTAAGTGCTAGTAAGCTCTCTTCACAGACTAGGTAGAAAATACAAATCCCTTTTCTGATGAAGACCAAGGACAATGAGTACAAGTCTCAGGCCCAAAAGCATAAACAATGGCGGATTGAATAAGGAAAACAAGAAGGATGATACTTCACAACCCAAAGCTGTAATTAAACCCCAATATGCAAATGGTCCAAAACCTATAAAGTGTGAGACCTTGTGACTTGTCATCCATTTTGTGACCATTTTAAGTCCACCTTGGGTGTAGCCCTGGTCAGGCGTTTGTCCTGCCCAAGGTGTACCCTAAAGGCCTTTCAATAAATATTAATTTATTGCCTTCCCTTAATTAATGCCTTCCCAAGGCACTAATACTTCCTATATGTAGTAAAAGGTCCTTTATAAAACACTGTCCATTCCACTCTGAAGATAAAAATTTCTTATCCTGCAGATATGGCTATATCTCTGATTTCCAGGAAAAGAAGTCTCTCTCAGACTCACCCACATGCTCACTTTGATTGGTATGTAGAGAGATAGATATATAAGAAGGCTGGTCCTTTCTGTTTCTACTTAAGAAAGTCAGTTGTGTCCAGTTTTCAGCTCAGCTAAAAAAAATAAAAATCAAGAGAGATCTGATTGCACTTAGCAGTACACTTTGGAAGAAACTTTGTAAGTGCATCAATTACAGAGCTGGGGTGGCTGAAGGAAGTAGGCTGGGTTAGTCTCAGGAAACGTGAACAGCATCCTTTAAAAATTTACATAAATATTACAAAATTGGAGGCATCACTCTGTTTATCCCTGAAGGGAAAAAGAGAAAATTCATGCCTCCATCCAAACTGAGTTCTTCACTTTTTCTACAGAGTTTTTTTTCGTTAGTTTTGACTGTGTACACAAAACACAGGAAAAAAGACAGGAACTAATTAAAAAAATTTGAACTGCTTGAGCAAGAACCAAGAAACAAACACCCAAAGGGGTACCTGAACTATCAATTGAAGAACTATTCATAACATAACTCTCCTCACAGGTTCTTCCACCTACCATAAGCCTTTAACCACCTCCCACCCCATCAAACAACAAGAGAAACATTAATTTTTCTTGCCATAAATCCAAGGAATCCCCAGCTTTTTTTCCATTTCCCCATAAATACATATATAATAACTTTCAATATTCTCTATTAAAATATGTAGCTTACACCACAGAATCACATAAACACACAGAATCACTAGGTTGGAAGAGACCATCAAGATCATTGAATCCAACCCAGCTCTAACACCTCAACTAAATTATGGCACTGAGTGCCACATCCAGCCTTTTTTTAAACACATCCAGGGATGGTGACTCCACCATGTCCCCAGGCAGACAATTCCAATACTTCATCACCCTTTCAGTAAAAATATTTTTCCTTACATCCTACATATATTTCCCTTGGCGCAGCTTAAGACTGTGTCCTCTCGTTCTGTCAGTTGCTGCCTGGAGGAAGAGACCAACCCCCAGCTGACTACAACCACCCTTCAGGGAGTTGTAGAGTGTGATAAGGTCACCTCTCAGTCTCCTCCAGGCTAAACAACTCCAGCTCCCTCACTCATTCCTCACAGGGTTTGTGTTCAAAGTGCCCCACCAGCCTCGTTGCCTCCTCTGGACACGCTCAAGCATCTCAATGTCCTTCCTAAACTGAGGGGCCCAGAACTGGACACAGTACTCAAGGTGCGGCCTCACCAGTGCCGAGTACAGGGGAAGAATGACCTCCCTGCTCCTGCTGGCCACACCATTCCTGATACAGGCCAGGATGCCATTGGCCCTCTTGGCCACCAGGGCACACTGCTGGCTCATGTCCAGCTGCTGTCGACCAGTGCCCCCAGGTCTCTTTACTGCTTGGGCACTGTCCAGCCACACTGTCCCCAGCCTATAACATTGCAGGGGGTTATTGTGGCCAAAGTGCAGGACTCAGCACTTGGACTTATTAAACTTCATCTTGTTAGACTCTGCCCATACATCCAGCTGTCCCAGATCTCTCTGCAGAGTCATCCTATCTTCCAACAGATTGACACATGCTCCCAGCTTAGTGTCATGTGCAAATTTACTAATGAAGGACTCAACTCCCTCATCCATGTCATCAATAAAAATATTGAACAGAACTGGCCCCAGCACAGACCCCTGAGGGACACCACTGGTGACTGGCCACCAGCTGGATGCAGCACCATTCACCACCACTCTCTGGGCCCGGCCATCCAGCCAGTTCCTAACCCAGTGAAGAGTGCTCCTGTCCAAGCCATGGGCTGTCACCTTATCCAGGGGTGTGCTGTGGGAGACACTGTCAAAGGCCTTGCAGAAGTCCAAATAGACAACATCCACAGCCCTTCCTGCATCTGCCAGGCGGGTCACTTGGTCATAAAAGGAGATCAGGTTGGTCAAACATGACCTACCTCTCCTAAGCCCATGCTGGCTGGGCCTGAGACCCTGGCCATCCTGTAAATTCTGTGTGATGACACTCAATATAAACTGCTCCATTACCTTACTGGGTACTGAGGTCAGGCTAACTGGCCTATAATTACCAGGAACTGCCTTCCCACCCTTTTTGTGGATGGGTGTCACATCGGCCAGCTGTGATTTTACATGATTTTAACAAAAATAGAAAAATTACTCATTTTGCCCTCTTACTCTAAAAAACTATAGACACGGCATAATTCTACGTTTAAATATAATTCATTCCCTTCATCATTCGCTGCCTGTCTCTAATTTAAAATCAACCTGCAAAAGTAAATTTCAACAAGCCTGAGCACATGAGTGCTCCTTTTCAAACTCGGGCTGCTCTATATAAGAATGATATGTTAGACACACAGATTATCATTATTTAGATTATCTATGCAGTCCACACATTAAATTGCTTAACAAGAATTTTAAGTTGTGGGTTTTTTGGGAAGGGTTTATTTTTGTAAATGAAAGTCTTACAAGACTTCAAAGAACAAAGGATATGCAGATTTCTTTCATTCTAACTTATTTGAGAGAATACAAGTATTCTTTTCCAAGGGGCATCAGAGAACTTCATCATGAGCATTGCTGTGGTCCCAGTTAAAGAGAGCTCATTAAATCATGGCTTAGAGACCAGATAATAGGGGAGTGTAAATGACTGAACTTCACAGATTTAGTCTGCCCTGCATGGAAATTCAGCTTCTGCACTCCTTGCAGTTTTTCTTCCCAGAATAAAGTAGATTCATTAATAATCTGAAGGAGCTCCTGGGGCAGTTTCTTTACCAGTTTTGCTATCTTGATCAAGAATTTAGATAAAATACACCATGGACTTTATGACAAAAACATTATTCTCCAGGCTATTTGTAACCTATCAAAAATTGTAATTTAAAGACATATTTCAGCAAAGAAAGTTGCTCCTTTTTAGAGAAGCACTTAAACTACTAGTTCCACTGAGATAAAATTGCAGCTTTTCTTTAATAAATGCTGTCTTATATAAGGCTCACAAACAAACAATCTCAGCTTCAGGCTAATTAGCCATGTGAGCAA